>NC_092641.1:2551872-3269372 GCF_039555335.1 Amphiura filiformis | reverse complement strand
AAGAAGGAAACGATTTTAGTCTACATACGTTTATTTCTTGTATAATTTTACATGGAACAAATTCTGGGTGTCTAAGTACGTTTTTGCAGCACTTCTTCATTTACACCAGGCACAAAAAGAAACTCGTCAGTTATATTCATCCTTGCTGTTCAATAACTTGATGATTTTGGATTATTCTGAAATATACATTTTGTTAATTGGACTTTTCTTTCTCATTTGACACCCTGTTCGTGAACATTGAGCAAGAATTGACCAAGATATGCGCCTCAAACTCTCAAACCCCAAAATGAAAAGTTGCAATTTTAACGATTCAATTGTGCCTGTTACACTGTGTGCTTTATTGATTGGCCCGTGATGCTTGTGTGCAATACAACGATGCGCAGCGTTCCCATTGAAAATCGTTGAAAATGCAACTTTTGATTTTGGGGTTTGAGGCTTTGGAGGCGCATATCTTGGTCAATTCTTGTTTGTTTTTTACGAACAGGGTGTCAAATGAGAAAGCAAAGTCCAATTAACAAAATGTATATTTCAGAATAATCCAAAATTATCAAGTTATTGAACAGCAAGGATGAATATAACTGACGAGTTTCTTTTTGTGCCTGGTGTAAATTTGGGACATGAAAATAACTGAAGTACTTGTCAATGACATGGAAGACAATGTAAAGCAAACTACATGCGTGTATGTGGGTGTGCACTTGTACTTCTTACATGTCATGTAAGGTATTGAGCTGATGAGGGAAGTAGTTGACAATGAAGGAAATAAAGTGTTGGTATGTGATAGGAATGAGACGATTTAGGAGAAGTTTTGAGTAAATGTCAAACTAATTTAGGCAATGATTGAAATCAATTAGTTTGAAATTTTGTTCTATGAGAACAAATCAACTAGTAAAAGAGTCGAGTACTAATGTGTTTATGTGTTAAGCAAAGGATATACATCATGCCACCTCTATTTAGTGGCCTTCCTCAATCAGTTATCTATTAACTTACTACAACTCGCTTTGACTATCAAAACTTTGAAAATAAAGAAGACCTTTGACAATAAACTAACTGACTGATAACAAATCTTATCATCACACAATTAAGATGTAGGTCATTCATTAAGACAACACTCCTCTAAGGTGTAAGGATCCTTGATGGTTAATTGGTGGACAACAGGTTCTTTCTTGGTTCAGAGATTGGGACATGTTTATCATGTCATCTCCCACTGGAAATGAAGGTTTTCTGTTTTAATGTGATATAGCAATGTCTATTCTCTACTAATATTTGATGTTCAATTTAAAGACGCATACCAATGTATTCTATGTCCAAACCTCTTTTTACAGACATTAAATATTCTTTAAGTAAAATCAAATGGCCAAACAGAGTTTACTTTTTAACCATACAGGTTCACAAAATTATACTGTAACCATCATGAAAGTTTCTTATTTGCTGTCTACTGAAGATAGCAACTTGTAAAATTGGTGCTTTTGACAAGACACTAAAATGATCAATTCTTGCAAATAATTGCACCCCTATCAAATCTCCAGCAGTAAGAAGAGGGCAGTAATCACCTGCTGTCAGTCAGTTTCTATCAGGTGTGTGATGGTGAGTGGTATTCAATGTCATCTTAGTTTCATCATTACAGAGAACAGGTGGTTCTTATGATGTAAGCTGTCATGGTCCAACTATATACCATATACCATCTTACATCGTTAGTTATGTAACCCTAAACCAATATCAGTGTAGCAAATGCTCAGTTCAGTTAACTCATAGTGAAACTTGCTTAGCAAAACTTGGAGCTTGGCCATAGACCCTATAAAGAGACTATGGCTTGGCAAACTGTCAGAGCATCCATTACTCTTGTCATGTATTTATAATGACAATAAAGATGTTATGATGTGTTCAAGATGTCATCATCCATCCTCATCCTTGTCATCATCTTTGTTGCTCCAAGGCATTGTCTGACCATCAACCCTTATCTAACCAATGGTCTATAACCATAGAAACTGTGAGAAGTTACCATATCTCTCGTTCTCAGCTAAGCTTGCTACTTGTACTATCTAAAGTAGGCTGCATTTCTCTTTAATCCGAAATCTTTATTATCTATGTTCTATACCACTTGTACTAAGTGCCTTTGGTGACACATTTTTACAAGTGCCTTTGGTGACACATTTTTGAATTGGTATCCATCTTCTTGTTTTTATCCTCCTGGCTGTGTTTATTTTTATGGTTTATTTCTTCATTATACATACAATGTTCCCCTTTTTCAAACATCCAAACACCAACAAAATATTTTTAATCCTGGTATTGCAGTGGACGATAAGATTGCAGAAACGTCTTATCTCTTAACTTCATATTTTGTAAGACACTGACCACTGCTCTTCATATTTGGTAGCATCATAAGTTGGGATAACTGATAAGATAAGAAGAAATAACAATTACAATTACAATTATTGTCTTTTCTTACTGAATTTCCCAGTGTAAGTAATGGGAAAGGGAATCCAGCTAATCTGATACGGTGCTGGACAGGTTAGTGACCACTGACAACCCACAGACAAACTCAATGTGGGTCAAAAGAAGACCAATAACCACTGGCAATTATCAAGACCCAATCTAGACCAATATGGGTCAAAAGAAGACCAATAACCACTGATAACCATCAAGATCCAATCTAGATCAATATGGATCAACTGAGGATAGATCAACAGATAACAGGTTGACAGAGATGGGTTGGTTCATCACCTGTTACCATGGTAACATACAAGTGACAGATGGGTAAAACACACACAGACTACTTTCATGGCAGTAAATCCCTTCCTTGATCACTTAATCTGCTAACATAAACATGAAGATCTCTACAATAACAGAGTGTGGGAAAATTACTGATATTGTCCTGTCTTTTTCTCTTCAGCCTAAAGCATTGATGCACTTATAACTGAATAAACACCACAGTTGTGCAAGAATCTTTCAAAAGCATATGCGTATCTGTACCGTCACCATTGCAGACTCAGTCCTGGATAAGAATATTATATTTGAGAGGTTTTATATTCTCTGTTCTGTGAAGATGAGAACAAAAAACAACAGCACATTTAATAACAAAAGGGTAAAAACAAATCTCCCATGATTACCTCTTATACCAGGGATTCTACAACAGGTGGTCCACAGCCAAAACAACTATGGTGGAACAACTCTTAAATATTATGTAAAGGGAAATTGGGGTGTATTTGGCCCTCATGCATGTATGTTTTTATATGTGCTTGGCCCTACAAAAATAAAGTTGAGAACCATGCCTTTTAAATTATTGATTTTTTGAGTTTTTTTCATATAATTTTTGAACTTGCAAGGAAGGTCTTTAAATGTGCTGCTTTGCACACATCCATCATCTAAGTACAGGAAGAAACTCAATATGTATTAATTTTCTCCAAGAAACTTTCTTTAATCCAATCCTAGGGCACCCAATCCCACTACTACTTAAAACAACAACCTTTCCAACTCCCAATATCAAATTAAAACCAGTGTAATTTAGACATCCAAACCCTGGCCACTGATTATGCACGTAGGAAACCAAACCAAATGTAGCAAATGAAATAATTGCATAATCATCATCCCTGGATGACCTGTATCATCATATGTCACATGGGTAATCATTAAGAAAATGCAGCAATGGGTCTTGGTACCGGGAAAGTAATTTTCGCAAAAATGCCGAGGGGTTTCGGAGTTAAATTTTGTCTAATTAGTGACCAGAAATGAAATACTCTTAGGCTGTGTCTTGTTTACCATCTGAAACATTCTCATTCATAATGGCATAGTTCAATGTCATTTTGCATGTGCGCTCATACATTGGGCTTACAGAACTTTGCTCTGATACATAGGTATGTATTGGCTTGTTCTATAGTATAAATTACTACACCAGGCACAAAAAGAAACTCGTCAGTTATAATCATCCTTGCTGTTCAATAACTTGATAATTTTGGATTATTCTGAAATATTCATTTTGTTAATTGGACCTTTCTTTCTCATTTGACACCCTGTTCGTGAACATTGAGCAAGAATTGACCAAGATATGCGCCTCCAAACGCTCAAACCCCAAAATGAAAAGTTGCAATTTTAACGATTCAATTGTGCCTATTACATTGTGTGCTTTATTGATTGGCCCGTGGTGCTAGTGTGCAATACAACGGTGCGTTCCCATTGAAAATTGTTGAAAATGCAACTTTTGATTTTGGGGTTTGAGGCTTTGGAGGCGCATATCTTGGTCAATTCTTGTTCGTTGTTCACGAACAGGGTGTCAAATGAGAAAGCAAAGTCCAATTAACAAAATATATATTGCAGAATAATCCAAAATTGTCAAGTTATTGAACAGCAAGGATGAATATAACTGACGAGTTTCTTTTTGTGCCTGGTGTATATATAGTTTGAGGCATCTTGTCTAGGACCCTGTAGCAAATAACATTAATGGATCACAACGCAGTTTAGGAATTGATTAAAGGTTCAAATTTTAATCATACATCTTTATATCCCTTATATTGATCTCATCAACATTGAGATTTTGATACAATTAAAGATATGTTTTCTTAAATATTAGTCCTTCAACAAGAAGGACATTTGGTGTTATCTGACCACAAGCTCTGATCACAGGCTCCCCCTCCCTGATCCATATCCGAGGCCTTTGTGGCTATTAACACATCGAGCCTGGGAGGCCAAGAGGTTAGAACTGGCTTCTTGTGTAATAATAATAATAACATCACTTAATATAGCGCTTTTCCAACCTGATCAAAGCACTTTACAAAGATACAAAAAATGTAGTACACAAGCATATTAGGCCCTTCTCAATTGAGTCTTAGTTTCCTGTTTCATGGTTGAAAACTAGGGATGAGGCGACTTTTAATTATTAATTATCTATTATTTTCTTTATTTTAAAACAAGTGATCGCAACCTACATCAACCCGTTTGGACTAGGAACATGCATTTAATTATTTTACAACTATGTTTGATTTTATACATAAGTAATAGTACAGTTATGTTCTTTGTTTTTTATAGTTGATATTTAAGCAAAGTCAGAAAGTAGCAAATGGAAGTCATTAAAAGTTATTTTAAAAGAGAAAATCCAAAATAAAAATAAAATAATTAAATATTTTGCAATTCTCTACTTTGGACGCGTGAGGGAAACAGGAAACTAAGAATTAATTGTAAAGGGCCTTATGCACAATGCTGCAGATTAACAGGGCATTGTGCATCAGCCCCCTCCCTAGATCTGTCAAATTATGATCAAGAAGGGTACATACATTGCATCCAATGATACCAGTGATCCTATGAAAGTGTATTTTTAGGTGATATTTTTTCATTACAAAAAAGTGGGGAATCTACATGAAGCACTAGCAGCACTGTTACAAATCATAGCTTAGCCCGGGGGTACTCAGTACAAATGACCATACGGGACGTGCATAAACATGGGTAGCATTTTCAGCCTTCTGGTATATCAATGGCCCCTTTTTCAAAGCCTATTTTGGTATATGAATGGGTCCTTTTTTCAAAATTTTCTCAATTTTTTCGGAAAACAGCCCAATTTTTCCTTAATCTAGCCAAAATTTTCAAAATTTTCCCAAAATTTTGGGAAAATTTGTAAAAACTAAGACAATTTGGGTAAATTCGGCCGAAATTTTTGACTTTTGGTATATCAATGGGTCCAAATTTCTTGAAAAATTGGTATATTTATGGGTCTACTTCCAAAATCTCATGCACGTCCCTACCAAAACCAAACTTGAGTACCCCCGGGAGCTTAGCAGTTTTGTGATTATTTTAACCCATTCACATACCCACCTGTTAAAGAGGAGTAAAATAAAGATGAAATAACATACAGATGATGCTATTACTGTGGGAAACAGGTATACATTAAGGTTAAAGTATTAGGTAAATGGTACAGACTGGCATAAAGCACAGATCCTGGAAAAGTGTGCATTAAGCAACTATAAAGATCCTGAAAAGGTGCATGTACTAAACCACAGATTTTACACATTAAACATATTTTAATATGTTTAAAAGAGCTGATAAGATGTAACATTCATATTAAATAATATTTTGAATCTACGTGGAAAATTATTGACATTAGTACAAATATGCCTAGCATTAGCTTTCTGGTTCTATCTAGCTTCAGAAACTGATTGGTTATTTTCATGACGATACTTCATGCAAAGGATTAAGGTGATAAACAGGGCACAGAATTGGATCAAAATTACTTCAAATATAAAAGGACATCATATCTGCCTTCATAGTTATTAACAGAGTGCAGTATCTACAATTAGATAACATAGCAGAAACTGTCTTCTATATATATACACTTAAATATATAAACTCAACCAATAAAGTATCGAAACGATTATAGATGGTCAGATATATCGGGAACTGAAATATATAGCAAAAACTTATTTAATGTATATAAAGCGAAACTTTCTCCTGCGCATTTTGATACCTCTTTTGTTGCTCTCTACGATATCATTTAGTCGAGTTATAGGCGCCTGAGGGCTTCAAGTCAGATTTTAAAAGTTGCACTTAGCTCCTATTCAAGCCAAATCGTTGTACTGTAACCAATAAATGACCATTGCTTTTGTCCGCCAAAATCAAATGAGTGTGTGTGTGATGGTGGGCACACCAAGTATTGAGATGTCAGCAGAAAGAGTTCATGAGATAAGTCAGAGATAAGTAAAGGGTAGCAAGTATTGAAGTTGGAAGTCGAAGGAGTAAAATAAAGTTAAGTTCATGGTTAAGTAAACAGTAAGAGCACATCTTTGTCTTGATTTTTGTGTGT
Source organism: Amphiura filiformis (assembly GCF_039555335.1). NCBI lineage: Eukaryota > Metazoa > Echinodermata > Ophiuroidea > Amphilepidida > Amphiuridae > Amphiura > Amphiura filiformis. The sequence goes on along the minus strand of NC_092641.1, from coordinate 3,262,588 downwards.
GTGTGTGTACACGACATTTAACGCATTTGGCTTGAATAGGAGCTAAGTGCAACTTTCAAAATCCGACTTGAAGCCACTCAAGCGCCCATAACTTCGACCAAATGATATCGTAGAGAAACTAAAGAGGTATCAAAATGCGCAGGAGAAAGCTGCACTTTATATACATTAAATAAGTTTTTGCTATATATTTCATTTTCCGATATATCTGACCATCTATAATCGTTTCGATACTTTATTGGTTGAGTTTATATCACATTACTAAATTGGCTCTAAATTTAGGTTAACAGGTGAGATTGATAGTAAACTTAGCTGCAACTGAAACAATTTTGATAGAAAACTGAGAAGTTTGCCTGAAGTTTAATCAAGATACATTTTCACTTCCTCTGCATTCCACAACGTTTCTATTTCTCCTTTATCATTCCCCAACATTATTGAACCGATCTGATCATGTGAAGTTTAAGGGCTTTTTAAATTGGACATGCTTAATGATGAAAACAGTTTAGTTAAATGCTAGCCTGGTGCAGAGAGCTCTAAGCTTACTACATTATTTGGGTTAACTAATGAAGATTAATGAGTCGACTTATAGCGGCGGAATTTGGAAGCTAAATTTGGAGCATCTTAATAGAGAGTTAAAAACATAAAACGACCTCGCCAAGAAACATGAGATATGTATTGATTACCACGGTAGCAAACATATCACGTTGAAGCTATAATTGGTGAATAAAAGTACAGAGTACACAAGTTTTTGTTACAAAAAAGATACATCTGATATGGTCCATCCATAATTCATATATTCCTTAACGGCACAAGTTATATATTTTCATTTAGGGAGATTTTCATAGGGAAAAAGGTTGTCACTGGTATAGATATTTCAATAAGTTGCATTCCTCTGTTAAAGTACATGCAATGTTACCAAAAACAAACTTCTGCATGAAGACAGTTCAGATTAGAACTAGCCCCGTGCATTACTAGTATTCTGCCATCTTGTTATCAAAATGAGGTTCTATGTGCAATACATTAAAGCAAACTTGCCGAAGCATTTTTCCCAACAACAAAACACACACAAAAAGGTGTACAAAAAACTTTGTACTGACCCTTACCTGGATTTAGTAAATAAGATGGTTAACATTAACAAAAGGAAGTATTATTTAGGGGAAGTAATACAAGATATCTCTCTTTGTACTGTACAGAACACAGACTATAGTGCTGACTATAGCAGCTGATATATCATCAAAGCAGGAAAGAATTCTTCTATCTCTTTTTACTATCATTGAATAAAGACTTACAATGGCAATGATATCAACTAGGAACAGCAGGTGGTATCATATAAAGAGATGTAAATATGGCGTGGGCTTGTTGGGTTTTATGTAGCTGTCGTAGGTCTACACTAAATTGCGATACATGCTTCCTCAAAACGAGACATGTCTTGCGAAAACACTATCTGATGGTGATGAGATGAAATTCCTTGTTAATGTTATTTATAAAATGTGAACATTCATTACAACATCAACATTGATGAGCTTTCATTCAAGCTGTGTTAATATAAATAGATAGGGTGTTAATTTAATGAGAATTAAAATTGGAAACATATCATTTCGAACAAATTGCTATAATTAATACTTAAAATTCATCCCAGAAAATCATACACTATTTGTTCAAAAATCAAATACAAGTTATAAATCCTGCACCTATTTTACCCATCATTTTTAGGACTTCAAGTCAGATGAGCCCTCATTATCTGAAACTGAATGAGGTTTTATCTCTCATCATCTGTATCCCTGGTTTACAATCCAATCATGAAATGCAAATCTGATGATTTTGAAAACATTTAGTTAAGATATTGCGTAGAAAAATGAATTCCAATAGCAACAAAATTGATATTTAGATTCTTTTGTGAAATTAATTGGATCTGGATGAGGTAAAATCAAGTTATTCCAGTTGAAATCCTTACACCCCTGTAGAAGACATGACCTTAATCTCCGACATAGATTTTATAATGAAGTCACATATTCAGGTAACCCCATTTGAAATTCACAGTCCCTGTGTGGAAGAATAAGGTCATGTCTTCCATGCATAGGGGGTGCATGGATTTCAACTGGAATAGCACAAAGATGAAGGATGTGATACATACATATAGATAGTAGACAAAGTGCGGAGGAAAGACAATAATAGATTGGCGATTTATCATTATTATTGATTCATATTCTATATTACTGTGATCCCTATGATTGATTAGTGCTACATTGCAATGCACTGTATAGCGACTCGCAGATTGGGTTACGGCGTAGGCGTATAATGATACGCAAGAAAATTGCGATTAATGATTGACAACCAATGATGAGATTGACTGAATTTCCTCTCAAATTTATCTCAGATCTATTGTAACAACAGGACCTGAAGTCAACTACATATTGATGATGGGTGTGAATGGAACGTGATTTGCATGCGTTACTCTCTGCTGAAGTGTTTTCAGAATTTCTGGTTATATGTCTGTATTTCTTTCATTCTATTTATTTGTCTCTGTTAAATCTATCTGAATGTAGACAATTTTGTCTGCAAAAATCTACATTTGTCCATTTATCTGTTTGCATGTTGATCTACTCATGGGCAGCTCTACTCATGAATCTGAGCTTTCGCAATCTTGGCTGATGGCTTGATCACAGATGAACTGATCCACTGCTCTTCCCGAGAGACAGTGGACCAGTGGAAGCAGTGGACCAGTTCATCTGAGCTTTCGCCATCAGCCAAGACGGCGAAAGCTCAGATTCGTAAGTAGTATTTCCTTGGATTCGGCTAACAAAAGTATTAGTTTTTTATCATTATGATTATATTTAGAATCTATATAAAAATGCATTCAAATTAGCAGCAGCAGCGCAGTGATTTATGGTGTGCTACGTACAGTGCTTAGGCACAGGCCCAATGCCTAGACGTTGATCCAAGCATCAGCACACTTAACAGGTTGTCGCTGACCACTATGGCCCCCACATCATTTCACAAACCATTCAGGGACTTTGCTGCTTCAAGAGCGCACACCCTAGACATTCCACATCCACAAATAACTTTCGCAACCAGGATCAGCTCCCGGGTTTTGTACGGGTTACAACGACACAAATTAGCAGTTAAGTTCCTTGTCCGGGGGAATTTCAAGCTAACTCAATTTTTCCATGAGAGCGTACTAGGCACCGCTAGGGTTTAAACCTGCAACCTTTCGCACAATAGTCAAACGCCTTATCGATTGAGCTAACTTGACTGCAAATTAGTACAAACATGCCAAGTATTGGTTAAAGATTTCTTAAAATTTCCACCTGATGTCTCAAGATTGGCTGAGTTACAGTACAGCAAACCAATATGAGTGTATAATGCCTTAAACCCTACAGTTGTACCAATATCATCTGATTACTGAGCTACGTAGCGGATGGCCATCTCTCTCTCCTCATTTCTATTTATTGCTCTGAAATAATCGCCTGAAACCATACAGAGGACAAGGTAGGTAGAAGATGGAACACTGTCCGATTAACGATTACTACTGACCTTCATGATATGAATGCATGTACTGAATATTGGAATCTGATGTGGATGAATGATAACCCCATGGGCACTGTTCATACAGAGCCTCTGATTGGTCAAATACATGATATACTACTCTGAGTAACCAATCAAAATAGATCTCTTACCAATTTTAAGCTTAATCCCTTCAGCCATACAGACTATTCTTACCATGTCTCTGATTGGTTCAATACATGATATAACCCTACCTATAGCCAATCAGAATAGTTTTTAGATCCTGATTCGGCCGGTAGTGCCCACAGGTTAAAGATTACTATGTATTGAGGTCATATAGAATTGAAGCAGACATCAATGTGAATCTATGTTACTTGCTTGCGGAGAAGAGAAGGGGGATAGTACCGACTGTGCCCCCTAGCAACATATGTCTACAACACGCCAGTGGATTGCCTCAAGTTAGTCTAAATAGAGATGTTGCTCAAATTGATCGACTGTTAACAACAAAAATTGACTTGGAACATTACTTTGCACTCACAGAATATGGCATGAAATATCAGCAGGCTGTGTTACAATAGTTCTTTATTTTCACATAATTTTGTAACTTCATATTTTATTACTTTTTGCATGATTTTAGAACAAAAATAAACCTTTCTATTATATTTATGGAGTAAAGAGTTGGACTTTTTAAAATAAATAAATAAATAAATAAATAAATAAATAAATAAATAAATAAATAAATAAATAAATAAATAAATAAATAAATAAATAAATAAATAAATAAATAAATAAATAAATAAATAAATAAATAAATAAATAAATAAATAAATAAATAAATAAATAAATAAATAAATAAATAAATAAATAAATAAATAAATAAATAAATAAATAAATAAATAAATAAATAAATAAAAAAATGTGATTCTATGTTACTTAGCTTAGGGAATAAATAAATAAATACATAAATAAATGAATAAATAATGTGAATCTATGTTATTTAGCTTAGGGAGAAATTACTGTTCCCCCTAGCAACATGTGTCTACAACGTGTGCGTGGATTGCCTCAAGTTACTCTAAATAGAGATGTTGCTCAAATTGATCGACTGTTAACAACAAAAATTGACTTGGAACATTACTTTGCACTCACAGAATATGCCATGAAATATCAGCAGGCTATGTTACAATAGTTCTTGATTTTCACATAATTTTGTAACTTCATATTTTATTTACTTTTGCATGATTTTAGAACATAAATAGTAACATATAAACCTATCTTTTATTTTTATGGAGTAAAGTGGGGGTAGAGTTGGTATTTTCTTATTTATTTTGAGTTCATGTTGAGCGATTTTGGAATGACAATGATGACTGTTAGTTAACAAGAAACAATAACTATAGATCAATTCAATGACCAAAATGATATTTTTTCTTTTAAAAATTCATAAAAATTGAGGTTCAGATTTTGGAATGGCTCAAACATTATCCTAGATTGCGGAATATTATGCTTGGTGGTATTGCAGCATTTGCAGGAATATAATCATACCATGATGCATGAGCCACAAAAGTGGAAACATGCACATTGAACTAGCACTCACCCTAAATGAACCCAATAAAACTTGGCAATCAACCTGCAACAAGGTACACTACATAAAGAAACTATAAAAGCACTAGTATTACAACTTAAGCTGACAACATGAAAGATATATGGAAAATGTTTTAAATTGCCCTTGAAAATGGGGGAATGGTTAGTTGGCGAGTTATGTGGCGGTGAGTTAAGGGCGAGTTACTGTTAGACCATTGGGCGAGTTACTGTTAGACCATTGGGCGAGTTACTGTTAGACCAATGGGCGAGTTACTGTACTGTTAGACCAATGGGCGACCATTGGGCGAGTTACTGTTAGACCATTGGGCAAGTTACTTTTAGACCAATGGGCGAGTTACTGTTAGACCATTGGGCGAGTTATGGTTAGACCATTTGGCGAATTTTTTTGAAGTTGAATTTCTACTTTTTGCATAATTGTAAATTTGTAATTACTCAATGGTGTACAGCATGTGAACTTTAGACTAACCTGGAAGAGCTTTAATTACAGTAAAAGTTAAGTTTTTGTATAATAAAACCGGAGATCTCCGGTTATATTCAGAGTTCACTGATCGAGTGGTGGCTAAACACATTGCGTGCATTAATGAATCATTCAATCAGTGACGTATAAACTGTGTGCATATAGCAATTTTCCTCGTTTTGCCTCACTTGTTTGGCTTAAAATTAAAAGAGGACAATGTGATCAGTGAAAACTAACATTTTAAAAATAGGAATCTATTCTTTATGCAAATCACACATTATGGCTTTAAAGGAACTGACCAAGATCCAAATTTCCAACCTTTACTTTTTTCCACACTTGCAAACTCAACAACATCTTTGACCAACTCATCATGCCCTCTATGGCGACTGCTGATATAATTGAAGACCGAATTAAAAAGACTAGTTTGCGTCAGACGTCATGGTCAAGGCGCGACTTGATTGGTTGCTGATCTGCGCAGTACAGCATTTTGGTCCAGTTGAGAGGAGTCATATGAAAACTAGTCTCTTTTTTTTTTTTTTGGTTTTCAATAATAAAAACAAGCAGAAAACAAGGATGGGCTGCCATTCTGAAGAAGCTACCAGTACGGTAGTGAAATGGCACTAAAATTTGAGTAAATATCATCTTTTACTTCATTTTTATTAGAACTAGATACAAAGAAAACCAATATACAGTCTTTATTGAATATTCCAAAGATCTGATGTTATTGATTCCCATGATCTGTGCCATGGAAACACAAGAAACTATTTGGGTTTAGTGAATCTCACCCCCCCCTGCACACACACCCCCACCCCCATACACAAAACAACTTAATTTTTTTGAGTTCTGATGCTTAGTTTAGTCATATAGTCAGAATGACCCCAAAATGACCATGCCATTTCTTGTCTTCGTTCGGTAATCATTCCCACCAAATTTCATGAACATACAACGATCTATGGCGATTTGACCTTGGATGGTCCCAAAATGACCTTCACATTTTTTGTCTCGCTTCAGTGTTGTTCCCACCAAATTTCATAAACCTGCGACAATCTATAGTGATTTGACCGCAGATGATCCTGAATGACCCCAAAATTACCTTAACCCAACTCCCACGCTCTACCCTACCCACCACACCTTAACCCACCCCAAGCTACAACTGCTTTCCACCCTGTTCCTACACTACACCACCACCATCTTAGCATATAATTATCCACCCAATGGTCTAATCATAACTCGCCAATTGGCCTAACAGCTAGTAACTCGCCCAATGGTCTAACAGTAACTCGCCCATTGGTCTAACAGTAACTCGCCCAATGGTCTAACAGTAACTCGCCCAATGGTCTAACAGGACATTAACTCGCCTAACGGTCTAACAGTAACTCGCCCAATGGTCTAACAGTAACTCGCCCAATGGTCTAACAGTAACTCGCCCATAACTTACCGTCACTTAACTCGCCATTTATCCATCCCCTGAAAATGGAACATATAAAAAGGCCAATAGTGTACTATCAGGTGATTGGTAAGGGCAGCAAGGATGGATGGTTGGTTTAAGATTGGACTATAGAGGGTGTACTACCAAAGTTATGGTATGGACACAATGGGTTTTATATGACATGATCTGATCCACTCAAGCCAAAGGAAGGACTTTTGAAAATTAGTTTTTACTATAGTAATTAATTAGACAATAGTAGGCACATTATGGGCACTCTCCATCAGTTACATGACATATGATATTCTGCTCAGTATCTTGTTATGATAATACAAATGATGGGGGGAAAATATATTTTTGTTTCCTTCATACTCAAAGGCAACTTATCATTGGGATTTTTAGAAAGTTTCACCTCACCAAATTATGTCACAAGAGGGCTCACAGTCATGTTAATTACCAATACATGCTAATACATCCTGTCATTTCTTAGAGGATAGGCAAAAATTGTCATTTTGGATATGGAAATATATCACTGGAAGAAAGAAAACAAAATTCATGTATGTACATCATTAGCATGTTTGAATCCCAGTGTCAAGAGTCTTAAGACTTCTGTAATACACAGATTTGCACTTTTAATAACCAAAGACCATCATAATAACCCCAAATTGACCCCTCCCTCTCAATTGCACTAAAATGTATCCCTACCTCAATCTCATCCAACCAATCACCCAGGGGTAGATTCGTCACAAGAAAAAACGATGAGGCAGGCGGGAAAAAGTGAAACGTTTTTTTTACTTGAGGTGCTCAATAATCTTTATTACAAGAAACCTGCAAAATTGATCAACGTTGGCCAAACTTAGCGTTCCTGGGGAAATTAAGGAGAATTTGAGACAACTATGCAAATATTATGTTAAAAAATATTGAGGTTGCTAGGGATATTATATGGCAAGCCTGGGGGATGGAGAGATGAAAAATGATGCAATTTTTCAGTCAGTGATATTGGTTTTAACCAAATATTAGTGATTAGCCTTTGGGCAGGAAGTGTCTGGAAATGGATAGATTTTAACCATGAATTTTTTCACCATTTGTTTTAATCGCCTGATTTCAGCAAACGTGCAGTTCGGAGTGAATCATAGCGCAATAATAATAATAACTATGTGATTCATAATATTACATTTTGGATTGAAAATATTATCAAATTGCTTGATTACAGTTTCACACATCTTAGTTTCCATGGCAACTGCACATTTAAGAGATATGAATGGAGACTTGGTGTCTCGGACAAAATAGAAAATCCAACATGCATGTCATTTATGAATTCTTAATTAATTAATTTCTGATTTAAATTTGTGTATGTTTTCAAAATGACGATTAATGGGTACCGGCATTATTCATAATAAGGTAAACATTTCATTTTGTACATCGTCAATTATTGTGTTTTTGAAGAAGGAAGAGGAAAACATACACAAATAAAATTGTCCATAATATTAAAATTCATCATGTGAGAGTAATAAATGAAGGTTTGTTATCAGAATGTTGTCATTTATTGATTTTATAATGGCAGGTTCAATATTTACAGTAAACCATTTTATGATTTTTTTTCACATCATGTCAAAATAAATTGAGAACAATTTTTTATCTTTATGCTTCAGATGGAAACAGCTTCCATTCTTTCTTTTTTTCATGTTTCCTTTATTTAGACTGTTACAAAATGAATACCTCCTCTCTTAATTCTACCTTTCTTTTCTTTTTTTTTTTCTTCCCTTCCGTCTCTATTTTTCCTATGCCCTACTGTCTTTCATTTCCCTCTATCCTCATCCATAACTGTCTGTCATTTTGTTAATAAAATAAAATAAAATGATGTTTTCTTCCTTTATTTTCAGACTTTAAAACCTATATAACTTACACTACAATCAAAACTTCCGCATTGGCAACAAATTTGCTACAGAAATGTGGTGGTTTAAAAAAAATTTGATTTCACTATTTCCCTTTTATAGCAATACTACAGCAAAATTGGAAAAACTAAAACTGGTGTACCTGATCAATTTAACAATTAGAAAATTCTACCTTTTTCACTCCAATCCTTCAAACTAAATCTCTTTCTTTTATTCTGCATCGCTATTTCATATAATTATGACATACAACAATAATACGCCAAATGCAGAAATTCTATACCATGTATGGAAACTTGATATGAACGAAGTAGAGACTCGGAGGTGGAATATCACTGCTATTTATCATGGATGGGTCATCCCCTTTCATCACCATTGACTATCGCCGCAAGTAAAAACAACACATGATACATCAACATATGAGCTGATTGGTCCAAATTCATCTTCAGTGTAATACTGCCCTACGCCCTTGGTGTTATACCAACCGTATTTGTGCCTCAAGGCGGTGTGGCAAATTGCATTTTGAGGGCTTCAGCCTCAGGACAAGTTGGGAAATTGTGTTTTTAGGGCATTTAACCTCAGAAAATTGTGGAAAAGTATGATTTTAGGGCTTTTTTTACCATTTGCTATATTACCTGATATTTGTTTTGATAAATTGTGTGATGGAGTAGATGGGTTAGATATCTGTGGTTCAGCTTGCAGGTGAGGTGGATATCTTGATTGGGGGCTTTTAGGCCATTTGCCATATTACCTGAATCTGAGAGATGAGCTATATGAGCATTACTAATGTAGTCAAGTTATTCAGGTTCGATAGCCATTGAACGTCAGACATGTTATGCTGTTATGTGACTTAATAGTATTATGGGTCCAAATTCTTGGACTAAAATGATTTGGTAGAGTCCTTCATCACCATGACCGGTGTACCCTATTCACAATATTTGCCCCCCTCCCCCAACAATTATTTTTAGTTCTCAGTTTTATACTTAAGTATACATGCTTGATTTTCATGCCTTCCCAATCGTAAAACATAGATGACTTCAAGGTGCTTCACCCCTGGATACTAGGGGACCTAAGGACTTGTGATTGTGCTCCACACGTGCAAGATTTGGTTACCAAGATGTTGCTACCCACACCCGCTTAAGCAATCATGATCATGTGCATCTTCATCACAATAAACATTTTCTTACACTATTCAATGACAAACTGATCTTTGACTACCAAGTGATGAGGTGCCTCCAATTGCCCTCAACTTCTGTCGTCATTCTCTCATCATTATTCCATATAAGTAACTCCAATTCTAGTTACCATTGTTTCCTGAATGAATCTAGATATTCATTTGATGATACCAGGGACATCTTGTATCACATATTTACAAGTGGCTTGAATAATTCATAGTGGATGCTGAAACAATATATCAATTTAAGGCTTAACGCTTTCCATGGCAACAGAAGACAAACTGCAACAAAATTGTACAGAATGTTAACAAATGTAGAATTTTCGATTTTTATGTCCATTTTTGGAATCAGCATGAAAAATTCATTCAAATAAGTACAAACAAGCCTAGTGTTGGTTCAGTGGTGTACTGGTCTAGTGATTGTGATAAAAAAAAGGGAATTTATATTTGTGGACAACATTTGCATTCAAACTAGTTATTCATTGCATGTTGGATGTAGGGAGGAGCTGACTCACCTATACCCCTCATGCTAATGAAATAGAACATAGTGATACCATGACCTTGCAGCATCTTCATCTTTTATTGACCCAGATATTTTTAGTATTCTAGTAAATTTGCTTAAAAATTATCAAAAAGCTGAATAGCAAATTATCAAACCCAAAATATAATTTTCTTGATTAATAACATCACAAAATCAATTATCCCTGCACCCGCACACAATACCAGTATAATCCGGATGTCATTTAGACATTTCCCCTGATATCAAACATGATATTGTTTATGTTTTATTGTCATTTAAGTCATATGAATTTACTTCTTAAAACCAGCCTCAGATAATCTCAAACAGATGATACTATCCCAAAGGATTCTGGTATAAAACAAGAGCAGAAATAGAAGCAAGTTTCCCCCACATCTTTCCCAACAGAAGCGATTCTCTCCAATCGTCTTTTATCAAATTACTTCAAATTTATTCTGCGTGGTAATCTACATTATTACATTGTGCAAATTGTTATTTTTCAATTCCCAAGCTGTTTTTGATAACATTTTGATAGATGAAATGAGCTTAGCCCGAGGCGAAAAAAAGACGGATGTCAATGTTAGCTTTCTACCATTCCAATAACTGGGAATAATTTTGCTCCAAATGATCATTCTTATTACTGTTATTATTATTGATCAATAATATTTAGAATTTCAGTGACTGGTCTTGAATTTCAAAATGAATAACTGAAATGGCAAAGTATGCTATGGGAGAAGGTAAATATAATATTCAAAACCATAATATCAAAATTGTGATTAGCGATGAAAATGTTTGCTAAGGGTATGCCACCTGACATGATAAGAGTAGCTAAGGGTATGCCACCTGACTTGAAAAGAGCAAAGACCGCATCTTTTGTTTTGGTAAGCGGAGTGTGTGACACAAATTGCAAAAGGTGACTTCAGGCCAGATTTCTGCAAAATGAATTAATCAACATAAGAATAATAAAAATTAAGATCAAAACATGATTTTGTAATAAATATAATTATTTCACCATAAAACTCATACATGATTTTTATCTGGAAGGGTAATTTCCAAAGGTAACCCCAGGCCAGATTTCTGCAAAATGTAATTCATATGAAACTAAAAATACCAAAAATTAAGATCAAATAATGATTTTGAAATGAATATAATTGTTTCTCTCTAGCTTTAATTAATTATTAACAACCACATACCTGATGATGTGGATGGGAAATAGACAAGAAAATAATAATAATAATTAATAAATAATACAATAAAATAAAACTTGAATTGAAGCATCACAAATTTACACAAAATTACTGATTACACTTCTTTCCAGGTATGGTTTTTCATCAAGCTTGATTAATAATTATGTCACATTTCCACACCCTGCGGGTAAAGCAACATTATTGTCTTTCCCCTGCCATCTGCACCTTGTAATAATGACATAAGTTATGTGTGATGACAAGAAGCATAATTAAAAGTGTTACCGTTTTGTCTTCAAATCATGTTTTCATATCTGATTAGTATGTTTTCTTACACCTGAGGCAAAATTCTTCTTCTATTCTCTAGTTTTTCTTTTTTATCCTATCATTTTACTACTTCATAAGTTTCCTTCTTTACTATTCTGTCTCTGTTCCATTTTTGTTTCCATTTCGTTTTTCAACTTGTTCTAAAAAAGTTTACTTTATTGAAAAACAGGCCCTCAACCCTAATAGACAGTAAATATATTATTGTAGTAACAAAATTATATTTATATTGGTAGAGCTTTTAAAACCTATGCACATAACTAAACTTGTTCACTTATGTGAGCTTTTGACATGACAACTATGTGTTGTATAAGAAGACATTTAATATAATTATTTATAACTTTTTAAGCAAGATTTTCTGTCTGTTTGTGATAGCGTTCTTCAGTACATAGCATGGATGGCCATTTATATATGTGAACAGGGTGAGCCTGCATGTGTAAACACACATATATGTATTATTGCATTAAAAAAACCAGATATTAGCCTGGTGGATGTTATCTTCAGTAGATAGCATTGGTAGTTGCTATCTTTAGTAGATAGCATTTATTGTTGCTATCTTCAGTAGATTTATGTATGTGATTTAAGCTGAATTTATACATTCAAACGATGACCTTTGAGCACACACAAACCACCACACCGTCACCCCATACACCGACACAAACACTCCCAGCTCACTTAACTATCACATATAATAACACACACCCACCCACGTAATTCTCAGGCTCTTAAACATGAAGCAAATGGGCCAAGAGAAAAATGCACAATTTTGGTTCATCTTTGATCAAATTATAACACATAATATTGATTTGCTCCGATACATAATTGTGTTATGTTAGTGAAGTGTTAGTTTTTGGTCCCTGTTGTGTATCTTTGGCTGTGTTTTATAGTGGAGCAGACTGACTCTAAGATCTTCAAAGTAAAAGGAAGCAATTGCTGTGCTATTTACTTGTATAAAGTGGATTTCAGTTTAACAAACATACTGATTCAAAAATATATACACATACTTCCAAAGTTATAATGCAGTATCTTTCTTAAATAGAGATAAAGGCTAGAATGGTTTTACTTGGGATGAGGAGAGAGCAGATGTTAAGATTCAATATTACCAAGTAACTATTGAATATTGATTGAATCTTAGCCACCAAACATACATGTGTGTATGAACGATGCCACTAATACCACAAAGTAAATATCACACCACAATCTCACCGTCCTTTCTACCATTTCTTATCCCAGGAATTAATACTACACCCAAAATAGTCATCCCTGGTGTAACACCACGATATCACCATCCATTCAACCATTTCTTATCCCAGGAATTAATACTACACCCAAAATACTCATCCCTGGTGGCATTCATGGACGAGGACAATAAAACAACGAAAGAAGAGAAAAGAAAATTGATGAACAAACAGGGAGAGAGAATTTGACCCAGTTTGGAGACCAGTTAAATGATCCAGAAGAACTTATGAGTCAGGTGCATCAGGCATGGCTTCTTTCATTCCATTGCTTGCGTTTTGTTTTCGTTACTCTGTATTGTCGTATAAGAGCGTGTTTCTACAGGCGCACCGCTAAGTTACCGCTAAATGGATAACGCTATCTTACCGTTATCTTACCGTTTAACCTGCTGTTTCCACAGACAGGTTTTTGCCGTTAAGCGTGTTCATACCGTTTAATCTGAATGACAAACATGTTTTAAAAGTGTATTTTATGCGGTAGTATGGCCAGAATATTGCATCGTAGGCCTAGAATTAATGCTAGAATGGATTGTTTAATGGTTGATTATTGCTAAATAATCACTTTTTTTTGTTATATTTTGCAAATCAAGAGGAAAGTTTTACATTTTACACAGTTTTTCACTATTTTGTAGCATTTACAAATTTCCGTGAGCAAACCCCGAATTCCGTGAGTTTTTCTGTTTTTCCTTTTTTCCGTATCACGGATAAATTGTGGCTTTACATAACAGTTTGGACTTGTTATGTTGCCCAGGCTGTTATTAATGTTTTTGTCATGTCGTCTGTCCAATTAACATGTTGATTAACAGCCATTTTGTTTGATTTTGCTCAATAATCGGCAAGTTACCGCTTCGGTCTGTTTCCACAGAAAATCTACCCGCTTCGTCAACGGCAAAAACCTACTCCAACGAGGTTTCCGTTGGCGATGAAAAGGCGTTGCAAAAAGGCGTTGGAGGCTGTTTCCACAGGAGTGATTAACGGTTCCATACCGTTTACAAAGCGGTATTTGGCTCTGTAGAAACACGCTCTATGTCATCATATTGATGATGAGATGGGACATATCAACGTTCCCTCTCAAAACGACCCATGGCAGCTATTTTGATTTTAGTACAAGAAAGCCCTATCTGCAATAGCTGCCCTGTTGTATTTCTATATCATCATATTGATGATAAAATGGGACATATTGACGCACCCTCTCAAAATGATCTGTTGGCTGATGTCAATCTTCTTTTCAACATCATAGGTCACATACTGCTTTGCTCTTGGAGTCAGATCTGTGCATGGTACCAAGAGCTGTAGGCAACCAGTGGTAGTAAACCATGTCTATGCTGAATAAGAGTGTCAACAAATTGTACATTTTCCCAAAATTTCTAAATGTCAAATTTCTATGAATACATTGTGTATTGATGTAGGCGTATAGTATTGTATACATGGATAGCTGTTCAGAGAAGGACATTCACAACATCTTGGCCAATTCAATAATTTAAGATTATATATAATAGAGAGCTTTATGAAATGGCGTTACTTTAACTTTAGCGTCTAGAGGATTATAGAGGATTATGTATTCAAAACCGCCTTGGTTTTGAATACATAATCCTCTATAATCCTCTAGACGCTAAAAGTTAAAGTTAAAATCATTTCGCAAGCTCTCTATTGTCTCTATTTATCACAGACTCTCTTCTGAACTGCATATCACAGATAGTGCAAATTATTGCCTGAATTAACTAAATTTAACTAAAGTGGTTGCCAGATTGTACTAAATAATGCCTCCAAATTTGTTTCATTTCTGAACATCTTTATTAGTCTTACCCTCTCACTTTGACAAAAAAACATCAGCAAGACAAAAACCAAAATGGATAATCAAGCAAAAAAGGCCAATTACATACCAACAGACATACATATACACATCCATGAAATAATCATGAACTACATGTATAAGTGATACCATTAGTTGGATCTCAAGTATCAAGTATGAGTTCTAATTTCATGACAACGAACTCCAACCAAGGACCCAATCATCCTAAATGACATCTACCTGTATGATTCAATTTACCAAATGTGTAAATAAACACTACGACACAACTGGAATACTAAACATTCAATCTCACGTCGGAAATCTGATGACAAATCAACCGTAAAATGCTGATAGGTGTGTGTGTGGTATCAGAAAAACCTTTTTACACACTCTATCATTGAATCATTTCACTTGGTTCAAAAACGTCTATCTTACCGTAAGAACGGTCTCGCCTGAGGCCCACCCATGGAGGAGGTAAGAGGATAACACTTGGGGATCTCATTTCATATTCCCAAGGTTTCAGAATTCAACAGCCCTGCAGTGATCTCTATGAGGTGTAATGTTAAGACGTTATGCTATTGTTTGTGGGGAAGAGAGGATTGGGAGTCAATCAACCTGGTGATGATGATATTGATGACATCAACCCTATATTGCTGACAATTTCTTGGTCGTTAACGCCAATGGTAATTTCCCCCGGTTCAATTTTATAACTTGGGAGTAGCATTTCAATGACTCTTTAAGATGAGTGTCATTCATTGTAAATGAAAGCTCCCTTGTTGCATCATCAAGTCAGTTCATTTGAAATTGACACTCCCTGTGTGGAAGATTTAGGTCATGTCTTCCATGGGGGGTGTATGGATTTCAACTGGAATTACCCATTTCAAAGAGTCATTTGTGGTAATTAATAGTGCCTGTATTGCATCGCCAAGTCAGTTCAATTAAGCAGTCTACTCGATCCAGTGACATAGCCAGAACTCTTTCAGAGGGGGTAAGGCAACTTTCAAGGGGGGGGGGGCAAACTCTGACAGGGGTGGCAGAGCTGCCCCACTGACCATCATGAACACTGGTTGAGTTCACAGATTCATCAGGTGTGTTGATCACATTTTCAATTACAATTTTACTTATATAAATAAATTTCGGTATTTATATAGTGCCTATCACAGAGTGTTCAAACTTATAGATATTTGCACATTTCCTCTGTGGACTTCATCATAAATGATCAGCTGATCCACTTTCCTCTCTCTATAAATACAATGTTGTTGTATAAATTTCACGCCAAAAATCGGAAATACTTCTCCAAACAAAGTAATAACATGCATTACAAAAAATGTCAGCAAGGCTTTCTATCCATTTTAATCTGACTTTAATAAGGTAAAATTAAATATTGTGTCAATCATTTTATGGGGATAAGAAAGGTGATAAGGAAGAATGAGACACTTGTTTTCTTTTCTAAAAATGATGTCTGCATCTTTAATATCAATCCACACTTTACAAGGCAGCCATTTTGTGCTGGTCACCGAAGAAACCCAGACAAACAGAATTTCCACAGATAAATACAACTCTATCAATATGTATGAATACACCCATACAGTCAACTCTTAACAACTATTTCACATCAATTCAATGATGGTACTTGAAATTGTTACGACCCAAACCCATTCCGCATACGATAAATTAAATACAACCGAATAAATACCGATAACACAAATTAATACAGAATACATAGATCAAAACTTGCCGATGCATACCGCAACCGTTATTGCTCATTTATCTCACGTACTAACCCTTACTGAGTACCTTATCCAAAAATAATGACTCATTTTTTGCTGCGTTATAATATATCAACAGCTGACTGCAAGAAGGATGTAAGCGCTTTGTAATTATTATACACTTATGACCTTCTTGCCTTCATGACCATATACAACTTTTTATTTTCCAGATATGGGCAACATTAGATGAGGTCCTTGGAGACTTGATGCATAATTCATAAGGTGAAGCAGGAAAGCCATGTATGGGGTGAGGTGATGGTGGGAAACTTTAATATCTGTGTAAACTAATGTTTAAACATAAGTTAATGTGGCGACTGGTGATCCATTCTTATTTACATAATTACAACTCTGGTATATAAGTACTACACCTAGCTATGTCCATTTAAGTCTACGGTAATAAGTCCCCAATTTTAGCATATTTGTCCTATATTTTGAAATTAACTCAACAACAAAAGGATTGGAAAATCAAAATTTGTGTTCAAATTTCTGATTTTCCCAGAAAAAAAATCACATTTTTAGGCTCACAGTTCTAGAAATGTAAATATTTGAACATAGGCAATCAAATTAGAATGACAGATAATATATCATAGACCCTATGAAAATGTAAATCTGTCACATATTTTTGGACCACCTTGCCGCTAATAAATGAATACAATATATTTGGATACAGATAATGCATCATAGATCACATATATGCATCATACCAGTATTGTTTGAATGCTTATGATTATGCTTACACTGCCTCAACCGCTTTCCTACTTTTTTTTTCACAAATTTAAATCTGTCACATAATTTTGGACCACCTTGCCGCTAATAAATGAAAAATTAAATAGATACTAGGGATTTGATTGTGTTGGTATTTTTTGATTATTATCTTCATGTTAAATTTTAATGTTGTTCTTTATATTTCTCCAAAATTAGCATAATTCAAGGGCTTAAAACCAGACCTGCCTATGTCCAAAATGGATGTAAAAGTTTACACATTCATAAACAAATTCCTATCCTGCAAAAGCAATATTTCTCATTTTTCCCTTGATGTAATTTTTAAGCATAAGACACTATACATACCTCATGTACCTCAAGCTCAAATGTATATAACCAGACTGGACTCTTCAGTCTTTGTATTCAAATTATATATATATTTGTTGAATGCTATCCAACACTGTCAAAATTTAACAGGACAATTAATTATACTATAAACTGGTGTCTCTCCAGGTAAAATAACAAAGTGAATTCCTAATTAAATGTGTGTACAGGTAGCAGAGGACATCCTGGTCCGAGATGTGTGAAGGAATGATGATATCCGGAAGAAGCATTGCGATGCATGGTCATGTATGGGCAAATTCCATGTTCATGCATAAAATGCCCATACTTGAGTTATCATTATGCATAGCAATGCTGAGATGAGAGTACTTTGGGTGAGTTGGGAATTTGGGTGTTTTTATTAAGGATTGTTGGTCATATTTTGTGGCGATTAGTTGGTGGCTGATGGGAGTTTTGTTGTGCTTAATTCTTATGGCTGGTTAAATCATTAATTTGCAAGCATTCAATCAATGACAGTCAAAAATATGACAAAATCAAATTATTTTTTGAGTCACAAATTCCTAAATCCATCACTGCACTATTCCATATGGCAACATTCTGTTATATTGTTGTTTCTTACTATTTTTGGTGCTTCCAAACACATGACATGAATTTTAAATTTGCTCATGGACGACTAGCAAAATGGGTGGAACATCTCCTTTTTGGATAGTACCCAGCAAACACAAAACGTTTTCGACATCATTCGCAAAAGGTTATAAAAGGTTGTCAGAAAACGTTTAAATGTCGGGTTATATAAAGGGTATATTAAGAGTATAAAACGTTTTCATAACCTTAAAAACATTTTTGATAATCTACTGCTCAGCAAACAAAAATGTTTTACAGAAAAGCGTTCAAATGTCGGGTTATATAAAGGGTATAAAAACGTTTTAATAACATTCCAAAAACATTCTTGAAAACTTGATACAAAATATTCTAAACAGAATCTTATTTTGGGGTTGAAAAAATATTTTGCAAAAAATGTTTGCAATAACGTTTTAAAAACGTTTTCATGACCTTTATATAACCCGACATTTAAATGTTATTAAAAGGTTTGAAAAATACATTTTAAGAACATTTCTGTGTTTGCTGGGTTCAAATATTTTAACATAATGTTATTTAAGTATTGACAAAATATTTGGCAAAAATGTTTGCAATAATAGTTTAAAATAACATTTTTTGAAAACATTTAAAAAATATTGTTGTAGTGTGTTTTTCATACAAAACGTTTTTACAACGTTATCATGACCTTTATATAACCCGACATTTTAATGTTATTAAAACGTTTTTACCTAAACCAAAAGCCAAAATACAACTTATTTAAAACGTTTTTGTGTTTGCTGGGTATCCATGTGTATGCGAAAACTGTTCAAATATGCAGCCCCTGAGTTATAGAAAAATTCCTTCACATGGCCATGGGTTAATGTTGTACTGCTAGAAATAAGATTCTAATCCGAAAATTACAAGGAATATTTTAAGAGCATATGATGATCTAATGCTAGGCATAGTTGTATTCATTTGAATGCATTTTCATATTTATGCAATAAATTATTGTGAAATTTCACACAAATGTTATAATTTTTTTTTCAGATTTTTATTAAACAGTACAAGTGCAGTTGGTATGATTTGAACAGCTCCCAATGTATAGAATCCATCTCACCCAGATACTGAAACTTACACTCAAAAATAGAGGAAAATTTCAAAAAATGTGTGTGTGTGGTAAACTAAAACCGCTCATATCAACGTCGGTCACCGACCTCACAGATATAATAAGGCGCCAGGCATCAAAATGGTGCAGCTTCATTTCTATGTCATGCAGATTACACATTCAGTGTGTTTTGTACTACGTTTTCCCAAGTGGCATTTCATTGTAAATAGAATTAATTGCTTAAAAGCAAATTTATATTTAATGGAGGTGTTGTTGCATTGTTTTTATGTGAAGGAATTTATCTAGTAGCGCTTTTTTACCATCTTCTATGGATGATTGCTACTATTAACCATTTGTATGCTAAGGGTCTTCTATGGATGATTGCTACTGTTAACTCTTTGTATGCTGAGGGTCTTCTATGGATGATTGCTACTATTAACTCTTTGTATACTGAGGGTTAAGTGCAGTCATTAACAATAATGATGCTGGAAGCTTCAGAGTTGAAACTCACTAAAAAAAGCTATGTTTTTCATTGTGATGTACGGGTATGCTAATTGTCAGAGCTACATCAAGCAGGGCAGGGGATGTCATCTTCTATGGGTGATTGCTACTATTAACCATTTGTATACTGATGGTTAAGTGCAGTCATCAACAATAATGATGCTGGAAGCTTCAGAGTTGAAAGTCATTCAAAAGCTGTGTTTTTCATTTTGATGTAGGGATAGCCCTATGGTAATTGCCAGGGCTACAGCAACCAGAGCAGGGGATGTCATTGCAGCTCCATTTGTTTAGTAATTTGTAGTTTTGCTGCATTCTTATTGCTCCTACACACTTTAGACTTCATGTCATAAAGTACAGACCTTTTGATATCCACACACTCCTCACAAAAGTTATTCTATACACCCATATTGAGGTTAATGAACTCAGCCTGGGAGATGAGGTTGTGAATGTCCTAAACATGATAATACAATTTGACCTAACATGACCTCATTCCTAATGGCACAGTTCAATCAATCTCATCCATTAACCATAACTATGTTATCCTGTTATGTACTATGAGGTTAATAGTACTCAACACATTCAAATGTCATTCAAAGACTGTACAAGCATATGAGGTGAAGGAACTTTGTCCTGACAGATGAACATGTTTTGGTCACAATGGCATCTGGTCCGTGCAATATCAAACTCCATATTTTCATATTTCGAAGAGATATTTTGCTAAATATTTCCGTCTGAATGAGCTGATGATGGGATACTATTTTCTGACAAATACTTCACTAGCTGCTAGCTGTGAACTAAATCTTTCTAACAAAATAATGTTTTTTGCTGAATACAAATTCATTTGAAAGTAAATCATTGCTAACATTATAGAGTACAAATGAAATTGAGTAGATCAAAATAAGTCAATCATAACCATTGTGCAAAACATCATTTTCAACAATAAAATGGAGATCGAAGACAAGATCAAGAATGTTGAAAACACATTCCAACATCATTGCATTCGGCATAAATCTCTCCCGAGGGGAAACTCAATTTGATCTATATCATAGATAAATTTTGACTTGTCTCTGTGAAAAATGACTTCTATTATAACTAGCGTTATGTTCTACCACAGAAAAATCTGATAACACGAAACGATCTCATGAGCCGGAATAAAATCCTATTGGATTCCTCATATCAATACGAAGCCGTGATTGCGTCTGGCAATACGTTCTCCCTTCGAGTGCATTAAATCTCGTGCAAGGATGATGCCGTAATCTCTAATCAGAAAATCTTGCAATTATTCTTGTATTTAGGAAACATTCATCTTTCCTGTGATTCCCCTGGAGCAGAATTCTGCTACTTTACCCTTGATACAAAATTACCCCTACCTATGACTTCCCATAATTCTTAAGGTCACCGACCTTCATATATAGGAATCCCATGATGCCTTGGGGTTACTATGACAATAATATTCCTTGGTATCCCATGATACCTTGGGATTACTATGGCAATAATATTCCCTGGTACCCCATGATTCCTTGGTGTTAATATGGCAATAATATTTCCTGGTATCCCATGATGCATTGGGGTTACCATGGCAATAATATTCCCTGGTATCCCATGATGCCTTGGGGTAACCATGGCAATAATATTCCCTTGTAGGCCTCCGATGCAATCTGGATTTAGTGTCGGGCGATACATTTTTGATGTGTAGTGATGAGCTGGGTCTTGATCACTTTCTTCTAGACTTGGGATAAGACTTTGGCAACATAATCTCTCACTTGATTTATTATTAAGCTGTTGATGGAGGTTATAATAAATGAATGTTTTTTCATTATTGTCATCATCGTCATCATCATCATCAAAGTCAGCATCATCATCAGCAACATCATCATTAATATTGTCATTTATAGTCATCATCAACGTTGTCATTATTGTCTTTATCATCATAGCCATCATAATCATAATCAATAAAATCACATCATCATAATTATTGTCATCATAATCATTATCATCACCGCTCATCAGTTGTTGCCTTTGTCATCATAATAACCATCTTCAACATCATCCTTATTGTCATCATCATCATCATCATCATCCTCATCATCATCATCATCATCATCATCATCAATAACATCACATTATCATTGTCATCATCACTCATCAGTTGTTGACCTTGTCATTATCGTAATATCCATCTTCTTCATCACCATCATCAACAGTATCCACATCACCAATGTCATCAACATTGTCATCATCATCATCATCATCATCATCATCATCGAATTTGAAAGTGGTGATGAGCGTGTAACAACAATGACCATATACAACTTTTTATTTTCCAGATATGGGCAACATTAGATGAGGCCCTTGGAGACTTAATGCATAATTCATAAGGTGAAGCAGGAATGCCATGTACGGGTTGATGGTGGGAAACTTAAATATCTGTGTAAACTAATGTTTAAACATAAGTTAATGTGGCGACTGGTGATCCATTCTTATTAACATAATTACAACTCTGGTATATAAGCACTAGCTATGTCCACTTAAGGCGACTGTTGAGTTATGTCCCCAATTTTAGCATATACGTGGATGTAATTTCTGTACCAAAAGTGAATTAAGTCCTATATTTTGAAATTAACTCAGCAAAAAGGATTGGAAGATCAATAGTTTGGTTCAAATTTATAATTTTCAAATTGAATTAGAATGACAGATAATGATTGTATCCTATGTAAATGTAAATCTGTCACATATTTTGGACCACCTTGCCGCTAATAAATGAATACAATATATTTGGATACAGATAATGCATCACAGATCACATATATGTATCATACCAGTGTTGTTTGAATACTTATGATTATGCTTACACTGCCTCAACCTCTTTCCTACTTTTTTTTTTCACAAATTTAAATCTGTCACATAATTTTGGACCACCTTGCCGCTAAAACAAAAATAAATAAATAATAAGATACTAGGGATTTGATTGTACTGGTTTTTATATATATCTTCATGGTCTTCTTGTTCAATTTTAATGTTGTTCTTTGTATTTCTTCAAAATTAACATAATTCTAGGGCACAGTGGCTCAGTGCTTACGATCTTGGACTCATAATCTGAGAGCTTGCTTGTTGTGCATGGGTTCGAGTCCCTGTCCCACCACCGTGTTGCGCCCTTGGGCAAGGCTCTTTGCCTCGCTTGCCTCACCCCACCCAGATGCAATGGGAAGCTGTTAAGGGTTGTCACAGTCGTTGTACTGATGAACCCTGCGTCAATTGTAGGCTGCAAACGTGGTTCCGACATATTCTAATGACGGCGGAATAAATGTAAAGCACTTTGAGGCTGTTTACGGCATAAAGCGCTATATAAAAATCTACATTTACTTTTATTTTTTATTTTAAAACCAGACCTGTGTCTGTCCAAAATGGATGTTTTAAGTTCATACATTTAATTCTTTCTGACAAACAAATTCCAGCAAAAACAATAATTCACAAATTGTCCTTGATGTAATTTTCAAGCATAAGACATACACCCATGTGCCTCTAGTTCAGTGTCAAGTTCATGCTCAAATGGATATAAACAGATACGAGTTTTTGTATTCAAATTATATAACTAGAACTGTTGAATGCTATCCAACACTGTCAAAATTAAACAGGACAATTTAATTATAATATAGACAGAGTGAATTCGTAATTAAATGTGTGAACAGGTAGCAGAGGACATCCTGGTCTGAGATGTGTGAAGGAATGATGATATCCGGAACAAGCATTGCGATGCATTGTCATGTATGGGGAAAATAAAATCCATGTTCATGCATAAAATGCCCATACTTGAGTTATCATTATGCATAGCAATGCTGAGATGAGAGTACTTAAGGTGAGTTGGGAATTTGAGTGTTTTTGTTAAGGATTTTTGGTCATATTTTGTGGCGATTAGTTGATGACTGATGGAATTTTTGTTATGGTTGTGCTTAATTCTTATGGTTGGTTATGACAAAAATTTGAAGGCACTCAATAAATGACAGTAAAAAATATGACAAAATCAAATTATTTTGTGGGTCACAAATTCAACACTACACTATTCCATATGGCAACATTCTGTTATATTGTTGTTTCTTCACATTTTTGGTGTTTCCAAACCTATGACATGAATTTTAAATTTGCTCATGGACGACTAACAAAATGAGTGGAACATCTCCTTTTTGGATAGTATCCATTTTTATGTGAAAACTGTTCAAATATGCAGTCCCAGAGTCATAGAAAAATGGGTTGAACATTTCCCTTTTGGGTAGAATCCATTTTTATGTTGAAATTGTTCAAATATGCAGCCCCTGAGTCATAGTAAAATGGAGACAAATCTATAAATTCCTTCACATGGCAATGCAATGGGTTCATGCTGTATGGCTAGAAATAAGATTCTAATCCCAAAATTACATGGAATATTTCAAGAGCATATAAAACTAGGCATGTTTGTACTCATTTGAATGCATTTTTATATTTATGCAATAAATTATTGCAAAATTTCACACAAATGTTTTAATTTTTTTCCAGATTTTTATTAAACAGTACAAGTGCAGTTGCTATGATTTGAACAGCTCCCAATATGTATAGAATTGATCTCACCCAGATACTGAATCTTACGCTCAAAAATAGAGGAAAATTGTCAAAAATTCAATGATAATTTGTGCGGTAAACTAAAACCGCTCATATCAACGTCGGTCACCGACCTCACAGATATAATAAGGCGCCAGGCATCAAAATGGTGCTGCTTCATTTCTATGTCACGCAGATTACACATTCAGTGCAGATATAATAAGGCGCCAGGCATCAAAATGGTGCAGCTTCATTTCTGTGTCACGCAGATTACACATTCAGTGTGTTTTGTACTACGTTTTCCCAAGTGGCATTTCTTTGTAAATAGAATTAATTGCTTTAAGGGCTCGGGCCAGCTTGGTTTCAAATTGGTCCAAAATGGAAAAATCGGCCATGTTTGCTGTTAATTTTTGCCTAGCAATACTGATCATAGGTTCAAAATTTATGGTGCATATCAATGACCAACCTCTCTAGTTTATTATTTGAGCATGATCACTTGTGCAAGGTCCTAGGAAATTATGTAAATATGTCTGTATATATAATGTTCCACATCGGCTCACGCACTTTTTTATTTCACCCCAGATTTCATATCTTTCCCTAATACCGATTTCCGCATCATTTCGGTATAAAATGTTGAAAACTCCAAAGAAATAATTATGATACTTATTTGAACTTCGGAGCTCAACAAATGCCTTAATTAGTCTCGTCAAGACAGAAAATTCATGTGATTTTGCATCTTGGGAAACGACCATGTGTACATGCTATTTTGTCAATGAAAATTCACGAATGTTCCCACTTTCTGAAAAAGAGTTCTACATCATTGGTTGGAGCGAGGAAAAGTAAATTTACGTGCATTCAGTAGTTATTTCCTGTCTAAATCGTTCCGTTTAGTGCTAAGTTCAGGTCATTTATGTCCAATCTGTCGAATTCGTACTACGCAGTTTTGAGGATAAAATCCTTGACTATAAGCTTACGTATTCAACGTATCGACCCGAAATTGGACACGCTTCAAAGCCAAGACATGCTTTGCTCTGTGGTTTGTATTTATACTCACGATTATCATCTTCTGTTGATTATTTCAGGTTTTTCCTGCAAAAGTTGAGTCCAACACCCCATATCTCACAAACACATGTCATTCAGTGGAAAAATACTTGAAATACAACCTGATACAACATCAACTATAAAGACTAAGTTCGGTTCACATTGTGAACCAACATTACAAACGATGAAACTGTAATTGACCTAGGGGATGACGATGAAAGCGTCGCTTTTCCTCGCGACTCGGTGCGACTAGGTCTAGATCGACAAGGACTGGTGTGTACATACAACCACTGACATTGTCATCATGGTTTATTTTACTGTGGTGGACTTTACAAAGCACAGGCCCTAAATGAAAAAAAAATTAGCACCATGAGTACGCATGCTCCCAGGCAATGAACAATGGGAACACAACGTCACATCATGAGATGTCATTCATAATTGGTTTCTTCTTAAATCGCTTTATAAAACTATAAGTCGTAGGAGCTACCGGAAGTTACGACATGGAAAGGTGCCCAAAACAGGCGTGACAAAGAGGCGGAGCTATTCACAATTTCCGTTTTTATTTTCATATTTCTTATTTGTTAGCTTTCATTTTGTTTTCATTATTATTTTATTTGACTTCTGATACGTATAAATCTTAAAAACTACCATTTTCATGATATACTCTTGATTTATAGCCATTTAATGGGCGGATCATGAATACTATTCATATTGAAATTAGTTGACCTGCTAATATGTAAATTATTGAAAGTGGAACAGCTGATCGCCACAGTACTCGGTAAGCCTAAGCTGCCAAAGTAAATACATGTAAAGTCATCGCGTCGTTGGTTATAATATTTACAAGCTCAAAGTAACTTTTAAGGTAAGAAAAACAATATGAACTATAAATTAAGAACTGCCGAGCGAGTTCAGTTTTGCCCTAAAAAATCAGACCGACCTAAAACCACCAAACTTGATCTCATGTGTGCGAATTTTGCACTGCTAGCCTGTTATGAAGCAGTTGTACTTTGTAGTAACTACACATTTGGAATATGCGCAATCAATGAACCAGTCAGTTGTCAATACATGTATGATGTAGTATAGTACATATCATACGTGTTGAATAAACTGCTGATACATAAAATGTTTGCAGATGCATGTACACTGCAGTGCAGTGGCATGCATCATTGCATTATTTAAGGGGGTACTACACCCCTGCGCAGATTGTGTGCTTATTTTTGCATTTTTCTTTCAAATTATAGCGCATTGGGGACAAGCAGGATATGTATATTATAGAGGCAAGGACTACAACTACTGCACTGGAAATTTTATTTCAGCACAGACAACAGATATCGAGTTACAGTCAAAAATGAGGAAAACCAATATTTGATCAATAAATCAATAACTACTTGCTTTGAGTTGCTGAATTTTCAGTACAGTAGTTGTAGTCCTTGCCCCTATAATATACATATCTTACTTGTCACCAATGCGCTTTTAATTTTTGAGAAAAATGCAAAAATAGGCAAAAATTGGCCAGGGGTGTAGTACCCCCTTATATGCATACTAGTTGAATTTGATTGAATGTCCGAAATGATCATGTAGTAGACTGTAGTAGTTAGCAGGCATCAGTATATAATTATTATCGAGAAGTGTATAGCTTAATATTAATTAAACTCACAACAAGCATTGAAAGCTGAGTCCTATTAGTATTTATATTTTTATAGCTAGCTGTCAACCTAGCTGGGGGTGGGGGCTGGCATTTTGTTTGGAATGGGGTGGGTCCCCACTCCCAAATATACTGGAGGGGTTAAAAAAAGTGTAGTGATTTATAGTGTGCTACGCACAGGCACAACGCCTAGACGTTGATCCACAAGCCTCAGCACACTTTACAGGTTGTCACTGACCACTACAGCCCCACATCATTCCATAACCATTTAACAACAACTCAGGGACTTTGCAGCTTCACGGCGCACACCCTAGACATTCCACAAATAACCTGCGCAACCAGGATCAGCTCCCCGAGTTTCGTACGGGTTACAACGAGACAATAAGCAGTGAGTTCCTTGTGCACGGGAATTTCAAGCTAACTCAATTTTTCCACGAGAGCAAACTAATCACCGTCAGGGTTCGAACCCGCAACCTCTCGCACCATAGTCGACGCCTTATCGATTGAGCTAACTTGACTGCTTATAAATATTTGGACAGAAATATAGGAGGGTCATCACATGTTTGATGACCAAAATGTAAACATTGAGTCACAAGATGACCACAGATAGTGTGTTTATTTTATTTCAAATAATTTAACTGATTTCAGTTCAATTTTTGCCTGTTTAGAGGGTAAGGTGTATCGGTGGTAGGGGGTAATCAAATTTTTGGTGCTAAAATAGGGGTCAGGAAGGTTGCACTTTTATTAATGCCAAATCTTTCCAATCCTTTTCAGCGTGTCATCTTTTTGCGTTATCCCATAGCACTGCAGTGAGGAGCAACTGAGAAGAATGTAAGTTAAAAAAAATTAGAATTTGTCAGATTTTGAATAATATTTTATTTCAAACCTTTGTTGCACAAAATGATGAGTCGCATCAGCCGGACGCATCAGATTCCAGTAGGCAATGAAAACCCCCTCGGTTTTACGGGAGTGACCAACCCAGATTTTACGTTCTGGGAAAATGTTTGTTTTTACCAAGTTTTGGCTAAAATCAGGTCAAATAAGCCATTTTGGGGCTAACATTTATTGATTTTAGCGTTGACTTTTTGACAAATACTCTGAACATGTTCAAAATTGATATGTTAGCCAACAAATCATTACATTTGCACAATTTCCAAGCTTTCGGTGATATTATAGGGTCATATTTAGCCTTCAGGACAGAAATGTCATCAAAAATACCACAATAATCCCAACTGACCCTACTTCAAATGTCCTTCAACAACCCATATTTTAAAAAAAGCGGTTCTTTTTTTTTTTTTTTGGGGGGCATCATAAGTAGAACTTGCAGTTATTAATGGAAAGCGAAAAAAGGTCAATCCCTGCACTTACAAATGTTATGTAAAACCTGATGATCCAGTTATAATCACACCAGTGGGTAAAAGTACACCAACAGAACAACCATATATTATGTTACTATCAAGGCCCATTTATTCAGAATCCATTCTAATGTTATTGCAAGGCTTGAAAACCATTTCAGGACTGAATTATCTGCAATGACATTTATCTTATGTTTTTCTCTGAATATTCCACATCATCAAGTCAGCTAGAATGGAAAATGAACCATCAACAAGCAGTGGGTTTGTTCCAGAGAAGAGGAATACTAGCAAGGTAAAGACACATTTTTGGGTATTACCCATGGACCTTGTTCCATGGCCCCATAATTTTGGGGCCTCTACAATTGAGTTATGGATCTTGCTTTGTAGCCCCAAAAACACCATGTTTTTGGCCAAAATAGGGCAAATTGCACAATTTTGAGTGCTTCTTGGGCACTGGCCCATAGCAAATTTCACTTCATTTGTGTGCTCTTCTGGCGCAAATATCCTGGTTAAATCTATGCATGTCTATCTCTAAATTGTAATGGTTCCGCTGCCATTATCGATCTTATATATACCTAAACCAAACTTGTCCACTTGAGTGCATATCCTTCCTTACGGTGAGTTTGGGCCTCCAAATTTTGGCCTGGCCCAGTGCCTCCAAAAAAGTAAAGCCAGCATGGTCATACTTCATGTGACTGTCATCATTGGTTGATAATTTATTATTTATTGCACACACATCCCCTGATTTGTCCACATGATTTGAGTTTCAGATCAGTCACATTTCTTGGATAACCGAGAAAATATGCAAACTCTCCATACATGTCCTTTCCATGGGCTATAATAAACTGTCAGCAGGCAAGGTGATTAGGATGTAAATTCAGGCCTGTACAGGGGCCATGGACAAGGAGCAGTATGGGCCCTTTTAACCAGGCGAGATTTAGCCTACCTTATGGGGGCCCTGGGCCAGGCCAAAATTTTGAGCCCCGAACTCACGTGCCGAGGAAAGCATGTGCACTCAAGTCAGTGGCCAAGTTTTGGTTTAACTAAAGGGGACTATCATATTTTGTTCAATTCAATTTCAGACTATTTTGGCCCAAGATCAACATGAATTCTGCTATTTGAATGCTGCTTGAAGCATGGAAAATTTAACAATTTTGCTATTTTGACCAGAAAACATGCCGTTATTGAGGTTAAAAGAAAGATGCATATGGCAATTCTGGGGCCCCAAATTTTAGGGGCCCTGGACCCGGGCCCATCAGGCCCAATGGTATAAAAATCCGACCCTGCTCTCCATTATCCGTTCTTATTTAATGTTCGCCTTTGTGCTCGGGCCCTGAACCCCGGGGCCCATGGACTTAAATCCACCCTGTCCCCCGCTTGCTCTGCGCCTGTTTTGACTGTTAACAGGTCCAAAAGACTCCCCCCTTTGCAGTGCGCCCTCAGCTCATAAAGACCCACCACTTCAAAATTCTGGGGAACATACCCACCAAAATTTTTTTTATGTTGTAAATATTGTAAAGTGCCAACTGAAATTGGGAATACATTTAATAACAATGAATTCAACTTATAATTGCAGAATCAACCACCATCACATGAAGGTGTTTCCAGCAGATCCACACCCACCACTATTCGTGCAGAAACCAAGGTAAGCATGCTATTGAAATGCTGAAGATTTCTTCAACATTAAAAGACACTAAGACAGAACTGATATTTCATATTAATTGACAACTATAACTTAGAACACCATGTGCATTGCTATTAATTTGCAATACAGTGCAAATCTTCAGTGTCATTTTAACTTTGCAATACAATGTACAACTTGTTATGGAGACTGAAATATTAGCAACAAAACATTTCAGTATGTTGTATGACGTTCCTCACAGCAAGTTACTTTTCTGTGTGTAGACTGCACACCATCTGCTGACGGCAATAGTTGGTCCAGCAAAAGTGTTCCAAGCGAGAGTAAAATCATGTATTGTCCATTTGACATTCTCGAGACAGATTAAAAGCAGTGCATCTGCAGAGAGAGTCACTGCTCCATACAGATACACAGTCTTGTATGTATCACACAGAGGTGCGCTACTGTCGGGGCTCAAATGGGGTATGTTCAAAGCCTTGCTCAATTTTATTTACTTGATGGATCTAGCCGGGCAATGGAGGCAGAAGGCATTTCTCGGTTACTAGCATGAAAGTTCATCTGTGTTGGTTACAATTAACAATTACATTTCTCGGTTGTTTAACAGGTTATTACCAATCATGAATTTATTTCTCAAGCACCATTTGTTTCAATTTTTCTGTATGATGTGTACAGCATTTGTTTCTTCTTTTAATTTCAGTGATGTCAGTTTGGGGTCAAAATGTGTGTTGTACACTCTGCTGTTGTCAACTTGCAATGCACAAAGTGATTAACTTTTGTATTGATGGAATTTGATGGTACCCCATCCTATATTTTATATTGTGTATTCACATAGATGTTAATTTGAAACTGATTTTACAGATCAGAAGACACTCTTGGACTGAGATACACAACTTATGTAGGGGATGGCGATTCTTCTTCATTTTCAAGAATTACACAGGAGCAGCCATATGGGCCAGATGTTACAACCATTAAAGAGGAATGTGTCGGCCACATACAGAAGAGGATGGGATGCAGACTCAGAAAGCTTGTAGAGAAGAAAAAAGGTATTAATAATTAAAGTTTGTATTTAACCTTTTCACTGGTCATCCATCAGAGGACAGTATATAGCTGGAGACCAGAGTCGTACTTGACAATGATTGCTGTGCATAGAGGAATCCTGTAGTCGCCTGCTCCACAGCCATAGGATCACGTAGCAATAACCACCTCATGGAGTATCATACAGTTTTATACTAGTGTAAAAGCTTATCATATGTGGTTTTTAACGTCATTAAATTTCGACAGGACACATCATAAAACAGATGTAAATAAGATAAAACCTCAATTTATTACATAAAGCGAGCTGATTTCATTGATTCCTTTTCTTTTGTGTGGTGAAAGGAGTGAAACTTGCTGACGGGAAGACATTGGACGAGAAGGGTCGCCTCCACCGTAAAAGAGTAGATTTGCTGCAAGGATTTTATGGCAAGGCTTTGAGGACCAACAAAGGGAATCCTGAAGCAGCGTCAGCAGAAACAATGGCTGGCCTGTATCACTATGCTGGGGACCACAGTTACTGCCCGACAAGAAATGACACCTGGTGCAATTTTAAGAAAGATGAGATTAGTGGTACTAACAACTCTGAACCAGTGGATGATCCATTTACACCAGCCATGGTAGCAGTAATGAAGCCCATTATGATGTAAGAATATATATGTGATAGTGCAACTTTGTAGCTTCACCACAGCACCGAGCAACTAAATCAAATTTCCTTTTCATTTACAAACAACTATATCAAATGTAGGCATCTTCTGTAAGATCATTACAACATATGTCCCATTCATTTCAGCACAGCACTGAAGCAAAGTTTATAAATAATCTTTAAATGGAGTGAAAGTTTCAAT
This sequence comes from Amphiura filiformis, assembly GCF_039555335.1. Lineage (NCBI taxonomy): Eukaryota > Metazoa > Echinodermata > Ophiuroidea > Amphilepidida > Amphiuridae > Amphiura > Amphiura filiformis. The sequence continues at coordinate 3,230,357 of NC_092641.1, read as the reverse complement.
ATTCTGTACCTCAATTGATGTGTGACTATTAACAGCACTAATAATCTTTTGCAGTATATACCAAGAAAGGATTGTATATCAAAAATATTTATGCGATGTATTCATCATAACCTTCAGTGCAGCTTATAGCGCTCATCACCACAACACAAATTACCTTCATCGCAACAAGTGAATGTTAATAATGTTGACAGTATTGATATTAAACATGATTCGCAAATTGATCACACATTATGGACATTACTTAATAATGGAATGTGAAACTTTGTATTTTTCAACAGGACCTATCTGATGTTGACTTACTATCGCATTGCAGTCAGTGTCTGACACAGAACGCCAATGAGTCCTACAACAGCTTGCTCTGGAAAATGGCAATACAGCTCTGCAACACAGATTAGGACAGCAATGTGCTGTCAACTATTTCTTTTAAAGTTGGAAGGATATAGAAACATGAAAACGAGTTATGGCAGAGGTAGTAGGAAATGAGTGTATTACTTCTTCCCAGCATACTTTAGCAAGTAAAGACAAACTCAGGATAAGAGCAGCTCAAGCCAAAGCATTACTGACAAATAAGAGAAAGCGTGTCATGAAGCGTTTAGAGCGAACCGCTCACGCTTTCCGACATTCGAACCATAGCCACTACTTCCCGGCACTACTTGTCTGGTGGCTATCATGTTGGCTCTACATCTAAGCTACCACGCAAGATGCCAACATGCCGCACATGCGGGGCCCCAATGAAAGGTCATGGTAACCCGGGGGGTACTCAAGTTTGGTTTTGGTAGGGACGTGCGCTGAGATTTTGGAAGTAGACCCATAAATATACCAATTTTTCAAGAAATTTGGACCCATTGATATACCAAAAGTCAAAATTTTCGGCCGAATTGACCCAAAATTGTCTTAGTTTTTACAGAGAAAGGAAAAAAAGGGCTGTTTTCGGAAAAATTGAGAAAATTTTGAAAAAGGACCCATTCATATACCAAAATAGGCTTTGAAAAAGGGGTCATTGATATACCAGAAGGCTGAAAATGCTACCCATATTTGCGGCACATCCCGTATGGTCATTTGTACTGAGTCCCCCGGGCATGGTAAGTCCTGTAATGCTTAAATTTCTGCTGCTCTTATCAATAGAAACCCACAAAGGCAAGAAAGTACCCATTTTGGCGAGAAATGGTGAGGAAAGGCAGGGTAGCCTGTTAAAAAAGGTGAGGAATGACAAGTTTAAGATAACTAAGTCTTGCTTAGATCCTGGTCAAGTTTGGCAAGAAAAGGCAGGAAATGGCAAGGAAAGGGGGTACATCCAGCACATCCAAACCTGCCACAGACATTTTATCTGGAATTTAAGTAGCACCCAATTAACACCATTGTTATCATGTTGACTCAATTGGTCATAATCTTCCTGGGCTTTCTGGTTGAGTGTAATAAATTGGTTATGACCAATTGAGTCAACATGATAACAATGGGTGTTAATTGCGTCGTATTCTAGACAAAATGTCTGTTGAAGGTCTGCTTGTACCTTGCCTTACCTGCCTCTTTCTCACCTTTCCTTGCCAACCTTGCCCATGATCTGAGCAAGACTTAGTTATCTTAACATCTCCATTCCTCACATTTTTAAATCCTGGCCCTTTCTCGCCTAGCCTCACCATTTCTCCCCAAAAATGGGTAGTTTCTCGTCATTATGGGTTTCTAGTGATATTGTCTTTCACTTGCATTGAAATGTCCCATAATGTGTCTGCCAATTTTCCTGTCAGCACATTGAAAATCATGATGGTTTGCTTGTTAAGAAATCTGTAATTTATAGCACCATAATAATGTCAATTTTTAAAGCAAAGTGACCCCGCTTATTCTCTTCTACACCTACGATACTAAGTAACAACTCTTCCTCAGTCGCCATTGTTAAGTAAGTCCTTCAAGGAAACAACAATTAAGACAAGTAAATTTAGATACAGAAGATGTCTACATAATTTTACACACCATTTATGAAATTGAGCAGGATGCAAAGGAGATCTCTCCCCAAAGCCTGTTATTGTCCAAATCCAAAAGGATGCTTCAGCAAATTATCAATTATGGGTTGATAACTGCGCATTAGTTGTTAGGAGGGGATTGTGACAAATCTAAACATTTTGGTTTGCAACTCGGAATACCCTTCGGGGATGTGCCCCTCGGGATATTCCTCGGTTCCAAAGGGAAAATGTTTAGATTTGTTACAATGCCCTCCAAATAACCCATGCACAGTTATTAGCCTCTAATTATACAACAGAAAGTGGGTCATCATGCATGCATGTAATCATTTTACCCAGAATAGCTTTGCTGTGATATGCTATTGGGAATCTTATCAAGTGTCACTTTTGATTTGGATAATAACCATCTTTCTGGATGCAGATCTCAGGTGTCAAATTCAAGAAAACGCATCCTGTAACAAAAGGTATTGGATTTTTGTTGTAGTGCATGAACAACTTGTGAACATTGGCAGCTTATAAAACTGGGTGAATACTTTATATAGGTGTACTTGGAAAACTTGTGCATTATATACATGCAGCAAATAAGGTCATTGACAGATTAAGTAGCCTAGGGTGAATGCTGCCGATCTTCCATGCCGATATGTTCAGCTCCTGGTGAGGAATTTATGACTTGCTGAAATAACATCTTCCATTCCTAATGATAATTCAATGCAGACAGTTTACATCTGTAACATTTGACATTACTTCACATCTAACAAGAGAAATATAATTATGTTCATTCTGCATAATTCATTAGAGCTACTTAATCTGCAGGTGATTTGAGCAGCTACATATAGTTTTCAGATTTGATTTCAATCAATCCTAAGGTGAAAATCATCCCATCCCCTACACAAATTCAGTCCAAGAGTGTCTTCTGATCATTCTCCAACCTTGCAACAGAAGCAATCAAAGGTTATTTTCAAATGTCATAACATTTTATTTGCAAATTCTTACTTGCTTTTAGTCCATAATTCTTTGTTACTTTCATTCATTCATTCATTCATTCATTCATTTATTAATTTACTCACTCATTCATTCACTTGCTATGTCATTCATTTATTACTTCTTCAATGAATGAAGAATTTTTCTTTGAGTATTGACTGAACAAGTGAATGAAGGAATGGTTTTATGTATGAATGGATGAAAGTGTTGCAGAGCTGTATTGCTCTTTTGGAGCCATTTTCCATTTCAATTTTATTTGGGCCTACTCTGTATCACACCCAACTAATTGTGTACATCCATACCAAAAGGATGCATTTGTAGGCTGCTACATGTGTATCTTTTAACATAATAGCTAGAAATAAATACCAGACTCATCTAAAGTGGTGTTGACTTCAAATCATCCCCAAAGTCACATGGTTTAGGAAACAGAGAAAATTAAAAAAAAAACATGTGAGTTGGCGATGATTTGAAGTTATCTCCACTTCAGATGAGTCTGGTAATTTATTCCTAACTATTATAAAGAAACAAGACTCGTGCAGGCTGGTGCAGCAGCTGACAATTGCATCATTTTGATATCGTTGTACACAATTATGTCCATAAAAATAAGACTATGAAATTCTTATTTTCATAGAAAATCTGTTGGGCTGCGAATTTGGTCCAGGAAGATGTTCCATGTCAGTGTATTTTGCTGTTGTGTCAATTAGACAACTGTTTGGTTACTGACCAGTGTTTAGAGTAGAGTATTGAAGTAATCCTGTGTGCAATTTTTGTTCATTTTTATGGAGAGGATTTTAAGATATGACCTTGTATAAAATTATAAGTTTCTTTTTGAGGCCAGTTTATTTTGTCCTTCATGTACGGCACTCTGTGTTGGGACCACTGAAATGTGTCACAGTCTAATATTGTTCATGACTGTTTCTTTATGCACGTTGTTCGATACGGACACAACCTTGCTGAAGTAGATTGAAAATCCATGTACCAAACTATCCTCTATTACTTTATGACTTAGTATCACCCCCATTTCATTAGAGTGCAGGACTGCAGGGTAGAGGTGTTTAGCAAGCACCATCACATAATGTAATGCGGCAATAAAAATTATTATTATGAAGATATTTGAAAATGTATCATCAGGAATATGAACTACCGGTAATATGGTACTCTAAAGAAAATACACTGTAATGTACATGTATAAACAACATAAACATAATTTTATTCACACTGATACCCAGAACAGTTTTACAATACACCATAAGTATTATGAGTATAGTTGTGTTGTAATCTACATGTAGGAGTTGTGTTAATTATTTGATTACAAACTATTAAGTTGCACTGCTTTCACCTCTTTTTTTCAACCCACATTTGAAAAGCAATGCACACATTGGCTCACGCCCAAAAACAGCACACAAGGAGAATTTATGTCACTCATTGACCCATCTGGGTCATATACTGCCTCTACATTATAATGATATCCTACTGACCTGGTCTCTTCATTGACAGAGACTAACCACAGGAGGGAATTCAAGTTGTGATCAATTCTATTTATGAAGTGTGTGGGAATCATGAACAAGAATAATGACATGAATTTGAAGGATTACTTTTGTGCAGTCATTACTTAGTGCATAAAAGCATTTCGTTTTAGCATCCCTGGACAAAAGGAAATAATTTCAGGCTTTAACTTTGGAATTACAGCTTGTAAATGTAAAATGCAATAATAAATATCAGTAGGAAACCATCAATGAGTAGGCCTCAAGATAAATGTCATACAAATTTCATAAGGTAATAGTGTGTGCAAATTACAGAATATCTACCCTACATGGACAAATTTGCATGGAAAATCAAATCTGGGACTTTTCTCAAAAAACTAGTCATTTTCCGAAATGAGCAGTTCTTTGAGAAAACTCCTACTTTTGATTTTCTATGCCAATTTGTTTTCCCTGTGGAGATATTATGTATATTGCCAGCACTAGAGTATTTTCTTTTTGAAAATGTACACTTGTATGTGCTTAGCAGCATTACTTTTGATACAATGCAAAACCATGTATACAAATTCCCATTTACAGTGACCCTGCATGCCCGTCCCTTTATGGCAATTACCGTCATGTTATGTATCATTCTCATTTTAGCATAGTCCATCGAAAGTTACGCTCATTTAATGCAAAGAATCCAAATTGGGCCATATCGTATATCTTTGCTATGGGATGATGAATAATTGTTACATTGCCTAGGCCTATTGGGATATTTATATACATAGTTATATACAGTTGAAATTTGATACAGTTGAACATGTTTCATTTAATCAGTTGTTACTTTAAAAGAAGAACTTCAATTAAGGATTGCTTATAGATTAGTGACATGATAGTTTCATAATAAAAACTAATTTTGTATATCACATTTTGATGACATATTCGGTTATTCCATTTAAAATCCACACTACCTCTGTGGAAGATTTAGGTAGTCTTCCACAGATGGAGTATGAGTTTTGAATAGAATCAACAATTGGGTAACTTCCATAAATTTGTAATACCCACTCCAGTTGTGGAAGATATAGCCATAATACAGGGGCAGTATGAGTTTGCAAATGATTAAGCCTGACAAGTTACATTTGAAAACATTCTGCCCCTGTGATATTTCAAAATGTTCCACATGGGTAACATGAATTTCAAGTGGAATAGCCCATTAGTCCGGTGGCAGAGCAATGTATTCACCCTTTTAAGTAATTGACCACTTTGCTGCCGTTGGCGACATTTGGCTATGCCAACTCCGGTGCTAATTCCAATTAGGATGGAGTTCATGAAGCAGAAAACTGAAAGGAAGGCTAAAGATGTAAGTTACATACAAATTACATAAGGACTATGTAGGTACACTTGGTATGTGTAGTACAAGGAAAATTGTACGTTTAGCATTTTGCTCATTTTAATCTGCATAAGTAATTAAAGGCTATTAGAGTTCATTTAATTTTGTCAAGAAATGAACCCTAATTAATTATACAAATTAAAATTAGGAAGATGCTAAACACATACTTCTATTGTACTTGTACTACATATGTACCCAGTCTCATTTGAAATCTTTAGCCTCGCTTTCAGTTAATTATAGTTAGCCAAGCAAACCGCCACCAACTTGACAACAAAGTGGTAAATTACGAAAGGTGTATAGGTTGTTTTGCAAATAAAAATTTTTGTCTTTGTTGTTATAATTCTATGGGGGTTGCCAAAACAGATTTTGAGGGGTGGTAAATTGTCAACCAATTTCAGATATCCAAGGTGAAAGTTTTACAAGGGTGAAATTAAAAGCTGGTCACATTTTGTTAAAGTCTATGGTGAATTGAAAACTAAAAACTAAAAACCATCTGATGAAGCAATGGCTTGCAGCCGGACTACATGTTAAAAAAGTACTTTATTATTAATATGATACCAATTACTGAAATACAATGTTGTATATTGTAACAATTTGTTCACTGTAACATGTCTGTAAATAAAACCAAAAACATTTTACAATAAACTGTGGTCCAGTAATGTTTTTTGCTGTCATATCTCTTACCACTTTTGACTTACTTGATAAGTGGAGGTCACTTCAAATCATCCCCAAGTTACATGGTTTAGGAATGTTCTCTTTATTCCTTAACCATGTGATTTGGGATGATTTGAAGTGACCTCATTTTGAGATGAGTCTGGTATTTATTCCTAGCCATTATGTGAAATGAGACACATGTAGCAGCCTTGATGTAGCAGTTTTGATATGGACGTACACACCCAACAAGGACATGTGAATAAAATTAAATCATACAGAAATTATGACATAAGTCTATGAAGATAATTTAATTAATTGTAATGGAAGAAAAACCTGCCAGGTCACAAATTAAATCATCAGTGTTAAAATCATGGTATGATGGCCCAACAATGACCTGGCAGAATAAAGGAAACGAACTCCCCCACAATGTTCAAATGAAACATGGCCCGAAGCAAATCCAAAATAATAGCCGGGTATCCAAAATAATCATCGACTTCTCCAACATGTGCATCCTAGGAATAAAAAAGAAAAACATATGTCAGGTTGATCTAATATATATACGGTACACAAAATTACTTGCAAATTAATTCCATTACCAAAAATATCGTGAAATTTGAATTACGCTCTGATACACCAGAGCGAAATTACAAAACATTGTTTACGGACATGATGGAGCAGTGTAATACACATAATCATGCATAACTCTCAAACGCTAAATCAGAATCATTTTGGAATTTGTTTGTGGATATATCTCACGGAAAAATGTCATAAAAAGAGGATGCTAGGAGAACAAAATACACTTTAAAATATATCAAATATAATTGTCTTATCTGTAGTAGGAAGACTGCTTTGTTGCCCCCCCCCCGAACAAAAAACATATTAAATGGTGACCCATTTTATCATCACACACTTTATCATCACACACTATCTCAGACTGAGGTCCCGTGATCGTATGCGTATGTCATGTGGAATGCACATTGTCATTGTTAAATTATTAAGCTTAAACTTAAACATTTGTATAGGGGTTTCAATGTTGAGAAAATAGAAAGGTGGATACATGTGTATCTCTTCCCCCATAAACTTACCCTATTTCTCGCATGGCCTCTATTACAATCTGTCTTTTTTACGTTGATATTTTGTCTCCGGACATTTCTTCGACCTGCATTTACGGCTGCCATGATGTGTGACGTGTAAACTTCGAGCCCGGTACAAACATTCGGGAATCGCCAATTCTGATTGGTCCAAAAGCAGGGGTGTGTCGGAGGTGTGTTTGACCTCATTATCATGATTATGCTAATATATGCTGTCAATCATTTGCGTGTCTGTTAATCAATTTCTCTAGCGACAGTTGCCGACCGATGATAAACAAACGCATGTCATTTTTAACAACAGAGGGGGTGCCTCATGACCGGGATTTATAGATTTGGCCCAAAAAGATACTTTGAGGTATTACTCTGTTGTTTTTTTACTGTACATTATGAATACACATGTCTTCTTGCCAAAAAGGCGACAATCTGTTTTTCACCCCTGACCAACCTGCCATTCCAAACCCACCCCTTAAAGCAAATTTATATTTAATGGCAGCATTGTTGCATCGTTTAAATTATGTGAAGCAATTTTTCTAGCTGCCCTTTTTTACTATCTTCTATGGATGATTCCTATACTATTAACCATTTGTATGCTGAGGGTTAAGTGCAGTCATTAACAATACTGATGCTGGAAGCTTCAGAGTTGAAAGTCACTAAAAAAGCTATGTTTTTCATTGTGATGTACGGGTATGCTAATTGTCAGAGCTACAGCAAGCAGGGCAGGGGATGTCATCTTCTATGGATGATTGTTACTATTAACACTTTGTATGCTGAGGGTTAAGTGCAGTCATTAACAATAATGATGCTGGAGGCTTTAGAGTTGAAAGTCATTAAAAAGCTATGTTTTTCATTGTGATGTACGGGTATGCTAATTGTCAGAGCTACAGCAAGCAGGGCAGGGGATGTCATCTTCTATAGATGATTGCTGCTATTAACTCTTTGTATGCTGAGGGTCTTCTATGGATGATTGCTACTATTAACCATTTGTATACTGAGGGTTAAGTGCAGTCATCAACAAAAATGATGCTGTAGGCTTCAAGAGTTGAAAGTCACTAAAAATCTGTGTTTTTCATTTTGATGTAGGGATACCCTATGGTAATTGCCAGGGCTACAGCAAGCAGGGCAGGGGATGTCATTGCAGCCCCATTTGTTTAGTAATTTGTAGTTCTGCTGCGTTCTTATTGGCAATATTGCTGCCACACACTTTAGACTTCACCTCATTAAGTACAGACATTTTGATATCCACACTCTCCTCACATAGGTCATTCTGTATACATATATTGAGGTTAATGAACTCAGCCTGAGAGATGAGAATGTGAATTTCCTACACATGGTAATACAATATGACCTAAAACAACCTCATTCCTAATGGCATAGTTCAATTAATATCATCCAATAACCATAATTTAAAAATGTGATCTCCTGGTTGTACTATGAGGTTTAGTACTCAACACATTCAAATGTCATTCAAAGACTGTACAATCATATGGGGTTAAGGAACTTTGTCCTGACAGATGAACATGTTTTGGTCACAATGGCATCCGGTCCGTGCAATATCAAACTCCATAGTTTCATATTTCAAAGAGATATATTTTGCTAAATATTTCCTTCTAAATGAGCTTATGATGGGATACTATTTTCTGACAAATACTTCACTCTCTGCTAGCTGTGAACTAAATCTTTCTAACAAAATCATGTTTTTGCTGAATACAAGTTCATTTGAAAGTAAATCATTGCTAACATTATATAGTACAAATGAAATTGAGTAGATCAAAATAAGTCAATCATAACCATTGTATAAAACATTATTTTCAACAATAAAATGGAGATCGAAGACAAGATCAAGAATGTAGAAAACACATTCCAACATCATTGCATTCGGCATAAATCTCTCCCGAGGGGAAACTCAATTTGATCTATATCATAGATAAATTTTGACTTGTCTCCGTGAAAAATGACTTCTATTATAACTAGTGTTATGTTCAGCCACAGAAAAATCTGATAACATGAAACGATCTCATGAGCCGGAATAAAATCCTATTGGATTCATCATATCAATACGCAGCCATGATTGCGCCTGGCAATACTGTCTCCCTTCGAGTGCATTAAATCTCACGCAAGGGTGATATGCCGTAATCTCTTATCAGAAAATCTTGCAATTATTCTTGTATTTAGGAAACATTCATCTTTCCTGTGATTCCCCTGGAGCAGAATTCTGCTACTTTACCCTTGATACAAATATACCCCTACCTATGACTTCCCATAATTCTTAAGGTCACCGACCTTCATATATAGGAATCCCATGATGCCTTGGGATTTGCCTGGTATTCCATGATGCCTTGGGGTTACTATGGCAATAATATTCCCTGGTATCCCATGATGCCTTGGTGTTACTATGGCAATAATAGGCCTATTCCCTTGTGGGCCTCAGATGCAATCTGGATTTAGTGTTGGGCGATACATTTTTGACATGTAGTGATGAGCTGGGACTTGATCTAGACTTGGGATAAGACTTTGGCAACATAATCTCTCACTTGAGTTATAAACGTTTTTTCATCATTGTCATCATCAAAGTCAGTATCATCGTTATCGACATTTTCATAATTTTGGGTTTTTACTGGGGGCAACAGGGGAGCAAGAGTTCTGACTGGGGGAATTTGCCTCCCATGCTCCCTAAAAAAATTAGGGTAGGTAGGAATTTTTTTTAGTATGTTCAAGGACATTCTCTATGATAAAAAGTTACCAATGCAACTTTTAATTGGGCTATTTGTTTTTGCACACAAAAAATTAATTTAAAAAAAAGGAAATAAAAATTTAATTTAAAAAAGAAGAAAAAAAAGATGCAAGGCCTTTATTTCCTTTTTTTTTTTTAATTAATTAATTATTTTTTTGCAAAAAAACAACAAAAAAACAGCCCCAATTAAAATAAACATACAAGATCCCCTGTAGGCCTATACTAAGTTTAATTAAATCTAATAAATCCATCATAAGCTTAAAGAACATTACATTATTCTTTCCTTAGTGCCAAAATAAATCCTCAAATACCATCAGTGCCAAATCACTGTCTATATCCCAACACACACTAAACACTCTCCATACAAACAGTTAACACATTATATAAAGCTTTTAACAATATTGATATTAATCACCCGCGGCATGTGTAAAGAACGCCACCATTGGTAGCATCAATCAATACGGCAGGTGAGACTTTTACCAAGCCTAGTCGGCCGACCCCGTAAGCTGCTCAATATAAGAAACACCGCCCTCGGGGCGTATAAGGATTACTGATCATCTCTCTCCTCCTGTCATGTCGGCGCCACGGAAACCAATCATCAAAGAAATAAATCTCCCTTCTCTGTATTTTCTGATAAGCTTGCTTATTCAAAATGAAGCATGTATGTGGGAAACTGTCTCCCATATAAGGACACTTATGTCCCATATTAGGAAACCGTCTCTTCACTATGTCCAATATAAGGAAACTGATTTGGTAAAACAAAAACTAACTTGGCAAGTGACTGGAGGACATAGTCTGTTACACTGTTGTGACATACTCATCATTATAAGCTTATATAAGACATTTCTTTGCACAGAGGCTTCCTTGAATAACTACACAACAAAGTACTGTACCCTCCCATAATGCACTATTCCAGGGTATCTATAAACCAGCGCATAACATTGAATATTGACAATAGTAGATAGCTATCAATGCCAATATCAGCCAGCAGTAGATAGCTACTTCACCAATACCAATTATAGTAGATAGCCACTTCATCAATACCTAAATCATCAATAGATATCTACTTCATCAATGCCAATATCAACCAGCAGTAGATAGCTAGCTACTTCATCAAAGCCAATATCAGCAGTAGATAGCTACTTCATCAATGCCAATATCAGCAGTAGATAGCTACTTTATCAATGCCAATATCAGCAGTAGATAGCTACTTCATCAATACCAATGTCAGAAGCATAGCTACTTCATCAATGCCAATATCAGCAGTAGATAGCTACTTCATCAATACCAATGTCAGAAGTATAGCTACTTCATCAATGCCAATATCAGCAGTAGATAGCTACTTCATCAATACCAATGTCAGAAGTATAGCTACTTCATCAATGCCAATATCAGCAGTAGATAGCTACTTCATCAATACCAATGTCAGAAGTATAGCTACTTCATCAATGCCAATATCAGCAGTAGATAGCTACTTCATCAATACCAATGTCAGAAGTATAGCTACTTCATCAATACCAATGTCAGAAGTATAGCTACTTCATCAATACCAATGTCAGAAGTATAGCTACTTCATCAATGCCAATATCAGCAGTAGATAACTACTTCATCAATACCAATATCAGCAGTAGATAGCTACTTCATCAATACCAATATCAGCAGTAGATAGCCACTTCATCAATGCCAACATCAGCAGTAGATAGCCACTTCATCAATGCCAACATCAGCAGTAGATAGCTACTTCATCAATACCAATATCAGCAGTAGATAGCTACTTCATCAATGCCAATAAAAGAATATATAGCTACTTAATCAATACATATATCAGAGGTAGCTACTTAATCAATGCCAAAATTAATACCAATCAATACCAATATCAGCAGTAGATAGCCACTTCATCAATGCCAATATCAGCAGTAGATAGCTACTTCATCAATGCCAATATCAGCAGTAGATAGCTACTTCATCAATGCCAATATCAGCAGTAGATAGCTACTTCATCAATGCCAATATCAGCAGTAGATAGCTACTTCATCAATGCCAATAGAAGAATAGATAGCTACTTAATCAATACATATATCAGAGGTAGCTACTTTATCAATGCCAAAATTAATACCAATCAATACCAATATCAGCAGTAGATAGCTACTTCATCAATACCAATATCAGCAGTAGATAGCCACTTCATCAATGCCAATGTCAGCAGTAGATAGCTACTTCATCAATACCAATATCAGCAGTAGATAGCTACTTCATCAAAGCCAATATCAGCAGTAGATAGCTACTTCATCAATGCCAATATCAGCAGTAGATAGCTATAGCTACTTCATTAATACCAGTATCAGCAGTAGCTAGCTAGCTACTTCATCAATACCAATATCAGCAGTAGATAGCTACTTCATCAATGCCAATGTCAGCAGTAGATAGCCACTTCATCAATGCCAATGTCAGCAGTAGATAGCTACTTCATCAAAGCCAATATCAGCAGTAGATAGCTACTTCATCAATGCCAATATCAGCAGTAGATAGCTATAGCTACTTCATTAATACCAGTATCAGCAGTAGCTAGCTAGCTACTTCATCAATACCAATATCAGCAGTAGATAGCTACTTCATCAAAGCCAATATCAGCAGTAGATAGCCACTTCATCAATGCCAATGTCAGCAGTAGATAGCTACTTCATCAATGCCTATATCAGCAGTAGATAGCTACTTCATCAAAGCCAATATCAGCAGTAGATAGCTATAGCTACTTCATCAATACCAATATCAGCAGTAGATAGCTACTTCATCAAAGCCAATATCAGCAGTAGATAGCCACTTCATCAATGCCAATGTCAGCAGTAGATAGCTACTTCATCAATACCAATATCAGCAGTAGATAGCTACTTCATCAATGCCAATAAAAGAATATATAGCTACTTAATCAATACATATATCAGAGGTAGCTACTTAATCAATGCCAAAATTAATACCAATCAATACCAATATCAGCAGTAGATAGCCACTTCATCAATGCCAATATCAGCAGTAGATAGCTACTTCATCAATACCAATATCAGCAGTAGATAGCCACTTCATCAATGCCAATGTCAGCAGTAGATAGCTACTTCATCAATACCAATATCAGCAGTAGATAGCTACTTCATCAAAGCCAATATCAGCAGTAGATAGCTACTTCATCAATGCCAATATCAGCAGTAGATAGCTATAGCTACTTCATTAATACCAGTATCAGCAGTAGCTAGCTAGCTACTTCATCAATACCAATATCAGCAGTAGATAGCTACTTCATCAATGCCAATGTCAGCAGTAGATAGCCACTTCATCATACGCGAATGTTGTCTCATTTGCTCTCGGATCATTAAAATGAAAGTGGTTACATAGAGAAATCAGGCCAATTTTCACTAAACGAGCTTCTACTGAATGAAATAAAAATATCCAATTAAAATCCCATTCAGATTTTAAAACTATACACATTCTTCTCACAAAATCCGTTCACAAAATGTGTTTAGAAGCTTTCATTTCTCAGGACGGGTCGTGTAAATGTTGCAAAATCACCCTTTTTTACATGCGAAAGGGCAAAAATTAGCGTGGATCCAGTGAAATCCCGACATTCAAATGGCCCTCTCAAGCGGTTGCTGATGATCCAATTCTTTTTTTCCCAAAGTGCATTGCAAAATTGATTATCTGCTTTAGAAGTATCTATAAAAACAATTCTGATAGGTCAAATATTTTTTCCGGACTATTCAATAATGTAAAATATCCAATCGGTATGCATGTTATTAAAAGGTCAGGAAATAGCCCATTAGCATGACGTCATCACGACATCCCGGAAAAATTCACAAATAAAATTTCCTTACAGTAGGCCTAAGCCTATAACAAAAAAAAATCTGTTTTCTTTAGTTTTTTATAATTTATTTCAGCATTAAAAAAAAATAGAAAGGGGTGTAGACCCCCCCAGCCGTCTTTTTAATTTTTCTTTTTTAAAAACTTTTTCATTTTTTGTTAGTTTTTTATAATTTATTTCATCTTTTCCCAAAACTTCCAACATAAAGGGGGGTGTAGAACCCCCTCAAATCGACTTTAAATTTCTTCAGCTTTTTTTTTTTTTTTTTTATTTTTTTTTTTTTTCTATTTTTTCAGTTTTTGTTGTTTTTTTAGAATTTATTTCAACATTTTCCAAAATTTGAAAATAAAACGGGGTGTAGAACCCCCTAAATCGACTTTTAAAATTTTGGGCGATTTTTTGGCTATTTGGGCGACATTTCACGGCTAATACCCGCGACTTGGGCTGAAAAGTTTTGGCAACCCTGCTTGGGGACGCCGCCGCCATTACCGCTTCAATCAGCTGATTGTAAGGACGTACTTCGCATCATTTCATTTAATTTTAACATTTCTTTGCGTTCAAAAAGATAGTTTTAGTTCTGATATACTATTTAAATTTCACTGGAAGTCATTTGCTGGTTTAACAGAGTGGTGAATCAACAAAATATCGCATTTTATTTTATCCGTGTATGTCAAATCTCCCAACCGGACCCAAGGCCAAGTCGGCTTGAGCCGCAGAACTTGCACTGTAGGGGTAATAGGGTTTCCTGTGTGTTATGTTTTCTACGTTTGCGATATATGAGGACCTGACACACGTAAGTTGTTGTGGTATTTGTGGAAAATTTGTAGTAATAAAAGTTTGTAAGAATCAGAAAACAATCAACACATGCTTCATGACCAGTTTGTGAATATTGATTGTGTCTTTCCCCCTCCAATTTACCCATGCACAACAATGGTGTGGTCCTAATTGCAAACTCCCTGGGTGTGCTTATGCATTATTGATCAAGCCTAATCTCCTGTGCAATGACCCAGTGAATTGTGTACATAGAACTTTGCACTGTGTGTGGATGAGGAGGTCTATATCAAATGAGACAATACTGCCAAAACGTTTCCATATGAATGCCAATGTCAGCAGTAGATAGCTACTTCATCAAAGCCAATATCAGCAGTAGATAGCTACTTCATCAATGCCAATATCAGCAGTAGATAGCTATAGCTACTTCATTAATACCAGTATCAGCAGTAGCTAGCTAGCTACTTCATCAATACCAATATCAGCAGTAGATAGCTACTTCATCAAAGCCAATATCAGCAGTAGATAGCCACTTCATCAATGCCAATGTCAGCAGTAGATAGCTACTTCATCAATGCCTATATCAGCAGTAGATAGCTACTTCATCAAAGCCAATATCAGCAGTAGATAGCTATAGCTACTTCATCAATACCAATATCAGCAGTAGATAGCTACTTCATCAAAGCCAATATCAGCAGTAGATAGCCACTTCATCAATGCCAATGTCAGCAGTAGATAGCTACTTCATCAATGCCTATATCAGCAGTAGATAGCTACTTCATCAATGCCAATATCAGCAGTAGATAGCTACTTCCTCAATGCCAATATCAGCAGTAGATAGCTACTTCATCAATACCAATGTCAGAAGTATAGCTACTTCATCAATGCCAATATCAGCAGTAGATAGCTACTTAATCAATGCCAATTATCAGCAGCTATAGCTACTTCATTAATACCAGTATCAGCAGTAGCTAGCTAGCTACTTCATCAATACCAATATCAGCAGTAGATAGCTACTTCATCAAAGCCAATATCAGCAGTAGATAGCCACTTCATCAATGCCAATGTCAGCAGTAGATAGCTACTTAATCAATGCCAATTATCAGCAGCTATAGCTACTTCATTAATACCAGTATCAGCAGTAGCTAGCTAGCTACTTCATCAATACCAATATCAGCAGTAGATAGCTACTTCATCAGAGCCAATATCAGCAGTAGATAGCCACTTCATCAATGCCAATGTCAGCAGTAGATAGCTACTTCATCAATGCCTATATCAGCAGTAGATAGCCACTTCATCAAAGCCAATATCAGCAGTAGATAGCTATAGCTACTTCATCAATACCAATATCAGCAGTAGATAGCTACTTCATCAAAGCCAATATCAGCAGTAGATAGCCACTTCATCAATACCAATATCAGCAGTAGATAGCTACTTCATCAATGCCAATGTCAGCAGTAGATAGCCACTTCATCAATGCCAATGTCAGCAGTAGATAGCTACTTCATCAAAGCCAATATCAGCAGTAGATAGCTACTTCATCAATGCCAATATCAGCAGTAGATAGCTATAGCTACTTCATTAATACCAGTATCAGCAGTAGCTAGCTAGCTACTTCATCAATACCAATATCAGCAGTAGATAGCTACTTCATCAAAGCCAATATCAGCAGTAGATAGCCACTTCATCAATGCCAATGTCAGCAGTAGATAGCTACTTCATCAATGCCTATATCAGCAGTAGATAGCTACTTCATCAAAGCCAATATCAGCAGTAGATAGCTATAGCTACTTCATCAATACCAATATCAGCAGTAGATAGCTACTTCATCAAAGCCAATATCAGCAGTAGATAGCCACTTCATCAATGCCAATGTCAGCAGTAGATAGCTACTTCATCAATGCCTATATCAGCAGTAGATAGCTACTTCATCAAAGCCAATATCAGCAGTAGATAGCTATAGCTACTTCATCAATACCAATATCAGCAGTAGATAGCTACTTCATCAAAGCCAATATCAGCAGTAGATAGCCACTTCATCAATGCCAATGTCAGCAGTAGATAGCTACTTCATCAATGCCTATATGAGCAGTAGATAGCTACTTCATCAAAGCCAATATCAGCAGTAGATAGCTATAGCTACTTCATCAATACCAATATCAGCAGTAGATAGCTACTTCATCAAAGCCAATATCAGCAGTAGATAGCCACTTCATCAATGCCAATGTCAGCAGTAGATAGCTACTTCATCAATGCCTATATCAGCAGTAGATAGCTACTTCATCAAAGCCAATATCAGCAGTAGATAGCTATAGCTACTTCATCAATACCAATATCAGCAGTAGATAGCTACTTCATCAAAGCCAATATCAGCAGTAGATAGCCACTTCATCAATGCCAATGTCAGCAGTAGATAGCTACTTCATCAATGCCTATATCAGCAGTAGATAGCTACTTCATCAAAGCCAATATCAGCAGTAGATAGCTACTTCATCAATGTCCTAACTTTGGTCTCACCTGTCCTCCACCACAGTGGCGTAGCGTGGGTCATCACATTGGGGGCACCGACCATGATTGGGGGGCACTGGGTCTGATTGGGGGGCACAAGCCGTTTTTCGCAATTTTACTATGGGATTTTAAAAAAATTTCAGATCAAGGGGGGGCACATGCCCCTCGTGCCCCTATGATGCTACGCCACTGCTCCACCACCCCTGGATATCTGCAGGTATATGGTCGAATCCAACCAAAAGTGTCCACGGGCCAAAAATAAAAGTCCGAAATAAAAATGTCTCCACAATATTTTCCTTTTGCCCATTGATTGATTGCATATTGGCCTTACAGGAACCAAAATTGCCATTACTAATCTTGAAAAATAAATCCAGGACGTGTGATAGAAAATGTGACATCAAAACCCAATGTTACCTACGAATACCACTAGGATGCTTTCACTATCGCAAATACTTATCAACCTAAAACAAATGGAATATTCCCATAAACGCTTTTTTCGTGTAATGTAGACCACAGGGCGCCAGGAAAATGCTAGCTCAAGCAGAAAATATTTGTTTTTATTTTCAATACGCGATCAATATGATCTTAGTCAATTTAAGCTAGTTTATTTTTGAAAATGAAGTTCAGGTCAGTTTCTGTATTTTATATATCAAATGAGTATGAATCAATTCACACATTGTATAAGAACGAGTATGATATCTGTTTTCAGGAATATTAGGAATTATACACAAAAACCTAACGCTTTGTAAAATGATAGGTGAAGAAACCCGGGTATTCGTAGGTAACATGAGCGATTTAACAATATCTATATTGAGTTTAGAGGGTCAAATTTGGCTATTATGGTAATGAATTAATAAAATTGTGGTTTTTAGATCTCTTTCAGATGGTACGTCCAAATGAATAAATGCTATTACCTTAAATCAAAATAATTTGATGCTTTTAGCAAGATTCTGAACACTTCATTTTGATATACAAGTAGTTAAACAGCAAATTTACATAATAAATAATTGTTGAATGAATCCGTATATGGGTAATGATATTGTCCGGGGGTACCGCTTAAAGTTTTTGACAATTAATTTCCATTGGTATGGACACTTCATTACATATGTCATGTATTATGCTGTATTCGTAAGTAACATGTCAGTATTTGTAGGTAAGAATTAGACTTTTGGTGGATATCGCAATCAAATCTTCATTTTATAAAGCACTTTGAATGTATCATTTTCTCTTTGTGCGTTTATAGATACTTGAGACCCTGTCATGTATTAATAATGTTGGTTCACGGCGGTTGAAAGAGGATTGAAGTAAGAAACAAAGGCACTAAAGTGACTTAAATTTGCTTAATTGCACACAAATCGCTTTAAACCGTTGTTGCAGACTTGTGAAGTCCATCTTGGAGTCAGTTACGTCTTGTGGCCTTTCGTTTGAGAGCAATTATAATTAGCTTTATACTAGGGTCCACCACTGTGTTGTCTAGATCATGACACAATGAGAAAAGTCGTTTTTGTCCATGGTATTCGTAGGTAAACTTAGCGAAAACGTCAAAAGTTACCTTCGAATAAACCAATTTGGACACAAATTACTCAGAAACCAGAAGGTCGGTAAATGTTTAAAATGAAACACACATGACAGCTGACAAGTCCAAATATTTATTCCCTTCTAATCTTCTTCGAATCTGATTTTTCTTTCAAATGAGCAGACCGTCGTCTATTTCAGTACATATTTTTCAATAATTAAGCCGTATTCAGTTTTGCATGGTGGGAATGTATTTGAATTCGCAACTTTCATTGACATATGATTTGATAGCAAACATACGGGCCTTCGTTATGTACCAATATGGGCATCGGCATGAATGGCTGTGTTTCACAATACTGTCATGATGTCAAATTGTATTCGTAGGTAACATTTGGTTACCGAAATTTACCTACGAATACTTGCTTTTATTGTTGACATTTCTGAAATATTTAAACTCAGGCTATTGAAACTTGGTAGAAATAAAGAGTGTATAACCCTGCACCTATTGCTTAACTATTGTTTACTATTCTCTCAGTTTGTAGAAATGACACAGCTTTTAACATGTATTCGGAGGTAATGCATATTTTTTACCAAACCTACCTTTGTGCCGTTTAGAATTTCTGGCAGCTAAACACAATAATAAAGATGTCCGAATGCAATGCATTTCAGTATTGGACATATCAAAGCTTGTATAAATTGCGCATTTATTAGTGATTTCCATTTTTTGAAGATATATCTAGTGCTATGAAAAATTGTATTCGTAGGTAATGTACAAAATACCACTCAAAAATTATCACAAAAAATTCATAATTATGTACAAATATGTGAAAAATTGAACAGGCAATCTTTGAATACACACCTTTCAGGAAATCAATTTAGATTCAATCCAATGATTTCTTTTCATAACTGATTTAGATGTTTTTAAAAATACTTTAAGAAATATTTTGAAAAAATGGGTAAAAATAGCATGTTTTGGGGTCTCTGTGTCTTAAGTTTTTCACAGAAGGGGTCTTATTATATATGCGAAGCGTATGATCAAGCGAATAAACACAATACAAAAACAAATGCCAATTGATTAATACTTTTAAGTTATGGCCCTGAACATGCCGTGTACACTTTTCGTTGGATTCGACCATATACCAATGTAATAGTTTGTGGGTTGTAAAATTTAAGTAAAGCAAAACATGGGTTGCTTGTAAAGTTTGGGAACCTCTGGTATAGGCACATTTAACATTGCATCAGTAACACCAGTGTTTAGGTATAGTACAGGAATTATACATTCTCAGATGGGACTCCAAACTTTTGATATTTTTTATTTTACACAAATGACCATTGATGAAAAAAATCTATGTTTGAGTAAAATGCCCCATTCTTCTTTACTTTTCTTTAAGACTTGTTATTAACCATTGGTTTTTACAACTTGAGCAATAAATGTCTCGGGTATACAAAGGATTTAATTTCTGTGCACTTGGCCTTCCTGAACTATTTAACACAGCAAAATCTCCCATCATACCCTAACCATGCTTTGAACTGTGTACAGACACATTGGGATGTTTGAGATTCAAGAGAGTATCTTAAAGTCAACACATTTATAGAAGCCCTGTAACATTTCCAATACAATTCATCTTGATTCAACCCTCTCACAAACTTGTAGCTCATTGTCCAGTAACCATGTATAACACAGATCAAAAGTGGCACTTTCTCATTATTTGCAATCGTGTCCGGCGAACAAAGACCGGGCAAGAGAGATGAAAGATAAATGCATCAAGGAATGCCGCAGTCGGTTGCTGCATCATTAAATGAGCACACAGGGAATTGGATTGGGTATGGGCTATAGGTTTATTTACAATAATGGGAGGGATAAAGTAGCCACTCGTTCAATTTAATGGGAGTAGATAAATGTAGTTGTGTTACTCTGCAGGGTAGGGGGCTCAGAAGGGGATGGATACTTCTATTTCATCTCTCAATACTTCACATAATTGCAGATGCCTTCCCTGAAATGGCCAATATTATGGGCTTATATTTGAGCACTTTTTTCAACTAAATTCTTCTTGAGTCACTAAGTTTAATATACGGCAATGCATTGGTACCTGAATCTGCCATAAATACTGTACCAGGACAAAATTTACAATTTTATTAATGAAATGAGCTAATGGGGTTAATTGTGGTCTAAAACAGACAAAAAATGGATTCACATCTCAAATTTTGAGTGAGGGAGAGTTGCTGGACAGTACGTCATGGTTTCTGACATCAATCTAATAAAGCACATAGGTTATTTCTCACAGAAATGTTCACCTATGCAATGTAATGTGGAACTCCAGAAAATCAGACTAAATAGAGGTTATCCACTTCACTCATGTGTGACTTCTAACAAAAGGCACTGGTTCCGTAGTATTCCTCATTCAAACCAATTCAATGCACGAGCTCGGAGTTACCTGCATGACTTTGGCGGGCTATTTTGAAACAGTGATGGTTGCATATGCAGGGACTTCTTTTGAAAATCCTAAACAAGGTATAGCAGTCGTTGATAGGATATGCAGCTTATAGAACACGGATATCCTCTATTGGATTATTTTACCCTCCTGCTAAAGAGGGCACTATTCATATGTTCAAACCATGCCTCAGTCCATTCAATACCATGTGCACAAAACTTTTTCCAAATGTATGTTTCAAACGCTCGTGCAACTATTCAAAATCCCATCTCACGAGAGTGATTTTGAACAGATGCCCAGGCATTTGAACATTTTGAAATCGCAAGCTCTCTATTGTGGCCTAACTAAGGGGTGCCCATAGAGGGGTTGGGAGGGAATGCCCTCCATGCTTTTCCCCTTGGTCCTGCTGCTTCTTTTCTTTGAATATGTGCATCTCTGCCCCCCCTCCCACATTCCTATGTGTGAAGAAGAATTTTCAAAATCATATTATAACCAGGTGGGGGAGGGGGTAGCCAAGGTTGACTAAAATTTGACGTCATCATTGGTTTAGCACAAAACACCAAATTAATTTTGCACAAATAATTAGAAATACATTGTATGTTATGAAACAATATTTCTTCATTGTAAAACAGATGGACATATTTAGTATGATGCAGACATGTTTGGTTGCTTCTATTCCTTTAAATCAAAATTGTTTATGTGAAAGTGTAGGCTACATATTGCGCTGCACTTGAAATTTATTTTGTGCATTATTTTGCATGGTACGTGTACCGTATGGGTGCAAGTGAGCCAAAAATGCACTTTCGAAAAAAATCTTTCACCATTACTTGCGGGCAGTGATAAATTTCAACCAGACAGCATTGCTGGGCATGGCATGATGTGCTGTCTGCTTTGCTTACAATGCTGTATTGGCCTTTGATACACTGAATGGCCTGTACTGCCTGATTCTGACAGTACACTCTCTACTGCCCTCAATATAGCATGCATTGAAAGGCAACCACATCTCAATACTTGGTGGCAGTATACCAAAATGTGTGCAGAAAATTATGAACATCATCATACCAGTAAACGACATGTCAACGGATATCAGTTGCATCAAAGAATTTTGTAATCTTTTTTATTTACTTTTTTTTGAGATTTCACTTAAATGATGCACTTACTTAAAAGGAAACCTTATGCTTTTGAATTTTACATGTAAGTTATCAGCGATTGTAAAGAGTGTAAATATGATAACACAACCTATAAACAAGGGTAAAAGGCTACAGACACTTCACACGCTTGATGCTACACACAATAAATTAAACAGAGTTTCATATTTATCAACACTGTCATTTCCTTCTTTTTGCTAATATTTTGTATGGAAAAACACCTAATGACAATTTTACTGACTTTTATTCACTTTAAGGGATCTAAAATGAGCGTTTATTATGTTTCGACAGTATTTTTGTGGGACATGAGAGCACCTCAGACCTATCGAATTGCATTCTGAATCTGAAGCATGTCTTTCTGATATCAAATAATTTTCATTTTTGAAAATCACAATATAATACAAATTTTATGACAAATTATAAAATTTGATATTTTTCAAATTTTGACATATAACAGTCCTCGAAGTAAATTATATAAATCTAATGACATATTCTTAAAGTGTATGTAGCAGGAGGAAAAGCCGACGGTCAATTGAAAATTTTGACCTTTCATATTGAAGATATGGATTTTTTCCCAAAAAGACCTAATTTTTTTGGTGTTTTGGGAAAAAAATCCATATCTTCAATCTGAAAGGTCAAAATTTTCAATTGATCGTCGGCTTTTCATTCCACCTACATACACTTCAAGTATAAATCATCAGATTTATAAAGTTTACTTCAAGTACTGTTAAATATCAAAAATATCAATTTTTAATGATTTGCCATAAAATGTGTATTAAATTGCGAATTTCAAAAATCAAAATTATTTGATATCAGAATGACATTCTTCGTATTCAGAATTCAATTCGATATGTGTGATGTGCTCTAATGTCCCACAATAAATACTGTCCAAACGTTCATACCCCAGCCCTTAAGAAGCCATTCATTAAAATATTTAATACTTTGACTCCTTTGCAGGGATCACTGACAAGCGCCTGTAAGTGTACACGTGTTACATACATGTTCATCATAAATATGGTCAAAGATCACCGAGGGGAGATACCGATGTTTCACCTTTACTCTTACAAGCAGCCAATATTTGTATAATATTTGGTATCAAAAGTCATCATAGATTGCAAATATGATTCCATGCTATTAATACTCATACTTATGCCTGTTGTAGTACAAGAAGTGTTTTAATTAGAGAAAACAATCAATTTGTTTATTTTACCAAATAATATAGCTGCAGGTTTAAGCAATTCCTACATTTTAATCTTTACCATTTGCATGAATATTATAATAATTGAAATGTAGATTGGTTAATAACTTGATCTGTTTTTTTCACAAAATTAAGCAAAAAGAAAAAGTATTATAGAATTACTGTGCTAAGTTTATTAACCTGTTAGTAGACCTGTAGTTAACGCCCCAATTATAAGGTAACACATAAGCCAAGTGTTATGTTGGGGCAACATGGCGGAAGCCAGTTCCCTGGCATCAACGATAGACAGACATTTTCTAGAGTGTGTAATCTGTTCAGATACTTTCAATGATCCAAGAGCTTTGCCATGTATGCATCCATTCTGTTGTCAGTGTTTGGAAAATTGGGCTAAATCCTGCAGCAATGATAATAGCATTGTGAGTTGCCCTCTCTGCAAAAATATCTACCGGATTCCAGAAGAGGAAGGAATAAAAGGTTTTCCTGTTCATTTTCTTGTGACTAATCTGCAAGACACAGTAGACAAAGCCAAACAGGTATGTTGTGTACTTTACTTAGTGCAGATCCATATTTTTGCAAAGTGGAGCACAATCAATTTTTGTTCATGTCCATTCTGAACAGAGCCTGATGTTACCCCTCAAATGTGACAAATAAGGGGTCAAAATTAAAGCTTTCTATGCACTCTCTCTCTTTACTTCCCTGGCTCCGACCTGGTTGCAAAGACGTGTAAATGTAGTGTAAGATTTATGTGCACATTTTCCATTGTTGCATGCTTTGATACTCGCTTCCCAACAGCATCTTTTAATTCAAAAAAATTATGTCACCCCAGACCAAAGCTACCAAGTAAAAATAAACCATGGGTCCTTTCAAATCCTGATGCACAACTGTAATTGTGTAAAACCGTAAACCATCTATACGACTAGTTACGTATAAATTGTATTGAACAATTGTTTACAATTACATACACTCTCAGAACATTGGTTAAAAATTTTAACCAACTTGGTTAAAATTTTAACCAACCATGTATTTACAGGTGAACAGCCCAACAGTTGGTTATATTGTTAACCAACCTGGGTTGGGTAACAATATAACCACAGGTTGGTTAAAAACATTGACCAACTACTGGTTAACATTACGGTAACCAACCAGTTGGGCAAAGCATGTTAGGCAAAATGGGCAAAATATAACCAATAGTTGGTTAAACACTATGAATGGGAAGTTCATTTCATTGTTCATATTTTAACCAATTGGAGACATCTGAAGGTAGGAAATTATATTATAAACATTTTATCGGTATAACACTTAGTTTAAGTGTGTGCGAGGCCAGACTGTGAGCAAGACTTATGATGCTTTATCGACGACAGCTACCACCACAACGGTAAGCTTAAGCTTAAGCTTACGGTTGTGGTGGTAGTTGTCGCCGATAAAGCATCGTAAGTCTTGCTCACAGTCTCGGCCTCGCATTACACTTAAACTAAGTGTTATACCGATGAAATGATATACTTTATAATATAATTTCCTACCTTCAAATGTCTCTAACTGATCTTGAAGACTCCGATCCACAGCTTTGCAACAAGCCACTCCTATCGGCCATCTTCTTTTATGAAATGCATTTTTGCCCAACACAATGACCAATCACAGTTCGCAAAGGAACACCATGTGACCATGGTTGGGCAAAACCATACTTTGCCCAACTTTATTGGCGGGAAAAGGAGGTTTTTTACCAAGGTTGGTTAAATTTTTAACCAACATTGTGTAAATACCATATTGACAGGTTTGACCAACCATGTATTAAACTGTATTTTGCCCAACTTCAAGAATCTTAACCATTGTTGGGCATTTTTTAACCAACTGTTTTCTGCCCATTCATTTTTTATCCAATGTTCTGAGAGTGTAGACAGGGTTGTACACCTGATTAATTATGAGTAAAATTAGGGGAGGGGCAAGAATTTGTTGGCAAGTCAAAAGGGGGAGGGGCAAGTAATTTTTGCCAAGCTAAAAGCACGTTCATGGGGTGCCTGTTAAATAAAATTGATATAGTAAATGGTGGTTGAGTATAATGTTACACAAGTTGTGCAAACTTTTACACAACCATAACAACAATGTTTGAACAAACATTTTTAACCTACAAATTCATTAAAGAAAAAGTTAAAATGTTAGATTGTTTGGTAAGAGATGGGGCAAAAGCTCAGGATTGAATGTGGAGCATTTTAGGATTGAACTTGAAGAATTTACAAGACAGAACAATGGTTAAATGTCAACATTTCAATATGAAAAACAAAATCAATCACATGGATTCAATACAACATTTTCAAGACAAAGATGATCCAGAAAAAGTTACCCTTATAACATTAATGTTATTATCTTCTTCATCCTAATCATGTCTTCTTATTCATTCTCATCTGTATTCTTCCTTCTCCTTATTCTCATACCACAGAAGAAATCTACCATTGACATCTGTGACAAGCATGGTAAAAAGTTGAAATACTTCTGTGAGAATTGTGGCTGTGCTGCCTGCTCAGATTGTGGTATCCTTGATCACAGTCATAGAGGCCATTCATTCATCCGCTTGAAGGAAGCATCAAGACGACTGAGCAGTTCCTTGGAAAATCTTACCAGAAGAGTTGGAAATGTAGAAGAGAAATACACAACTGCAATCCAACAAACTCAGCAGGTAAAGCAGAATCTTAGCCAAGACACAGATGCAAAGATACAGGCCATAGATGAAGCAAGGAATGAACATATGCAGCAAGTAGACAATCTGGTTAGAGCTTACAAGCAAGATGCCTATCGTATGAAAAAGAAAAATGTGAGAGCAATTGAACAGATTGAGGAAAAGCTCCAGGTTGATCTAGCCAGCCTACGAAGTTCAAATGAACTAGCAAGCAATGTAATCGAGTCTGGTTCTGATATCATCTCCCTCTACCCATCATTGTCATCATCACTACAACAACTTACTCAAGTGCAACCCACTCCAGTAGATAGCAGACTTGGGGAGATCAAACTAGAGCCCCCTCAACCTACTTCCATGGATTTGCCTTCTTTGGAGCAGTTACTATGTGATAAGTTGCATATCACTGTTGCACCTACCCAGCACACTCAAGTAAGCCATCAAATCAGCAACTTATCGGTGAAACCACCAGCAGCAGCAAAGCCCTTACCATCAGCAACAGCAAAACATTTGCCATCATCAGCAGCAAAATTCCAACTGCTGGGATTTACAGTAAAATCCCCACAATCATCAACAATAAAACCCTTGTCAGCATTTACAGCAATTGCTGAAGTTAATGCAGCAACAGCATCAAGACAAGATCCAAGCTTATTTCCAAGGTCCCAATCTGTGCAAAGTACAATGCCTAGCACCCAGCCCAGTATTGATAAAAAGTGGAAAAAATGTGGACAAATCAAAACTACCCCAAAAGCGAAGTATCCACAAGGTATTGCCATTGATCTTAATGGGGACATTGTTTTGACCAGCTCTGATGCACCTGTGACAGTGTTCTCTAGGCATAGTAAATTATTGTCTTGGAATGTTAATTTTAAGCATATAATTAAAGGCTCTCCTTCTGATACCAATGACATTGCCATTACTCCCAGCAACCAATACATCATACCTGGCAAGTATGAATTCCACATCTATGACAGCCAAGGTGTCCTAGTCAGTACTACTCCCACATATGATATCAACAATAAGCCATCCAGACCTACATCAGTTGCTGTAGATTCAACAGGTAGAATCATAGTAGGATTAGGTTGGGATGATCAGAATACTGTATCCATTCATCAGCCTGATGGGACTCTGATATCCAAATTTGGAACCACATCATCGCCACGCAGGCTAACCTGTACACCAGATGATAAGCTTATCATATCATTTGATGACTATACTTTGCAATTAATGGATCAATCAGGTCTCAATGCTGGCATCATTCAGCCCCCTCCTGGTATTCAATCATGGCAGCCTTGGTATGTGTGCTGCAGCAAACAAGGGGAACTGTTTGTTAGCAACTGGGGTAATCCTAAGGCTGTGTATAGATATGTGTGTACAGGTGGAGAATACAAGTATCTAGACTGCATTACTAGGATGGACTACTATCCATGTGGTATTGCATTGTCTGCAGATGAACAGGAATTGTTTGTGGTTGATTATGCATCAAATATTGTGAAAATATTTCGATGAAAACAAGTCATTTGCAATATTGACATTTTAGTCTAATGTAAATTAGAATTACAATGTGAGTGAATAATTTGAAACTCAAACACATGAAAATATAATATAATAATAATAATAATAATAATAATAATAATAAAAATAATAATAATAATAATAATAATAATAATAATGAACAACAACAAGAAAAACAACAACAACAGACAACAAAATTAGTCAATACACTTGATTCTGAGTTTCCTGTCACCCCGCCTGCATTTAAAATTTAACTGATTCTAATTTTTCAACAATTAAAATTAATCAAAAAAGCCCCATGAATTCATGCTCATTTTTGGAATCAACATAATCTGGACTTGCTTCATATACTTCACCTGCTGAAGCATGTCTACGTAAGTCAGACTTTAATCCTTAAATAATTCAATACTAAGCTGTGATTCCGCATTTTGACAGATAATAAAATTTAGGAAAAAATGATAATGAATATGTTACCTCGTTTGTTTTATGAACATAATGTGACAGGAAATTCAGAATCATGTGTGAAGGGCCTAGTAATAATTAAAACATTATGCATGGTACACTGCAAAAAAATGGATAGCACTCTAACTTCAACATGTAAACAAAGCACGAATCAGTGGTTAGAATTGTTGCTTCTGGTGCATGAGGTCCTGGGTTTGAATCCTGGCAGTGGAAACTTAATGGGGTATTGACTTAGAAACAGAAATCTGAATTTAATTGGCAACATCTGTAGATTAAATTCGGATTTCAGCTCTACCCTTGGTGTATGTAGAATTGGGTAAATGAACCATGAGAGAATTCTGTCCTTTGGAGGGAAATGTTCAGCTATTGGTTCAGTGTGCAGCAGAGACATACCTGTTGTACATGTAGCTTACAGTCAGTTCTGACTGTCCCAACCTGTCCCAGTGTAACCCCAAATGGAAAATACAGTTGTGATAATTATAACACTCCAACACATCAATATCACTGATATCAACATGTTTAAGTATTACAAATTCATAACACAAACACCTCTATAAACATGCATAGTGTTAACCATATACAATGCCTCCTTTTATGTGTTAAGTAAATGAATACACATGTTGAAATGTTTAAAAAGTGCTATCAATCATTTTTTGCAGTGTATCATTCAAATTAATAAATATTCATACATACTCACGATATAACGACGTTTCTGATTGGATTTGGACCCTTTTTTGCTGGTCATAAATTCCGTTTATGACCAGTACGCAGGGCATAAACAAGCTGCGCCACGCAGCGTTGGAACCCAATTAACACGATCCACGATTTGCTAGTGTTGCGTACACGCGCGATGTCACCGCGCCCACTCACGCTGAGCGCAAAAGATGACGCAGATCACGCGTTGACTCCCGCCGCTTGACCTCATGAGCCGAGCTGCTTCCAGCAAGTAGGCCTACTCATTTTCTTCCAATTTTATGAAGGAAAACGGTATGGAAATGTTATTTAAACTTGTAAACCCTTATTATTTTCATCTGTATTGAATTGCTAAGAATGTTGGGTATGTATGAACGGAGTTCATTCATAGGATTTCGGGCATGATCGTTGTTTATGCCCTCGGCTCACGCCTGGGGCATAAACGGCGATCATGCCCTCAATCCTATGAATGAACCCCTAATTACATAAAAAATGGTTACACTGTTTTCAAGCCAAAGGTTTATTTACAGTTATATACCAATTATTGATAATGATAACCTTTTGACATAATAAAGGGTAATTATGTTTTTGTTTTCCTTTGTAAATATGCATAGGCAGCGTTATTAGTAGGCATATCACCTCAAAAATAAGCGCAGCAAAAATGCATTATTTAATGTTTCTACATGAATAAGCTTTATTAAAGCATCAAAAATCAAAAAACCGAATTGAAATCCGTCAATGCATTGTGATGTAATGTCAATTTTAGGATGCTCATAAATGGAATGCAAATCTGCCACAAATGGCTAGAATCACAGAATTGGCACATTTCGAGATTTTGAAGGTTTATTTGGACGCTTGCTTGAAAAAGCAGCGTTAATTTAAGTATCACATGTTAAATGCCTATCTTTTCTGACACCGTCAAAGAAAACAAAATTTAAAAATCTATCATTAAATAATTATAATAAATTAACCAAATATACTATTTTAGCAATTTTGGCCAATCTGCATAGAAATTAATGAACCTTTGGAACAGCGAACCTTGAATAGCGAACCTTGAATAGCGAAGTCCGCCCCTCTGTCCCAACTAGCCCCAGTGTTTAAATGGACACAAAGGAAAAAAGCTTAACAAGTAGTGTGCTAAATATAAACACTCAAACACATCAATATCACTGATATCAACATGTTAAAGTGTTTTAAAAGAATTCATAAAACAAACACCTCTGTAAATGTGCATACTGTTAACCATATACAAATGCCTCCTTTTATGTGTAAAGTATATGAAAAATGAAATGAAATGTTTAATTTAGTTTAAAAAGTGATATTCATCATTTTTGGGGTGTATTCAAATTGATAAATGTTATCATTGATGTTACACTGTATTTCAGACCAAAGCTCCAAAGGTTTATTTACAGTTTTACTATAATTAATGATAATGATAACCTTTTGACATAAGGCCAAATTAAAAAAGATTTGTCTCAAACCTCTCCAACTTTTTTTCAAATGTGAACAAACCTCAAAGTCATATTCTACTGTATGAAGTGTTGTATTGAACAATAAAGTGATGCTGCTATTGTAGAGCACCGGGGTCTAAAATTGTCAAAACGGCATTTCCATCATATTTTTTACACTTTTTCTGAAGAAAAAAAATTAAATAATGCGGGTGAATAAACTAATGTGCGCAGGAGCTTTGAGACAAACCTTTTTTTTTCTTTGCAAATGTGTGTATTTAGCCTTGTGAAAACATTGACCTATAACTCTATCTAGGCTGTAGTATGATCAACCAAATTGGTACACTGTAAATTGGCCAGAACACATGGAACGCGTTTATTAATGTAACGGTTTTTTAACACATGACACATATTCAACTTATAGAACACTCAAGTGTTCAAAAGGTGTTACATATGTGTTGTAAGTTTTGAAAATGTTGTCTTATTTTTCAAAATCAAATATTAATGTAACAATGTTTCCTTTTTGTGATAGTGCTAGGTAAGGAGACACTATTTAAGGCAAATTTTAGTATGGATATGCAGACATTTTTTTCATAACTAATCGTGGAAACAGAGACAGAACACTATATATAGTGTCAAGTTTTCTATGACATTTACAGTGTAGGAATTATTAGGCTTTTGGTACTACATTCAAAGAAAGACTCATTTTTGCTGAACACTAATTGTACTAATTGTTAAGTTCGTGTATATACATGTAGAATAAGGCAAAGAGACAATTTAGCCACTTGTATCCATAGTTTTAATTTTACAAGTACAATATCAGCACACATAAGTATGGTGGTGGTGAAAGTATGCTATATGAAAGGGTGTATAGCCCATATTATATCACTCATACATAAATTCTAGACAGTTCATTGGTTGATTACCATTATCATTTTTACTATCACCCTCTCCGTGTGATAGTCTTTACCATCATGTGCTCTGCCGTAGTGCGCCTGCGCCAAGCCATGCGCTGACTCTTGGACTCGCTTGATTTAGTTATGGGGTGGACCCCAAAATGTGAAGTATATCACGCATAAAACATGGTGTTATGTTGATGAAAAATGTATTTCCTACCTGAAATAGTATTTTAGTAATAGAATATATGCATGTTGAGTGATATAAAACAAATATTAACTGTCTTAAATTTGTGTAATGGTCGAAATATAATCAATCGGTGAAAGATGTATTGTTCCATTCCACTAGCCGTTCCGGCTCGTAGAATGGAACAATCCATCTTTCACCTCGTGATTATATTTCGCCCATCACACTCATAGACAGTTAATATTTGTATACTATCAGCCCTACCCATACCCAGACAGTGGGTGACATGGTACAAATCTTCAAATAATTCAAACATAATACACCAGGCACAAAAACAAACTTGTCAGTATATACATCTTGTTAATTGGACTTTGCTTTCTCATTTGACACCCTGTTTGTGACAATCGAGTAAGAATTGACCAAGATATGCGCCTCCAAACCCTCAAACCCCAAAATCAAAACTTTCAATTTCAACAATTTTCAATGGGAACGCTTTGTTGTATTGCACACAAGCACCACGGGCCAATCAATAAAGCACACAATGTAACAAGTGTTAAAATTGCAACTTTTGATTTCTGGGTTTAAGAGTTTGGAGGCGCATATCTTGGTCAATTCTTGCTCGATTTTCACGAACAGAGTGTCAAATGAGAAAGCAAAGTCCACTTAACAAAATGTGTATTTCAGAATAATCCACAATATCAGGTTGTTGAACAGCAAGAATGACTATAACTGACCAATTCCTTTTTGTGCCTGGTGTATATGGATGTGAAGGTTTTTCCTGTAAGACATTTCTGTTTCACTGTGTATCCTTAATGTGTTTTTACTCGGATTGTGCATGGAAAACTTGTACAAAATTTGATATCTGTCAAATTATACTGCATAAAGTGGAAAAGAAAAGTTAAGGTGTATTAAAGGAAATTGTTGATTTGTATGAAATATGATTTGGCTCATTATTTTACTTCAATAAATAATGTAGGTCAGGAGTGTGAAACACTTAAGTGATTGGCATATTGTTTTTTCTCCCAACTACTATGTCACAAAAAGACAATTCCCTTTACATAGAAGTTGTACAATTCATGAACATGATAAGAGAGGGCAAACATTTTTGGGCTGGTCAAAAGGGAGAGCAAAATTTGGCACAGAGTTTTGGGTGGCACTTTTAAATTATATCCTAAAAAGAGTAGATAAGCAGTATGGAAGCATGCCATTGTGCAAAATATCTTGCTCACAGGCGCTCATATCACATATTGAGAAAATTCATGACATTTGGATTCACAAACATATGGCATGTGTAAAGAGTGGGTTCAAGGGTTTATTGGCATGTCAAAAGGGGCAAGAAATTTTAGGGAAACCATTGTGAGAATTTAACCCCATACATAATTATTGCACAGGCCATAAAAATGTTGACAAAAACTCGTTCAGAATCAGCGCTCAATATTGGCTAGAACTCTTATCTCACTTTGACCTTCTTTGCAGTGGCGGCGCTACGGGTTGGGGAAGGGGGCAAGGGTGTATTTCCCCCCACCCTTTTGAGGCGAACCCCCCCAAACAACGCAAATTTGTCGTTTTTGCCTTCCCCCCCCCCCCCCCACCCCAAAATTCACTTTGGCCCCCAATGCCCCCCTAAAAAAATCCTGGTGCCGCCACTGCTTCTTTGTGTTGACAAATGAATAAATTGCACATAAACTCACTATGATAAAAAAAGGTACAGGTAAAGGAATCAAACTTGCATTTTTTTAGGATGGAGTGCCCATCTCTCTTTCGTTAGCAATTAGGCCAGACTCCACCATGAAATATTGCTGTGGGGATTGCCACACCTCCTCCACAGCGAGTGTGTTAACTTCCCAGCATTTAAGAATGTTGGTACCCATTTATATACCTGGGTTGAGGGAAGTAATCGAGATAAAGTGCCTTAATACTCAAGGGCACAACACACTTGGTGGCGCCAGGGCTTGAACCCACAACCTTCCGACTATGATAATTATTATGTATTCAAACTACTTAGGGCATATGTTCCCAGCATGTGTTTCTGGTAAGAAGATATTTTTTTTTTACAGGAACAGGATTGTGAAAATATTGTGTATCACAGGTGGTGGTCGCATTGCATTCTCTAAATTCAGTAAATTTCCATCGTCAACCGTGTAATTGAATGCGATTATTTTGAAATTTTAAACGCTTGAAATATCACAAACAAATAGGCCTATGTTAATAAATAATATAAATACATGTTAAAACCATTGGGATTCGATAATGAACCCCACAAAACTAACAGAGTATATGGAAAATGCCACACGGCCGAGGCGGTTTCACAAGTTGCCGGCTCTATCATGACATTCGCCGCCTGGTGTATCAGTTGCTGTTTTGGATGTGAGCCCTCTACTGAACACAATGTGCAACACTTACATGCTTGGCAGTTTGTACAATGAAGGAGTTGTTATGTTGAGAGACAGATTATACTCAAACTAATTTTAAAAACTGGGAAGGGGTGGGTTACTAGAACTGGGAGTTATATAGTAAATGAGTCACATGTCACAAACAGCTAGGAAGGGTGTCAACATTATTTGGTGTAAACATCCAACCTCAAAAAAAGCACAACTGCTGCCCATAGTCCAAGAGAAAATCCTGGGAAAGATATAAAACCTATCTTCTCTCTATAGGATTCAACCACTTTTAATTTAACATTATTTGAATCCTGCAAGTTGGTTAATTTCATTTTGGGCATTTATGGCTATGAGGATACAATTGTATGATTATAAAGTCCTCCACCTAAATTTTCATGTTTTGTGTCTTTATAAATTCATATCAAATTTGGCACAGAATTGTATTCAGCTGCCTCATATGCTGATGACAGTCCACCATTAATGCATGCCCATTTGATGCCTTGCTACAACCCCTGCATTCAGAAGCAAGTGTGAGTACTCCACACAAACAAACAAACAAACACACAAACATACAAAATATGCCAATACTACTCTGCTCTTACCTTTTTTGATTGCAATGTCCAAAAAACACACCATGTTGAGAGTACATGAAAAGATAAAAGACAAAAGAGAATACACTTTAATATAACCAGGTAAAACACAGACATTGAGTGCAAACTCAGTTTAATGTAATTCCATTGCTAGCTATGTATCCATTCATAACAGTAACAGTGCGGATAGATATCTTTTTGGGACACCCTGTATGTATCCATTCATTACAGTAACAGTGCGGATAGATATCTTTTTTGGGACACCCTGTATGTATCCATTCATTACAGTAACAGTGTGGATAGATATCTTTTTTGGGACACCCTGTATATATCCATTCATAATTGTAACAGTGTGTATAGATATCCTTTGGGACACCCTGTATATATCCATTCATAATAGTAATAGTGCGGATAGATATTTTTTGGGGGGACATCCTGTATATATCCATTCATAACAGTAACAGTGTGTATAGATATCTTTTTTGGGACACCCTGTATATATCCATTCATAATAGTAATAGTGCGGATAGATATCTTTTTTGGGACACCCTGTATATATCCATTCATAATTGTAACAGTGTGTATAGATATCTTTTTGGGACGCCATGTATATATCCATTCATTACAGTAACAGTGCGGATATATATCTTTTTTTGGGACACCCTGTATGTATCCATTCATAACAGTAACAGTCGGATAGATATCTTTTTGGGACACCCTGTATGTATCCATTCACAATAGTAACAGTGCGGATAGATATCTTTTTTTGGGACACCCTGTATGTATCCATTCATAACAGTAACAGTGCGGATAGATATCTTTTTGGGACACCATGTATATATCCATTCATTACAGTAACAGTGTGGATAGATATCTTTTTTGGGACACCCTGTATGTATCCATTCACAATAGTAACAGTGCGGATAGATATCTGTTTTTGGGACACCCTGTATGTATCCATACATAATAGTAACAGTGCGGATAGATATCTCGATTTTTAATCAACATTGTAATACAAGTAGTGGAGGAAACAAAACATACAAACAAAATGGCAGCCTACATGGTATGGATATTTTTGCTAGTATTACAAACTGTTCACAAATCAAATTATTTACATTATAATACGTTAGTATGCAAGATCTTGCTTATTTTAACTTGATATCAAAAAAACCAAAACAATCTACAAAATTTCTACAGAAAGGGGAAAGTTTTTTAAATGAATATTACTCTGCACAAATATACCTATATACCGTAAAACCTCGTCTATAAGCATATAGAGTGCTTCTGATGAAAGTAAATTAATCCAGTTGCCATTATTGAGTTTGAGCAAATAAATTACATATCCAAGCATAATTATGCAAACAAGTATTTATGTAAGACCAATCTATTGTATTGGCATATTTACGCATGTATCGTATTAATTTAGCTTTCATAACACTATGTATGCTTGTAGACGAGGTTTTACGGTACTGATATTTACCAGGATTGACAATGCAGTTCAGCTGCAACTTAAATTTTCTTCCACAGGGGATGTGTAGATTTTAATATAGCCTATTGTCAAATGTCTATCCTCAGCTCATTTTACTCAAATTTTACATGAATGCAATTATTGTATAATATTTGATTTCTGTAAAACAAAATTATTCTGCATAAAGTGGAATAATCAAGGCATATTAAAGGTTTTGTTGAATTGGTGTGAGAATTAACTATTGTTTTGTCTCATTATTTTACTTCAATGAAAAATGAAGGTTGGTAGTGTGAAACAATAATGGATTGGTATCACCTGCCTATCGTGGTAGATACCTACTTCATCGGTACTAGTTCCCAACCCAGCACCCAGCCTAGCATCCAGCCAAGCACCCTGCCTAGCACCCAGTCCAGTATTGGTAAAAAGTGGAAAGAATGTGGACAAATCAAAACTACCCCAAAAGCCGAGTCTCCAAGAGGTATTGCCATTGATCTTAATGGGGATATTGTTTTGACCAGCTTGGATGCACCTGTGACAGTGTTCTCTAGGAATAGAAAGTTTTGGTCTTGGAATGGTAATTTTAAGCATATCATTGAAGGCTCTCCTTCTGGTATCTATGACATTGCCATTAATCCCAGCAACCAATACATCATACCTAGCAAGTATGGTAAGAATGAATTCTACATATATGACAGTCAAGGTGTCCTAGTCAGTACTATTCCCACCTATGATATCAACAATCAGCCATCCAGACCTAGCACAGTTGCTGTAGATTCAACAGGTAGAATCATAGTAGGATTAGGTAGATATAAGACTGTGTCCATTCATCAGCCTGATGGGATTCTAATATCCAATTTTGAAACAACATCATCTCCACGCATACTAACCTGTACACCAGATGATAAACTTATCATATCATTTGCTGACTATACCCTGCAAGTAATGGATCAATCAGGTCACAATGCTAGCATCATTCTTCCCCCTCCTGGTATTCAATCATGGGAGCCTTGGTATGTGTGCTGCAGCAAACAAGGGGAACTGTTTGTTGGCAACTGGGGTCATCCTGGGGCTGTGTATTACGGAAAGCCATATCGGATATCGTTGTATGATGATGAAATTTTGCACACAAGTCTATGGAGAGTTACATCATCATACAACATTTGTGTTGTACGATGAAAAATGTGTTGTATGATGATGACATTTGGAAAACTACGCACGACGTGAAAAAAATGTTGCACGATGATTTCACACTCTTCGTCAAATTTTCATTGGATCATCATTATTGTATGTCTGATGATGAAGGTGTACGATGAACAGTGTTACGCATACTGACGTAGTGTCGAACGCTTTCACATCATCATACACACGCCACACGTTCGTCATGCATGGCGAAAATCCACATCGTGCATCCCGATTTTTTCATCGGACATCCACCTGCACAGCTTCGTTATACAACATGATCCCATTCGTCAGACATACTGCAAGTTCGTTATACGGGACGAACAGTCCACATCGTTCATCTTCATCATACATACATTTGAAAAAACATGCAATGTACATCATCATTACACTTCACCACATACATGTTTCACAAACTACAAAGTACGGCGTGCTATTTCCCTTTTCTTTAAGCTGAAATTTGTGTCATTTACACTCAATTTTGGCTCTTAAATTGAAATTAAATTGCATAAATATTGGCAGATACCTATTTAAGTTTATTGTTTGCACTACTTAGTTATATATACCATTTTTCAGTATAGCAAAATGAAACTAATATAATATTCGTGCTCCATCTGATTTATATTTTATTTTGCTAGTCATTTAATAGTATTTTCACAAAAGCGGAGTAATCCCAATCGTTAGTCGAAAGGGGTTTAGTCTACTGCCTGTCAATTTCTGTTTCTTAAATAGCCTAAGGTTATGTGATCATAAGGGGAGGCTTAATTTTCTGTTGTTTCTGTTGTTTTTGTCATTTCTGCATTTTGTCTTGTACCCCTGGCTCGTAAATTATTGCTTTAACATGGGTAGGCCTACAGAGATTCTAGAAGGAAGCAGCGGCCTAAAACGCACACCATTTGATTTCCACTGAGGGGGGGGCATGGGAGTTTTGGAGAAAAAAACTTAGCCCACTAGTGAGACGAAAAAAAGAACTACGCCTCACTGATGAGTAAAAAATTCTCCCACCCAACTCTGTATACTAGGCCTTGGTATAAATTAAAATTGAAAAAAAATCCGCCACCTTCGGCCTGACCCAAACTCACATGCCCCCCAGAATCTATGGTGCGTCCCTTAATATCATGTTTATGCTGAAAACATAATTTATGATGTTCTTTACTATTATGTAACACTATTATAAACATGTTTGGACCATAGACCTTCAAAATGATGTAATCCCACAATGGTCCTATACAGAAACTGGATCATAACTTGACCTGTACGACCTTGTGTAATTGTTTCTGACTTTCTGGTGCTCAAGAAAACATTCATTTCAGCAGCATCACAAGTTTCATTCCCCATTGCTAATATATAGCTCGATATCTTCAAGTGATGATGAGAGGAAAATATCTGGTATCTTCAATTGCCTGATATTTTAGCTTATTAAAAATAAAGAAGTTTTCACAAACTATTACGGTCTGTAATTTTCCAACAAGTTACGGGCTGTATACAATAATTATGAGCCAGGGTAAGATTTCCAAATAGCGTGCCAAAATTGCATTCGGCCCTTCTCGGCCTGCCAAAAAATCTTTGCCCCCCTCACCCTTTGTACATGCCAGATTTTTGGGAACCCAATGAGCTATTCCAGATATTATCCACCCCCCAAAGATGACACTGTGATTTTCCTTCTCGGAGCTTCTCGGCCTGCCAAAAAATCTTTGTCCCCCCTCACCCTTTGCACATGCCAGATTTTTGGGAACCCAATGAGCTATTCCAGATATTATCCACACACCCCCAAAGATGACACTGGGATTTCCCATTCCTTGTTCTCGCAATATTACATGGGAATTCCCATCTGGGAAATCTTAACATTCTACAATTTCTTCCCCCTTTCTTTCATTCCTTCCCGCAGTGGCGTGCGCTAAGGGGGGATTGCACAGCCCTCCCACTTTTGTTGGTCATTGGGTGAAATCTGTCATTCGGGGAGATTGGAAAAATCTCTGAGAAAGTATTTATGACGGTGCAAAAGCGTCAAAATTCACCCCCCTCAATATAGGATTCCTTGGCCTTTTAAAATGCTAAAACCCCAGAGCTTCCCTGGACCCCACCCGTGTGGGGCTTCAAGCATGACAAGCCGCTAGCAGTGCAGGCTACGCCCGCACCTTACCTCTCTAACCAGACTCCATTCGGGGAATTGAACAACCGGGCCCCGCCACTTTGAATGTGAGGCGCACTCCACTGCCTCCCCGTTCCATTAATTACTTCCCCTAACTTACGCCCCCTTCCCTTCCTTCTCTTTTCTTCTTCATTATATTCCAATTTCTTCCCCTTTCTCTCATTCCTTCCCCTTCCCCGGGCCCCTTCCATTACACTCACTTAAATTACTTTCCCTCAAATCACTTCCCCTGTTTTTTTCTAAGTGCAGACTCAGTTGACAGTTCATACTCGGGGGGGGGGGCACTTAACATAAATGACCATGCGGGTATGTTCCCCCGGAAAGAACCCCCTTTTTGGATTTCGCAGCTCTGAAAGACCCCCTATTATTTGACTAAAATAGAGCTCTGAAAGACCCTTGATTTTGATCATTTCAGCTCTAAAAGACCCCAAAATTGCTCATTCGTCGTATATCTGTTTTTTTTTTTTTTTCTTTTCAGGCGATTTTCAACAAAAAAGCTAAGAAAGACCTTGATTTAGGGGCACACCATTAGATTTCCAGGGGGGGGGGGCATGGGAGTTTTTTGAAAAAAAAAACTTCGCCCACTAGTGAGAAAAAAAAACTTTGCCCACTAGTGAGATGAAAAAAAAAAATTTGCCTCACTGATGAGTAAAAAAAAAAAATTCCCCACCCAAACTTTGTATAAAAGCTTATAAAAATTGACATTAAAATTGAAAAAAATACTTCGCCGCCGAAGGCGGCGAAGTAAAAAAAAAATTTGATGCTCTTGGAGGCGAAAAAAAAAATTCTGCCTGACCCAAACTCCCATGCCCCCCGAGAATCTAATGGTGCGTCCCTTAGACTGTTCGCAGCTTCAAAAGTCCCCATTTTACTTGTTCGCAGCCGCCCGCAGCTCAAAAGACCCTTTTGCACGCCGTCAGCTCCCAAAGACCCACTACCTCAAAATTCGGGAACATACCCTCCAAAATTTTTGATGTGCCCCCCCCTCCGCACCCCGGGTTCAGACTATGATCACTATCTCACATGGCGCAAGAAAGGCGAATCGCGAAAGTCTAGTCACTCACTTAAATTACTTCCCTCAAATCACTTCCCTGTTTTTTCTAAGTTACCAGACTATAATCAGTTCAGACTCGGGGGAGGGGGGCACTTAACACAAATGACATGCGGGTATGTTACCCCGGAAAGAACCACCTTTTTGGATTTCGCAGCTCTGAAAGACCCCCTATATTTGACTAAAATAGAGCTCTGAAAGACCCTTGATTTTGATCATTTCAGCTCTAAAAGACCCCAAATTTGCTCATTCTTCGTATGTCTGTTTTTTTTCAGGCGAATTTCATTCAACAAAAAAGCTAAGAAAGACCTTGATTTAGACTGTTCGCAGCTCCAAAAGTCCCCCCCATTTTACTTGTTCGCAGCCGCCGCAGCTCAAAAGACCCCCT
The DNA here is from genome assembly GCF_039555335.1 of Amphiura filiformis. Lineage (NCBI taxonomy): Eukaryota > Metazoa > Echinodermata > Ophiuroidea > Amphilepidida > Amphiuridae > Amphiura > Amphiura filiformis. Next base: position 3,189,592 of record NC_092641.1, on the reverse strand, counting down.
TTTACCGGTACGGTACGCCGTCAGCTCCCAAAGACCCACCACCTCAAAATTCCGGGGGAACATACCCACCAAAATTTTTGATGTGCCCCAATGTTCAAGGTAACAAACATGTCGAATATTGTGCATATTCTTTCCCTCAAAAATGGAAACTTTTCCTCAAGCATGCATGTCAAGACTACGAATACCCATTCGTGTTGCCCCTGTTTAAATGGGGACACAGACGGCAAAGTCCATAAATGAGGGACAAATACCCAGTGGCAGCGCCAGGGGGGTTCAAGGGGCAAATACCCCCAGTCAGAATTCTTGCCCCTGTTGCCCCGAATAAAAACCCAAATAAGGAAAATTTCCACTTTTGCCCCCAATGCCCCCCCCCCCCCGAAAAAATTCCTGGCGCCGGCGCCACTGCAAATACCCCGATCTCCTTCGTGCCGCCCTTATTTGATAGGGTGCAGGTAATTGGGGAAGCCCAATGAGGGGCAACTGGCGGCAAAGCCCAGGACCGCGGTGGGGGTGGGGGGATAACCCAGGGATACCCCGATGCCCCTTAGTGTTCTTTTTCTATCATGTCCTTTGATAGTTGTCGGGGCAGTTTGCACCCAATCATGGGGAATCAAAGAACCAAAAGCATGCAAAGAGGGAGGTACGTCTTTGTTGGGCCCATACAACACAATAGGCTTTTTAATTATTGTACATGTATGCATTTCGTATACGTGTATACTAATAGTGTTTATAGTTTTCTTTCATACTTGCACAACTTTAAATTTCCATACGTAGGACCCTATCTGCATCCCTGCAGTGTAAATACGTATATCACTAACATTCCGTCGTAATAGTTCTTCCATATCTGAAGATTCCAAATAGGCCTACTCATGATATTGATAATAGAGAACAATTATTAAATTCGGTACTAAACGACTGGTAATAAAGACTCAAATACTGAAATTCAGTAAGTGTGCAGAAAAGTTATAAGATGTTTAAAATGCATTGGTTCACTTCGCATGATCGCATCTTCCTACTTGCCGTTAACATGGTTAACAAATGCTAATTTCTTTTTATTCGTGGGGGTGGGGTGGGGGAGGGAGCCTGGACACATAAAAAAATTGATGGGTGTGTTCCCTCGGAATTTTGAGGTGTGGTCTTCGGGAGCTGGCGGCGTACCAGTAAAAGGGTGTCTTTTGGAGCTGCGAACAAGTAAAATGGGGACCTTTAGAGCTGCAAACAGTCAAAATCAAGGGTCTTTCTTGGCTTTCGGGTTGAAAATCGCTTGAAAAAAACAACAGAAAATGAGGAATGAGCAACTTTGGGGTCAATTTTGGAGCTGAAATTATCAAAATCATGGGTCTTTTGGAGCTCTATTTTGGTCAAATATAGGGTTTTTTTCGGATCTGCGAAAAAAAGGGATGGTCTTTCCGGGGGAACATAGTATGGTCAAAACAGGTCATTTGTATTAAGTGCCCCCCACCCCACCTGGGGTTCTACATGGCGAGATGATAATAATTTATCTCACCATGTCAATTCCTTTTCAAGTCGGCAAGGAGGCAGCGACGGTTGCTATCCCTATTCGCTGTCGTAGTGCACGTTAGTAACCATTGGTTACTGCTCCAAGCCTGGGCTCAAGTAGACTACCCGTAGTCCCCTTGCCCATTGTGCATAGGCCTACTCTGGATATTGTATTTAAGCTCTGATTTAATTAATGTGTGCACAATTGATATATTTTCACATCTGATCAGTCACCCTACTCCCTCTGTTTGTTAGCTTCCCAAGTGGACTACTGACATTGCCTTAATAAGATTTTTAACACGGGACTCTTTGGAGAGTTAGGCCAATTTCTGGCCTAACTAAAATTGGCTATGATGTAATGCATCTTTAAATGGATCTGCCTTGTGATTGGTCGCCCATACCTCGCTATGGTTTAAATCGTCTGGGCCAGCGCCATTACCATTAACTACACCGTAAACAACTGTCTGTGGTATTTGTGGCGCTTTTTGTGTTGTGCTGAAAGTTAATCTCTCATCAAACATCTAGCAGCGTACTTGTGGTTAATGGACTGATAAACAAGTATGCCTGACAGTGTGTTTTAGAGAGCAAAGTCCAGGGGTAAAGTTCTGCTTACAATTCAAAGTTCATAGTCGAAATTTCGGGTTCGCTATCAATAAACTGGTAGATTCCAAAATCAGAATTGTTCAGTATTAAAGTGAGCCGTTATAATTATGCAAGATAATGTTGCATTCAATTACTTTTATTGTCACTAATCGTCTGATATTTTTAACTCTTTATGACCATTTTACTATTGAATACTTTAATTTTAATAAACATCAGTATAATTTTGAGTTCAACGAAATGGGTTCATCATGACTAATAATAACACATTTTTAATAAAATTCGACTATGGCATAGTCTAGGGCTCAAGCACCTGTTCGAATTTTGATATGCCATAGGCTTTGTGTTGTGATCATTTTGATCAGTGGTTCGTAACAAGGAAAGCGTGATCCAGTTGACCTGGCAACGGTCATATTCTAACGTGCACTACGATCTCCCAATTTTTTAGGCCTATAAATTGTGTTAAACATAACAGGGAGGTAAATAAGAATAATTTACTGGGTGGGCAATTTAATTTATGTTTGCCCTTAAATAATGGAAAATAATTTACTGGGTGGGCAGCGATAATTATTGGCATCAAGGCGTTTGGATTTTCGGAAATGTAGACCTGTTTTTGGGTACAATTTGGCTTTGATGTAAAAAGTGGACATCACATTACCCTCCCCTAAATGCATCTTCTGCCAATTTTAGCATATTCATGCGTACTTTCAAGAAATTTATATACCATATTATATTTCACTTTTGGTATTTAGAAACTTATACTAATTATCACTCACCGTTACTCCTATGAAGGAAAAAGCAGTAAAATTAGATGGTAATTATTACATGTATATGGTGCCCAATTTTTTGTTGGCAAAATAATTTACTGGGTGGGCACTTTTGGGCAATGGGCAAGTTGAATTTACTGGGTGGCCAAAATAATTTACTGGGTGGGCAAATGCCCACCCAGTTAACATGTTATTTACCTCCCTGAAACATAAAGTGCCGGATGTCGAAAGCAGAAGCGAAAACGGCGACTTATTAATCCACTACGCAAGTTTTTGTCACTTTTGAAAAGCTATATTTTTTTATTTTTGTTATAGGGAAATATATATTGTTCCTCGGTAAAGGAATTACTTCTGCGGACAGCTTGGAAAAACTTGAGTTACAGTGTGGGGGAGAGGTGTCTTCTATCCGAAGAGCCAGGGGTGGTAATCATGTTGCTGAAGGGCCAGCAAAAGGTAAACCGGCCAAAAACCAGCAAAATTTATTTCTCGACACCTCCCCCCCCCCCCGTGAGAAATGGTCTAGCGACGGCCCTGCTTTAAACATATAATCTATAAAGTATTTGTCATTGAAGATCATTTTTTTTTGTTACGTTATGCGTCGGGCACAGCAAAAAGTTGCCAAGAGGAGGGGGGGGGGTCAATTTTTGGCAAGCCGGAGGGAGAGGGACAAGGAATATTTGGCACACATTTACGAGACACCTTTTTTAATAGCACGCTCTGAAAATGCTTACAAAACACTAAATAACGTTCAAATATTTCAGATCGGGGGTGGGGCAGTGGCGTGCCGTGACCGCCCCAACCGGGGCTGAAGAAAATTCAATTTTGCCGCCCTTCCTCAACAGCCCGAAAAGGTTGACCCAATTTTTTTTTCTCGGTCGTTTGAAAAGTGAAAAGCAAAAAAAAAAAAAAAAAAAAAAAAGGTTTCAGGCGCTAGCGCCCTAAAAGCAGCACATTTTGATGTATAGTACTCATAGGCCTACCATTTTTTCAAATTTTTTTATGCTTTATCACATTTTTCCGCCCTTTTTTATTTACTAATTCTTTTTGCCGCCCCCTTCGCTTTTGCCGCCCCTTCTTCTTTTCGCCGCCCTTCATTTTTGCCGCCCCTGCTTTTACCCGCCGGCTGGCGCTCCCTAAAGCCCCCCCAAATACGCGCATGGTCCGAAGCAATTTGGGCAGACCGATTCGGATGGGGGGGGGGGGGGGGCAATTCTTGGCAACCATTTGGAAATTTAAACGAGGAGGGGCTAATAATTATTGCACCGCCCCTTGCCCAGCAAACACAAAACGTTTTCAACATCATTCGCAAAAGGTTATAAAAGGTTGTCAGAAAACGTTTAAATGTCGGATTATAGGGTATAAAAGAGTATAAAACGTTTTCAAAACCTTAAAAAACATTTTTTTGATAATCTCCTGCTCAGCAAACAAAAATGTTTTACAGAAAACGTTTAAATACCGGGTTATATAAAGGGTATAAAAACGTTTTAATAACATTCCAAAAACATTCTTGAAAACTTGATACAAAACATTCTAAACAGAATGTTATTTTGGGAGTTGAAAAAATATTTTTGCGAAAAATGTTTGCCCAAAATATTTTCAATAACGTTTTAAAAACGTTTTCATGACCTTTATATAACCCGACATTTAAATGTTATTAAAAGGTTTTGAAAAAACAAACATTTTAAGAAAATTTCTGTGTTTGCTGGGTTCAAATACCGTAGTTTAACATAATGTTATTTAAGTATAAATATATGGCCAAAATTTTTGCAAAAATAGTTCACAATACCATTTTTTGAAAACATATTTAAAAATATTGTTGTAGTGTGTTTTCATACAAAAGCGTTTTAAAAGCGTTATCATGACCTTTATATAACCCGACATTTTAATGTTATGAAAAGCGTTTGTACCTAAACCAAAATATAACTTTTTTAAAAGGTTTTTAAAACGTTTTTGAGTTCGCTGGGTGGCTATACTAAAGTTAATAAATAAGTAGCCCCCACCCCATTAACCACGGGGTGGGGGCACAATCCGGCACATGACTATTGCACCACCCCTAAACACACTTCACATGTCAAACAGGGTGGCCATAATCAACTAAAACATTTTCATAACGAAAATTACTATTAAGGCCGTATAAAATTAATGTTTTGGTTCTCGTCCAGAGGATTTTCATGAATTGATGAGGGAGGGAGGTTTTTTTTTTTTTTTTTTTTTTTCAATGTAAAATTAGCATTGTCAGTAGTTTTCGGTCTTCTCCAACAGTGCTCGAGGAACGATGAGGCCTTTTTTTTCTCAAATGTGAGATTCTGCGGGATAAACCCCATAGATTACCACAAAATGACTTTGACGTGATGCTTGTTCTCTAATTTTCTTATTTATATGTATGAAGATTTCATAAATCATTCCAAAGTCTAAAAAATTGAAAAATCTAAAAAAACTAGTGGCAAATGGTGGTCATAGACCACAAACCTAGCTGGGGCATGTTGGTGTTGTGGAGGTATCTGACCCCTACAAAATGTTCCAAAAATGCTCCCCTGGTCATGGGGTTTGTTTTCACCGAGTTTGAGTCCCGTACTCTAACAGATGTCCAAAAATTCAATTCTAAGATTTGACCCCAGATGACCTTTGACCTGACCTATGCATGATGTTCCATAATGTTCCCCTGGTCTTGAGGTTTGTTGTCACCATGTTTGAGCCCCGTACCTCTTACAGATATCCAGAAAATGAAATTCTACGATTTAACCCCAGATGACCTTTGACATGACCCTTGCATAGTGTTCCAAAATGTTCCCCAGGTCAGTAAGTTTGTTGTTGTGGAGTTTGAGCCCCGTACCCCTAACAGATGTCCAGAAAATGCATTTAGAAAATTTGACCTCTACATGACCTTTGACCTGACCCCTGCAAAATGTTCCCCTGGTCATGAGATTTGTTGTCACTGAGTTTGAGCCCCATACCCCTTGCATTTATCCAGAAAATAAAGTTATAAAGATTTGACCCCAGATAAACTTTGACCTGACCCCTGCAAAGTGTTCCAACATGTTCCCCTGATCATTAAGTTTGTTGTCACCAAGTTTGAGCCCCGTACTCCTTACAGATGTCCAGGAAATGCGTTTCTAAAATTTGACCTCTGCATGACCTTTCACCTGACCCCCGCAAAATGTTCCCCTGGTCATGAGATTTATTGTATCGAGTTTGAGCCCCATACTCCTTACAGATGTCCAGATAATGCAATTGTAAGATTTTACCCCCTTAATGACCTTTGACCCGAATTCTGTGTGCAAGGTATGGGCACTGGGTAAAGCCGATGCACATGTGTAAGTGACGTCATTGTGCTATATAATATGTGGCAGAAGAAGCATTTTGAAGATATTTGGTTATATACCGAAAATGCCCCTTTAATGACCTTTGATCCCAATTCTGTTTGCACCATATGGGCACTGGATATAGGCGATACATATGTGCAAGTTACGTAAGTGTAGGGTGTAACATGTAGGAGGAAAAGCATTTTGAAGTTTGTTGCCAGAAGAAGAAGAAAGAACTAGTGGCAAATGGTGGTCATAGACCACAAACCTAGCTGGGGCATGTTGGTGTTGTGGACCTATCTGACCCCTACAAAATGTTCCAAAAATGCTCCCCTGGTCATGGGGTTTGTTTTCACCGAGTTTGAGTCCCGTACTCCTAACAGATGTCCAAAAAATTCAATTCTAAGATTTGACCCCAGATGACCTTTGACCTGACATATGCATGATGTTCCATAATGTTCCCCTGGTCTTGAGGATTGTTGTCACCATGTTTGAGCCCCGTACCTCTTACAGATATCCAGAAAATGAAATTCTAGGATTTGACCCCAGATGACCTTTGACATGACCCTTGCACAGTGTTCCAAAATGTTCCCCAGGTCAGTAAGTTTGTTGTTGTGGAGTTTGAGCCCGTACCCCTAACAGATGTCCAGAAAATGCATTTAGAAAATTTGACCTCTACATGACCTTTGACCTGACCCCTGCAAAATGTTCCCCTGGTCATGAGATTTGTTGTCACTGAGTTTGAGCCCCATACCCCTTGCAGATATCCAGAAAATGAAGTTATAAAGATTTGACCCCAGATAGCCTTTGACCTGACCCCTGCAAAGTGTTCCAACATGTTCCCCTGATCATTAAGTTTGTTGTCACCAAGTTTGAGCCCCGTACCCCTTACAGATGTCCAGGAAATGCGTTTCTAAAATTTGACCTCTGCATGACCTTTGACCTGACCCCATAAAATGTTCCCCTGGTCATGAGATTTATTGTATCGAGTTTGAGCCCCATAATCATTACATATGTCCAGATAATGCAATTGTAAGATTTTACCCCTTAATGACCTTTGACCCCAATTCTGTGTGCAAGGTATGGGCACTGGATAAAGCCGATGCACATGTGTAAGTAACGTCATTGTGCTATGTAATATGTGGCAGAAGAAGCATTTTGAAGATATTTGGTTATATACCGAAAATGCCCCTTTAATGACCTTTGATCCCAATTCTGTTTGTACCATATGGGCACTGGATATAGGCGATACATATGTGCAAGTTACGTAATTGTAGGGTGTAACATGTAGGAGGAGAAGCATTTTGAAGTTTGTTGCCAGAAGAAGAAGAAGCAGAAAGAAAGAAAGAAGAATCGGAGAGCATTACAGTACCTAGCTGGGGAGTGTAAACCCCCCAGCTAGGTAAAGAAGAATCGGAGAGCATTACAGTACCTAGCTGGGGGGTGTAAACCCCAGCTAGGTAAAAAAAAAATCTGACAAATCCCAGAAATTGAGGAGGGAGGGGCGAGAACCAAAATATTAATTTTACACGGCCTAACGTATCCAAGATTAATGCTTTTTGGCGTCTCCATCATCACACATACAATTTTTCATGTCTCACATCATTCTTCAACATACTAGTATCAGTACGGAAAGCCATATCGGATATTGTTGTATGATGATGAAATTTTGCACACAAGTCTATGGAGAGTTACATCATCATACAACATTTGTGTTGTACGATGAAAAATGTGTTGTATGATGATGAAATTTGGAAAACTACACACGACGTGAAAGAAATGTTGCACGATGATTTCACACTCTTCGTCAAATTTTCATTGGCTCATCATTATTGTATGTCTGATGATGAAAGTGTACGATGAACAGTGTTACGCACGACGTAGTGTCGAACGCTTTCACATCATCATACACACGCCACACGTTCGTCATGCGTGGCGAAAATCCACATCGTGCATCACCGATTTTTTTCATCGGACATCCACCTGCACAGCTTCGTTATACAACATGATCCAATTCGTCAGACATACTTCAAGTTCGTTATACGTGACGAAAAGTCCACATCGTTCATCTTCATCATACATACATTTGAAAAAACATGCAATGTACATCATCGTACACTTCACCTGCACATACATGCATCGTACACTCAAGTATCGTTAAATAGTAATTTCAGAAAGCATGTTTTACAAAGTACGGCGTGCTATTTCCCTACAAATCTGTTTCAATTAAAATTTTCTTTAAGCTGAAATTTGTGTCATTTACACTCAATTTTGGCCCTTAATTGTAATTAAATTGCATAAAAATTGGCAGATACCTATTTACCTGTTTATTGTTTGCACTACTTAGGCCTATATATACCATTTTTCAGTATACCAAAATGAAATTAATATAATATTCGTGCTCAATCTGATTTATATTTTATTTTGCTAGTCATTTAATAGTATTTTCACAAAACGGAGTAATCCAATCGTTAGTCGAGAGGGGTTAGTCTACTGCCCCGGGGTCTACTGAATGTCATTTTTTTGTTTCTTAAATAGCCTATTAATTATGCACGTACTCAGACTCGGAGTATTTTATGAACTAGTAAGATGTGAAACAACTCAATTGAGATGCTTTCTAGCCTATAAAAGAAACACTTTAGGAAGGTTTTGTGATCATAAGGCCAGGGGAGGCTCAATTTTCGGTTGTTTCTGTCATTTCTGCATTTTGTCTTTTTACCCCTGCCGCGTAAATTATTGCTTTAAGGGGGTACTACACCCCTGTCCAATTTTGTGCCTATTTTGGCATTTTTCTAAAAAATCATAGCGTTGGTGACAAGTAAGATATGTATATTATAGGGCAAGGACTACAACTACTGCACTAGAAATTTTTATTTCAGCACAGACTACAGTTGTGGAGTTACAGTCAAAAATGAGGGAAAACCAGTATTTGATCAATAAATCAATAACTACTTGCCTTGAGTTGCTGAATTTTCAGTGCAGTAGTTGTAGTCATTGCCCCTATAATATGCATATCTTACTTGTCGCCAATCTGCTATAATTTTTGATGAGCCTAATTCTCCCACCCAACTCTGTATAGGCCTAGGCATAAATTAAAATTGAAAAAAAAAATCCGCCACCTTCGCCTGACCCAAACTCACATGCCCCCCCAGAATCTATGGTGCGTCCCTTATCATGTTTATGCCTGAAACATAATTTATGGTGTCCTTTACTATTATGTAACACTATAAACATGTTTGGACCATAGACCTTCAAAATGATGTAATCCCACAATGGCCCTACAGAAAAAGGATAAACTTGACCTGTACGACCTTGTGTAATTGTTTCTGGCGCTCAAGAGAACATGCATTTAGCATCATCACAGGTATAGCTCGATATCTTCAAGTGATGATGAGAGGAAAATATCTGGTATCTTCAATTGCCTGATATTTTAGCTTTATATTAAAAATAAAGAAGTTTTCACAAACTGTTTCAGTCTGTAATTTTCCAACAAGTTTATACGGGCTGTACAATAATTAGCGTGCCAAAAATGCATTCGGCCCTTCTCGGAGCTTCTCGGCCTGCCAAAAATCTTTGCCCTCCCCCTCACCCTTTGCACATGCCAGATTTTTGGGAACCCAATGAGCTATTCCAGATATTATCCACCCCCCCAAGACGACAATGGGAATTTCCTTCTCGGAGCTTCTCGGCCTGCCAAAAAATCTTTTCCCCCCCCCCCCTCACCCTTTGCACATGCCAGATTTTTGGGAACCCAATGAGCTATTCAGATATTATCCACCCCCCCCAAAGATGACACTGGGATTTCCCATTCCTTGTTCTCTTAATATTACATGGGAATTCTCATCTGGGAAATCTTTACATTCTACAATTTCTTCCCCCTTTCTCTCATTCCTTCCCGCAGTGGCGTGCAAGCAAAGGGGGGCAGGGGGTTTGTACATCCCCGCCCACTTTTGTTGGTCATTCGCGTGAAATCAGTCATTCGGGGGAAATTGGAAGGTCCCGGAAGGAAAAATCTCTGAGAAAGTATTTATGAAAGAGTCCGTCACTTTTGACGGTGCCAAAACGTCAAAATGTGCCCCCTCAAAATAGGATTCCTTGCTCTTTAAAAACGCTAAAACCCCAGAGCTTCCCCTGGACCCCACCAGGGCCCTAAGGCGGGCCCCTGGACCCCACCCGTGAGGGGCTTCGCGGCAAGCCGCTAGCAGTGCCCACACCTTACACTCATAAGTCATAACCACACTCCATTCGGGGAACTGAACAACCTGGCCCGCCACAATCCGGGCTTTTGAACATGTGCGCATGCGCCACTGCCACAGTTCCTTTAAATTACTTCCCCTAAATTACTACCCCTTCTCGTCCTTAAGTTTCCCTTCCTTCTCTTTTCTTCTTCATTATATTCCAATTTCTTCCCCTTTCTCTCATTCCTTCCCCCTTCAATTACACTCACTTAAATTACTTCCCCTCAACTCACTTCCCCTGTTTTTTCTAAGTTACCAGACTATACTCAGTTCAGACTCGGGGGCACTTAACACAAATGACCATGCGGGTATGTTCCCCGGAAAGAACCCCCTTTTGGATTTCAGTAGCTCTGAAAGAGCGCCCTATATTTGACTAAAATAGAGCTCTTTACGGCATTTTTGCATAAAATTTGTTGATTTTGCGCCCCTGAAATTCACTTTTCCCCAATGCCCCCCGAAAAAAAATTCCTGGCGCCGGCGCCACTGCAAATACCCCGATGTCTCCTTCGTGCCGCCCTTATTTGATAGGGTGCAGGCAACTGGGGGAGCCCAATGAGGGGCTACTGGCGACAAAGCCCACGACCGCGGTGGGGGTGGGGGATAACCCAGGGATACCCCGATGCCCCTTAGTGTTCTTTTTCTTTCATGTCCTTTGATAGTTGTTGGAGCAGTTTGCACCCCGTGGATCCACCACTGAATCATGGTGAATCAAAGAACCAAAAGGGGGGGGGGTGAAGGACTATGGCATATTTTGGTAGGCTATAATATAATATAATCGTTCCATTATCCAGGCCGGACCGAACCGAGACTGTTGGACAGTCTATGATATCTGAGCATTCCAAATACTCATGATATTGATAATAGAGAACAATTATTAAATTCGATACTAAACGACTGGTAATCAAGACTAAGTACTACTCAAATACTGAAATTCAGTAATTGTAAGTGTGCAGAAAAGTTGTAAGATGTTTAAAATGGTTCACTTCGCATGATCGCATCTTCCTGCTTGCCGTTAACATGGTTAACAAATGCTAATTTGCTTTATTCGTGGGGTGGTGGGGGGGAGCCTGGGCACATCAAAAAAAAAAATTTTAGGTGGTGGTCTTCGGGAGCTGGCGGCGTACCGGTAAAAGGGTGTCTTTTGGAGCTGCGAACAAGTAAAATGAGAACTTTTGGAGCTGCAAACAGTCAAAATCAAGGGTCTTTCTTGGCTTTCTGGTTGAAAATAAAAAAAAAAAAAAACCCCAGATATATAAGGAATGAGCAATTTTGGGGTCTTTTAGAGCTGAAATTATCAAAATCATGGGTCTTTTGGAGCTCTATTTTGGTCAAATATAGGGGGTCTTCCGGAGCTAAAAAAAAAAAAAAAAAGGGGGGATGGTCTTTCCGAGGACATACCTGTTGCATAGTTGCAGGATTCTATTTTATATTTTGGCTTGGTTTCAAGTGTAGGGGGTGCGTGTGGGTAGTGTTGGGGTATGTGTGGGCGTTGGTGTGAGTGTTCAGTGTGTGATTTGTTTGTGTGTGTGTGATGTGGTGGGTGAGTATGGGGTGTGCGTGGGATGTGTGGTGGGTGTGCGTTCATATGAGTGTGTGGGTGGGATGTGCGTAGGGGTGCTTGGGCGTGTGCTTGGGCCTGTATGAATGTAGGGGGCCTATGTACTGGTCAATGCTGTTTTGATATTTTTCGTAATTTTCTCGTATCGTGTATATGATTTTTATTATGTTGTTGAATTTGTATGTAAAATTGATGCAATTCGGTTTTTATACTGTGATGACAATTTGTTAATAAACCTTTGTATGAATGAATGAATGAATGAATGAATGAATGAATGAATGAATGAATGGGGGGGGCAAGCAATTTGGGCAGACCGAGTCGGATGTGGGGAGCCGTTCTTGGCACACCATTTGGAAATTTAAACGGTAGGGGCTAATAATTATATACAGCCCCTTGGCTATACTAAAGTTAAGAAATAATTAGGCTATAGAATAAAATAAGAAATCATGCTTGATAAAATAAGAATAAAGAAAAGGGAGCCAAACAACCACCTCACAACATACGGGGTGGTATTGAATTCCCAAAATGAAAAAAAAAATGTGCCGCCAAAATCACAATATAATACAAATTTTATGACAAATTATAAAAATTTGATATTTTTCAAATTTTGATATATAACAGTCCTCGAAGTAAATTATATAAATCTAATGATATATTCTTAAAGTGTATGTAGCAGGGAGGAAAAGTCGACGGTCAATTGAAAATGTTGACCTTTCAAATTGAAGATATAGATTTTTTTCCCAAAAAGACCTAATTTTTTTTGGTGTTTTGGGAAAAAAAATCCATATACCTTCAATACGAAGGTCAAAATTTTCAATTGATCGTCAACATTTCATCCCACCTACATACACGTTAAGTATAAATCATCAGATTTATCAAGTTTACTTCGAGTACTGTTAAATATCAAAAATATCAATTTTTAATGATTTGCCATAAAATGTGTATTAAATTGCTAATTTCAAAAAACCAAAATTATTTGATATCAGAATGACATTCTTCGTATTCAGAATGCAATTCGATATGTCTGATGTGCCCTAATGTCCCAAAATAAATACTGTCCAAACGTTCATACCCCGCCCTTAACGTATCCAAGATTAATGCTTTTTGGCTTTCTATTCATCATTCAGCGTCTTCCATACATACAATTTTTCATGTGTCACATCATTCTTCAACATATCCGAAATGGCTTTCTGATGTACGACGTGGAGTGTAGTATATCGTCATACGTATCATGAGTACATCGTTTTCTCATCATGCGTTGATCTTTTCCACGTCGTACGTACACTCTTCAACATCATGCGGAGAAGCTTCTCGCATCGCACCACACTAATTTCCACGTCGTGCGTACACTCACTCTTCGTTATACGTCGCCACAATCCACATCGTACGTCGACGCACAACGTGACCATTCATCATTCTTCATGAAATCAAAGGTGTTTCATCATACAACGGTTTACGGAAAGCAATTTCGGATATGACGTCCGTGGATTCTTCATTATACAACATTTTATTTTCATCATTCAACGTCTTCATCATCATACATACAATTTTTCACTGTTCCACATCATCCTTCAACATATCCGATATGGCTTTCCGTAGTGTATAGATATGTGTGTACAGGTGGAGAATATCAGTATCTAGACTGCATCACTAAGATGGAATACAATCCATGGGGTATTGCATTGTCTGCAGATGAACAGGAATTGTTTGTGGTCGATAAAGGATCACATGTTGTCAAAATATTTCGATGAAAACAAATCATTTCGACGCTGTTTTGGCATACTGTCGTTTTTCCAATTTTTGAAGACCCACTGGAGAGCACCAAAGTAAAATATGTTTATTATTATCAAAGAATATAATCAATAATATAGTTGTCTTTGTTCTCAACATAATACAAACTTTTTATTCGTTCACTAATTAGAAGTAATTAATCTGCAAACTCGTACTCATTTGACAACCTATGTATTAATATATGATACGCCATGTGATACGACAGTATGCCAAAACAACAGGCAACTGCAGTTACACAGTGGCCTATGGCGATGTATCATGATACGACTATGATACGACTGTATGCCAAAACACAGAATGAAGATTTAGAGGGGGTGTTACATAAAAAACATGTTGGATCATACTAATTAGTGCCATATCTCATTAACTAATTACATTTAGGTCTCAAAACTTTGTGAATATATAGGGTTTCATTCATAGATTTTGAAAGTTTATATAACTCATTTGCCCAAAAATCGTCATACGACACTATGCCAAAACAGCGACGATTTGCAATATTGACATTTTTTAAGTAATGTAAAATTAAAATTATAATGTGAGTGAATAAACTGAAACTCAGCTACATGAAAATGCAATAATAATAATAGTAATAACACCACCACCACCACCACCACCACCACCACCACCACCACCACCACCACCACCACCACCAACAACAACAACAACAACAACAACACCACCAACAACAAAATTATGAGTAAGATTTAATCTTCCCCTAGAGAAGTCCTTTTCAGAGGGCTAAGCTTTCGGAAGTCTAGCGAGTGCCATCTTTAGAGCAACTGGATAAACAAGATGATTATATGGTCAATTCCAGCCAAAGCGGGACAAAATTCTCTCTGGGGGCCATTTTGAAATGTTTTCCTTTTCAATTCTAGACTTATCAAATGAGACGATCATATCTAGTGAATCATCAGGTGGAAGTACCATCGGATTGAAAAATAACTTTTCTTGCTAGACCAAATAAAGTGTTAAATGCGCATATGCATGTTACCCACAATTCAAGCCTTTTTCACCTGTTGTATGCCATAAAATTTCACTTTCTTTAATATCTTTCAATATTTTATGTGTGACTCATATACACTAGAAATCGGTGAAGACTTTGAACGTAAAATAGAATTTTATTACATATATCTTCAAAGAAATATTTTGGTTATTACAAATTTTAAGAAAGAACCAGGTGTACAGTTAAGATTGTGTCAATTCTTGAACTCTTTCCAAAGTGGCTATCATTTAACATTACTGTATTATTTCGAAAGATTAGAATAAATGCTATAAAGTTAGATTTTGTATCTCGTCGCAGGATGAGGATCTCGGATGGATTCGTGGGTAACAGCGTCTGGAAAATAGCAATTCCTATTAATTTTTTTTAAAATAAAAATAAAAAATACTTTTCCGTGTCAATAAGTCAGGCTGCAATGGCACTAAAATGAATTTTAATTAAAATACAAACTACATGGAATATTTAGAATGGATCATTATGGCATTTTGGGTATAAAAAATTTGAGAATAATGAAGTTGCCAAATTCAAATAGGCAGAGCAAACAGTTTTATATTATTATTTTAGTAAAATCATTCCATATTTTCATGCAGCAATATTCTATTAACTCGTGTTTGACAGTTCCTATGAACTAAAACACTATCAATACATTGTTAACTATAATTTAAGTAGGGATTTGTGGATAACCAAAATGTTTGTGGGTAACACATATTTGAAGGTATGTATTGGTAAGTGGCAAAATAGAAAATATTACAGAAGGTTGGAAACTATCATGCGGATATTCCTCTATTGTGTTTCAATGATTCCCATTTCTCTAAGAGGACGCTATTAAACAGGACTGTTTTGGAACCTATTTCGCATGTTTTCAAAATGTTAAGATGCATAAGAAACATATAATTTACGAGCAAATCCTTGGATTCGTGGGTAACGCCAATTGTGGGTAAAGCTATAAGTACTATAGTACCGTTTGGGGTTTGCGTTTCTTAGGTGCATAAACTGTAAGTACTGTAAAAATTATAGCATACCCATGGCTTGAATATGTGCTGATTTAAACTTAAAATAAACAATCTTCTTGTTTTTCAAGGTTAGCATCTATTCGGGATTCGTGGGTAACAAAAGATTAAACCGTCAGAGATTCTTTTTTTAAAGCGGTGAACGATTTTTACGATTGACAATTTTAAGCGCTTGTCAAACTAAATTCAGTGTCCAAAGTCATTAAATGTTAATTTAAGTTATGGCAATTATGTTTGCTGGACTCATGGGTAACAGTTGATACGTGGGTAACGTCAAATTTGATTTTATGGAATTTTATGGGTAAAACGTATTTGCATAAAATAATCACTTAGACCTCAGAATTATATAACAAAACATTGTTTCATGATATAGTCATTTATGGCATATTCACTTAACATTTTTCAGAACGATCATTTTATTTTTGATACGTGGGTAACAAAATTATTAGCCAAATTGACTTAATGGCCTCTAGAGTCCACAAACTTTGGTGGAATTCAATCGTTTTACATATGATGAGAGATCATGCAAACGTCTTTCTAACGGTAATAATTTCATTTTGATTGAAGCACATTCAATGACATATGTGACCCGTTACAGCAAAAGGTACCTTAAGTCGGGAGCTACATATGCCTCATTTTGCTAGTGCCAAATGCTTTCTAAACCAATCATTAATCCCATTGTTGTAAAGGATAATAAGCTTGTAGCCTACCTGTCTATACTGTTTGTTATACAGCTCTAGTCTTTATTTGCTATGGCTAATCCCTGTTCAAGTGGCATGAGTGGTGGGTTACAAAAGTATTGTATTGTATTTGTATAGGTATGTAGCCACTCACTAACAATGAGAGGACATCATTCTTGAACCTTGTTGACTTGCAGATGATTTGAAATGACCGCCACTTCAGATTGTCATTATTGTTTAATATTTTCTGCCAACAATATGGAAAAATAAACACATGTAGCAGGTGAGATAAAGTACCTTTCGCTGTAACGGGTCACATAATTATATGGTGCTTTATCTTTGAATATGTGGGTAACGCAAATTCATTTAAGCCATCATAACTTGTCCCCTGGTATGACTTTCTAGTAAAGGCCTATATGCACAAAGAGAGCACATTGGACGTGACATAATATGCTCCATCCTTTATTAATGACATTTTAAAGTGGAAAGTTAACATAGAGAGAATTTTGTCCCGCTTTCGTTGGAATTGACCATATACATTAGGGGGAACTGTCAATAGGACATGTCAAAGTGATTGACATAAAGTGGCAAGAGGGGGATGTCAAAATGATTGACAGGAAGTGTCAATGAGTCAAAAAAGCAGAACTTCTTGTGTGGAGGCTAATTAACTTGGTCAGAGGTCCCTTTGAATAATCTATTCAGGAGGAATGTCTACTCCTTTATCCCTATTGAAATTGTCTGGAGTGGAATGGATATGCCAATTAAGCTTCCATGAACTTCGTTTCAGAGTGGTGTTCATGTCCAAAATCTTTGTATTGTCTGTATTGTGAGGAAGTAAAGTCATGAACAAACTTAGAAGGGTACTTGTTGAGCTTCAAAGCTTGTCGGATGCGAGTCTTCTCATGGCGCTTCTCCTCAACGTTCGACGAAACTTTGTCAGCTCATTTGAACAGTGATCGCAGCACTGAATGTTTGGCTGATTCTGGATGGTGCAAGTCAAAGTTAAGATACTGGTCAGTGTGAGTTTTCTTCCTGTAGACTGTAGTATCAAGTGAAAGGTCAGGCTTTCTCTTAACGAGGATGTCAAGGAAAGCAAGCTGGTCATTGGTCTCCTCCTCATTAGTGAATTTGACATTGACTGGGACAATACCAAGATTTTGGACATGAACACCAAGTGGTATGAAAGGAAGTTCATGGAAGCTTGGTATATCAATTCCACTCCAGACAATTTCAATAGGGGCAAAGGAGTGGACATTCCTCCTGAATGGAATAGATTTTTCAAAAGGACCTCTGATCAAGTTAATTAGCCTGTTTGTTCTACACACAGTGTATATAAGGCACATCATCATGTTTATTAAGTTGCTCCGAAGATGGCACTTGCTAGAGTTCCGAAAGCTCAGTCCTCTGAAAAGGACTTCTCTAGGGAAAGATTAAATCTTACTCATGTTTACCGACCTAGAGTACCAAGTAATTTCAAATAACAACAAAATTACTAAATACACTTGAATCTGAGTCTCCTGTCACTCGTCTGCATTTGAAATTTAATAGCTATTTTTTTGAAGTAAGCTTTTGCCTGAAGATAGCGTTTAATTCCGTATTTTGACTGATAAGAAAACTTCACTGAAAATAATGAATAATAAAAAAGTTACATCGCTTGTTTCTGAACATATATATGACAGGCAACTCTGAATCAAGTGTGAAGGACCTAATAATAATAAAACATGGTACACTGCAAAATGAATAGAACTCTGTAAACACTTCAACAAATAGAAAATGTGTGGCTCAGTGGTTTGAATTCTTGCTTCTTGTAAATGAGGTCCTGGATTTGATTCCTGGCAGTGAAAACTTAAAAGCCATATTGTAACATTTCCATACAAAATAGATTAGTATTTCTTTGCCATTAAATGTTAGCTTTTATTATTAGATATGTCCACTTTTAATTTTGAGCCGAACAACTGAGGTAAAGCAAAGAATATTGGAATTTACTACCAGCGATGATGTTGCCAATGCATGTCACTCCATCGGTCATACTACGGCACCATCCTTTGATGTGTGTGCCACTGTCCCGCACGCCAAGAACGTACTGTGTTATGAACATCGCATATTTCCATCGTAATAGTTACACGACGGTTCTTGTGTTTTATTCAAGATCTCATATTTTGACAATACTACAGCACCTGGAGTTTTGATTTATGCAGTGTATGTTAGTTGAATCAAGTACAATATAATCGTGTGAAAAAATAATTTTAAAACAATTATTGAGAGTGTTCTCCTCAGCAAATGTTACAATATGGCTTTAATGCAGTACTGAAGTAGAAACAAAAATATGAATTTGTAGATTAAATTGAAAATTCCGCTCTCACCATGTTGCATTTAGAGTTTAGTAAATAAACCATGTGAGAACTATGTCCTTTGGAGGGGGTGCTAAGTCATTGGTCCAGTGTACAGAATAGCCATGACATGTGTAGTTTGCAGTCAGCCCCCAAAAGAGTAGTGTGCTAACACCTGACTGTCCCAACCTATCCCGGTGTTTTAATGGACCCCAATAGAAATAAGCTTATCAAGTCGTTGTGATAGTTATAAACACTCTGACATAAAGACTGCACAAAAAGTAACACAGCTGTTATATATAAATAAGCCTAAAGCTTCATAACTAATAATTGTTTCCACAATATTTCTTCATAGAAAGAAGAATGGTTTATTTACGCACATTTTGATACCCTATTTGCCAAATGCCGTTCAGTATTAACAACACAGTAGTGCTTTTAAAGAAAAACACCCAAATTTAAAAGTTGCAGTTTACAGCGATCAATGGTTATTACGCAAACATCGTGGCACATAAAACCCTCCATTATCTTTGAGCTGACTTCAAATCAATACAAATAGCTGCAACTTCATGTTGTGTTGTTAATATTGTATGAAATTAGACAAATGGGGTATCAAAATGTGCGTAAATGAATCATCCTTCTTTCTATGTTGAAATATTGTGAACACAATCATTAGTTCTGATGCCATTGGTGTATTTATAACAGCTGTGTTACTTTTTGTGCAGTCTTTATATCAATATCACTGATATCAACATGTTAAAGTATTACGAATTCATAACACAAACACATCTATCAATGTGCACTGTTAATATCCAATGCCTCCTTTATTTAAGTATATGAATACACAATGTTGAAATGTTTAAAAAGTGCTATCCATCTTTTTTTTTTTTTTTTGCAGTGTATCATTCAAATGAGGAAAATATTACAAATATAAAGATGTTATACTGTATTTTTAAGCCAAAGCTCCAACGGTTAATTTACAGTTATATAGCAATTATTGATAATGATAACCTTTTGACATTATGAAAGGTAAATATGGTCTTGTTTTCTTTTGTAAATATGTATAGGTAGCCTATATAGGCAGGAATTATTAGGCTTTTGTTACTACACTCAAAGAAAGAACCCTTTTTGCTAAACAATAATTGTACTAATTGTTTATGTTTCTGTGTATAGAACAAGGCAGAAAGACATAATTTTAATCCATATAGTTTCAATTTTACAGCTGTAATATCATCACACATAAGTTTGGTGATGATGAAAGTATGATATATAAAAGGTGACAGGTCCCTATTATCACACCTACTCCCCTACCCAGACAGCAGGAGGGCACAAATCTTCAAATAATTCAAACATATGTGATGCAATCAAGCAAAATCAGTCAGAACTCAAAAATATTAAATGTTTAGTTTCTTATAGAATAGTAAAAATAATTTACAAAGCTGCATTTTGCAGAAAACCCCATTGAAATTGAATAACCAGTTCCAAAGATATGAGCAATTAAAGAGTTTCCAAAACAATAGGAAACAAAAGGAAGTATTCCCATTGTTTGGCTATATCTCAAAATCAATATTTCAGAGTTCCGACTGATTTTGCTTGATTGCATCACGTTTGTGAATTCCTGTAACACATTTCTGTTTCACTGGTTTCCATAGCCCAGATTTTGCATGAAAACTTGTACAAAGTTAATATCTGTCAAATTATAATGCATCAAATGGAAAAGATAAGGTGTATTAAAGAAAATTGCTGCTTGGTATGAAATATGTTTTATTCATTATTCGGCTTAAATGAAAAATGTATAGTGTGAAACACTAAATGGATTGGTATAATTTTTTTTTTTCATTTTTTTTAAAATTGTGTCAAAAAAGACAATCCCCTTCCAAAGAAGTTGTACAATTCATCACCATGATAAGAGGGGCAAGCATTTTTAGATCCTAAAAAGAGTAGATAAACAGTATGGAAGCATGCGATTGTGCAAAATGTCTTGCTCATGGCGCTCATATCAAATATTGAGACAATTTATGACATTTGGATTCACAAACATATGGCATGTGTAAAGAATGGGTTCAAGGGTTTATTGGCACGTCAAAAGGAGGCAAGCAATTTCAGGGCAAAGCATTTTGAGAATTCATCCCTATACATAATTATTGCACAGCCCTTAAAAATGTTTTTAAACTCTTTTAGAATCAGCTCTCAATATTGGCTTGAACTCTTATCTCAGTTTGCAGTGGCGGCGCTACGGGGTGGGGGCAAGGAGGCAAGGCATTTTCCCCAAAATATTTTTCTTGCCCCCCCCCCCACTTTTGAGGCGAAACCCCCAAAATAACGTAAATTTCCACTTTTTGCATCAATTTTGCCCAAAATTTTGCCCCCAACCCCCCACCCCCGAAATTCACTTTGGCCCCTCCCCAATGCCCCTAAAAATATTCCTGGTGCCACCACTGCTTTGTGTTGACAAATGAATAAATTGCACATAAACTCACTATGATAAAAAAAGGTAAATGAATCGAACCTACATTTTTTTAGGATGAAGTGCCCATCTCTCTTTCGTTAGCAATTAGACCAGACTTCACCATGAAATGTTGCTGTGGGGGATCGCCACACCTCCTCCACAGCGAATCTGTTACCTTCCCAGCATTTAAGAATGTCGGGACCCATTTATATACCTGGGTTGAGAGGAGTAATCGAGATATCAAGGGCACAACAAGATGGCGGCGCCAGAACCAAACCCACAACCTTCCGACTATGATAATTATTGTATATTCAAACAACTTTAACCTAAAAGGGCATATGTTCCCGGCATGTTTTTTTTTTCAGGACAGGAACAGGAATTGTGAAAATATAGTGTATCAGTTGTTGTTTTGGATGTGAGCCCTCTACTGGACACAATGTGCAACACTTGGCAGTTTGTACAATGGAGGAGTTGTCATATTGAGAGACGGATTATACCCAAACTAATTTTAAAACCGGGGAAAGGGTGGGTTATATAGTAAAGGAGTCACAACATGTCACAAACAGCTAGGAAGGCTAGGGTGTCAACATTCCCTGGTGTAAACATCCAACCTAAAAAAAAATACAACTGTGGCCCATAACACTCCAATTGAAAAACCTGGGAAAGATATAAAACCTATCTTCTCTCTATAGGATTCAAATCATTGCTTTTAATTTAACATTATTTGTATCCTGCAAGTTGGTTAATTTCATTTTTGGGATTTTTGTGCATTTATGGCTATGAGGATACAATTGTATGATTATAAAGTCCTCCACCTAAATTTTCATGTTTTGTGTCTTTATAAATTCATATCAAATTTGGCACAGAATTGTATTCAGCTGCCTCATATGCTGATGACAGCCAACCATTAATGCATGCCCATTTGATGCCTTGCTACAAGTGTGAGTACTCCACACAAACAAACAAACAAACAAACACACAAACATACAAAATATGCCAATAGTACTCTGCTCTTACCTGTTTGATTGCAATGTCCAAAAACACACACCATGTTGAGAGTACATGAAAAAGAAAAAAGACAAAAGAGAAAACACTTTAATATAAGCAGGTAAAACACAGACATTGAGTGCAAACTCAGTTTAATGTAATTCCATTGCTAGCTATGTATCCATTCATGATTCATAACAGTAACAGTGCGGATAGGTATCTTTTTTGGGACATCCTGTATGTATCCATACATAATAGTAACAGTGCGGATAGATATCTTCTTTGGGACACCATGTATATATCCATTCATTACAGTAACAGTGCGGATATATATCTTTTTGGGACACCCTGTATGTATCCATACATAATAGTAACAGTGCGGATAGATATCTTCTTTGGGGACACCCTGTATATATCCATTCATTACAGTAACAGTGCGGATAGATCTCTTGATTTTTAATCAACATAGTGGATACAAGAAGTAGTGGAGGAAACAAAACACACAAACAAAATGGCAGCCTACATGGTATGGACATTTTTGCTAGTATTACAAACAGTTCACAAATCTAATTATTTACATAATATATATATACATTAGTATGCAAGATCTTGCTTATTCTAACTTATATCAACAAATCAAAACAATCTACCAAATTTCTATACAGATATGGGAAAGTTTACGAGGTGTATTAAAGGAAATTATTAAATGAATATTACTCTGCAAAATACTGATATATACAAGGATTGACAATGCAGTTGGGCTGGAAATGGAACCTTCTTGATGGTAAAGCCCTCCACCTAAATTTTCATGTTTTGTGTCTTTATAAATTCATATCAAATTTGGCACAGAATTGTATTCAGCTGCCTCATATGCTGATGACAGCCAACCATTAATGCATGCCCATTTGATGCCTTGCTACAACCCTGCATTCAGAAGCAAGTGTGAGTACTCCACACAAACAAACAAACAAACACGCAAACATACAAAATATGCCAATAGTACTCTGCTCTTACCTGTTTGATTGCAATGTCCAAAAACACACACCATGTTGAGAGTACATGAAAAAGAAAAAAGACAAAAGAGAAAACACTTTAATATAAGCAGGTAAAACACAGACATTGAGTGCAAACTCAGTTTAATGTAATTCCATTGCTAGCTATGTATCCATTCATGATTCATAACAGTAACAGTGCGGATATGTATCTTTTTTGGGACATCCTGTATGTATCCATACATAATAGTAACAGTGCGGATAGATATCTTCTTTGGGACACCATGTATATATCCATTCATTACAGTAACAGTGCGGATATATATCTTTTTTGGGACACCCTGTATGTATCCATACATAATAGTAACAGTGCGGATAGATATCTTTTTTGGGGACACCCTGTATATATCCATTCATTACAGTAACAGTGCGGATAGATCTCTTGATTTTTAATCAACATAGTGGATACAAGAAGTAGTGGAGGAAACAAAACACACAAACAAAATGGCAGCCTACATGGTATGGACATTTTTGCTAGTATTACAAACAGTTCACAAATCTAATTATTTACATAATATATATACATTAGTATGCAAGATCTTGCTTATTCTAACTTATATCAACAAATCAAAACAATCTACCAAATTTCTATACAGATATGGGAAAGTTTACGAGGTGTATTAAAGGAAATTATCAAATGAATATTACTCTGCAAAATACTGATATATACAAGGATTGACAATGCAGTTGGGCTGGAAATGGAACCTTCTTCCATAGGGGATGTGTAGATTTCAAATGGATATAGCCTTATTGTCAAATGTTTATCCTTAGCTCATTTTACTCAAATTTTACATGAATGCAATTATTGTACAATATTTGATTTCTGTAAAACAAAATTATTCTGCATAAAGTGGAATAATCAAGGCATATTAAAGGTTTTGTTGAATTGGTGTGAGAATTAACTATTGTTTTGTCTCATTATTTTACTTCAATGAAAAATGAAGGTTGGTAGTGTGAAACAATACTGGATTGGTATCACCTGCCTATCGTGGTAGATACCTACTTCATCGGTACTATTATCAGCACTAGAGAGCTAATTCATCAATACCTATACATGCTATATCAGCAGTAGATAGGTACTTCAATGAAGGTTGGTAGTGTGAAACAATAAAGGGTTGGTATCACCTGCCTATCGTGGTAGATACCTACTTCATCGGTACTATTATCAGCACTAGAGAGCTAATTCATCAACACCTATACATGCTATATCAGCAGTAGATAGGTACTTCAATGAAGGTTGGTAGTGTGAAACAATAATGGATTGGTATCACCTGCCTATCATGGTAGATACCTACTTCATCAGTACTATTATCAGCACTAGAGAGCCAATTCATCAACACCTATACATGCTATATCAGCAGTAGATAGGTACTTCAATGAAGGTTGGTAGTGTGAAACAATAATGGATTGGTATCACCTGCCTATCATGGTAGATACCTACTTCATCAGTACTATTATCAGCACTAGAGAGCTAATTCATCAATACCAATATCAGCAGTAGATAGCTACTTCATCAGTACTATTATCAGCACTAGAGAGCTTCTTCATCAACACCAATATCAGCAGTAGATAGCTACTTCATCAGTACTATTATCAGCACTAGAGAGCTAATTCATCAATACCAATATCAGCAGCAGATAGCTACTTCATCAGTACTATTATCAGCACTAGATAGATTCTTCATCAACACCAATATCAGCAGTAGATAGCTACTTCATCAATGCCAATATCAGCAGTAGACAGCTTCTTCATCAATACCAATATCAGCAGTAGATAGCTACTTCATCAGTACTATTATCAGCACTAGAGAGCTAATTCATCAACACCAATATCAGCAGATAGCTACTTCATCAACACCGATATCATCAGTAGATAGCTACTTCATCAACACCAATATCAGCAGATAGCTACTTCATCAACACCGATATCATCAGTAGATACCTACTTCATCAGTACTATTATCAGCACTAGAGAGCTTCTTCATCAACACCAATATCAGCAGTAGATAGCTACTTCATCAATACTGATATCAGCAGTAGATAGCTTCTTCATCAACACCAACATAAGCAGTATATAGCTACTACATCAATACCAATATCAGCAGATAGCTACTTCATCAACACCAATATCATCAGTAGATACCTACTTTATCAGTACTATTATCAGCAGTAGATAGATTCTTCATCAACACCAATATCAGCAGTAGATAGCTACTTCATCAATACCAATATCAGCAGATAGCTGCTTCATCAACACCCATATCATCAGTAGATAGCTACTTCATCAGTACTATTATCAGCACTAAAGAGCTTCTTCATCAACACCAATATCAGCAGTAGATAGCTACTTCATCAATACCAATATCAATGTCAAAAATGAAAGAAATTTAGGCCTGTCTTTATCTACATTTTGTTCATTTGCTTGCTTGATTTTTGTATATAAATATAATTATTGTATTTCTGTATTTTGAATCATGGTATTTATAATTATCTTGTAGTTGATGATACCATTATACTTATTTGTAATATATTGTAAATACATTGTAAATACTGTATGATATTTTGTAAATATTGTGTATCGTAATATCTTTTGTTGCTATACAATGAGGGCCTGCTTGAAAAGCAGTGCTTGTCACTGAAGCAGTATAACCCTCAATAAAGAAAGAATAAATAATAATAATAATAATAATAATAATAATAATAATAATAACTAGAGGCAAATGGTGGTCATAGACCACAAACCTAGCTGGGGCATGTTGGTGTTGTGGAGGTATCTGACCCCTGCAAAATGTTCCAAAATGTTCCCCTGTCATGAGGCTTGTTGTCACCGAGCTTTGAGTCCGGTACTCCTCACAGATGTCCAGAAAATGCAATTCTAAGATTTGACCCAGATGACCTGCCCCCTGCAAAATGTTCCAACATGTTCCCCTGGTCATGAGGTTGTCGCCGAGATTGAGCCCCGTACCCTTACAGATGTCCAGATATTGAAATTGAAGATTTGACCCCAGCTGACCTTTGACCTGATCCATGCAAAATATTCCAAAATGTTACTCTTCTCATCAAGTTTATTGTCACTGAGTTTGATAAAAAAATTCGGAAAAAAAAAAAAATTCGGGAAAAAAAAATTCGGAAAAAAAAAATTTCGGAAAAAAAAATTTGAAAAAAAAATTTGGAAAAAAAAAAAAAATTTGAAATTTTTTTTTCGAAAACGGTCAAGAATTGGCTGCCAAAACAGTGAAAATAGGGGTAAAACGGGGTTTTTGTTATGAAAATCGGCTGCCAGCTTACGCGCCACTGCAGCTGGTCCGGCAGCGTCGGCGCCCAGCGCGTAATGCGCACTACGCCAATGTGCGCAGAACGGCGCAAAGCCACGCGACTTGCGAGCCAGAGACCAGTGGACATGATAATACGGAAAGAAGCAAAAATAAATGACTAAAAGGTACATGGATGGGTCACAGGATTATGATAACGTTTGGACACGTCCGCAGACACGCTATGAGAGGACATAATAAATACGGGAAAAAGATATATAAACAACATGAAACGGTACTATAAAGAAAAAATTAAATTAAAATGAGGACAAAAAGGTACGAGTAATTATAGGCTAACGGGTTAAAGTGAAACGGGAACCAAACAGAGAAGGAAAGAAACTAATCAGGAAATAATAAGAAAAAAAGAAGCTAAAATAGAGAAGAGATGGAGCGGGTTAAATAAATAAACAACATGGAAACTGAAAATCACAAGCATGACAAGCTAAGCAGAAGAAACTTAAAAAAAAAAATGTAAGAAGAGACAGATTTATATAAATAAAATGTACCTTTTCAATGATTCCACCTGTTCAGAAATTATTCCTGTTATAGTGAACGCTTCCATTTACTCATCTAGCGGGGACCCGCGCGAAGCGCGGGTATCCCGCTAGTTTTCCCAAATTTCGGGACGAAACTCTTTTCCAGTATGGGGCCGGTATAGGCCCTCCCCCTCACCAAGTATCATAGCCATGCGACAAACAATGTAGACGTAACAGCATTTTTTAGCGTTTGTTACTAACGGACTAACGGACGGACGGACTAACAGACAGACAGACATGGTGACTTATTAATAGAGCTGCTACCCGCAGCTAACACCCGCAGCTAAAAACAATGATTCAAAAAGGCCAAACCATATCTTCACAAGTCAAATAATTCTTACCAATGCTTACATAGCATCAAGTCAGGGTTTCACAGTGGTTTGTTGCCAGCGGAAGAACCCGAACGATTACAATACCTAGCTGGGGGTGGAAACCCCCCAGCTAGGTAAAAAACATGTGCAAATTCACTTTGTTGCCAGCAGAAGAAAACAGGAAGATTACAGTGGTTTGTTGCCAGCGGAAGAACCCGAACGATTACAATACCTAGCTGGGGGTGTAAACCCCCCAGCTAGGTAATAAGATAACATTAAAGCCAAGTTTCCATTTAAAGTCTTCAAACTAAACAAAAACATGTTCCTCTTCCAAGACTGAGTCAAGCTGGTTGCACGACTAGTCTTTGCGCAGTCATTAATAATGGTATCATGCATGATATAGCAATCAATACAGACTGCAGGAGGAGGTTGTTTGCCATGCAGAAAGCCTTCACCTGTTCACCCATGGCCTCTGATTGAACTGAACCATTGTTATGTCATGTTGTGCTAGCTGTCTGCGAGTCTATGCTTATAATATATAGGGCAACATGGCGGAAGCTGGCCTCAACGATAGTTCCCTGTCCCTGGCATCAACGATAGACAGACATTTTCTAGAGTGTGTGATCTGTTCAGACATTTTCAATGATCCAAGAGCTTTACCATGTATGCATCCATTCTGTTGTGAGTGTTTGGAGAATTGGGCTAAATCCTGCAGTAATGATAACAGCATTGTGAGTTGCCCTCTCTGCAAAAATATCTATCGGATTCCAGAAGAGGAAGGAATAAAAGGATTTCCTGGTCATTTTCTTGTGACTAATTTGCAAGACACTTTGGATAAAGCAAAGCAGGTATGTAGTGTACTTTTCTTTATCAAGTATTTGTATGGGCCTGTAATACCAAAGCATTGCCTCATGTTTGTGTGTGCTTTTTCTGATGTAACAGCTGCTACATTGTCCATTCCTCTGCCAAAATGTCTGGTTCTCTGCTGTTCTCTTTGTTGCTCAAATGAACAGTTTGTTCAATTTGTCCAAAAAATGAAACTTGCCAGTTTATTGTGTGTGTTCTTTTCTTTTGTGACAGCCCTATGTTCCACCTTTATACAATTTCCAGTTTGCTCCTGCAATTTTTAGCTCAAGTAAATAGAGCCTAGCTTTGTTTATTTGTCCCCAAAACGTCAAGCTATCGTGTAAATCCTGCCCCTAAATGAGCAAAACATAATAGAAATACAAGTATTTATTTTAAGTTAGCCAATGAAAAGTTTAATTAACTCAAGTCTATAGGAAAATGTAAAATAGGAACCTTAAATAGGAACCTTTTATACAAACGCTCATTGGCTGTGCAATAATTTTGGTAAGCAAAAATGCTTGGGCCCTTTCCTCCTGCCAAAAGAAGCTTGGCCCCTTCCTATAAATCACCCCGGTAGGGCCAGTACATATAATTACTGCACCCCCACCCAACTCTATAAATTGCACTGGTCACTACGGTTGTTCTCTGCTTCCAACTCCATATTTATCCACACACCAATAAACTGACCATAGCATGCTTTAGAATCACCAATTTCAAAATGAAAGTAATTAATTTAAAAAAAAAAAACATTTGTTTTTTTAATGGTATGTTTTGATTTGTATGTTTGATATAAAAGTGGTTCTAATTGATGTCTTAATTTGACTGATTTAAGCATCCTCATAATGTATCCCGATATATTTCCCATTGAATTGTGTCATTTACTGGTAATTAATTAAAATGAATTTAAAGACAAGCATTAGGCGATGAAAAAAAAGGCCGACCGACCGACCCTACTTGAAAGGTCCGTCTGCCCGTAGAACAGGTTTCTTTTTTTTCGTCGCCTTAAGGCCCTTCACAATTAATTCTTAGTTTCCTGTTTCATGGTTGAAAACCAGGGATGAGGCGACTTTTAATTATTAATTATTAATTATCTTTTATTTTCTTTATTTTAAAATAAGTGGTCGCAACCTACATCAAGCCATTTTGACAAGGAGCATGCATTTAATTATTTTACTACTATGTTCGATTTTATACATAAGTAATGGTACAATTAGGTTCTATGTTTATTCATCATTATAGATGATATGATCAAAGTCAGAAAGTAGCAAATGGTAGTCATTAAAAGTTATTTTTAAAGAGAAAATCCAAAATATAAATATAATACTTAAATATTTTGCAATTCTCTACTTTGGACGCGGGCGGGAAACAGGAAACTAAGAATCAATTGTAATTGGCCTAACAACAAATATATAATGTTCATATTCAATATTAAACAATATTTCCAATGCATTTTCACCATTTCATACAAATTTCAACTGAAGTGGTTCACTTAATGAATAAAAGTCAGACCTGGAGTTTTTGTTAAATACACAATTACAGAATTTGAAACTCACAACATGTTATGAATATGAGCCGAGATTTGTATATCTAAGAATGTCAAAAAACTTGTGAACAAATACCAGAGGCGCTATAGTTATAATGGCGATTAATACCACACCAAATTGCTATTTTATTATGTAAATACCCTAACCCATAACCCCGTACACATCCATGTATCGTTTATGTCCTTCACTGAAAAGGTCAATTTTATTTATCTAAATCTGTCCTTTCTTACATTTCCTTTTAGCTCACTCTTTCTTTCTTTTTTTCTTCTTTCTTTCTTCCTTCCTTCATTATTTTAGCTTCCTTGCTTCCTCCTGTACACTTACAATTTTTATTGCCTTACGGTAATCCATTCATCCCATCCGCACCCTAAACCATAGTCCCGCACCCGTAACACGTCCATACTTTTTTTTTTCCTCCTTTTCTTTCCATTTTTCTTTCTTTCTGTATAATGCATCCACTGGTCTCTGGCACGTAAGTTGGCCTATGCACCTCTGTGTGTGCATGTTACGTTGCGTGTATGCCGACACGCTAACACCGACGCGCTGCCTGCTATTTACGGTGACTCGTTTTGTTGAGAATCTTTTTCATAACAAAAAACCTTGTTTTTAACCGTATTTTCACTGTTTTTGAAGCCAATTCTTGACCGTTTTCAACCAAATATAGTTTACTATACTTCCCGTACATTCTAATTTCCTTTTTAATATCTTGTGAGAAAAGCCCCAACCTCTTGACCCAAATGTGCATTCTGTGAATGTATCTTTGTAGTATAGCTTTTGCTGCAGAGTAGTGTGAGAGCATCACCTTTCTCAGGTTAGCTACAACAGCACCGTTCGGGATTACCAGCGTTCGGGATTACCCGCCGTTCCCTCTTTCTCAACTTTCCTGGTACATGAAGTACATGTACAGCGTGTCCCAAAAGTAACTTAACATTGTGAATTTGCCATATCTCAAATATTTCCTACTTCATACCAAAATGGAGAACATATTTACATACAATGTAGATTGATCTTTTAGAATTATTATGATGCCAAAAACAGCATTATTGATGACCCCTTGACCTTACTGTGCGACAGTTACATATGTGTGTATCAAACCCACAAAAGCAAGCTCATATGTTCTTTGTTCAAGAACATGAATGATGTGCTTCCCTGAGCAATAGAGTTGGTTCACTCACTGCACACGTTACATTTAGATCCATGAACATTCATGGATTACATGGCCTAAGCGTAAAGCGTGACTGCTGTTTTAGATTATAATTAGGATATATTGATAATATTAAACTTTATTTTAAAACAGTTTAAGTGAAGATAAATTACCTATAGATCAACAGATTCAGATATGGTATGGTTCTTTGCCGAGACAAAGTCGGACAAACTCACTCAAGCAAAGTTTAAGGAACATTTTAATGTAAATTATGCACCCAGCCGAAATACAATCCAGCAACTATTGCAGAAATTCCTATCAACTGGATCTGTTCATGATCTATCTCGGGCAGGACGTGGAAGAACAGGAAGATCGACTACAAACATCGATGTTATACAAAGAGCGGTGGCGAAAAGCCCAAGATGATCAATACGTCGACTTTCAATGGAGAACAACGTACCGCGTACAACTGTTCATCGAATCCTCAGAAAAGATCTTAAGCAGTTTCCATATAAAATCCAGATAAAAAGAAAATGAAGATTACGCATTGAAAACAAACAAACAAACAATCAAACAAACACAGCAAAATTAAACAAAACATATTTTAAAACGATAACACGTTATATTGTGTTATCACGTCTCAAATGACGAGACTTATTTTGCGTTTATAAAAGTGGGTTTTGGCACGGTAGATATCCGTTAATTTCATGCCAAAGGGTCATGACCACATTAGCATGTTTGGTATCATAACATTTCTAAAGAATTATCTACATACTGTGCAATTTTTGTAACAACACTATTAACCCAACTCAAGTTATGGCAAATTCACAATGTTAAGTTACTTTTGGGACACCCGGTATACATAACACATGAGACTAGCTCTTTTCATGTTCATTCATGTATAAATGTGCGGCCTTCAATGCATAACAAAAGAATAACTCCCGGTCCATTGAAATTGTTTATTTGCATAATAAATACAATACAATTGCTCTAAAATATTATCTTATTTTTTATTTCTCATGATGTTGATATACATATGAATTGTAATATCACAATATACTAATATATAATAATGAAGCGGTCTGATTTGTTTAAAAAAACATTAAATTTGTAATACTTGATTCAGAGTTTTTTTTCTGAGAACAACAGTATACGTTCTGTGCATTGAGAGTGTTTCTCTCAAAGCGGGCACATTTCATTTCATGACGTCAACTTTTTTAGGTCAAATCTGTCTCATTGAAGGAACTCACCGCTTACAGTTGGTTTTTATGAATATCAATTTTAAATGTCTTATTTTCTCAAAAAAGGAGTCATTTTCATTGTTCTCATAATATTAGCTTGCCAATGATATGATGTTGTCCGAGCAATATATATGCATGCCCTTTAATAAATGTTCGTATAGTTAGATAGATAGATAGATCCTTCATCTTCTTCTCCCTCATTGTTGTTGCCATTGTTATCACCATCATCACCCTTTTCCCACCTCCTCACTTAACTTATTTTCCTTCTATTAGAGTCACGCGGTAGCTTGACCAGCAAGTTTTAAAAAAAACGACTGATAAAGAAGAATAAACAGATGCACCGCGAGACTATATTTACACGGAACAAAACGCTATTGTTCTATGATATTTTTCGCTGGGTACAAAATATATCTAAAACCGTGCTAAATCGTATTTACTGTCCAAAGTGTCATATTTTAATAACTCTTTATTTCAAAAAGTTACACGAATCTTACAGTCAATCCGATTGTTTGATAATAAACAAACATTCTTGCTTTATTCCACGCGGTATTTCATAGCCAAAATTAGTGGCAAATCATAGCTAATCATACTGATATCCACAATCTTTCGACACTGCTACAGCCATACATGGCTGTCACTGTCGCACTAATTTTTCAGATTCACTTTCAAATATACCCAGGCATTTTCCTGGATACCCTACATACAAATTCTGGACCCCATTCGCCAAAAAATCAAGTTTTTCACAATTCTTTTATTCTTTCCGAACCACAGCATATATTCATATTAATAAATACTCCACTTTAACACATCGTAATGACGGGACGTCCCCGTGGCGAAGTGGTTAAGGCCACGGACTTCTAATCCATTTATGAATTTTTGCTCAAGTTCGAATCTTCCCCCCAATTTTTTTTTAAATGTTTTATTAATCAATTTATTGTCGTAAATCAAGAATAACACCATATTGAACATCCATTGCTATTGTGATATTATTATTTTTTTCATCAAACAAACATGTTTGATTTTTTATTCATATTTAGGCCTAGGCCTTGGGCCTACTTTCACCATCCAGATGCTATCACCATGCCTGACTATCATGGCATCTTCGTCATTTAAAACACCGAAATTTATTTATTATTTATTATTTATTTATCAGTGGCTCTGTTCACAGCTCAGACTGAAATTATATTTGATATAAATATCACAAATGAAAATCACAAACCGCGAAAGATCGCCAACAACTGCCGCTGAATATTGATATCCAACTAGATTTCCCCACAGGGCTGAAGGGCAGGACTTAATTAGGGGAATTAAAATCACAAACCGCGAAAGATCGCCAACAACCACCGCTTAATAGGGGTATCCAACTAGATTGCCCCGCAGGGCTACAAAGAACTACAAACCGAGAAATTTGGATATCCAACCAGATTGCCCGCAGGCATATCGATTATATGGATATCCAACAAATTAAGACCACAAACCGCGAAAGATCAACAACAACTGCCGCTTAATATTGATACCAACTAGATTGCCCCGCAGTGCTATATAAAGAACCACAAACCGCGAAATTTGGATATGCAACTAGATTGCCCCACAGGGCTACAAAGAACCACCAACATTAAAACACGATTATCTGGGGCATTTAGACGCTTCCGTAGTATAGGCTTAAATATATGCGCATTTACCAGTTCCGACATGAAGTAGGCCTAAATCGGATTTACTCTATGTGTGTCTCTCTGGCATTGTCAACATTGGGTGTGTGTTGTTCATATTTACATTTTATTTACATATTTACGTAGCCTTGAATAATTAAAGTATATTAAAATGTTTATTGATCATTGTGTACGCCTCTGAACATTACAGTCCGCTGTGTGACGCAAGTTTTAAAAATAAACGACCGATAAAGTTTTGTTTAATTATTTATTGTCATGAATCAAGAATGGCAACTTCAAACATCAACTTTTCGTTTTATTCGTTTTATGGTGCACTTCATAACCTGACTTTCCAAGCTTGGAGCTGCTTGGCTACATTCATAAAAAGAAAAGAAATCTACCAAAAAAAACGTTGACAACGTAAAGAAATCAGCAAGTTTAAAAAAACCCACCTCGGCTCACTTTTTGAAACTTGGTCCCATTTGAACACCAACAGCAAATCAGTGTTTTTATTTTATTTCAACAGAATACAGCGTTTCCAACAAGATTACAAACAAGCCTACTTGTTATTCGTTGAATTCAATCATTAATCATGATATTATAAAACAAAACACAAAAAGATATTGGCTTATCATGTAAGAACAAGATAATAACCGTTCAGGTCGTTCCAGAAAGCTTACAAATTAATATCGCATCTGCACATTAAAGATACATAACACTTCTGGAAATATTTTAAATTTATGTAAATATGATAAAGTTTAAATCAGTACCTTTTACACATGGGACCAAGTTTCAAAAAGTGAGCCGAGGTGGGTTTTTTTAAACTTGCTGATTTCTTTACGTTGTCAACGTTTTTTTGGTAGATTTATTCTACAGAAGAAATCCAGCACCAACTATTGTGAAAATCACAAGGGCAAGAAGTGTGAGTACTTCTGTGAGAATTGTGGCTGTGCTGCCTGCTCAGATTGTTCTGCTCTTGATCCCAGTCATAGAGGTCATTCATTCATCCGACTGAAGGAAGCATCAAGACCACTGAGCAGTTCCTTGGAAAATCTTAGCAGAATAGTTGGAAATGTAGAAGAGAAATATACAACTGCAATCCAACAAACTCAGCAGGTAAAGCAGAATCTTGACAAAGATACAGATGCAAAGATACAGGCCATAGATGAAGCAAGGAATGAACATATGCAGCAAGTTGACAATCTAGTTAGAGCTTACAAGCAAGATGCCTATCGTAAGAAAAAGGAAAATGTGAAAACAATTGAACAGATCGAGGAAAAGCTCCGGGTTGATCTAGCCAGCTTAAGAAGTTCAAATGAACTAGCAAGCAATGTGATTGAGTCTGGCTCCGATTCCGATATCATCTCCCTCTACCCATCATTGTCATCAGCACTACAACAACTTACTCAAGCACAACCCATTCCAGTAGATAGCAAACTTGGTGAGATCAAACTAGAACCCCCTCAGCCTACTTCCATGGATTTGCCTTCTTTGGAGCAGTTGCTATGTAATAAGTTACATATCACTGTCGCGCCTACCCAACACACTCAAGTAAGCCATCAAACCACCAATTTACCAGTGAAACCTGCAGCAGCAGCAAAACCTTTACCATCAGCGACAGCAAAACATTTGCCATCATCAGCAGCAGCCAAATCCCCACCAACAGGATTTTCAGTAAAATCCTCACAGTCATCAACAATTAAACCCTTGTCAGCCTTTACAGCAAATGCTCAAGTTAATGCAGCAACAGCATCGAGACAAGATTCAAGTGACAGCCTATACCAAAGGTCCCGATCTGTGCCAAGTACACAGGGTAGCACCCAGCCAAGCACTGATGGTAAGTGGAACAAATGTGGACAAATCAAAACTACCGTACCCCAAAAGTCAAGTATGCAACAGGTATTGCCATTCATCCTAATGGGGACACAGCTTGGATGTACATGTGACAGTCAGGGTTTACTTTAATGCACAAATCACTCGTAATAACATGTTCACATATCTTGCGGACCCCTTCAAAGTTCAACATGTACAAAATCTTGAAAACGTACACATTCAAATATTGCATGGTTTGAATATAAAAACACCTGATATTGTGCATTTATTCTCGGGTTTTGAGGGCTTCAGATTATTTTCTACATAAACAAAAGAAAATTAAGCAGCAGCATAAGCCGGCAGACTCATAAGTCACGACTCGTGACGCATTAACATTATACATTTATTATACCTGAACCAAACTTTTCATTACGGAGATGATATAAGCATAGTGGCTTCAAGGTTGTGGATGCACACTATTATAGGTGCGATTTATTTACTTTTTCATCATGCATCGAGCTGACACGTACATACGGTTGTATCGAAGAGTGGGTTATTATGTGTGATAATGTGATAAAATGACAGCGAAAAACAATTTTCTGGACAAGATTGTGCTAAAATTGCAAAACTGTAAAAAACACGAAAAATGAAAAACAAAACAATTGCTGATTTAGTGTAAATTTCTGACAAAAAAAAGAGGACCATTAGGTGTAAGCTGGTGAAAAAAAGGGGTTATTGGGTAGCAGATTGACAGCCACATGACTCATGCCAATTATGCGAGTGCCCCCCTCGCGGGATCGAGTGCTGAAAATTTTCAGTTTCTGAAACCATAATCGGAAAAACTATCAAAGGTGCCAATGAAGGTGCCAGTAAAACTTAATGCAGAGTGCACAGTCGGAAGGGGGATACTTTGATATGAAATGGATAATAGGTTAAGGCTGGCACTTTAAAGGGGGGGTAACCTTATTGGTTTTGGATATGGATTGTCTTTAAAATTACATATTTGGTTTTGGATATGGATTGTCTTTAAAATTACATATAATATCAAATATTGTCCCCTTTATGCAGCTTTGTGAAAAAACGAGAGCATTTTCTGCGTAAATGTGAATAAATAGCAAAATTTGCAACCCAATACTTGGTATGCATGAATTGCATTCTGGGAAGGTAAGCAATAACATGTGCCGTAATTCCCGTTCGTCATGTGCCATGCGTGCGTTTTTTTACTGACATTAACCAAGCTCCACTGTACCTAGTCTTAAGTCTAGGTACACATTCCAATACTACGGTGACATTTCCCCACAACCAGTCTTTTCATGTTCGTCTGTATATCGTTCATGATGATTTTTGTCTATAAATTATGGCATAATGGCAATAGAGCTCAATAACAAAGCAAAACAGAAATGCCCCGACGACAATGCATGAATGCTTGAAATGCCCGTATTAAACCGAAAATTTAGATTTTAAAAACTCTTTTTTGTACCGATTCAGAAAAAAAAAGAACCAAATATATTTCCCCTTGCAATATGTACATTTCAAATGAATGTAAATAATTTTGGGTTTAAAAAATGGAGCAGAAAAAAAACTTTCCTACCGGGATTTGAAACGGGAACCTCTGGTACAAATATACGACGCTCTAACCAACTGCGCCACGCGGGCAGCTTCTAAATTCGGAAGGAATTTTAAAAGGTTTATAGTAACTGAAGTCTCTTCAGCAGTTATTGCGGTTCGCTCTTTTCATACAATGTGAATGACGCAAAACCAAACTAGCTGTTGAGGAGACTATAATTAGCTACGATAAGCCTGTCCAGAATTCCAGAAATTGGTAGCCACCAAGGGAGGTATATTGGCATGAATTCTCCAATTTCTCCGGAAATACATCGACTTGGAGTGTCAAATTTCAGAATAGGAATAAGAAAAATACAATCTATTTTGTGATACCAAAAACTCATTTACAATGACAAAAATCGGGGGATGATGATGATGTTGTCGATCGGGTCACTGACCTTTAACAGTAAAGGGCATTCGGTGAGAGTAAGATATAAAGAATATGGGTAATTGGGTGATTTTTGGCATTTGTGCATGGAGAGCAAAATGCTAGTTCATGACATATAATGCACAGGACATAACGGTCGAAAGACTGAAGCACTAAAAGTGTATGTTATCATGTTAATGCCCCCACACTTTAATTTTACACCTTGCACAAATGAATACAGAATATGCAAAAAGACATAGAGAGCTGAATATATATGATAATGTCACAATGTCTTTAACAATATAGGTCTTACCAATGCATCACACACACCCCCACTCCCCAGTTCACCATGTCATAACAATTCATTATTATTGTCTCAATGGTATAACTATTACATGTATGTTTTTCTACTAGACCATGAACACTCAAATGGCAGCAATAGTGAAGCAGCAGGTGAGAGTTTCAACGCAGTAGACACTTTAGATCAAATATCAACGCTTATTGGACCTGCAGGGGGCACTGTAAAAATGGATAACAATATAGCACACCTAGACATTCCTCCTGGAGCATTGGACAAGCAAATACAGATAACATTATCCATGTTATCAGAGACAGATCATCCCACACTTGGCGACATGTTCATTATTGCACCAATAGTGCGCTTAGAACCTGATGGG
Organism: Amphiura filiformis; assembly: GCF_039555335.1. Classification (NCBI taxonomy): domain Eukaryota; kingdom Metazoa; phylum Echinodermata; class Ophiuroidea; order Amphilepidida; family Amphiuridae; genus Amphiura; species Amphiura filiformis. The sequence continues at coordinate 3,151,289 of NC_092641.1, read as the reverse complement.
CTTCGGTTCTTGAGACCAGTGACATTGACAGTGAAGCATGCAGCTGTGGGTAGAATTACTAACCTTGAAGTCTGGACAAAGACAGCAGGTAGGTGAATATGTCTTTATCATGAAAGCTCCAGTAGTACATTTGGCTTCCTGGAGGCACTGACGTCAGTATGTAGTATGTGCTGCATGCAGTGGGCGCAGTATTAAATCCTTTGTGTTGACTCAAAGAACTGGCTGTGCATCTGTACATATGCAAAGTAGCTGTGACCAGTGGCGTAACCAGTGGGGGGCAGGGGGGTTGGAGCCCCCCATTTTGAACCCTTGCCCCCTGTTTGCCCTCCCAAATGAAAAAGTTAAAGTAGGCATACTTCTGAGAGTTATTAATTAACCTCATATCTGGTAATTTTAACCTTAAAAACACAAATTTTTGCGCGCTTCGCGCGCATTTATTCCACTTTTTTACCATATGTCACCAGTTTAGCTTCAATATGCCAAAAATTTTTGGCCTACGCACGCATTTGTACCATACACTTCTTTTGTCGCCAAAAGGTGCTGGATTCCTGCCCCCTCATTTATTATGTTTGCCCCTGCTTGCCCCCCCAAATGAAAATGTCTAGTTACGCCACTGGCTGTGACAAAGTACAGATGTCACTGGCTCAAGGAAGCCAAATGGACTACAGTGCATATGAGCATAATGTAGATTAGTAATTGCATTGTGCGTGAAACATGTTCTCGCTGAATTATGGGGTCAGGGAAGGTAAGTTTGAGAAGAATGAACATATTTGTGATGGGAACAACCAAAATGAGACGTTTGTTGATTAAAATCAAATTTTAAGTACGGCTGGACGATGGGGATAAAGCATATGATGTGTTATGATGCCTTGGTGCTGTAAATTACACAAATGCAGTTTTCGTCCATTTTCAGTAATATCAATGTCACACCAAAACAAATCAAGCTATTTCCATGAAAGTCACAGAATAAGTAGGAGCTGGGGGCATGTGTGCCACTATTAAAATTAGATACACTGCTGCATATATATAGTTTTAATATCTTTTTCAAACACGGTATAGATCATTCTGGGATACCCGCTATTTATCAAATTTGGCACAAAGCCAGGCAGATCCAATATAGAGGTTATCCACTTTACTCATGCGTGACTTCTAACAAAAGGCGCTGATTCCTGTAGTATTCCTCATTCAAACCAATTCAATGCATGCCCTCAGAGTTACCTGCATGACTTTGGTGGGCTATTTTGAAGCAGTCATGGTTGCACATGCAGGTACTTCTTTTGAAAGTCCTAATCAAGGTATAGCAGTCGCTGATAGGATATGTAACTTATAGAACATGTATAACCTCTATTGAATAAGTCAAGATATTTTTTGGGTCTAAAGGATAATGCAACACCCTTTATTTTTAAATGTTCACTATTTGGTCCCCAGGCATAAAAATCCAATATAGGCCAAGTAGATTTCCCATACCAATAATTATGCAATGATCTTTATAGTCCAACTTTATAGTCTAATCTTTATAATGTGTAAACTAGGCAAAAAATAATGCTATTTGTTTACAATGGTAATACCTTCCAGGACATAACTGGCAACTCGGCAATGACAGTCAGACAGGTAACAACTCAAACACACTCTTATCAAAAGATGTGGTGAAGATTCGTATGGCACATTTCTGCATCAAGTGCATCCTTGGAAGAAGTAAACTACGAGTACAGATACAGCCATTTATTCCTGTTGACTTACGAAGGTCCAAGAAAATTGGATTGACGGTGTATGCATTGAAAACTTTCCATGTAAAGGTATGAACTTGAAAACACATGATATGAAACTATTAAAAGCAGACCACAGGATTGATTTTACCCTTGCAATTGATGGCATCCCCCATAGGGAAGACATAGAATTCCCCTGGGAATTCTCAAGAAAAATAATCATCATGAAGTTCTTTTCAAAACACTAAAGAAGACATAGGAATTTCCCAGCAAATTTGAAATTTCAGCAGTGGGAGTTCCAAAGAACAAAACAATATTAAACAGTGAGTATTCCCACAATTTGAAGCAGTGAGAGTTCCTACAATTTGAAGCAGTGGGAATTCCCAAGTAAAAACAGCTTCAAGCAGTTGTATATATTGGCCCAAACCATAAAACAAAGTGCTGACCACTTCTCAGCAATAGAGCAGCTTCACTATGAGTTGGTACACCAATAGCCTTTAGCTGAGCATAATTTATATATTGACATGTATCATAATGGAACCCATATTAAATATTATGGGTAAAAAAGCTGGTAATTTATTTATGCATGAAGCTTTTTTTTTTCACACAATGTTGCATCTGAAAATGGTGATTTGTGTTTCCTTTTCTCCACAACACAATAATAATTTGCACCATTTTTGGCTTTGCAATTGATCTTCTAAAGCCTGTATTTTCAAAAAGTTCAAAACCTGGCCTATACAACAGAAATTCTTGTGCCCCAAACTTTTGAATGGAATGATCTATCTTAATGGAATGAAAAACGTAAAATCACAGCATTTTAAATTTGTTTCCTTTCTTGATACTACACAGAGCGTTCAAGATGAAATGGCAAAGAAGAATCATGTATGCTGTCTAAATAGTGTTGTACAGGTCTATGATATCAATAGGCACAAGAAGCTAGAAATCGATCTCAAAGATGTCAAGGACAAAAATAATACAGATGCGTGGGAAGTTACAGAAACACCAAAAGTGAGTATCGATTCCACTGATCAATAAATGTGTATGCATCCCCTGTGTATATTGTTGCCTTAAATTCATTGTTTTGTGTAAAAAAGAACCTAGTTCTTCAGGCCATGATAGGTTTTCAAGTTAAAATGAGCTGTTGGAAACTGCTTATCCACAAAAAATAGCCTATGTAATTAAATTCAAATTTGGTTAGTGGCCTGAGCTTTCGATCCTAGCAGGATCTTTATCAAAGGCAGAGTGACACGACAACTCACTAACATACAGGGTGTCCCAGAAAAAATTACTGGGCGAATGAATTTGGACGTAAGTCGAGAAATAGACATCCGAATCCACAAATCTAAACATCAGCGTGTAGCCCATCTTATTCTGCATCCTATACGTCAATTTTATTGGAATCGGTTGACTGATCGCGAAGAAATGAGGGATTATATAACGCATGCGTAAATTCACTTCATTCCAAGTTTGAAAGAAATATCATTCAACACAATGCGCACTGTCTATGGGCTTCATGTTTTGTTCTGTGGAATCCTTTTCGTTCTTTTTAAACAATCTGTTTCTTGCAAAACATTTAATTAGGTTTTGTTCAAATTTGAAAACCTGCTCGATATTGAAAATGAAAGCTTGCATGTAAGTAGACTATGGACTTCCAATTTTAAACGGGATTTTGAGTGGGCAAAGTCCCTGACACTCACACTGTCAATCACACTTGTTTATCAATCAAATTTAACCGCAAGCAAATACAATACGCGCTCATGCACTTAGTGACGCATTCATGCAATTACACAACACAATGGCGGCAGACTTGTGTACCATGTAGTTATTAATGGTAATGATAGGTACCCGGAGGATTTAAACCATAACGAGATCTGGGCGACCAATCACAAGCCAGATCCATTTAAAGATGCATTACATCATTGCCAATTTTAGTAGGCCAGATTTCCGACAATCTCATCCATAGAAGCTCATAGACAGCCGTGTTAAGCATCTCTGACCGCAATCCAATGTCAGTAGTCCACTTGGGGAGCTAACAAACAGAGGGTGTAGGGTCCCTAAAAAGATCAGATGTGAAAATCTATCAATTGTGCACACATTAACTAAATCAGAGTTTTAAGCTCAAATATAATACCCAGAGTATATGCAGAATGGGCAAGTGGACTACGGGGTAGTCTAGCATGTAAGATGATACTCGGTACTTGTAAATATCCTTTTTCGTTAATGTTGATATAAATGTTGCATAAAGAATTATTGCATAAAAGAATTCCAGCTGGCTTTACAAATTTCTCACGCACATTAAAGTTTTTGGAATATGTCGTAGAAATTGTAATGCAAAGTTTAAATCTTCAACATTAATATTGCATGGTATCAAAAATCATACATAAACTGTAAGCAGTTGATCATTTTCATTGGCTCAAATGTTCATTGAAAAGTTAAAATATAACATATTTGCAAAACCTAAAGAATTAACGTTGGAAAGCTTCCACTTGCAGAAATCAAAGTTTTCTCGGACAAAATGGTATTCATCTTCAGTGAAAGCATGAATAACATAACACCGTCGGATTATGAACTAGATAATGTGGACTGAATTGAATGAGATACACAATCTTTAGGAAGCGGTGAGCTAGTGTGAAAAAAGCGCCGGTTATCAAACTTGGAATGAACTGCATTGATGCGCGCATTATGTAAAAGTCAATTTCTTCGCAACCAGTCAACCGAATCAAATAAAATTTTCGTATGTGATGCACAATAAAATAGGCTTTGCATTACATTTTAATTCTTTTGATTCTGATGTCTACTTCGCGACTTACGTTCAATTTTATTCACTCTGTAATTTTTTCTGGGACACCCTGTACAGTAAGCCAAAAAATTAAGGTACCAGTTACATTTACCTCCTGTATATCATAAACAAAGCCATATTATGTCATAATTGGAACCAGCAGGAAAGCTGCATCTTTTAGCTCGAATTTAAGACCTCATTCATTGAAATTGTTCAAAAAATATAGACACAGCGATCTCAAAACCCAAGGAAGATACCAAATTAAAAGTTGCAGTTTGCTGCATTCAATGCCCTATTGATTTGTACACAAAGCGTTCGTGACCAAGAGAACTAGCACTGCGCTTCCATTGATTAGCATGTCGTGCTTTCATTGATTAGAACACAAAAGTGCAACTTTTGATTTCGTTTCTTCATTACGTTTTAGATCACCATTTCTTTAATTCTCAAGCAGTTTCAGCAAATAACATCTTAAATCAGAGCTAAAGAGTTCAGGTATTTGCTGCTTGTTTTAGTTTTGACACATTTGTCTTTATTTAGGATATACAGGGGTGAACACAACTGGTACCTTAATTCTATGGCTTACTGTATATTTATATACCAAAGATAGACAAAGGGGCAGGAAATGAGATGAGAAAGTGTTGCTTTGCTCTGACCGACCCGGCTCCCAAATAGGTTTTCAATACAGGACTTTTAAAGAACGATGCAATAAATGGTCCAAATGGTATGTGCTAGGTATTCTAAAGGATAACTGAAAATTTAACCAAGCATTGCATATCTAAAAAATGATCAATTATTAAAATAGCCATTAAAGTGAGAAAGCAACAAAAATATCTGTCTGTGTTCTTTCCAATCAAACCATCACAATATGAAACATATTGCCTACTATTTGATGGAAATTCATACTATCAAATCTATTTTTGGTGACATACCCTTGTTATACAGTTTCATGCTGCTTCGCAGCACTTCATCAGACTGGCAACCTTGCTTCTTCTTCTTTCCTAAAGTTGCTGCCGGTGGTGGTGCTAGAAGCTGGTTGAACAATCCAGATGAACCTAATACAACATATTGCCTACTCTTTCTTATCTCTCTCTCTCCTTCTACACGTAGAACATTAATGCTGAGAATATCAACAAAAGTCCTGGAAATGCAAAGTGTTGCTTTGCTCTGACCCCAAAGGATGAAAAGATAGATAGCATTATAGCAACTCTCAATGTTCAAAGGAAACCTAATGACCCAGATGCCATTGCGGTAGATATTATACATATCATGCAACATTCATTGCAACCAAAGAATACCAGATTATTGGCAGCTGCAGCTAAAGCAACAGGCACATCAACCAGTAATGACAATGAAGGCACAGTTGAACAGACTTCTACAGCTGAGGCTGCAGTACATTCAACATCCCCATCACCATGCTATAAGAATGGTATGTGACAGCATATGTTTTGTTGGTGTATATAAACTCCTCAAAAAAAGTTGTTCATAAAAAACAAATGTTCATATCATGTTTAAAAGTTGCATATCAATGGACCCCTAATTTATTCCCCTAATGACACCACATTTGTAACTATCACCATTTTCATGGCTGAGTATGTTTCGTAGATGTAGTGGGGTCTCAAATAGAATATGCCAATTAACCATAATTATTCTGTGCTCAAACAACACTAGTCACTAACCATAGTAGGTGTATCATTGAATAACCATATGCAGCTACAACGATGGCATACCATTCCTCAACCAGGATTCACTGCAGTATTGAATGCAAGTAATTAATGCTTGAAATATGAAGTTAATAAAAATGTCTTTTAAAAATGCTTTTCAAGAGATGATCCAGGTGAAGGGCGGTGTGATTTGATGCGGCATTGATCTATAAAGCTCCTTTGTCGATCAGAACCAGGCATTCCATCGATAAACATGGTTTCTTATTTTTAAAAAAACCAGGGATGGTCTCTTGTCCCTTGAAAATCTAGCGTGGTAGTTGCAATTGACATTTGTTGTAAGTGTTACTTAAAACATTTACCTTTACAAAAATCCTTACAATCCTGTGCGTATAGGTTTGTCATCTTTGTTTGAAATATAAAATTATTGGGTTAATAAAAACACCCAATACAGTGACTTTTGTGTTGCTTAAACATCTTAAACAAGTTCAAATGCTCTTAAAACCAATAACCAGGCACGCAATATTGTCAGGTATTACAGCCGACGGTTATATCATATGTCCACTAGGAAAACAACCCTTAAGAATTAAATATGCAAACCTATATTCTAAATAAAATAATTCTGCTCCAACAACCCTCCACAACATGATTTCCTAACACTATTAACCGAAATAGTAAGATATTTATTCCTTTTTATTTGAAACCAACCTTCTTTCATCCCATGCAGTACGATTTTACACCTCTCTCACTGCAATTAATATGCTTTACATTTCCTAATCTTTCTTTGCTTAAGCCTACTATACAAATGTTTACATTATTGTTTTAAAGAAAAAAATTGTATCCAAATGGGGCTGGCACTTCAATATGAAATGGATATAGGTGTAGGCATAGACCCTTCTTTCTAGGGTCTATGGTGTAGGGCTGGGCAGTAAGGGGCATCCGGTGAGAGCAAAATGTAAAAAATATGGGGTCATTGCAAGGGTGGGAGCATGATATTCGGTGAGAGCAATATGTACATTGGGTGAGAGAGGGACTGTTTGGATCTAACTGGCATTGGATGAGAATATGACTTTTTTTAAATGAGGTCTTTGGGTGAGAGCCAAAAGAAGCTTCGAAAATTGAATTTCTAGTTCTAAATGGCTTCAAATGGCTTTGTTATTTCAAAAATATTAACAAAATCAGTGATAGGTGACTTGTTGCTGTTCAGATGGAAATATAAGGGTCTAGCTCTTTGGGTGACAGATCTAAAGGAAATATATTGGGTCTTTAGGTGACAGAGTATGTGCTGGTAATGGGGTCTTTGGGTGACAGCGATGGTGAAAAAGGGGGTCTTAACAGCCCTACATACGTGTCACCTCCAAAGTGGAAGTGACCCCTCCCCAGATTTCAGCACATCACATCAAAGCTCCCATTGGGCACCCCATTCCCTTTTTAAAGGAATTTTTATTAACAACATAACCAGAACTGTGGCAAACTAAGGGAATTTCAGGTTTGTAAAATCTGGTACATATTGGAAACAAAGTCCACATTTGGGTAATTCTGCACCCCTCACAAAAATACTGGCTACAGGCCTGATGATGACATTGATGATGACCATGATGGTGATGATGATGATGATAATGATGATGATGACAGTGACAATGATGATGATGATGATAATTAGTATTATTCTTTTCCAGATATCCAGATGCCGAGTTGCAACCCAGTACAGGTTTTCCATCTCATTCTGGACGATGCCAGGGATGTCCTGCATGATAACTTAAATACAAATAACATCCTCATGAGGCTAAAATCTAGACGTATACTGAATGCTGGTGAGGTTGCTGAGATAAACAATATACATGGACTCGGGGAAAGGGTGAATATGCTACTAGCAATTCTCAAAACCAAAGATGTAAAGGCCTATGAGGAATTCATGAGTGCCTTGCGTGAATTTGATCATGATTTATACTGTGAGGTTAAAAAAATTGAAAAGAGATATCCGCATCGCTTGTGAGGAACTGCGCAGAATTGGCCAACACATTTCAGTGCCAGCATTCACATTTTTATTTTCTACTGTATCTTCAAAGTTCCCCTGGAAGAAGCACTTCAATATGAAATTAGTACCGGTGTAAGGCTAATTATCATGATTATGGGTTTTCATGAAACAATAATGGATTGGCATTTTTGTATAATAAAAATAAATGTCAGTGTTTATACAGCGCCTTTCACATGTGAACATGTACCAAAGCGCTTTACATTTATTCCGCCGTCGTTAGAATATGTCAGCTGCCATACAATGCCCAAGGCATGCTCATACCTTTGGGCGGCGCTCAATGGACAGTATTCATAACAGCTCCCCATTTCACACCTGGGTGGAGAGGAGTAATCGAGATAAAGTGCCTTACTCAAGGGCACAACACGATGGCGTCGCCGGGGCTCGAACCCGCAACTTTCCGATTATGAGTCGTAGCCCGTTCCGCTCGGCCACCGTGCTGTATTCATATTATGTCTAGCAAGGCAGTTTGCAAACCACTAAATCACATGCCCATTGTGGTAGATATCCAGTTGTAGTAACTACACATTTGCAACGTTTGAGGATTTGTTCTCAAGTTGTATATCGCTCATTCTACAAAATCGGGTGCCAAACATCAGTGTTCAAACTACAAGGAACACCAGTGTTCAAATGAAATATAAGGACATTTTGAACATGTGTCAAGTATTCAAAAGGTGTTACATATGTGTTCTAAGTTTTGAAAATGTTGTCTTATTTTTCAAAATCAAATGTTAATGCAACAATGTTTCCTTTATGTGATAGTGCTAGGTAAGGAGACACTATTTAAGGTAAATTTTAGTATGGATATGCAGACATTTTTTCATAACTAATCTTGGAAACAGAGACAGAACACTAGTGTCAAGTGTTCTATGACTTTTACAGTGTAGGAATTATTAGGCTTTTGGTACTACACTCAAAGAAAGACTCCTTTTTGCTGAACACTTCTTGTACTAATTGTTAAGTTTGTGTATATAGAATAAGGCAAAAAGACAATTTAGCCACATGTATCCATAGTTTCAATTTTACAAGTACAATATCAGCACACATAAGTTTGGTGGTGATACACATTTATGTCAAGATTCCAAAATATATTTCTATCAAATCTATAAAAAGTACATTAGTAAATACCATCAAAATTGTCCAGTAGGTTCCATGTGCAATAGTTTCCTTCTGGTAAAAAAATAAAGCTGAACAGACATGCACAAACACAGTTGAAAACATAAATTGTCAGGAGGGTTGGAGAGGCAGCTTGTCAGGCGCACACCACCAAAAAGGCTGGTGCAAGACTCAATTTTTTATTCAGACAAGCTCAGTTTCTTGGTACCAGTTTCTTGATCAAAAAACTCACAAAACTTTAGTGTCTGCTTTGATTCAGTGCTATTTTGATTATTCTTGTTCTTCTTGGTTCTCTGGTCTTTCTAAAAAACTCCAAAATAAACTTCAAGTCATGCAAAATAGAATTGTTAGGTTCATTCTTGGTCTGGACTCACGGACACATGTTGGCCAGACTGAACTTGATAGGCTTGAGTTTTTAAATACTGTTGATAGAGTTAAACAATTGAAGCTTAACCATGCTTTTAAAATTTTTAATAACATGTCTCCAGATTATCTGAGTGACCATTTTATAAAAGTAACTGAAAGACACCGGTATAATACCAGGGATAGCCACCTCAATTTTGTTGTTCCAAAGTTTCATGGGCAAATTGGTAGTACCACCTTCCAATACACTACATTCAAGGCCTGGAACTGTCTCCCAAGCAATATTAAATCCATCAATGGCTATGCCAACTTCAAAAAAGAAGTAAAAGCTCATCTTGCTACAAAAGCAAGATCACAAGAAGGGGGTAGTTCTAGTACTTGACTGTTTCGTTTGTTTCCTTCTTTTGTCATTGATGTTGTCCCCTTTTAAAGGACCCCAATGGAAATAAGCCTCCATGGCTTTTTGGGCTATCCTTGGTCTTATCAACATGCTCTCTATAAATATGTGCTGTTTATATTCTTATTCTGTTTTTATCAAATGTATTTAAGTATTTTCTATATGTGCCTTTTAAAATGTCAATTGTTGTTGTTGATAAGACTAAATAAATATGAAATGAAATGAAATGAAAGTGTGACCAAGCTAATTATGTGCACCAAAGATAATTAAGAAATATTTTGTACTTAAGTAATATTTAGGAGTAGTAGTAGTAGGAGTAGTACCCGGGAGTAGTAGAAGTAGTAGATAAAGAAACAAAGGTGTGAAGGCCAGTGATCAGTGAATGCACTGTCCATCCATTCATAAAAAATGTATAAGTCTATTGAAATGTTCTCTTCATAATAAGAGAATTATGATGGTTAGTGATGTCAGAAGAGTTTGTCATTACTTCTTTAAGGACCAGGTATTTACTGAGACTTTTAACATAATAACTATTGTTTTATTTCTAAGTAACATTTTATGACCAACAATTATTGTAAAGGCCCTTTGTCTCAAGATTATGTAGGCGTGTCATCCCATACATTTCTTGCATCATCATCATATGCACAGGAAGTAATTATTAATATTCAATTATGTTCATTCATGTTAATTTGTTAGACTGACCATAACATCATTGTTAAAGATTACTTGCTATTGGATGGAATATTAATAAGGAGGTTGGACTTGAACAACATGTAGCACCTATAATAAACTTCACCTTTGGGTCGATCCCAACCTCTACAGACTGGTACAATGTTCTTATTTCTACCGAGCTAATTCCCGGCGAAAAGTAACCAACGGTCCAAACTATATAGCAGACCAAACACGCTGGTTACAAAAGTATGCTATATGAAAGGGTATGTAGCCCATACTATCAGCCCTACCCCATACTCAGACAGTAGGGGACATGGTACAAATCTTCAAATAATTCAAACATATACACCAGGCACAAAAAGAAACTCGTCAGTATATACATGATATATACATCTTGTTAATTGGACTTCGATTTCTCATTTGACACCCTGTTTGTGACAATCGAGTAAGAATTGACCAAGATATGCGCCTCCAAACCCTCAAACCCCAAAATCAAAAGTTGTAATTTCGATGATTTTCAATGAGATATTGAACACAAGCACCACGGGCCAATCAATAAAACACGCAATGTAACAAGCGTTAAAATTGCAACTTTTGATTTCTGGGTTTAAGAGTTTGGAGGCGCATATCTTGGTCAATTCTTGCTCGATTTTCACGAACAGAGTGTGAAATGAGAAAGCAAAGTAAAGTCCACTTAACAAAATGTATGTTTCAGAATAATCCAAAATATCAGGTTGTTGAACAGCAAGGATGTGAAGGTTTTTCCTATAAGACACTTCTGTTTCAATGTGTATCCTTAACATGTTTTTACTCGGATTGTGCATGGAAAACTTGTACAAAATTTGATATCTGTCAAATTATACTGCATAAAGTGGAAAAGAAAAGTTAAGGTGTATTAAAGGAAATTGTTGATTTGTATGAAATATGATTTGGCTCATTGTTTTACTTCAATAAAAAATGTAGGTCAGGAGTGTGAAACACTTAGTGGATTGGCATATTGTTTTTTTTCTTCCAAATATTATGTCAAAAAAAAATTCCCTTTACATAGAAGTTGTACAATTCATGAACATGATAAGAGAGGGCAAACATTTTCGGGCTGGTCAAAAGGGAGAGCAAAATTTGGCACAGAGTTTTGGGCACTTTTAAATTACATCCTAAAAAGAGCAGATAAACAGTATGGACGCATGCCATTGTGCTAAATATCTTGCTCGATGGGCACATATCAAATATTGAGAAAATTTATGACATTTGGATTCACAAACATATGGCATGTGTAAAGAGGGAGTTCTAGGATTTATTGGCACGTCAAAAAGGGGCAAGCAATTTCAGGGCAAACCATTTTGAGAATTCATCCCTATACATAATTATTGCACAGCCCTTAAAAATGTTTTTAAACTTGTTCAGAATCAGCTCTCAATATTGGCTTGAACTCTTATCTCAGTTTGACCTTCTTTGCAGTGACAGCGCTACGGGGTGGGGGCAAGGGGGCAAATATTTTTCTTGCCGCCCCCACTTTTGAGGCGAACCCCCCAAAATAAGATAAATTTCGACTTTTTGCTGCTAAAAGTTGTCGATTTTGCCCCCCCCTCCGAAATTCACTTTGCCCCCCATACTCCCCCTAAAAAAATTCCTGGTGCCACCACTGCTTCTTTGTGTTGACAAATGAATAAATTGCACATAAACTCACTATGATTAAAAAGGTAAAGCTAAAGGAATCGAACCTGCATTTTTTAGGATGGAGTGCCCATCTCTCCTATGTTAGCAATTAGGCCAGACTCCACCATGTAATGTTGCTGTAGGGGGATCGCCACACATCCTCCACAGCGAGTCTGTTACCTTCCCAGTATTTAAGAATGTCGGTACCCATTTATATACCTGGGTTGAGAGGAGTAATTGAGATAAAATGCCTTACTCAAGGGCACAACACAATGGTGGTGCCAGGGCCCGAACCCACAACCTTCTGACTATGATAATTATTGTGTATTCAAACTACTTGAACCTACAAAGGGCATATGTTCCCAGCATGTGTTTCTTGTAAGAAGGTTTTTTTTTCAGGACAGGAACAGGATTGTGAAAATATAGTGTATCACAGGTGGTGGTTGCATTGCATTCTCTAAATTCAGTAAATTTTCATCGTCAACCATGTAATTGAATGGGATTATTTTGAAATTTTAAAACGCTTGAAATATCACGAACAAATAGGCCTATGTTAATAAGTAATATAAATACATGCGAAAACCATTGGGGTTCGATAACGAACCCCACAAAACTAACTGAGTATATGGAAAATGCCATACGGCTGGGCGGTTTCTCAAGTTGCCGGCTCTATCATGCCATTCGCCGCCTGGTGTATCATCAGTTGTTGTTTTGGATGTGAGCCCTCTACTGAACACAATGTGCAACACTTGGCAGTTTGTACAATGAAGGAGTTGTCATGTTGAGAGACAGATTATACTCAAACTAATTTTAAAACCTGGGAAGGGGTGGGTTACTAGAACTGGGAGTTATATAGTAAATGAGTCACATGTCACAAACAGCTAGGAAGGGTGTCAAAATTGCATGGTGTAACATCCAACCTAAAAAAAAATACAACTGTGGCCCATTGTCCAAGAGAAAATCCTGGGAAAGATATAAATCCCCCGATAAAACTTCTTCTCTTCTCTCCATAGGATTCAACTTGCTTTTAATTTAACATTATTTGAATCCTGCAAGTTGGTTAATTTCATTTTTGGGATTTTGGGGCATTTATGGGTATGAGGATACAACCATATGATGGTAAAGTCCTCCACCTAAATTTTCACAAATTTGGCACAGAATTGTATTTAGCTGCCTCATATGCTGATGACAGCCCAACATTAATGCATTTCCATATGATGCCTGGTTACAGCCCTGCATTCAGAACCAAGTGTGAGTACTCTAAAGCAAACAAACAAACAACCATACAAAATACAGTAAGCCAAAAAATTAAGGTACCAGTTATGTTCACCTCCTGTATATCCCAAACAAAGACAGATATGTCATAATTGGAACCAGCAGCCAATAGCTGCATCTTTTAGCTCGAATTTACGACCACATTCGTTGAAATTGTTCCAGAAATAAAGACACGGACGATCCCCAAACCCAAGGTAGATAACAATAATTATTTAAAAGTTGCAGTTTGCTGCATTAAATGCCCTATTGATTTGTACACAAGCGTTCATGAACAAGAGAACTAGCGCTGCGCTTCCATTTATTAGAACACAAAAGTGCAACTTTTGATTTTGTTTCTTCATTAGGTTTTTAGATCACCGTGTCTTTAATTATCAACCAATTTCAACAAATAAGGTCTTAAATCAGAGCTAAAGAGTGCAGGTATTGAATGCTTGTTTTAATTTTGACATATTTGTCTTTATTTAGGATATACAGGGGTGAACATAACTGGTACCTTAATTCTTGGGCTTACTGTATGTCAATACTACTCTACTCTTACCTGTTTGATTGCAATGTCCAAAAACACACAATGTTGATAGTACATGAAAAAGAAAAAAGACAAAAGAGAATATTTAATATAACCAGGTAAAACACTGACATTGAGTGCAAACTCAGTTTAATGTAATTCTATTGCTAGCTATATCCATTCATAACAGTAACAGTGTGGATAGATATCTTTTTTGGGACACCCTGTATGTATCCATTCACAACAGTAACAGTGTGGATAGATATCTTTTTTGGGACACCCTGTATGTATCCATTCACAACAGTAACAGTGCGGATAGATATCTTTTTGGGGACACCCTGTATGTATCCATTCATAACAGTGTCAGTGCGGATATATATATCTTTTTTGGGACACCCTGTATGTATCCATTCACAACAGTAACAGTGCGGATAGATATCTTTTTTGAGACACCATGTATGTATCCATTCATTACAGTAACAGTGTGGATAGATATCTTTTTTGGGACACCCTGTATGTATCCATTCATTACAGTAACAGTGTGGATAGATATCTTTTTTGGGACACCCTGTATGTATCCATTCACAACAGTAACAGTGCGGATAGATATCTTTTTTGGGGACACCCTGTATGTATCCATTCATAACAGTAACAGTGCGGATATATATATCTTTTTTGGGACACCCTGTATGTATCCATTCACAACAGTAACAGTGCGGATAGATATCTTTTTGAGACACCCTGTATGTATCCATTCATAACAGTAACAGTGCGGATATATATATCTTTTTTGGGACACCCTGTATGTATCCATTCACAACAGTAACAGTGTGGATAGATCTCTTGATTTTTAATCAACATTGTGGATAGAAGAAGTAGTGGAGGAAACAAAACACACAAACAAAATGGCAGCCTACATGGTATGGACATTTTTGCTAGTATTACAAACAGTTCACAAATCTAATTATTTACATATTATATACATTAGTATGCAAGATCTTGCTTATTCTAACTTATATCAACAAATCAAAACAATCTACCAAATTTCTACAGATATGGGAAAGTTTTAACTCCATTAAAGGAAATTATTAAATGAATATTACTCTGCACAAATATACCTATATACCGTAAAACCTCGTCTACAAGAATATGCTTCTGATGAAAGCTAAATTAATCCAGTTGCCATAATGGAGTTTGAGCAAATAAATTACATATCCAAGCATTTTTATGCAAACAAGTATTATTGTAAGACCAATCTATTGTATTGGCATATTTACGCATGTATCATATTAATTTAGCTTTCATAACACTATATATGCTTGTAGACAAGGTTTTACGGTACTGATATTTACCAGGATTGACAATGCAGTTCAGCTGCAACTGAGCTATCCTCAGCTCATTTTACTCAGATTTTGCATGAACATAATTATTGTATAATATTTGATTTCTGTAAAACAAAATATTCTGCATACAGTGGAATAATTAAGGCATATAAAAGGTTTTGTTGAATTGGTGTGAGAATTAACTATTGTTTTGTCTCATTATTTTACTTCAATGAAAAATGAAGGTTGGTAGTGTGAAACAATACTGGATTGGTATTACCTGCCTATCGTGGTAGATACCTACTTCATAAGTACTAGTATCAGCACTAGAGAGCTAATTCATCAATACCTATATCAGCAGTAGATAGCTTCTTCATCAACACCAATATCAGCAGTAGATAGCTACTTCATCGGTACTATTATCAGCAGTAGATAGCTTCTTCATCAACACCGATATCAGCAGTAGATAGCTAATTCATCAATACCAATATCAGCAGATAGCTACTTCATCAACTCTGATATCAGCAGTAGATAGCTACTTCATCAACACAAATATCAGCAGTAGATAGATACTTCATCAACACCCATATCAGCAGTAGATAGCTACTTCATCAATGCCAATATCAGCAGTTGATAGCTACTTCATCAACACCAATATCAGCAGTATATAGCTACTTCATCAACACCCATATCAGCAGTAGATAGCTACTTCATCAATGCCGATATCAGCAGTAGATAGCTACTTCATCAAAACCAATTTCAGCAGTATATAGCTACTTCATCAACACCCATATCAGCAGTAGATAGCTACTTCATCAATGCCAATATCAGCAGTAGATAGCTACTTCATCAATGCCAATATCAGCAGTTGATAGCTGCTTCATCAACACCAATATCAGCAGTATATAGCTACATCATCAACACCCATATCAGCAGTAGATAGCTACTTCATCAACACCAACATCAGCACTAGAGAGCTAATTCATCAATACCAATATCAGCAGTAGATAGCTACTTCATCAACACCAATATCAGCAGTAGATAGCTACTTCATCAATGCCAATATCAGCAGTAGATAGCTACTTCATCAATGCCAATATCAGCAGCTGATAGCTGCTTCATCAACACCAATATCAGCAGTATATAGCTACTTCATCAACACCCATATCAGCAGTAGATAGCTACTTCATCAACACCAACATCAGCACTAGAGAGCTAATTCATCAATACCAATATCAGCAGTAGATAGCTACTTCATCAACACCAATATCAGCAGTAGATAGCTACTTCATCAATACCAATATCAGCAGTAGATAGCTACTTCATCAACACCAATATCAGCAGTAGATAGCTACTTCATCAACACCAATATCAGCAGTAGATAGCTACTTCATCAATACCAATATCAGCAGTATATAGCTACTTCATCAACACCAATTTCAGCAGTATATAGCTACTTCATCAACACCCATATCAGCAGTAGATAGCTACTTCATCAATGCCAATATCAGCAGTAGATAGCTACTTCATCAATGCCAATATCAGCAGTTGATAGCTACTTCATCAACACCAATATCAGCAGTATATAGCTACTTCATCAACACCCATATCAGCAGTAGATAGCTACTTCATCAACACCAACATCAGCACTAGAGAGCTAATTCATCAATACCAATATAAGCAGTAGATAGCTACTTCATCAACACCAATATCAGCAGTAGATAGCTACTTCATCAACACCAATATCAGCAGTAGATAGCTACTTCATCAACACCAATATCAGCAGTAGATAGCTACTTCATCAACACCAATATCAGCAGTAGATAGCTACTTCATCAATACCAATATCAGCAGTAGATAGCTACTTCATCAATACCAATATCAGCAGTAGATAGCTACTTCATCAACACCAATATCAGCAGTAGATAGCTACTTCATCAACACCAATATCAGCAGTAGATAGCTACTTCATCAACACCAATATCAGCAGTAGATACCTACTTCATCAGTACTATTATCAGCACTAGAGAGCTAATTCATCAACACTGACATCAGCAGTAGATAGCTTCTTCATCAACACCGATATCAGCAGTAGATAGCTAATTCATCAATACCAATATCAGCAGATAGCTACTTCATCAACACTGATATCAGCAGTAGATAGCTACTTCATCAACACAAATATCAGCAGTAGATAGATACTTCATCAACACCCATATCAGCAGTAGATAGATACTTCGTCAATGCCAATATCAGCAGTAGATAGCTACTTCATCAATCCCGATATCAGAAGTAGATAGTTACTTCATCAATGCTAATATCAGCTGTAGATGGCTACTTCATCAACACCAATATCAGCAGTAGATAGCTACTTCATCATTACCAATATCAGCAGATAGCTACTTCATCAACACCGATATCAGCAGTAGATAGCTACTTCATCAACACCAATATTAGCAGTAGATAACTACTTCATCAATACCAATATCAGCAGATAGCTACTTCATCAACACCAATATCAGCAGTAGATAGCTTCTTCATTAACACCAATATTAGCAGTAGATAGCTACTTCATCAATACCAATATCAGCAGATAGCTACTTCATCAAAACCGATATCCGCAGTAGATAGCTACTTCATCAACACCAATATCAGCAGTAGATAGCTACTTCATCAACACCAATATCAACAGCAGATAGCTATTAGATTGATGTTTGGTGACTTTGGGTAGTTTCTTCTCACAAAATAATACAGTTATTCTCATCCCCATAGCCTACCAGCTTCGTCATTGTCATCATTATCACCATCATCATTTCCCCCCTTCTGATTCCAATTGTTGTCCTTTTGTCTCATTTATAGCTCATTTTTACGCAAGTTCTGGCTACGCCATGCAGTGAGTATAATAAGAAAATTAGCCTCAACATGGGACCCTCATACACCTGTAAATAACAGTTTGAACAATTAATTCATATTACTTCATCAATACAAATATAATCCTGGAATAGTCTGATCATTAATATCACTCATCTCTTATTCAGATGTGTTAAAACAATACTGAGCTTTCTTGGATGAGTTATATACCATAACTTATTTACAACTAATTTTTTGAATAATATTAATTAAAATTTGTGTTTCTTTTTTCAGAAAAACAACAACAAAAAATACAGAGTTCTACAAGAGAACCAGTTATTAGTTGATGTGATAATAATCCACTTTAATTTATAATGATCCCCTAATACAATTTGTTATGAAAAATGACTAAGTCCGCAACGGTAGGGATTGATTGAATCTTCAGTTTACAAATATTGCATCTTCAGCTTCAGATCCAGTGGTCATTATTCATAATTGGAACTTCAGTGCATTATTTCTAAGGAATGCCCTTAAAACGCTCAAAAAGATTTTTTTTAATCAAACAAATATCAGTGGAACCCTGAAATATGTGTAATTTCCTTGATTTTCACCTTTAATTTTAAGGGTTGTTACATTTCCTTTAAATTACCATGCAAATATCACTGCATGAGTAGTCTTTGCACAGTCAATGATATGGTGAAATACATGATACAGCGATAAATACAGACTGTGCGAGGAGGTTGCGTGTTACCTCTGATCGTTAGCACAGAAAGGCCTTGACCTACTCAGTCATGCGTTTGTTTTGCACTATTAGTTAACATTGAAATTGAACAGAAACTTTTTTATATGTATTGTACATGGCTTGCATACTGCTAGAAGACAAGGTTGCTACATCGGCACCTATTGGTCTAACGGCACGCATCCAACACTTTACTTGGAAAACCACTTTTATTGCATACTGCTAGCTTGCAAAAGGGCAACATGGCGGAAGCCAGTTCCCTGGCATCAACGATAGACAGACATTTTCTAGAGTGTGTGATCTGTTCAGACACTTTCAAAGATCCAAGAGCTTTGCCATGTATGCATCCATTCTGCTGTGAATGTTTGGAACATTGGGCCAAATCCTGCAGTGATGATAATAGCATTGTGAGTTGTCCTCTCTGCAAAAAGATCTACCAGATTCCAGAAGAGGAAGGAATTAAAGGTTTTCCTGTTCATTTTCTTGTGACTAATTTGCAAGACACTGTAGATAAAGCAAAGCAGGTATGTTGTGTACTTTACCCATTGTTGTATGGTGCAGGTGCAGATCCAGGGTTTTGGAATGGGGGAGGCAAACTCAATTATTTTTCATGGTGTCTAGTATTTAGAACAGAGTCTGACGTTTCACCTCAGAGTTGGAAAATGTGACAAATAAGGGGTTCAAAATTGAGGTTCCCTATGCACTCTCTGGTTTTTTTTTCCTGAATCCAATCTGGTTGCCAGGGCCTGCAAATGTAGTTTGACATTTATGTACACATTTTCCATTGTAGCTTTGATGTTCGCTTCCCCACTGTATCTTTTATAATTCAAATGAATCACTTCGTTTAAGGCTTTGTTCTCCTTCTCATCATTTTACTTCAATTGCCACTGCATTTGTCCCAGTAGCAAACATACAAACAATGCAAACTGGCCTTAAATGAACAAAATATTTATGGACATCAATAAGCTAGCCAAGAGCTCCAAGGAATGCAAAATCATAACCTTGCAACCCTATGTCTCCCCAGACCAAATCTTTAAACCCTGGGTCCTTTCAAGTTCAGATGCACAACTAGAATTGTGTAAAACTATGAACCATCTATACAAAGCTATACAACTAGTAAATTATATGGCATAAAAATATAACACAGCTGTTGTTTACAACTACACAGATATGGTTGTGTACATTGAGGTGGGGGGCATTTGTTGGCAAGCCAAAAGGGGGAGGGATAAGCAATTTCTGCCAAGCTATAAGATGGGGGAAAGCGACTTTTGACATGCATTTTGAATAAATGCTACAGTCACATAGTAAATGGTGGTTGAGTATAATTTTACACAAGTTGTGTAAACTTTTACCAAACATAACAACAATGTTTGGAAAAGCATTTTATAACTAGAAATCAATTAAAGAAAATATGGAAATGTTAGATTGTTTGGTAAGAGATGGGACAAAACATCAGTATTAGATGTGGAACATTTTAGTATTGAAGAATATACAAGACAGGCCCAAGATTAAATAGCAACTTTGATATGCAAAAAAGACCCAAGATTCAATCCCAAGGATTTTCCAAGAAAGATCTTATTAAGATTTTTTTTTCCTTTTAATGTTACTATCTTCTTCATACTCCTTGTGTCTTTTTATCTATGCCCGTGCAACGGGCATAGATATTGTATTTGTTGTGTTTAGTCTTCGACTTCTCCGTCTCCTTCTCCTTCTTCTCACGCTTCCTTTGCACCCCTCTAGCTCATGAACTAAAGTAGCCTCGGGGCCCATACTTGGTACAATGATGGCCCATAACCCCTAAAAATTTCCTATGGTACCCCCGACCCCAGAGGTCAAAGGTCATGGGCTACAGGGGGCAAAATGTGTAAAAATTGAAACTTCTCTAGCTCAAGAACTATAGCGCCCTCAGGGTTCATACTTAGTATAATGATAGCCCATGACCCCTAAAAGTAACTTAAGGTAGCCACGACCCCAGAGGTCAAAGGTCACAGGCTAAAGGAAGCAATATGTGTAATTTTTTAAACCACTTTAGAGGCGCAACACTAAATCACTCCGCATTTTATGTAACAACGAAATTCGCTAATATAGTCCATAGTGAATATGAGATTGTAGCGACCATATCTACCGACAAGTTCACTTAAAATCACTCAATATCGGCTTATATGAATTCGACAAGTGTCTTTAATGATAACATGCAGAAAAAAACTGGACAATTGATCTCAAAAGCAATTCTCTGTGGCGGATTGAGAGAAAACCCGATTTTGAAATGTGAGTGGTGAGTTTAGTATATTTTTAGCTCTTTTTTTTGCACCGCAAAATAGCGAAAAAAGTCAATGGTCATCGATATATGCCGACAAAAGTTTTGGAATCTAGAGAAACAGAGCTTTAATTTGATACCAAATTTATTTTGCCAAGTATTGCAGGGACGCTAGAAATGGCGCTTGAAGTAGGCGAATTCACACGTTATCCTATGGGACGCTGAATTAGTGCTGCGCCCCCTTTAGCTCAACAACTATAGCGCCCTCAGGGTTCATGCTTGGTACAATGATGGCCCGTGAGAGAGCGCACCACCATTAAAAGCGCCATTGAAATACACAGGGAAAGACGCACATTTGGATCGCGCTCAGCAGTTCAAAAACGTAACTCAGCTATCAAGTTTGGTATCAAATTAAAGCTAATCATGTATAGAATATTATTCTTTTAACAGAATATATTGGTGACCATCTACTTTTTTTTGCTATTTTGCCATAAAGAAAAAGTGTGCAAATTTAACCTTAAAAATCACTCAATTTTGAAACCGGACATTGTCCAAATTAAGCGTAAAACTTCATCTCTGAAATAAAACATTGGGACTTTTTTTTTTTTTTTTTCATGTAGACACTTGTCGGAAGCAAATGAGCTGAAAATGGGCAAATTTTGACTATACGTTTTGAAAATACAGCCGCAACAAGCTCAAATAAGCGGTGGACTATTTTAACCGAATTTCACTGGTACATAAATCGTGGAGTGATTTGGTGGTGCGCCCTCTTATAAACGTCAATAGTTATCAAAATCCAATTTTTTACTTTTTAAGGTAAACTAGAGACAGTTTCTAGTCATTTTGCAAGATTTCATCCCTCTGCGACATTCCGTTCGGAAGAAATGATGTTCCAAAAATCAGCTCGGAGTCACCAAAAGACCCAAATTTCAACATGTTCATCAACACGCAGAGTTTTGCAGATGTTGGACAGAAAATTGAATGTTTGATGCCAAAAGATACTTTCTAATTTTAATTTTTAGTTGTGAAAAGTACAAAATGTGTGTATTCATGTTTTGAATATCTTCAATATAGGCCTATTTACATAATTATGTCAAAGTACCCCCCCCCTCCTCTTTCCCTGTCTTAAAAACAAGGCCTACTGATATTGGCAATTGAAGCAAAAATACAAATTTTTATGCGTTATTCTGATCTGGTATAAATCTACAGCAAAAATACTCACGAAAGTGATTTTTCATGCTTTTCTTAACGTCACAGACTTGTATTTTTTGGATGAATTAAAAAAAATATTCCTAAAATTAATCACAAAAGTCATTTAAAGCGTTTGCGAATGAAATAAAGTGATTTATTAAAACTTCAGCCCTATTTATATGCGCTTTTTGTACAGAAGCGCGTACACCCCCAACACACATTGAAAGCCTTTTATAAGAGAGCGCACCACCATTAAAAGCGCCATTGAAATACACAGGGAAAGACGCACATTTGGATCGCGCTCAGCAGTTCAAAAACGTAACTCAGCTATCAAGTTTGGTATCAAATTAAAGCTAATCATGTATAGAATATTATTCTTTTAACAGAATATATTGGTGACCATCTACTTTTTTTTTTTTTTTTTCGCAAAGAAAAAGTGTGCAAATTTAACCTTAAAAATCACTCAATTTTCGAAACCGGACATTGTCCAAATTCGCGCCAAAACTTCATCTCTGAAATAAAACATTGGGACTTTTCTCATATTTTGTCATGTAGACACTTGTCGGAAGCAAATGAGCTGAAAATGGGCAAATTTTGACTATACGCTTTTGAAAACAAAGCCGCAACAAGCTCAAATAAGCGGTGGACTATTTTAACCGAATTTCACTGGTACATAAATCGTGGAGTGATTTGGTGGTGCGCCCTCTTATAAACGTCAATAGTTATCAAAATCCAATTTTTACTTTTTAAGGTTATTTTGAGACAGTTTCTAGTCATTTTGCAAGATTTCATTCCTCTGCGACATTCCGTTCGGAAGAAATGATGTTCCAAAAATCAGCTCGGAGTCACCAAAAGACCCAAATTTCAACATGTTCATCAACACGCAGAGTTTTGCAGATGTTGGACAGAAAATTGAATGTTTGATGCCAAAAGATACTTTCTAATTTTAATTTTTTAGTTGTGAAAAGTACAAAATGTGTGTATTCATGTTTTGAATATCTTCAATATAGGCCTATTTACATAATTATGTCAAAGTACCCCCCTTCTCTTTCCCTGTCTTCAAAACAAGGCCTACTGATATTGGCAATTGAAGCAAAAATACAAATTTTTTATGCGTTATTCTGATCTGGTATAAATCTACAGCAAAACACTCACGAAAGTGATTTTTCATGCTTTTCTTAACGTCACAGACTTGTATTTTTTGGATGAATTAAAAAAAATATTCCTAAAATTAATCACAAAAGTCATTTAAAGCGTTTGCGAATGAAATAAAGTGATTTATTAAAACTTCAGCCCTATTTATATGCGCTTTTTGTACAGAAGCGCGTACACCTAACACACATTGAAAGCCTTTTTATAAGAGAGCGCACCACCATTAAAAGCGCCATTGAAATACACAGGGAAAGACGCACATTTGGATCGCTCAGCAGTTCAAAAACGTAACTCAGCTATCAAGTTTGGTATCAAATTAAAGCTAATCATGTATAGAATATTATTCTTTTAACAGAATATATTGGTGACCATCTACTTTTTTTGCTATTTTGCCGCAAAGAAAAAGTGTGCAAATTTAACCTTAAAAATCACTCAATTTTCGAAACCGGACATTGTCCAAATTAAGCGCCAAAACTTCATCTCTGAAATAAAACATTGGGACTTTTTCTCATATTTTGTCATGTAGACACTTGTCGGAAGCAAATGAGCTGAAAATGGGCAAATTTTGACTATACGTTTTGAAAATACAGCCGCAACAAGCTCAAATAAGCGGTGGACTATTTTAACCGAATTTCACTGGTACATAAATCGTGGAGTGATTTGGTGGTGCGCCCTCGTGACCCTTAGATATTTCCTGCAGTAATATCGACCCCAGAGGTCAAAGGTCTTGGGCTACAGTGAGCAATATGTGTAAAATTTCAAACAGCTCTAGCTCAAGAACTACAGTGCCCCCAGGGTTCATACTTGGTACAATGATGACCCATGACCCTTGATGTATTCTATATTAGCCGCATCCCCAGAGGTCAAAGTCTAAAAGCTTTAAAAAGCAAAATAGGCACGACCTATTAACACAGTGTAGCGCAATAGGTTGTATTTTGTTAGCTACCTGTATTTGCAATGTTAAAGGTCTCAATCGTACGTCAAGGAAACTGATCACTTGACAAAAACTCCCTTAAAAGGGAATGTGTAGGCATTTTGATTTTGGTTCCTTGAACCACTTGGCCAGTCTAGTGTTATGAGCATTTCATGTATATCAAATGAAAGCATAAAACAAGTGCTTTCACGTGGTGCTCACCAAGTTTTCGTTTGTGAATAGGGGAAGGGGGTTAGGTGTGGTCACGGGCATAGATATTCGTGTTTGGTAAAACACATTACTGTGGCATCTAGTTATCTATGCCCGTGCATAGATATTGTATTTGTTGCGTTTAGTCTTCTCCTCCTTCGCCTTCTTCTTCTCCTTAAGACCAGTCTTTTGCACCACTCTAGCTTAAGAACTAAAGTAGCCTCGGGGCCCATACTTGGTATAATGATGGCCCATGACCCCTAGAAATTTCCTGGGGTAGCCTCGACCCCAGAGGTCAAAGGTCATAGTCTACAGGGGGCAATATGTGTAAAATTTCAAACACCTCTAGCTCATAAACTATAGTGCCCTCAGGGTTCATACTTAGTACAATGATTGCCCATGATCCCTAGATATATCCTGGGGTAACCTCTACCCCAGAGGTCAAAGGTCATGGGCTACAGGGGGCAATATGTGTAAAATTTCAAACACCTCTAACTCATAAACTATAGCGCCCTCAGGGTTTATACTTGGTACAATGATGGCCCATGGCCCCTAAATATTTCCCGGAGTAACCTCGACCTCAGAGGTCAAAGGTCATGGGCTACAGGGGGCAATATGTTTAAAATTTCAAACACCTCTAGATCATAAACTATAGCGCCCTCAGGGTTCATACTTGGTACAATGATGGCCCATGGCCCTAGATTTATTCTATAATAGCCGCAACCCCAGAGGTCAAAGTTCATAGGCTCTAAAAAGCAAAATAAGTACGACACAGTGTAGTGCAATAGGTAGCATTTTGGTAGCTACCTGCATTTGCAATGATAACGGTTTCGAAACGTATGTCAACTTGATAAAATTTCCTTAAAAGGGAATGTGTATGCATTTTGCTTGTAGCAAATATGTACGAATTAAAGCTTATTTATAACAAGGGCTTCCACATGGTGGTCACGAAGTTTTCGTTTATGGGAAGGGGTTTAGGTGGGATCACGGGCATAGATATTCGTGTTTGGCCAAACACAACTGTGCCATCTAGTTCCTCTTCTCCTTTTTCTCACACCACAATAGAACTCTACCACACACCTCTGTGACACCCATGGTCAGGAGAAGAGGTACTTCTGTGAGAATTGTGGCTGTGCTGCCTGCTCCGATTGTTCTGCTCTTGATCCCAGTCATAGAAGCCATTTATTCATCCGGCTGAAGGAAGCATCAAGACGGCTGAGCAGTTCCTTGGAAAATCTTACCAGAATAGTTGGAAATGTAGAAGAGAAATACACAACTGCACTCCAACAAACTCAGCAGGTAAAGCAGAATCTTGACCAAGATACAGATGCAAAGATACAGGCCATAGATGAAGCAAGAAATGAACATATGCAGCAAGTTGACAATCTAGTTGGGGCTTACAAGCATGATGTCTATCGTATGAAAAAGAAAAATGTGAGAGCAATTGAACAGATTGAGGAAAATCTCCAAGTTGATCTAGCCAGCCTAAGAAGTTCAACTGAACTAGCAGGCAATGTGATTGAGTCTGGTTCTGATTCTGATATCATCTCCCTCTACCCATCATTATCATCATCACTTCAACAACTGGCTGAATCACAACCCACTCCAGTAGATAGCAAACTTGGTCAGATCAAACTAGAGCCCCCTCAACCTACTTCCACGGATTTGCCTTCTTTGGAGCAGTTGCTATGTGATAACTTGCATATCACTGTGGCACCTACCCAGCACACTCAAGTAAGCCATCAGACCAGCAACTTATCAGTGAAACCTGCAGCAGCAGCAAAGACCTTACCATCAGCAACAGCAAAACATTTGCCATCATCAGCAGCAGCAAAATCCCCACCGCCAAGATCTACCGTAAAATCCCCACAATCATCCAAAATTAAACCTTTATCAGCCTCTGCAAAGGCTCCAATTAATGCAACAACAGCATCGAGACAAGATCCAAGTTCCAGCCTACTTCAAGGGTCCCGATCTGTGCCAAGTACACAGCCTAGCACCCTGCCAAGTACCCAGCCAAGTACCCAACCTAGCATCCAGCCAAGTACACAGCCTAGCACTCAAGTAAACATGCATCGATCAAGCAACTTGTCAGTGAACCTAGGAACAGCAGCAAAACCTTTACCATCGGCAACAGAAAAACGTATGTCACCATCAGTAGCAAAATCCTTAATACCAGGTTTTACAGCAAGATCCCTACAATCATCAACAAGTAAAGCCTTACATGGCTCAAATGCTCAAGATCTAAGTTTCCTCCTATATCCAGAGTCCAGCACTGATAAAAAGTGGAAAGAATGTGGACAAATCAAAACTACCCCACAAGCCAGTAGACCAATGGGTATTGCCATTCATCCTAATGGGGACATTATTTTGACCAGCGTGGTCGCACCTGTGACAGTGTTCTCTAGGAATAGTCATTTTTGGTCTTGGAATGGTAATTTTAAGCATACAATTAAAGGCTCTCCTTCTAATATCGATGACATTGCCATTACTCACAGCAACCAATACATCATACCTAGCAGCTATAGTAAGAATGAATTCTACATATATGACAGTCAAGGTGGCCTAGTCAGTACTATTCCCACATATGATATCAACAATCAGCCATCCTGCCCTCGATCAGTTGCTGTAGATTCAACAGGTAGAATCATAGTAGGATTAGGTTGGGATGACCACAAGACTGTGTCCATCCATCAGCCTAATGGGACTCATACATCCCAGTTTAAAACAACATCATCTCCACGCTACTTAACCTGTACACCTGATGATAAACTTATCATATCATTTAAAGGCAATACCCTGCAAGTAATGGATCAATCAGGTCACAATGCTAGCATCATTCAGCCCCCTCCTGATATTCAATCATGGCAGTCTGTGTATGTGTGCTGCAGCAAACAAGGGGAACTGTTTGTTGGCAACTGGGGTAATCCTAAGGCTGTGTATAGATATGTGTGTACAGGTGGAGAATACAAGTATCTAGACTGCATTACTAGGATGGAACACAGTCCATGTGGTATTGCATTGTCTCCAGATGAAGAATTGTTTGTGGTTGATAGTGCCTGGAGTGTTGTCAAAATATTTCGATGAAAACAAATCATTTGCAATATTGACATTTTAGTCTCATGTAAAATTAAAATTGCAATGTGAGTGAATAATTTGAAACTCAAAAACATGAAAATATAATAATAATAATAAAATTAATCAAAAAAAGCCCCATGAATTCATGCTCATTTTTGGAATCAACATAATCTGGACTTGCTTCATATACTTCACCTGCTGAAACATGTCTACGTATGTCAGATTTTAATCCTGAAATAATTCAATACTAAGCTTGTCATTCCGCATTTTGACCAATAAAAAAATTTGGGAAAAAATCTTAATGAAAATGTTACCTCGTTTGTTTTATGAACACATGTGACAGGACACTTAGAATCAAATGTGAAGGATCCAGTGATAATTGAAACATTATGGTACACACAATGTAAACAAAGCATGACTCAGTGGTTAGAATAATATTTCTTCTGATGCATGAGGTCCCGGGTTTGATTCCTGGCAGCGGAAACTGAACGGGGTATTGACTTGGAAACAATTAGAATTTAATTGGTACTTGCAGATTAAATTCAGAATTCCGCTCTCCCCATGGGGCTATTCCAGAAAATAGGTGCACACCCCCTATAGAGGAGTAAATTTTCAATCAAAGAAATGTCCGGATTTCCAAGTTTGCTTTCTGAAAACGACTGGATTTCCAGTTGCCAATGTTACTGGAAAAAGCTTGGAAATCCAATCAAATGAAGGAAAAATCACGGAAATGTTGAAAATGAGCGCTCATATTGAGGATTTCTGATTTTAAACTATTTTTCTGCCGGATTTTTTTGCCTTTGGGCACTTTAAATGTCTGGATTTCCAACAGTCACGACTGGACAAAAAGTCCGGATATCCGAACTCCTCTATAGGGGGTGTGCATCTATTTTCTGGAATAGCCCATGGTGCATTTACAGTTGAGTAAATGACCCATGAGAGAATTTTGTCCTTTGGAGGGATGTTAAGCAATTGGTCCAGTGTACAGAGAAGCCATACCAGTACATATGTAGCTGGCAGTCAGTTTCCAAAAGAGTAGGGTATTAACCCCTGATTGTCCCTGTCTGTTAAATGAACCATGAGAGTACTCTGTCCTTTGGAGGGGTGTTCAGCTATTGGTCCAGTGTACAGAGAAGCCATACCAGTACATATGTAGCTGGCAGTCAGTTTCCAAAAGAGTAGGGTATTAACCCCTGATTGTCCCTGTCTGTTAAATGAACCATGAGAGTACTCTGTCCTTTGGAGGGGTGTTCAGCTATTGGTCCAGTGTACAGAGAAGCCATACCAGTACATATGTAGCTGGCAGTCAGTTTCCAAAAGAGTAGGGTATTAACCCCTGATTGTCCCTGTCTGTCCCAGTGTTTAAGTGGACCCCAATAAAAAAAACTATAAAAAAAAATTATCAAGTAGTTGTATTAAATACAAACAATCCAACACATCAATATCACTGATATCAACATGTTAAACGTGCATAGTGTTATTCATATGCAATGTACATTCATACGTTAAGTATAGAAATAAACAAATGTTTAAAACTTGTTATCATCGTTTTTTGAAGTGTATTAGTCAAAATAATACACACATATCAAGATGTTACACATTATTTTGAGGCCACAGTCCAAAGGTTGATTTACAGTTATAGCAATAATTATTATTGATCAGAATAGTGTGATAATGATAACCATTTATCATATTACATGGTTGTTGTTTTTTTGTTTTTGTTTTGTTCTTTGCAAATATGTATATAGATAGACTTGTCAAAACTACATATCAGCCCCACCCCATCCCCCCTGACAAATTCAAAATGAATAATTCAAACATAATAGAGATGTAGAGGTGAAGGGTTTTACTGTCAAAGATTTGTTTCATTGTCAGCTATTTATCCTCAGCTCATTTTACTCAGATTTTGCTTAGAAAACTTGTACAAAAGTAAAATTTCTGTAAAAAATAATTATACTGCATCAAGCAGAAACGATGAGGTGTGTATTAAATGATATTATTGTATCATATGAAATATGTTTGGGCTCATTATTTTGTTTCAATAACAAAATTACGGTTGGTCATGTGACACAACAATGGAATGGCATACTGATTAAATATTATGTTAAAAAAGACACAATCATGACCATATTTGCCCCGTAATTTGGTGTAAATAGACATTGTAAGATTCAACATCACTGACAGTTTTATATAGTATCTAATTATGTTATTAACATTGTTTCCTATTATGGGTCATACTTTAAGCCTTCTCATATAAGGATGGCCTTTTTTTTGTGTGTGCAAAAATGGGTATATAGATTGGTTGGTTTATTTTCAAAACTTTCTAAAATTTGCCCGGAAATTCACCCAATTTTGTGAATCGAGTTGGCCAACAGGAACGCTACTGGCAAGAAAAGTTGAATGGGACAGTGCACCAGCATTGCAGTGGAACTGCACTATTGTATCAGTTGTTCTTGAAGAGGTACATTTAGATTTGTAGAAACTCATAATATACATTTCATCTTGTCAAAACTGAAAGTTATTTACTGACTTGTCAGTTTTGACCATCTTGGATGATGGTGGTCTTCAGAGTGATGTTTGTTGATCACACATGCACCAACAGAGGATGCCTCTACTTGTGTGCGCTTGTGTCAGTAATGGTTTGACAAGATGAAATGTATACTAGTATATTATTTGTATCAGTCTGTTGTTGTTTTGGAAGTGAGCCCTCAATAGAATAGATTTGCAACATTTGGCAGTTTATACATGTACAATGCTGGATTTGTCTTGTTGAGTGACTCAAATTATTTTATCAAAACTAAACTTTAAAACCAGGGAAGGGGTAGGTTCCCGCAGTGGGTTATTAGAAAGGAGAGTTCTAGAGAAGATGTCATAGTCACAACTTGCCACATAAACTATATCAAAATGGCTGCAAACCTTGAAACAATCTCATATTTTTCCCATAATGATACAAAAGACAATTGTGGATGAGATATAAAAATAAAACTTTCATCAAAGTTCTTGTTATCATATTTGGATCCTGCAAGTTGATTATTTTCATATACTGGGGCAATTGTGGCTATGTAGTCATTTTCAGACAACTGTTGACCTTAACCAGAGCAGTTAATCTGGGGTGAACCAAACTTGCCTGGTTATCAAATTAATCAGTGACAAAGTTTTCTATGAATTTGACAAGTGCTAGGCCTACTTGATGTTTTAATGCTATTGCATCAATTAACACCTGTCAAATTCAGAGATAACCCCATCACTGATTAATTTGATAACCAGGCAGGTTTGGTTCACCCCACTGCTCTGGCAGGGCTTCCTCTTTAAACCAGCAGGGCAGTACGGAGATTCCATAGTCACTACACCTTTTCAGTAAGTGTTTTTTGTTTATAAAATTATACCAAATTTGACACAGAATTTGGCTGCCTTATGCTGGTGGGAGCTCAATATTTTGTACCTTTCTATGGCCCGGGGGGATCACTCCCATTGTGGCCTGTACACCATCCGCGATAATGAAAACGCGTAAAAAAGGGTAGTTTTTCGTGGGTTGGCACGATACGCGCGTAACATGTTTAGGGTGTCAAAAACATGAAATATTGGAAAAAAGGGTAGCAAAATTGCAATTGCTAATACGCGGAAATGAAATTTAGGGTATGGAATTTGATGCAAGGAAGAAAATCTGTGTTTAGGGTATCATTTTAGCCAAGGGTTAAATCCTTTTTTAGGGTCCTTTTCAAAAGTTGATTATCTCTCTTACCTGTTTATCAAGATGTCCAAACATACAGAATGTTGAGAGTACATGAAAAAGAAAACAAAGAAGAAAATATCAATTCACTGATATCAAAAAACAATCCATACAATATCAACAATGCAGGTTAGAGTTTGTTGAAATCTTTAATTTACAATGTTTGATCATTCTTAAACAGGTCCATAACTAGGGGGCAAGGGGTTTGGACACCCCCCCTCCCCTTTGCCAAAGGCCAAAAAGTCCTCCTTTTGACCCAAAAAGTCAAATTTGCTAGCATAGCAGGTGAAAAAATAGATGTTTTTTACACATTTTTGTAAACAGATCCAAATTATGAAAGCAATTCCACTTTTCAAAATCTGCACCCCCAAATAAATCCTGGCTACAGGCTAGACTAATTCCAATCAGCTGTCTACACTTCGCATGTACTGTGTTATGCTTCGTAGTGACGACTGATTAACTTACAGTTCATAGCGTGACAGACTTTTGAAAAATATTCAATGCGACTTTTGTTGTGCACCATAGCGCGACTAACTAATGGCGCCCGTTTACTGCATCGTTGTACCGTGCCGATGTGACAGAATCACGCTCTGAAGTTCTAAAAATAACAAACTTTCTCACCACAAGGACCCAGCGTGTAGTCCTTGATGGAGTTGCTTCATCTGGTAAACAAGTCATCTCCAATGTCCCTCAGGG
This sequence comes from Amphiura filiformis, assembly GCF_039555335.1. Classification (NCBI taxonomy): domain Eukaryota; kingdom Metazoa; phylum Echinodermata; class Ophiuroidea; order Amphilepidida; family Amphiuridae; genus Amphiura; species Amphiura filiformis. The sequence continues at coordinate 3,118,989 of NC_092641.1, read as the reverse complement.
GATGGTCATCTATCCACTTGGATTTTTGATCTTCATCAAGAGAGTTGAGAACCATGTACGGTTGTTCGCAGATGACTGCGTATTATACACATTTGGTAACACCGAAGATGAACTTCTTGGTCTCAAGAAGATCTGAACCAACTTGAAGACTGGCAAGAACAATGGAAGATGAAGTTCAACCCAGGGAAATGCAAATCACTACCAAAAGAAATTCCCCGAAACCAAAGTTCAACTTCTGTGGAGAGAAACTGGAAAAAGTAAATGACCATCCATACCCCCGGTCCATACCCAGGAGTTCAACGAGACTGTAACATGAGATGGACAACTCACATAAACCAAATCACAGCCAAGGCAAACAAAACGCTTGGTTTTGTCAAGAGAAACCTCAGGACATCAAAGCCACAGCCTACAAAGCGCTCATTTTGGAGCAGTATGCATCATGTGCATGGGACCCCCACACCCAAACAGACATCAAATAAGGCTGAAGCATACAGAGAAGAGCTGCTAGATTCACCATGAACAACTACAAGAGAGATAGCAGCATTACCAGTACTGGACAGTGCTGGACACTTTGGAGGAGTGGGACACACTGCAAGAAAGGCGCAGATAAGCACGCCTAGCCATGATGTTCAAGATCCAGAATGGACTTATGGGCATCGACCAAGACACATACCTCACAGACTGCAACGTACGGAAGTAACTAAGGGCCACGTGAGTTCGCTTTGTAACGCAAGAAGTCAGGATCTTATGATCACAAATCCCGAGTTCCTGACTTAGCCAGTTTGAAATAAAGAGATAGTAAAGATATCAAAATAAAGAAATAGTTAAGACAACTCAGGATCTCAAGAACTCATGAATTCTGTTCAATTTTCACGGCTTTAGTAGTTTAATTGTAAGCCCATCCACTTTAGTTATCTCGAGATCCTATTTTCTTGACTTAAAGTCAAGAACTCGTGAACTCAAGCCGCGCTTGTGTTCTTGAGTTCCTGACTTCATGACTTTAAAGTCAGGAACTCGTGAACACAAGCCGCGCTTGAGATCCTGACTTCACAACTTTAAAGTCAGGAACTGGTGAACACAAGCCGCGCTTGAGTTCACGACTTCCTGACTTTGAACTCAGGAACACAAGAACTCAAGCGCCGCTTGAGTTCACGACTTCCTGACTTTGAACTCAGGAACACAAGAACTCAAGCGCCGCTTGTGTTGGCTTGTGTTCACGACTTCCTGACTTTGAACTCAAGAACACAAGAACTCAAGCGCCGCTTGTGTTGGCTTGTGTTCACGACTTCCTGACTTTGCCTGGACTAGCACGTGTGTTGCTAGCGCCATCATTTGATATTAAATATAATATTTAGGCTCTCTCAGCTGGGAGGTGACACCGAACCAGAATTACAAGTATCGAGTCAGCCTGTATCGAGTTTCTCCCAACCATAAAAGAAGATGTATCCATAGACATTAAAAACCAGCGGATGTATCAAACAGGTTTACGCCAATGACCTGACAGCCCGGTGTGACGGCGGTATGTTTTGATTTGTTTGTTTGTTTTTAAACGGTCGCTCCGTAGGAGACACGCTTGGGCCCTGATGGGACCAAGCTCAAACAAAATGCTCTTGAAAGCCAGGCTAAAAAGCCTATTTAAGCATGCTGGTCTGTATGAAAAGAGAAGAAACAGGCACGATGACCCCTTTTATAAAAAGTCATAACCGATGACCACTTCCCTTCCCCGTTTTTTTTGTTGCGGCTACCCAATGACCCCTTTTTTGGTGGCGGCTACCCAATGACCCCCTTTAGATGTTCTAGAATAGCATCATCAAAATGCAACAAAACAATGCTGAAACTTTCAAATTTTGCTCCATATTTTTACCCGATGACCCTTTTTAAAAAAATACTCAATGACCCCCTTTTTAAAAATATTATACATAATGACCGGACCCCTTTTGATTTTGTTTGTAGGCCTACCACGCATACCGTTCCCGATACTGGGCCCATATTTTGCGCGATGCCGGTAGGCACATAGACATAGGCCTACCCGTCACTTCTACTTTATAGTTGAGTGCTGGGGAGGGGTTACTGGTCTGCTCCGAGGGTTGGTGCGATTCTTTCTTTTTTTAATGCCGCAAGCCTACGATATTTTAGCAATTGTCGGCTATGAAGTTATAAATTTTATCTTAAAATTATGAATTTTATCCTAAAATTATGAATTTTCTCCTAAAATTATGAATTTTATCCTAAAATTATGAATTTTATCCTAAAATTATGAATTTTATCCTAAAATTATGAATTTTATCCTAAAATTATGAATTTTATCCTGAAATTAGGAATGATTTTGATCCTGAAATTTAATAGGAATTTTATCTCAGATTATACTTGTGCCCCGCTGGCCAAAATTTATTGTGCAGACTGGAGGGTTCTGTTCAGCTCTTTTTCGCAGAGAAATTTTGTAGCATCAACCTGGCCTGAGCCTGAGGGTCAAGGTTTCCTCACCAGCCAACCTCGAAGCTGCAGGCTACATGTAGAACTAGAATGAGGAGCTGGTCGCCGGGGCTGGTCGATGCATGGAAGTAATAGATCAACCATTACTTCCATGGTCGATGGCATTATAATATGTGTGATATAAAACTTGAGTAGATTTTTCTGTAATAAGCGTAGGCCTACAGCCTACCCGGATCAGATCATCAGTCTTCACGACGTATCATCATCTTCATGATCATCGCTAGTTTTTTTACTTTGACTTTTAACTTAAAAATTCTTAAACTTGTCGAAAGAAGAACCTGCCATGTGTCAGTGTCATCACTTTAATATATTTAATAATCATTTCTGGATCACTTTCGTTCATTCTTTAAAATACCGGGCAAGTATGTCGGTAAATGTGTATTTTTGTGCTAATTTTATTACAAAATATTTGATATCAATCCACTATAGTTGCAAGATCCACTTATAAGTGGTAATGGTATCCGAGTATATGACAAGTTTAGTTCGGTGTCACCTACCCGCTGAGAGAGCCTAAATGCATGCATTGTAATATCAAATGACGGGCGCTAGCAACACACATGCTAAAGTCAGCAAGTCGCGAACACAAGCCGTGCTTGAGTTCTTGTGTTCGTGACTTCCTGAGTTCAAAGTCAGGAAGTCATGAACTCAAGCGGCGCTTGAGTTCTTGTGTTCCTGAGTTCAAAGTCAGGAAGTCGTGAACTCAAGCGCGGCTTGTGTTCACGAGTTCCTGACTTTAAAGTCGTGAAGTCAGGATCTCAAGCGCGGCTTGTGTTCACGAGTTCCTGACTTTAAAGTCACGAAGTCAGGAACTCAAGAACTCAAGCGCGGCTTGAGTTCACGAGTTCCTGACTTTAAAGTCATAAAGTCAGGATCTCGTGATCCTGTGTTCCTGACTTGAAGTCAGGAAGTCAGGAACTCAAGCGTGGCTTGAGTTCACGAGTTCCTGACTTTAAGTCAAGAAAATAGGATCTTGCGATAACTAACGTGGATGGGCTTACAATTAAAATACCAGCGCCGTAAAAATTGAACAGATTTCATGAGTTCTTGAGATCCTGAGTTGTCTTAACTATTTCTTTATTTTGATATCTCTACTTTCTATTTATTTCAAACTGGCTAAGTCAGGAACACAAGAAGTCGGGATTTGTGATCACAAGATCCTGACTTCTTGCGTTACAAAGCAACCCGCATGGCCCTTAGTTACTTCCGTAGCAACGATACCAGGACAAGGACCTACACAAGATCCAAGCTGCAAAGGGGCAACGCAACCACGAATGTTTTCAAGTACTCTTACTTTCCATGCACGACTACTGACTGGAATACCCTAACAGAAGACATCACAACAGCACCAACTCTGCACAGCTTCAGGAGGCGGCTCATGAGTAATTTTTTTGCACACTCTCACATTTTTCGCGCGCAAATTCCACCTGACCTTATTCCACCAAAGTTGGCGATAGTACAACTTTAACCAGTTGAAGCTGGTAACTGAACCGTATCCAGATCCAGTAGGGGAAAAATGGTGATTGCGTGACCTAAAGTGGTTATTTTTTTGTACATTGAAGCATGTGAAAAGTATGAAATGGTCAAATGGTGGGAAACTTTTTAAATGGCTGCCAAAATGCCTAATATGGTCAAAAATTGCCATAAATTGTGTGATTTAGATATCATGATAATGCTAAAAATATATCCTACATGACATACTATATTATTTCATATTTTGACATGTTTTTTTTTCTGTGTTTTATATGTGTGTTTTTATGTTCCATGCAATCTCTGCGTAATTGGCTCTTTTTTCCCACACATTTCTGCGCAATTAGCTATTTTGTCCGTGCAATTGGCTATTTTCTCCAGGCAAATCATTTGTCCCTGATGATAACACAACCTAACAAGGGTAAAAGGTCACATTTAATCAATGTTAGAGGAGTTTTTCCCTACAGACACTTGTAGCTACACAAATTGAATAGGCCTTCATATTTATCAACACTGTCATTTCCTCCTTTTGGCCAATATTTTATATGGAAAAACACCTAATGACAATTTTACTGACTTTTCCTTTTCCTTGCCATTCAAATATTTAATATTTTGCCTTCTTTGCAGGGAAGTACTTCTAAGTGTATGTGTGTTACATACATGTTCATCATAAATGGCCAAAGATCACCGAGGGGAGATACGGATGTGACTCTTAACAGCCGTCAATATTTGTATAAAATTTGCTATCAAAAGTCGTCATAGATTGTAATATCATTCCATGCTAATAATACTCATAATTATGCATGTTGTGGGGCAAGAAGTGTTTTAATTAGAGAAAACAATCCTTTTGGTTATTTTACCAAATAATATAGGTGCAGGTTTAAGTGATTCCTACATTTTAATCTTTAACAATTTGCATGAATATTTTAATAATTGAAATGTAGATTGGTTAATAACTTGATCTGTTTTTTCACAAAAGTAAGCATAAAGAAAAAAGTATTATAGAATTACTGTGTTAAGTTTATTAACCTGTTACGTTAGTAGACCTGTAGTTAACGCCCCAATTATAAGATAACACATAAGCCAAGTGCTAGGGCAACATGGCGGAAGCCAGCTCCCTGGCATCAACGATAGACAGACATTTTCTAGAGTGTGTGATCTGTTCAGACACTTTCAATGATCCGCGAATTTTGCCATGTCAACATTCTTTCTGTTGTGAGTGTTTGGAAAATTGGGCCAAATCCTGCAGTGATGATTATAGCATTGTGAGTTGTCCTCTCTGCAAAAATATCTATCGGATTCCAGAAGAGGAAGGAATAAAAGGTTTTCCTGTTCATTTTCTTGTGACTAATTTGCAAGACACAGTAGACAAAGTCAAACAGGTATGTTGTGTACTTTACCTATTGTTGTAAATAGGTGCAGATCCATATTTTTGTAAAGTTAAAAGGAGGGGGCAAGCAATTTTTGACACACATTCATGGGGTTCCTTTAAAATGTTACAGTTGCTAGGTTTGTATAGTAAATGGAGGTCAGGTGTAACTTCACACAAATTGTGTAAAATTTTACACAACCATAATAACAGTATTTGAACAAGTATTTTTTAACTAAACATTAATTAAAGAAAAAAGTGGAAATATTAGATTGTTTGGAAAGAGATTGGACAAAACGATGCAACATTTTATTAAAGAATATACAAGACAGACCCCAGATTAAATATCACCTTTGCTGTGCAAGAAAGACTCAAGATTCAATCTCAGGGATTCAATACAACATTTTCCAAGAAAAATCTGATCAAGAAACTTTTTTCCTTTTAACCCTATCCTTTTACCCCCATCAATTTCATGCCATATGGCATGAAATGGCTTAAAAAATATGCATGTAAAAAATATTTACACAAATAAGGTCTTATCTTTTTTCCTTTTTTCCTAATATAACTACCATTTACACATCGTAAAATGGTTTAAACAGTTTGAAACTTGCATATTTTAACCACTTTAGGCCAAATTTTGAACTAAAAATAGCCCAAAAATGTCCATAAACTTTTTAAATATAATCCAAATTAACTCGGATTTCTTTTTATTATAAACATGGAAGTGTATTTAAAACTGCATGAAAATGCCACATTGATGTACGCAAACACTTCAAAAATGTAAATCAAATTTTTTTTTCATATCTGGCTATGGGCTCATTAATTATTCATGAGCTAATTTGCATACAATTTACATAATTAATTATTAAACTTAAAGTCCAAGCTTGCCATTGGTATGCCACTTATTGGTTTTTACCAAGCTGATAACACTGCAACGCAGTAGTTAATGCGATGCCTCCACACCACTCAAATATACCACTTTTGTGGGGGTAATAGAATAGGGTTAATGTTACTATCTTCTTCATGCTCCTCATGTCTTCTTCCTCTTCTCCTCCTTTCATACCACAGAAGAAATCTACCACTCACCTCTGTGACAAGCATGGTAAAAAGTTGAAATACTTCTGTGAGAATTGTGGCTGTGCTGCCTGCTCAGATTGTTCTGCTCTTGATCCCAGTCATAGAGGCCATTCATTCATCCGGCTGAAGGAAGCGTCAAGACGTCTGAGCAGTTCCTTGGAAAATCTTACCAAAAAGGTTGGAAATGTAGAGGAGAAATACACAACTGCAATCCAACAAACGCAGCAGGTAAAGCAGAATCTCGACCGTGATACAGATGCAAAGATACAGGCCATAGATGAAGCAAGGAATGAACATATGCAGAAAGTGGACAATCTGGTTAGAGCTTACAAGCAAGATGCCTACAGTAAGAAAGAACACAATGTGAAAACAATTGAACAGATCGAGGAAAAGCTCCAGGTTGATCTAGCCAGCCTAAGAAGTTCAAACGAACTAGCAAGCAATGTGATTGAGTCTGGTTCTGATTCTGATATCATCTCCCTCTACCCATCATTGTCATCATCACTACAACAACTTACTCAAGCGCAACCCACTCCAGTAAATAGCAAGCTTGGTCAGATCAAACTAGAGCCCCCTCAACCTACTTCCACGGATTTGCCTTCTTTGGAGCAGTTGCTATGCGATAAGTTGCATATCACTGTGGCACCTACCCAGCACACTCAAGTAAGCCATCAGACCAGCAACTTATCAGTGAAACCTGCAGCAGCAGCAAAGACCTTACCATCAGCAACAGCAAAACATTTGCCATCATCAGCAGCAGCAAAATCCCAACTGCTGGGATTTGCAGCAAAATCCCCACAATCATCAACAATAAAACCCTTATCAGCCTTTACAGCAAATGCTCAAGTTAATGCAGCAACAGCATCAAAACAAGATATAAGCTTATTTCCAAGGTCCCTATCTGTGCAAAGTACAATGCCTAGTTCCCAACCCAGCACCCAGCCTAGCATCCAGCCAAGCACCCTGCCTAGCACCCAGCCCAGTATTGATAAAAAGTGGAAAGAATGTGAACAAATCAAAACTACCCCAAAAGTCGAGTCTCCAAGAGGTATTGCCATTCATCCCAATGGGGATTTTGTTTTGACCAGCTGGGGTGCACCTGTGACAGTGTTCTCTAGGAATAGTAAGTTTTGGTCTCGGAATGGTCATTTTAAGCATATAATTGAAAGCTCTCCTTCGGGTATCTATGACATTGCCATTAATCCCAGCAACCAATACATCATACCTGGTGATTATGGTAAGAATGAATTCCACATATATGACAGTCAAGGGGTCCTAGTCAGTACTACTCCCACATATGATATCAACAATGAGCCATCCGACCCTAGATCAGTTGCTGTAGATTCAACAGGTAGAATCATAGTAGGATTAGGTTACAGTACGCACAATACTGTGTCTATTCATCAGCCTGATGGGACACTGATATCCAAGTTTGAAACAACATCATGTCCACACAAGCTAACCTGTACACCAGATGATAAGCTTATCATATCATTTGAAAGCAATACCCTGCAAGTAATGGATCAATCAGGTCACAATGCTAGCATCATTCAGCCTCCTCCTGTTGTTCAATCATGGAAACCTTGTTATGTGTGCTGCAGCAAACAAGGGGAACTGTTTGTTGTCAACATTGGTTCTTCTAAGGGTGTGTATAGATATGTGTGTACAGGTGGAAAATACAAATATCTAGACTGCATCACTAGGATGAACTATGATCCACGTGGTATTGCATTGTCTGCAGATGAACAGGAATTGTTTGTGGTTGATTGTCAGGCAAGTATTGTGAAAATATTGCGATGAAAACAAATCTTTTTTTTTTTGCAGTGTATCATTCAAATCTAGAAATATTACAAATATAAAGATGTTACACTGTATCTCAGGCCAAAGCTCTAAAGGTTAATTTACAGTTATATAGCAATTATTGATAATGATAACCTTTTGGCATTATAAAAGATAAATATGTTTTTGTTTTCTTTTGTAAATATGTATAGGTAGCCTATAGGCAGAAATTACTAGGCTTTTGTTACTACACTCAAAGAAAGAACCATTTTTGCTAAACATTAATAATTATTGTACTAATTGTTTATGTTTCTGTGTATAGAACAAGGCAGAAAGACATAATTTTAATCCATAGTTTCAATTTATTACGGTATAATAACATCATATGCTGATAAATTAATCGTCTGTTATTATATTTCTTTTTAAACGGGCCTTTTCATGCCATTAACGTATATGTACATAACTATTTTTGCTGAACCATGAAATGGTCTCAGCCTATATTAGTGTATGTTACTTACTTACTTACTTGCTTGCTTACTTACTTACTTACTTACCAACCTTTTGGTCTAAAATGGACATATCTTTAAATGCCACGAAGGTATGAACACCCAAGTGGTGTCAAATGAAAGAGGACAAAGTAAAGAATATAATAAAGAAACACAGGGGGTGCTACTGCTAATAGTTTTAAAGTTGTGGTCCATTTTTATTCAGAAGGTGCCCAATTGGGCTACTAAATCACAGGTTTGCACTGGGAGACAGCTTGTCTGCTATTTTGATAACAAGCATATTGTTTCCAAGAAAGTGAAGTAAATATTGTGAAATTCCCAAAGTATTATTAAAACAGTATCTTAACCACATGGACCAAACTGGATGTGTCTCAGATCGCCCACTACAGCCCATTTTGTGGTTAGTATTTAGATTACAGGAAATTACAGTGTCCCATGATGCATTTATGAAAATACACACTAAGGGTATGTGGTAAGTGCTATAGTTGCCTCAGATTGCGCAATAATGGTGAATACTTGTGTGGTGGGGGTTTGGTGGTCAAATGTTATTCCTTCCCATGATGCATTTATGAAAATCAATACATACACACTAAGGCTACAAGGTAAATGCTATATAGTTGCTACCGACATTTTGAAATATGTCCGATTGAGCTACAACTTAGTACAAATAATCCTTGATATAAGGGGATCATTAAACATCATCTGCGGTCATCCAAGGTCAAAGTTTAAAACTGCTCCGATGAGGCTGTAACTCTGGAAAAACAATCCCCGGCACTTAGGGAGCATGAAACAGCAAAGGTCATCTGAGGTCAAAGGTCAGGTCAAATTTAAAGTCGCTCCGATGTGCCTGTAACTGGGGAAAACAATCCGTGGCAGTGGGGAGTATGGAACTGCAAAGGTCATCTGAGGTCAAAGGTCAGGTCAAATTTTAAGTTGCTCCGATTGGGCTGTAACTCAGGGAAAATGATCCCTGACACTTAGCGAGTATGAAACTGCAAAGGTCATCCAAGGTCAAAGGTCAGGTCAAATTTAAAATTGATCTGATCATTCTGTAACTCAGGGAAAACAATCCCTGACACTTCCACAAGTATAAAACTGCAAAGGTCATCTGAGGTGAAAGGTCAGGTCAGATTTGAAGTTGCTCCGATCGGCCTAGGCCTATACCACAATATGCTGTCGAAGTCACATGGTTCAGCTATGGTGCGATAACCGCTCTAGTTATTATCATGTTATTCCTATTATTAGGATTGTTATTATTGTTATAGATAGCTACTTCATCAATACCAATATCAATGTCAAAAATGAAAGAAATTTAGGCCTGTCTTTATTTACATTTTGTTCATTTGCTTGCTTGATTTTTGTATATAAATATAATTATTGTATTTCTGTATTTTGAATCATGGTATTTATAATTATCTTGTAGTTGATGATACCATTATACTTATTTGTAATATATTGTAAATACATTGTAAATACTGTATGATATTTTGTAAATATTGTGTATCGTAATATCTTTTGTTGCTATACAATGAGGGCCTGCTTGAAAAGCAGTGCTTGTCACTGAAGCAGTATAACCCTCAATAAAGAAAGAATAAATAATAATAATAATAATAATAATAATAATAATAATAATAATAATAATAATAATAATAAGATAACATTAAAGCCAAGTTTCCATTTAAAGTCTTCAAACTAAACAAAAACATGTTCCTCTTCCAAGACTGAGTCAAGCTGGTTGCACGACTAGTCTTTGCGCAGTCATTAATAATGGTATCATGCATGATATAGCAATCAATACAGACTGCAGGAGGAGGTTGTTTGCCATGCAGAAAGCCTTCACCTGTTCACCCATGGCCTCTGATTGAACTGAACCATTGTTATGTCATGTTGTGCTAGCTGTCTGCGAGTCTATGCTTATAATATATAGGGCAACATGGCGGAAGCTGGCCTCAACGATAGTTCCCTGTCCCTGGCATCAACGATAGACAGACATTTTCTAGAGTGTGTGATCTGTTCAGACATTTTCAATGATCCAAGAGCTTTACCATGTATGCATCATTTCTGTTGTGAGTGTTTGGAGAATTGGGCTAAATCCTGCAGTAATGATAACAGCATTGTGAGTTGCCCTCTCTGCAAAAATATCTATCGGATTCCAGAAGAGGAAGGAATAAAAGGATTTCCTGGTCATTTTCTTGTGACTAATTTGCAAGACACTTTGGATAAAGCAAAGCAGGTATGTAGTGTACTTTTCTTTATCAAGTATTTGTATGGGCCTGTAATACCAAAGCATTGCCTCATGTTTGTGTGTGCTTTTTCTGATGTGACAGCTGCTACATTGTCCATTCCTCTGCCAAAATGTCTGGTTCTCTGCTGTTCTCTTTGTTGCTCAAATGAACAGTTTGTTCAATTTGTCCAAAAATGAAACTTGCCAGTTTATTGTGTGTGTTCTTTTCTTTTGTGACAGCCCTATGTTCCACCTTTATACAATTTCCAGTTTGCTCCTGCAATTTTTAGCTCAAGTAAATAGAGCCTAGCTTTGTTTATTTGTCCAAAACGTCAAGCTATCGTGTAAATCCTGCCCCTAAATGAGCAAAACATAATAGAAATACAAGTATTTATTTTAAGTTAGCCAATGAAAAGTTTAATTAACTCAAGTCTATAGGAAAATGTAAAATAGGAACCTTAAATAGGAACCTTTTATACAAACGCTCATTGGCTGTGCAATAATTTTGGTAAGCAAAAATGCTTGGGCCCTTCCCTCCTCCCAAAAGACGCTTGTCCCCTTCCTATAAATCACCCCGGTAGGGCCAGTACATATAATTACTGCACCCCCACCCAACTCTATAAATTGCACTGGTCACTACGGTTGTTCTCTGCTTCCAACTCCATATTTATCCACACACCAATAAACTGACCATAGCATGCTTTAGAATCACCAATTTCAAAATGAAAGTAATTAATTTTAAAAAAAAAACCGTTTGTTTTTTTAATGGTATGTTTTGATTTTTATGTTTGATATAAAAGTGGTTCTAATTGATGTCTTAATTTGACTGATTTTAGCATCCTCATAATGTACCCCGATATATTTCCCATTGAATTGTGTCATTTACTGGTAATTAATTAAAATGAATTTAAAGACAAGCATTAGGCGATGAAAAAAAAGGCCGACCGACCGACCCTACTTGAAAGGTCCGTCTGCCCGTAGAACAGGTTTCTTTTTTTCGTCAGCCTTAACAACAAATATATAATGTTCATATTCAATATTAAACAATATTTCCAATGCATTTTCACCATTTCATACAAATTTCAACTGAAGTGGTTCACTTAATGAATAAAAGTCAGACCTGGAGTTTTTGTTAAATACACAATTACAGAATTTGAAACTCACAACATGTTATGAATATGAGCCGAGATTTGTATATCTAAGAATGTCAAAAAACTTGTGAACAAATACCAGAGGCGCTATAGTTATAATGGCGATTAATACCACACCAAATTGCTATTTTATTATGTAAATACCCTAACCCATAACCCCGTACACATCCATGTATCGTTTATGTCCTTCACTGAAAAGGTCAATTTTATTTATCTAAATCTGTCCTTTCTTACATTTCCTTTTAGCTCACTCTTTCTTTCTTTTTTTTTCTTCTTTCTTTCTTCCTTCCTTCATTATTTTAGCTTCCTTGCTTCCTCCTGTACACTTACAATTTTTATTGCCTTACGGTAATCCATTCATCCCATCCGCACCCTAAACCATAGTCCCGCACCTGTAACACGTCCATACTTTTTTTTTTTTCCTCCTTTTCTTTCCATTTTTCTTTCTTTCTGTATAATGCATCCACTGGTCTCTGGCACGTAAGTTGGCCTATGCACCTCTGTGTGTGCATGTTACGTTGCGTGTATGCAGACACGCTAACACCGACGCGCTGCCTGCTATTTACGGTGACTCGTTTTGTTGAGAATCTTTTTCATAACAAAAAAACCTTGTTTTTAACCGTATTTTCACTGTTTTTGAAGCCAATTCTTGACCGTTTTCAACCAAATATAGTTTACTATACTTCCGTACATTCTAATTTCCTTTTTAATATCTTGTGAGAAAAGCCCCCAACCTCTTGACCCAAATGTGCATTCTGTGAATGTATCTTTGTAGTATAGCTTTTGCTGCAGAGTAGTGTGAGAGCATCACCTTTCTCAGGTTAGCTACAACAGCACCGTTCGGGATTACCCGCGTTCGGGATTACCCGCCGTTCCCCTCTTTCTCAACTTTCCTGGTACATGAAGTACATGTACAGCGTGTCCCAAAAGTAACTTAACATTGTGAATTTGCCATATCTCAAATATTTCCTACTTCATACCAAAATGGAGAACATATTTACATACAATGTAGATTGATCTTTTAGAATTATTATGATGCCAAAAACAGCATTATTGATGACCCTTGACCTTACTGTGCGACAGTTACATATGTGTGTATCAAACCCACAAAAGCAAGCTCATATGTTCTTTGTTCAAGAACATGAATGATGTGCTTCCCTGAGCAATAGAGTTGGTTCACTCACTGCACACGTTACATTTAGATCCATGAACATTCATGGATTACATGGCCTAGCGTAAGCGTGACTGCTGTTTTAGATTATAATTAGGTATTATAATATTAAACTTTATTGATAATATTAAACTTTATTTTAAAACAGTTTAAGTGAAGATAAATTACCTATAGATCAACAGATTCAGATATGGTATGGTTCTTTGCCGAGACAAAGTCGGACAAACTCACTCAAGCAAAGTTTAAGGAACATTTTAATGTAAATTATGCACCCAGACGAAATACAATCCAGCAACTATTGCAGAAATTCCTATCAACTGGATCTGTTCATGATCTATCTCGGCAGGACGTGGAAGAACAGGAAGATCGACTACAAACATCGATGTTATACAAAGAGCGGTGGCGAAAAGCCCGAGACGACCAGTAGGTCGACTTTCAATGAAGTTAACAACGGACCGCCTACAACTGTTCATCGAATCCTCAGAAAAGATCTTAAGCAGTTTCCATATAAAATCCAGATAAAAAGAAAATGAAGATTACGCATTGAAAACAAACAAACAAACAATCAAACAAACACAGCAAAATTAAACAAAACATATTTTAAAACGATAACACGTTATATTGTGTTATCATGTCTCAAATGACGAGACTTATTTTGCGTTTATAAAAGTGGGTTTTACGGTACGGTAGATATCCGTTAATTTCATGCCAAAGGGTCATGACCACATTAGCATGTTTGGTATCATAACATTTCTAAAAGAATTATCTACATACTGTGCAATTTTTGTAACAACACTATTAACCAAACTCAAGTTATGGCAAATTCACAATGTTAAGTTACTTTTGGGACACCCGGTATACATAACACATGAGACTAGCTCTTTTCATGTTCATTCATGTATAAATGTGCGGCCTTCAATGCATAACAAAAGAATAACTCCCGGTCCATTGAAATTGTTTATTTGCATAATAAATACAATACAATTGCTCTAAAATATTATCTTATTTTTTATTTCTCATGATGTTGATATACATATGAATTGTAATATCACAATATACTAATATATAATAATGAAGCGGTCTGATTTGTTTAAAAACCATTAAATTTGTAATACTTGATTCAGAGTTTTTTTTCTGAGAACAACAGTATACGTTCTGTGCATTGAGAGTGTTTCTCTCAAAGCGGGCACATTTCATTTCATGACGTCAACTTTTTTTAGGTCAAATCTGTCTCATTCGAAGGAACTCACCGCTTACAGTTGGTTTTTGCGGAATATCAATTTTAAATGTCTTATTTTCTCAAAAAAGGAGTCATTTTCATTGTTCTCATAATATTAGCTTGCCAATGATATGATGTTGTCCGAGCAATATATATGCATGCCCTTTAATAAATGTTCGTATAGTTAGATAGATAGATAGATCCTTCATCTTCTTCTCCCTCATTGTTGTTGCCATTGTTATCACCATCATCACCCTTTTCCCACCTCCTCACTTAACTTATTTTCCTTCTATTTATTCTACAGAAGAAATCCAGCACCAACTATTGTGAAAATCACAAGGGCAAGAAGTGTGAGTACTTCTGTGAGAATTGTGGCTGTGCTGCCTGCTCAGATTGTTCTGCTCTTGATCCCAGTCATAGAGGCCATTCATTCATCCGACTGAAGGAAGCATTAATACGACTGAGTAGTTCCATGGAAAAACTTACCAAAATAGTTGAAAATGTAGAAGAGAAATACAAAACTGCAATCCAACAGACTCAGCAGGTAAAGCAGAATCTTGACCAAGATACAGATGCAAAGATACAGGCCATAGATGAAGCAAGGAATGAACACATGCAGCAAGTAGACACTCTAGTTAGAGCTTACAAGCATGATGCCTATAGTAAGAAAGAACAAAATGTCCAAAAAATTGAACAGACCGTGGAAAAGCTCCAGGTTGATCTAGCCAGCCTAAGAAGTTCACATGAACTAGCAAGCAATGTGATCGAGTCTGGTTCTGATTCTGATATCATCTCCCGCTACCCATCATTGTCATCATCACTAGAACAACTTACTAAAGCGCAACCCACTCCAGTAGATAGCAAACTTGGTGAGATCAAACTAGAACCCCCTCAGCCAACTTCCATGGATTTGCCTTCTTTGGAGCAGTTGCTATGTAATAAGTTACATATCACTGTCGCGCCTACCCAACACACTCAAGTAAGCCATCAAACCAGCAACTTATCAGGATTTACAGCAAGATCCCCACAATCATCAACAATTAAACCCTTGTCAGCTTTTACAGCAAATGCTCAAGTTAATGCAGCAACAGCACAAGATCCAAGCTTATTTCCAAGGTCCCAATCTGTGCAAAGTACAATCCCTACCACCAAGCCCAGCATTGATAAAAAGTGGAAAGAATGTGGACAAATCAAAACTACCCCAAAAGTCAAGCATCCAAAAGGTATTGCCATTCATCCCAATGGGGACATTGTTTTGACCAGCTTGTCTTCACCTGTGACAGTGCTCTCTAGGAATGGTGATTTCAAACATGTCATCAAAGGCTCTCCTTCTGATATTGACATTTCCATTACTCCCAGCAACCAATACATCATACCTGGTGAGTATGGTAATAATGAATTCCACATATATGACAGTCAAGGTGTCCTAGTCAGTTCCACTCCCACATATGATATCAACAATCAGCCATCCACACCTAGATCAGTTGCTGTAGATTCAACAGGTAGAATCATAGTAGGATTAGGTTGGAATGATCAGAAGACTGTGTCCATTCATCAGCCTGATGGGACTCTGATATCCAAGTATGGAACAACATCATCTCCACGCATGCTAACCTGTACACCAGATGATAAACTCATCATATCATTTGCTGACCATACCCTGCAAGTAATGGATCAATCAGGTCATAATGCTAGCATTATCCATCCCCCTCCTGGTATTCAATCATGGAGGCCTTACCATGTCTGCTGCAGTAAACAAGGGGAACTATTTGTTGGCAACTATGGTAATCCTAAGGCTGTGTATAGATATGTGTGTACAGGTGGAGAATACAAGTATCTAGACTGCATCACTAGGATGTACAACAGTCCAGATGGTATTGCATTGTCTGCAGATGAACAGAAATTGTTTGTGGTTGATTGGAAGTTAAGTATTGTCAATATATTTCGATGAAAACAAATTGTTTGCAATATTGACATTTTAGTCTAATGTAAAATTATAATTATAATGTGAGTGAATAATTTGAAACTCAAACACATGAAAATATGATAATAATAATAATAATAATAATAATAATAATAATACAAATAATAATAATAATAATAATAATAATAATAATAATAATAATAATAATAAAGAACAACAACAACAACAACAACAACAACAACAACAAAAACAACAACAACAGACAACAAATATTGAATTAAACATAAAACTGATCAACTGGACTCACATTTATTTGAGAGGCTACAGTATCGCACCTAATCCAAGGTGCATCTTCAGGCCAAATCTGATGATCTGGTGGCAAAAGGTCGTTGACCTGTGACAAGGTGGTGTTGCCAGAGGTCGTGGATCTTGAGTCGAACTTCTTAGGAATGTTCTTGATGACAGAATTGTAAGCCCCGCCAAGTTATGGCGAAGACCGCCTCCCTGTTTAGTGAAGGTTGTTCTTTCTTGACGTAAATTGTTTCTTTGACGCCCCTTTCAAACCACCTGCGTTCTCTGTCTAAAATCACAACATCTTGGTTGTCAAAAGTGTGATGTGTACTGTCCAAATGCGTGAACACGGCTGAATCCCGCATCCAGTACTAGCACGTCTATGCTGGTACATGCGTTTGGATAATGTCTGTTTGGTTTCCCCTATGTACAAGTCCTGGCAATCAGCGTCCTTGCATTGTATTGCATAAACTAAATTGCTTTGTTTGTCCTTGGGCGGCTTGTCTTTGGGGTGAACCAAATTCTGTCTCAAGGTGTTGGTTGGTTTGAACGACACAGGGATTTGATGTTTTTCAAAAATTCTGCGAAGTTTTTCAGACAGTTTAGACACGTAGGGGATGGTGATGTTCTTTCGTTCAGCCGGTGTATAAATCGCTTCATGAGTCGCGAGTGTTGGATTCTTTGGCAGCTTTGTTGACAGAAAGCGCTTTATGGAAAGTCCACTTGCGATAACCGCACACACCCAACGCTGATTTCAGATGATCGTGTTCTTCTTCCTTCAGAGTCTCAACACCACCTTGTCACAGGTCAACGACCTTTTGCCACCAGATCATCAGACGGCCTGAAGATGCACCTTGGATTAGGTGCGATACTGTAGCCTCTCAAATAAATGTGAGTCCCGTTGATCAGTTTTATGTTTAATTCAATATTTATTAAACCTGGATGAATGACAACCTTCACAAACGTAAACAGACAACAAAATTAGTAAATACACTTGATTCTGAGTTTCCCTGTCACCCCGCCTGCATTTGAAATTTAACTGATTCTAATTTTTCAACAATTAAAATTAATCAAAAAAAAGCCCCATGAATTCATGCTCATTTTTGGAATCAATATAATCTGAACTTGCTTCATATACTTCACCTGCTGAAGCATGTCTACGTAAGTCAGACTTTAATCCTTAAATAATTCAATACATAAGCTTGTGATTCCGCATTTTGACCGATAATAAAAATGATCGTTTGTTTTATGAACATGTGACAGGACACTTAGAATCAAGTGTGAAGGGCCTAGTCAGGCCCGTACGCAGGGGGGGTGCGACCGCACCTCCCCAAATTTGCAAAAGCATACAAAAAGTCCCAAAATGTATGAATTTGCGAAGCGTAGAACGAGCAAAAAAATCAGTTTTTTACGCTTTTTGGTCAAAAAGGACAAAATTTGGGGAAAAAGTCCACTTTTACAAAATCGCACCCCCTCTTGGGAAAAAAGTCCACTTTTTCAAAATCAGCACCCCCCCAAAAAAAATCCTGCGTACGGGCCTGGGCCTAGTAAAAATTAAAACATTATGGTACACTGCAACAAATGGATAGCACTCTAACTTCAATATGTAGCCAAAACGTGGAACAGTGATTAGAATTATTGCTTCAGGTGCATGAGGTCCCGGGTTTGATTCCTGGCAGTGGAAACTTAATGGAATATTGACTTTTAATTGGCAACATTTGTAGATTAAATTCAGACTTCCGCTCTCCCCATGATACATTTAGAATTAGGTAAATGAACCATGAGAGAATTATGTCCTTTGGAGGGGATGTTAAGCAATTGGTTCAGTGTACAGGAGAGACATACCTGTTGTACATGTAGCTTACAGTCAGTTCTGACTGTCCCAACCTGTCCCAGTGTAACCCCAAATGGAAAATACAGTTGTGATAATTATAACACTCCAACACATCAATATCACTGATATCAACAGGTTAAAGTATTACAAATTCATAACACAAACACCTCTATAAACATGCATAGTGTTAACCATATACAATGCCTCCTATTATGTGTTAAGTAAATGAATAAACATGTTGAAATGTTTAAAAAGTGCTATCAATCATTTTTTTTGCAGTGTATCATTCAAATTAATAAATATTCATACATACTCACGATATAACGACGTTTCTGATTGGATTTGGACCCTTTTTGCTGGTCATAAATTCCGTTTATGACCAGTACGCAGGGCATAAACAAGCTGCGCCACGCAGCGTTGGAACCCAATTAACACGATCCACGATTTGCTAGTGTTGCGTACATCGCGATGTCACCAGCGCCCACTCACGCTGGCGCAAAAGATGACGCGTATCACGCGTTGACTCCCGGCCGTTTGACCTCATGAGCCGAGCTGCTTCCAGCAAGTAGGCCTACTCATTTTCTTCCAATTTTATGAAGGAAAACGGAATGGAAATGTTATTTAAACTTGTAAACCCTTATTATTTTCATCTGTATTGAATTGCTAAGAATGTTGGGTATGTATGAACGGAGTTCATTCATAGGATTGAGGGCATGCCCTCAATCCTATGAATGAACCCCTAATTACATAAAAATGGTTACACTGTTTTCAAGCCAAAGGTTTATTTACAGTTATATACCAATTATTGATAATGATAACCTTTTGACATAATAAAGGATAATTATGCTTTTGTTTTCCTTTGTAAATATGCATAGGCAGCGTTATTAGTAGGCATATCACCTCAAAAATAAGCGCAGCAAAAACACATTATTTAATGTTTCTACATGAATAAGCTTTATTAAAGCATCAAAAATCAAAAAACCGAATTGAAATCCGTCAATGCATTGTGATGTAATGTCAATTTTAGGATGCTCATAAATGGAATGCAAATCTGCCACAAATGGCTAGAATCACAAAATTGGCACATTTCGAGATTTTGAAGGTTTATTTGGACGCTTGCTTGAAAAAGCAGCATTAATTTAAGTATCACATGTTAAATGCCTATCTTTTCTGACACCGTCAAAGAAAACAAAATTTAAAAATCTATCATTAAATAATTATAATAAATTAACCAAATATACTATTTTAGCAATTTTGGCCAATCTGCATAGAAATTAATGAACCTTTGGAACAGCGAACCTTCGGAATAGCGAACCTTCGGAATAGCGAAGTCCGCCCCCTCTGTCCCAACTAGCCCCAGTGTTTAAATGGACACAAAGGAAAAAAGCTTAACAAGTAGTGTGCTAAATATAAACACTCAAACACATCAATATCACTGATATCAACATGTTAAAGTGTTTTAAAAGAATTCATAAAACAAACACCTCTGTAAATGTGCATACTGTTAACCATATACAAATGCCTCCTTTTATGTGTAAAGTATATGAAAAATGAAATGAAATGTTTAATTTAGTTTAAAAAGTGATATCCATCATTTTTGGGGTGTATTCAAATTGATAAATGTTATCATTGATGTTACACTGTATTTCAGACCAAAGCTCCAAAGGTTTATTTACAGTTTTTACTATAATTAATGATAATGATAACCTTTTGACATAAGGCCAAATTAAAAAAAAGGTTTGTCTCAAAGCTCTCCAACTTTGAAAAACTAATGCATTTTTTTTTTTTCAAAACCTTCTTTTCAAATGCGAAAAACCTCAAAGTCCTATTCTACTGTATGAAGTGTTGTATTGAACAATAAAGTGATGCTGCTATTGTAGAGCACCGGGGTCTAAAATTGTCAAAACGACATTTCAATCATATTTTTTACACTTTTTCTGAAAAAAAATTAAATTTACTAATGCGGGTGAATAAACTAATGCGCAGGAGCTTTGAGACAAACTTTTTTTTTTTTAAATTTGGCCTATAAAGGATAATTATGTTTTTGTTTTCTTTGCAAATGTGTGTATTTAGCCTTGTGAAAACATTGACCTATAACTCTATCTAGGCTGTAGTTTGATCAACCAAATTGGTACACTGTAAATTGGCAGAACACATGGAACGCGTTCATTAAGGGAAGGGGTATGAGTGTTTGGACAGTATTTATTGTACATCAGACATATCGAATTGCATTCTGAATACAAAGAATGGCCTTCTGATATCAAATAATTTTGATTTTTTGAAATTCGCAATGTAATACACATTTTATGGCAAATCATTAAAAATTGATATTTTTGATATTTAACAGTACTCGAAGTAAACTTTATAAATCTGATGAATTCTACCTAAAGTGTATGTAGGTGGGATGAAAAGCTGACGATCAATTGAAAATTTTGACCTTTCGTATTGAATATATGGATTTTTTTTTTCCAAAACACCCAAAAAAAATAGGTCTTTTTGGGAAAAATATCCATATCTTCAATATGAAAGGCCAAAATTTTCAATTGATCGTCAGCTTTTCAGAACATCAGTGTTCAAACTACAAGGAACACCAGTGTTCAAATGAAATATAAGGACATTTTGAACATGTGTCAAGTGTTCAAAAGGTGTTACATATGTGTTCTAAGTTTTGAAAATGTTGTCTTATTTTTAAAAATCAAATATTAATGCAACAATGTTTC
The DNA here is from genome assembly GCF_039555335.1 of Amphiura filiformis. Classification (NCBI taxonomy): domain Eukaryota; kingdom Metazoa; phylum Echinodermata; class Ophiuroidea; order Amphilepidida; family Amphiuridae; genus Amphiura; species Amphiura filiformis. The sequence continues at coordinate 3,097,764 of NC_092641.1, read as the reverse complement.
CTTTTTGTGATAGTGCTAGGTAAGGAGACACTATTTAAGGTAAATTTTAGTATGGATATGCATACATTTTTTCATAACTAATCTTGGAAACAGAGACAGAACACTAGTGTCAAGTGTTCTATGACTTTTACAGTGTAGGAATTATTAGGCTTTTGGTACTACACTCAAAGAAAGACTCCTTTTTGCTGAACACTACTTGTACTAATTGTTAAGTTTGTGTATATAGAATAAGGCAAAAAGACAATTTAGCCACATGTATCCATAGTTTCAATTTTACAAGTACAATATCAGCACACATAAGTTTGGTGGTGATGAAAGTGTGACCAAGCTAATTATGTGCACCAAAGATAATTAACAAATATTTTGTACTTAAGTAATATTTAGGAGTAGTAGTAGTAGGAGTAGTACCCGGAAGTAGTAGAAGTAGTAGATAAAGAAACAAAGGTGTGAAGGCCAGTGATCAGTGAATGCACTATCCATCCATTCATAAAAATGTATAAGTCTATTGAAATGTTCTCTTCATAATAATAATAAGAGAATTATGATGGTTAGTGATGTCAGAAGAGTTTGTCATTACTTCTTTAAGGACCAGGTATTTACTGAGACTTTTAACATAATAACTATTGTTTTATTTCATTTTATGACCAACAATTATTGCAAAGGCCCTTTGTCTCAAGATTATGTAGGCGTGTCATCCCATACATTTCTTGCATCATCATCATATGCACAGGAAGTAATTATTAATATTCAATCATGTTAATTTGTTAGACTGACCATAACATCATTGTTAAAGATTACTTGCTATTGGATGGAATATTAATAAGGAGGTTGGACTTGTACAACATGTAGCACCTATAATAAACTTCACCTTTGGGTCGATCCCAACCTCTACAGACTGGTACAATGTTCTTATTTCTACCGAGCTAATTCCCGGCGAAAAGTAACCAACGGTCCAAACTATATAGCAGACCAAACACGCTGGTTACAAAAGTATGCTATATGAAAGGGTATGTAGCCCATACTATCAGCCCTACCCCATACTCAGACAGTAGGGACATGGTACAAATCTTCAAATAATTCAAACATATACACCAGGCACAAAAAGAAACTCGTCAGTATATACATGATATATACATCTTGTTAATTGGACTTCGATTTCTCATTTGACACCCTGTTTGTGACAATCGAGTAAGAATTGACCAAGATATGCTCCTCCAAACCCTCAAACCCCAAAATCAAAAGTTGTAATTTCGATGATTTTCAATGAGATATTGAACACAAGCACCACGGGCCAATCAATAAAACATGCAATGTAACAAGCGTTAAAATTGCAACTTTTGATTTCTGGGTTTAAGAGTTTGGAGGCGCATATCTTGGTCAATTCTTGCTCGATTTTCACGAACAGGGTGTGAAATGAGAAAGCAAAGTAAAGTCCACTTAACAAAATGTATGTTTCAGAATAATCCAAAATATCAGGTTGTTGAACAGCAAGGATGTGAAGGTTTTTCCTATAAGACACTTCTGTTTCAATGTGTATCCTTAACATGTTTTTTTACTCGGATTGTGCATGGAAAACTTGTACAAAATTTGATATCTGTCAAATTATACTGCATAAAGTGGAAAAGAAAAGTTAAGGTGTATTAAAGGAAATTGTTGATTTGTATGAAATATGATTTGGCTCATTGTTTTACTTCAATAAAAATGTAGGTCAGGAGTGTGAAACACTTAGTGGATTGGCATATTGTTTTTTTTTTCTTCCAAATATTATGTCAAAAAAAAAATTCCCTTTACATAGAAGTTGTACAATTCATGAACATGATAAGAGAGGGCAAACATTTTCGGGCTGGTCTAAAGGGAGATCAAAATTTGGCACAGAGTTTTGGGCACTTTTAAATTACATCCTAAAAAGAGCAGATAAACAGTATGGACGCATGCCATTGTGCTAAATATCTTGCTCGATGGGCACATATCAAATATTGAGAAAATTTATGACATTTGGATTCACAAACATATGGCATGTGTAAAGAGGGAGTTCTAGGATTTATTGGCACGTCAAAAGGGGGCAAGCAATTTCAGGGCAAACCATTTTGAGAATTCATCCCTATACATAATTATTGCACAGCCCTTAAAAATGTTTTTAAACTCATTCAGAATCATCTCTCAATATTGGCTTGAACTCTTATCTCAGTTTGACCTTCTTTGCAGTGACACCGCTACGGGGTGGGGGCAAGAGGGCAAATATTTTTCTTGCCGCCCCCACTTTTGAGGCGTAACCCCCAAAATAAGATAAATTTCGACTTTTTGCTGCGCAAACGTTGTCGATTTTGCCCCCCCCCCTCCGAAATTCACTTTGCCCCCATACTCCCCTAAAAAATTCCTGGTGCCACCACTGCTTCTTTGTGTTGACAAATGAATAAATTGCACATAAACTCACTATGATTAAAAAGGTAAAGCTAAAGGAATCGAACCTGCATTTTTTAGGATGGAGTGCCCATCTCTCCTATGTTAGCAATTAGGCCAGACTCCACCATGTAATGTTGCTGTAGGGGGATCGCCACACATCCTCCACAGCGAGTCTGTTACCTTCCCAGTATTTAAGAATGTCGGTACCCATTTATATACCTGGGTTGAGAGGAGTAATTGAGATAAAATGCCTTACTCAAGGGCACAACACGATGGTGGTGCCAGGGCCCGAACCCACAACCTTCTGACTATGATAATTATTGTGTATTCAAACTACTTGAACCTACAAAGGGCATATGTTCCCAGCATGTGTTTCTTGTAAGAAGGTTTATTTTTCAGGACAGGAACAGGATTGTGAAAATATAGTGTATCACAGGTGGTGGTTGCATTGCATTCTCTAAATTCAGTAAATTTTCATCGTCAACCGTGTAATTGAATGGGATTATTTTGAAATTTTAAAACGCTTGAAATGTCACAAACAAATAGGCCTATGTTAATAAGTAATATAAATACATGCGAAAACCATTGGGGTTCGATAACGAACCCCACAAAACTAACTGAGTATATGGAAAATGCCATACGGCTGGGCGGTTTCTCAAGTTGCCGGCTCTATCATGCCATTCGCCGCCTGGTGTATCATCAGTTGTTGTTTTGGATGTGAGCCCTCTACTGAACACAATGTGCAACACTTGGCAGTTTGTACAATGGAGGAGTTGTCATGTTGAGAGATGGATTATACTCAAACTAATTTTAAAACCTGGGAAGGGGTGGGTTACTGGAACTGTTATATCTGGAAGAGTTATATAGTAAATGAGTCACATGTCACAAACAGCTAGGAAGGGTGTCAAAATTGCATGGACAACTGTGGCCCATGGGTGGGTTACTGGAACTGTTATATCTGGAAGAGTTATATAGTAAATGAGTCACATGTCACAAACAGCTAGGAAGGGTGTCAAAATTGCATGGACAACTGTGGCCCATAACACTCCAAGAGAAAATCCTGGGAAAGATGTAAAACTATATAAAACTATCTTCTCTGTAAGATTCAAATCATTGCTTTTAATTTAACATTATTTCGATCCTGAAGTTGGTCAATTTCATTTTTTGGGATTTTTGTGCATTTATGCCTATGAGGATACAACTGTATGATGGTAAAGGCCTCCACCTAAATTGTCATGTTTTGTGTTTTCATAAACTCATATCAAATTTGGCATAGAATTGTATTCAGCTGCCTCATATTAATGCATGTCCATTTGATGCTCTGCTACAACCCTGCATTCACAACCAAGTGTGAGTACTCCACACAAACAAACAAACACACAAACATACAAAATATGTCAATACTACTCTGCTCTTACCTGTTTGATTGCAATGTCCAAAAACATACCATGTTGAGAGTACATGAAAAAGATAAAAGACAAAAGAGAATATATTTAATATAAGCAGGTAAAACACAGACATTGAGTGCAAACTCAGTTTATTGTAATTCCATTGCTAGCTATATCCATTCATAATTGTAACAGTGCGGATAGATATCTTTTTTGGGACACCCTGTATATATCCATTCATTACAGTAACAGTGCGGATAGATATCTTTTTTGGGACACCCTGTATATATCCATTCATAACAGTAACAGTGCGGATAGATCTCTTTTTTGGGACACCCTGTATGTATCCATTCATAACAGTAACAGTGCGGATAGATATCATTTTTGGGACACCCTGTATGTATCCATTCACAACAGTAACAGTGCGGATAGATATCTTTTGGGACACCCTGTATGTATCAATTCCCAGCATTAACAGTGCGGATAGATATCTTTTTGGGACACCCTGTATGTATCCATTCATAACAGTAACAGTGCGGATAGATATATTTTTGGGACACCCTGTATGTATCCATTCATAACAGTAACAGTGCAGATAGATATATTTTTTGGGACACCCTGTATGTATCCATTCACAACATTAACATTGCGGATAGATATCTTTTTGGGACACCCTGTATGTATCCATTCATAACAGTAACAGTGTGGATAGATATCTTTTTGGGACACCCTGTATGTATCCATTCATAACAGTAACAGTGCGGATAGATATCTTTTTTGGGACACCCTGTATGTATCCATTCACAGCATTAACAGTGCGGATAGATATCTTTTTTGGGACACCCTGTATGTATCCATTCATTACAGTAACAGTGCGGATATATATCTTTTTTGGGGGACACCCTGTATATATCCATTCATAACAGTAACAGTGCGGTTAGATATCACGATTTTTAATCAACATAGTGGATACAAGAAGTGGAGGAAACAAAACACACAAACACAATGGCAGCCTACGTGGTATGGACATTTTTGCTAGTATTACAAACAGTTCACAAATCTAATTATTTACATTGTCCTGGGACTCAAAAATTAAAGACACAACAGTGGGGAGTTCTTGTTGACGGTTGCTTGTTTGTGTATCAACCTTTTATTTTATATCACGTACCGATAAATTGGTAATATTGCCTTATTAAAAGGCATGGTGGAAAAATGCCGATCTTCTATGATCGTTTTAGTAATTTAACCACTTGTTGGTTCCATGGGAAAGTGACCCTTGACCCGGACAAGACCATAATCCGCAGCAATTTAAGAGCACATATTATTCCCTATGGTAAATGCCCCACAGCCAAACATGAACATAATTTGCGCTACTTAAGGACACACGGTACCCTTGCCGAATTATTAATTTATAATTATATACGATTCTTTGGAGAATGACCCCTTGACCCGGACATGACCATAATCCGCGGTAATTGAAAGGCACAAGTTACTCCATATTTTAACATCGGCTATTGAACTTTTAAATTTAGAATATACAATGAGTTCAATGTATTTGATCAGATAATTATTAAATTATCTACGATTCCTTGGACAGTGACCCCTTGACCCGGACAAGACCATAATCCATGGCAATTTAAGGGCACAAGTTATTTTAATATCAGTTATTGAACTTTTATCTTAAAAGATAAAAGTTAAATGTATTTGACCACAGTTATTTTCTTATTGTGGAAATATTTAATTTCATATATAAATTGGTTTTGATAATTTTTGACTTTCCGTTACAATACTTTTTCTGTAATAACCAAAATTGGAAAGAAAAACCGCCTTTTAGGGCATATATTATTCCATACGGTAAAATACCATAACTGACTTATGACTCCTTAGAGAATGACCCATAGACCCGGACATGACCATAATCCGCGGTAATTTTTAAGGGCACACGTTAATTCTCATTTGAAAATTAATTATTGAACTTTTCTTTGTTATATCAAATGTAAAATTATCAAATTTTTATAGTTTGTCATAAAATTTGCCTTATATCGTGAATTTCAAAATTTGAAAATGACTTGATATCCGAAAGACATTCTTCGTAAATTCTCATTTGCACATCAGTTATTGAACTTTTATCTCAGAAGATAAAGTTAAATATATTTGATCACAGATAGTTTCTTGTGGAATTATTTACTTTCATATATATTTTGGTTTTGATAATTTTTTGACTTCCCGTTACAATTATCTTTTTATAATATCCACAACTGAAAAGAACTGATCCTAACTTGACATAATGGACATGACATATTTCATGCAGACTTCTTTATTCGGGTGGGAAGGGCGGGTTTTTACTATCACGATGACCCGCACGTCTTAATAGATTGATACCAAAACAAGCAGTGTCTCGTCCAAGCAAGCCTACCCACGCCCGGTTTTGCTGGACATGACTGCGCAAACTCATTGCCTAGCTTAGAGCCCCGAGAATAAAGAAAATGCAAAACCAGTAACGATTTCTATCAAATGAATTACCGTCTATGATACAAAGGGCTCGAGCTCAGCTCATCAATAGGCCCCTCCAAGGACAAACCCAGTCAACCGGCGCACGCTGGCCTGGGCATCGATGAAAAGTTTTTTCACCAATGACAAATTTGGTTTTTATTTATTGCGTTGCAAATAAAAACTGCATTGTATACGTTAGTATACAAGATCTTGCTTATTCTAACTTATATCAACAAATCAAAACAATCTACAAAATTTCTACAGAAAGGGGAAAGTTTTTAAAATGAATATTACTCTGCACAAATATACCGTAAAACCTTGTCTACAAGCATATAGAGTGCTTCTGATGAAAGCTAAATTAACCCAGTTGCCATTATGGAGTTTGAGCAAATAAATTACATATCCAAGCATAATTATGCAAACAAGTATTATTGTAAGACCAATCTATTGTATTGGCATATTTACGCATGTACCGTATTAATTTAGCTTTCATAACACTATATATGCTTGTAGACGAGGTTTTACGGTACTGATATATACCAGGATTGACAATGCAGTTCAGCTGCAACTGAAATTTTCTTCCACAGGGGATGTGTAGATTTTAATATAGCCTGTTGTCAAATGTCTATCCTCAGCTCATTTTACTCAGATTTTGCATGAACATAATTATTGTATATTCTATTACCCCCACGACCCATTATTCAAAATCGCGCACTGTGATTTGTTGAAACGCGTCACGTGACAGACCATTAATTAGCGATAAAGTGTCAAGGGCAACAAACTTTATGTTCTTCTATCATCACAGCGCACAGCAGAGCGCACATGTAGGGGAGAATGGAATGTCAGGGGTGTGTTATTTTATGTGCATACCTGCTTATAGGGGAGAATGGAGAATGGAATGTTAGGTTGTGTTATTGGAATGTGCATATACGCTTTGGCTACGCGTATGCGCTCCACCTTGAGGTAAACAACTTGGAAATATTTTGGCAAAAAAATTGATATTTTCTCTTTGAATCACATTATTTTGTGGTAATAGAATAGAAATAAAGGGTGCAGCATTATCCTTTACGCAAAATAATATTGTCCTCGGCAGTAAAACGTTTAATAATGGGTTCGCTGCGCCTCACCCATTATTTACGCTTTTACTGCCTCGACACATTATTTTCGTGTAAAGGATCATGCATTACCCTAAATTTCTTAAATATTTGATTTCTGTAAAACAAAATTATTCTGCATCAAGTGGAATAATCAAGGCATATTAAAGGTTTTGTTGAATTGGTGTGAGAATTAACTATTGTTTTGTCTCATTATTTTACTTCAATGAAAAATGAAGGTTGGTAGTGTCATCGGTACTATTATCAGCACTAGAGAGCCAATTCATCAATACCTATACATGCTATATCAGCAGTAGATAGCTACTTCAATGAAGGTTGGTAGTGTGAAACAATAATGGATTGGTATCACCTGCCTATCGTGGTAGATACCTACTTCATCAGTACTATTATCAGCACTAGAGAGCCAATTCATCAATACCTATACATACTATATCAGGAGTAGATAGGTACTTCAATGAAGGTTGGTAGTGTGAAACAATAATGGATTGGTATCACCTGCCTATCGTGGTAGATACCTACTTCATCAGTACTATTATCAGCACTAGAGAGCTAATTCATCAACACCAATATCAGCAGTAGATAGCTACTTCATCAGTACTATTATCAGCACTAGAGAGCTTCTTCATCAACACCAATATCAGCACTAGAGAGCTAATTCATCAATACTGATATCAGCAGTAGATAGCTTCTTCATCAATACCAATATCAGCAGTAGATAGCTACTTCATCAGTACTATTATCAGCACTAGCTACTTCATCAACACCGATATCAGCAGTAGACAGCTTCTACATCAACACCAATATCTGCACTAGATAGCTACTTCATCAATACCAATATCAGCAGATAGCTACTTCATCAACACCGATATCAGCAGTAGATAGCTACTTCATCAATGCCAATATCAGCAGTAGATAGCTACTTCATCAACAACAACATCATCAGTAGATAGCTACTTCATCAACACCAATATCAGCAGTAGATAGCTACTTCATCAATGCCACTATCAGCAGTAGATAGCTACTTCATCAATGCCAATATCAGCAGTAGATAGCTACTTCATCAATACTGATATCAGCAGTAGATAGCTACTTCATCAATGCCAATATCAGCAGTAGATAGCTACTTCATCAACAACAACATCATCAGTAGATAGCTACTTCATCAACACCAATATCAGCAGTAGATAGCTACTTCATCAATGCCACTATCAGCAGTAGATAGCTACTTCATCAATGCCAATATCAGCAGTAGATAGCTACTTCATCAATGCCAATGTCAGCAGTAGATAGCTACTTCATCAATGCCAATATCATCATCATTATTTACCCCTTTTTTACCCCATTTTTACGCATGTTCTGGCTACGCCATGCAGTGAGTACAATCAGAAATTTAGCCTTAACATGGGACCCTCATACCCCTGTAAATAACAGTTTGACCAATTAATTCATATTACTTCATCAATACAAATATAATCCTGGAATAGTCTGATCATTAATACCACTCATGTCTTACTCAGATGTGTTAAAACAATACTGAGCTTTCTTGCATGAGTTATATACCATAACTCATTTACAACTAATTTATTGAATAATAATAATTAAAATTTGAGTTTCTTTTTTCAGAAAAAAATAAAATAAATACAGAGTTCTACAAGAGAACCAGTTACTACACTGCAAAAAAAAGTGTTCAACATTAGAACACCACCTGTGCAAAATTTGACACACTGTATTTAATTTCATAATGCTTGGTGTTCAGTAACCATAATGCTTAGTGTTAAGTAACATAATGTCAGAGGAAACTTTTAAACACATAGTGTTTGAAGTGTTCAGCATTAGAACACCACCTGTTCAAATTTTGACATACTGTATTCAATTTCAGAATGCTTAGTGTTCGTAACATAATGTCAGAGGAAACTTTTAACACGTAGTGTTTGAAATGTTCAGCATTAGAACACCACCTGTTCAAATTCGACATATAGGCCTATTTGACATACAGCATTCACTTTTGTAATGCTTAGTGTTCGTAACATAACGTCAGAGGAAACTTTTAAACACATAGTGTTTGATCATTCACTAAATATTCATAAAATGAACACTGTATGTTTAATCTACAATTTTCACAACACTATTATAGGCATAGCATAAAATGCTCGCCTGATTGTAAAACCATTTTTATAATTGGTTACTATTATTTATGAAGATCATCAGTTGTTCTCATTTTATTTTACACAGACCTGCAGCTTGCACGGAATGAAAGAACATTGAACATGTTGAACATTTTGCGGTTTATAGAAAAATACCTGACAATAGGCCTATTATAGGGGTAGGCTTACGTCGAATATTGAAATTTAGGCCTATACCGTACACTCCAAATAACTCTGGGTGCACGCCCATAAAATCGTGTTGTAGGCCTACAGCTCAGGTGTTCACAACTTTTACACTGAATGAACATGTAATGTGTTCGTTTTGAACACTGTATGTATGTAGGCTATATTTACCACGTGCTGAGCCACGCATGCGTCGTTGCACCGTTAATAGAACAGACGATGTCATCGGAGTGAGAAACCGTGATTTGGGCGGGGATTTGGAGGTGAGATTTTACCCACAAAATACCATTTTATTTAAAAACAAATGTATCGAACGTGTTCTCCACATATCATAGAACAATGAGACTAAAATGTAAATTCATCGTTTTTTTATTGCGTGGTTTTAGAGCATTTTAATGAATGCGCAGTAAGCTTATCAATCATGACCATGCAATAGTCACATGGTCAGACAGTGTGCAAATCTGTTTGATATCTATAGGCCTAATATGAACTATACTGTAGGTCTAAACCTCTGACGAGTGTGTCTTACAACTGGTCAGTATGCGGGTCGGTTTCATGCCTTGGCATGCCTGATGGAATGGATGTAATTGCGATGTTGCACTCGTCAAACATGCATAGGCCTAGGTTTGCTGTAATTTACTACTGAGTCTGCTGTTACAATTAAATTTCGGACAAAGGTGTACATTTATACATTGACCCATTGTACCTTGCTTTGTGTAGCCGTATTGGATCCCTTTTTGTAACACTTATTGAACATATGTAGGCCTAAGTGTCATATGTTCCAGACTAGAACACTAAGTGTATGACATTTGTGAACACATCTCGGTGTTCAAAGATTAGAACACAAGTGTTCTAAATGATTAGAACACAAGTGTTCTAAAGCTGAACACATTTGATTTTGAACATGTAAATGTGTTCTTAAAGTGTTACATGGCATTGAACATGTAAATGTGTTAGGATTTGGAACACTTTGTGTTCAAAGTTTTAACATTAGGTGTTCAAAACATGAACACAAAATGACGACAATATGTTAACATCAAGTGTTCAAAAGGTGAACACACGTGTTCACAAATTATACTGTTGTGTTAAAGTCTGGAACACTTGGTGTTCACAATCGGTACACTTTTATATGTTCAATAAGTGTTACAATTTTTAGTGTTCTAATTCAGAACACTTTTTTTTGCAGTGTAGTTGATGTGATAATAATCCACTTTAATTTATAATGATCCCCTAATACAATTTGTTATGAAAAATAACTTAAGTCCACAATGGCAGGGATTGATTACAAAAATTGAATCTTCAGTTTACAAATATTGCATCTTCAGCTTCAGATCCAGTGGTCATTATTCATAATTGGAACTTCAGTGCATTATTTCTAAGGAATGCCCTTAAAACGCTCAAAAAGATTTTTTTAAATCAAACAAATATCAGTGGAACCCTGACATATGAGTAATTTCCTTATTACAAATCATTCCTTGATTTTCACCTTTAATTATAAGGGACTAAGTTGTTACATTTCCTTTAAATTACCATGCAAATATCAATGCATGAGTAGTCTTTGCACAGTCAATAATATGGTGAAATACATGATACAGTGATAAATACAGACTGTGTGAGGAGGTTGTGTGTTACCTCTGATTGTTAGCACAGAAAGGCCTTGACCTACTCAGTCATGCATTTGTTTTGCTTTGAGAGTTAACACTGAAATTGAACAAACTTTTTTATATCATTTGTATTGTACATGACTTGTACATGTGTACTGCTAGCTTGCGGAAGGGCAACATGGCGGAAGCAAGTTCCCTAACATCAACGATAGATAGACATTTTCTAGAGTGTGTGATCTGTTCAGACACTTTCAATGATCCCAGAGCTTTGCCATGTATGCACCCATTCTGTTGTGAGTGTTTGGAACATTGGGCCAAATCCTGCAGTGATGATAATAGCATTGTGAGTTGTCCTCTCTGCAAAAAGATTTACCAGATTCCAGAAGAGGAAGGAATAAAAGGTTTTCCTGTTCATTTTCTTGTGACTAATTTACAAGACACTGTAGATAGAGCAAAACAGGTATGTTGTGTACTTTATGCATTGTTGTAAACAGGTGCAGATCCAGGGTTTTGAAAGCAAGTCGTTAACACATTCAAAACCTTCGTGATGTGCTATGCCCAATTTGTTCCACCTTTACTTTTCATCATGGTGTCCATTCAAGGGAACCCGAGAGTCAGAAAATTGTGCAAATAAGAGGTTCAAAATCAAAATTTACCCCCCCCCCTTATTTTAGGAGCCCCTGGATCTGTCCCTGGTTGTATATATAGTTTGACATTGATGTGCATGTTTTCCGTTGTCATTTTGATTCTTGATGATTCGCTTTTGGGCTTTGTTCTTTTTCTCATTTTACTTCATTCAACTTGCCACTGCTTTGTCCTATTAGCAAAATGCACACATCAAACAGGTCCTGAATCATCTAAATGAACAAATCAGTATAATGACAATCAATAATTTGCAAATTTACAATATTTTAACCCAAAATCAACAAGGGATTTTGTGTTTAATTGCACCAAATCAGGGTGCTTACCAGGCTAAAAAGAAGATTTAGAGGGCAATTCTGGTCGATTTCTGCCTGCCCCCCTCCCCGGCCCTCACCTGATACACTACTGCCCAACACTCTCCAACCTGTCGGATACACATGGTTGTAGGAAAACTTTGCAAAAAAGGGGTGATTAACAACCCATGTGTTTCATTTTGCTATCAGAAGGCAAAGAAGAAACTAAAAAGGAGAGTATGAACAAAGAAGTTACTTGGTACCTCAGATTCGAACCCCGGGCTCAGACCCCTTGCATGCCATGCCAACCTGTAGCAATGGGGGTTTTGCCCGACCAGCGATTCCGTGGGTATATACGACTTATGCTGATTAGGCCTATACTATGGCATCATGTAGAATGCATGAATACACAGTGGTTTTCATAGTGAGCTTTCGTGAGTTTCAGTCAGGTTAGGTTTAAGAAGGCCTAAATCTGGGAAAACATGTTAACTAACCCTAACCCAAGTGAGTTTCAGTCAGGTGAGGGTTAAAACTATTTTTTTCTTTTCTTCACACTTTTCTTCAATTGTCCTGATCTGTTGGTCAAAAAGCATCTTAATTATATGAACTTTGTGATGTACCCTGTATAAGTGTGTATCATGAAATAGGGGAAGTTACCTTTATAATCATGCAATAGTTTGTTTATTATTACATCTAGGGGAAAACCCAGATGAATGCAATAACAACATCATTTGTCAAGACTATTTATGTCAAGGGGAAATCCCTGAGACTGTAAAGAAAGATGATGACATCATGGGGAAAACCCACAGGAAGTGATGTAAGGTGAAATATTAATGTCTATGATTAGAACATTGGGAAAATCCCAGATGGGGGATAAAACACAATGTTAATAATAATTCTAGGCAGACCTGTATCGATTTGATTGTAATGTGAATGGATGTAGCTACAGCTCTCAAAAAGAGAGTATTTAATGTTGACCAGTTATTCTGGATACTCAGGGAGTATTTCAAAGTGTAGCCATGGAGGATTCCTACAGTGCTACAAGTTCAGCCTTGCCTGAAATATGGTTATTTCAAAGCTACGAAAATGGACCAAAGTAAGACATTAGGGTCTACTGCGGATTGTAGAGGCGACTTTATGAAATTTTGTTACAATTATTATCATCTGGATACAGATCTGACAGGCTGCAATAGCCTTTATTATTGTCACAGTTGATAGTGTTGATCTGGGCTATGCTTTCAGTCCAATTCCTTCAAAGAAAGGAAATTGCAAACCAGAAATATTTTATGCAGTCAAAGTACTACTATTTACCAGTGTTGTCGGAGAAGATCTAGAATACGCCAAAGAACGTTATTCTTCCAAGAAAGGAATATATATTCTTCTGTCGACTTGCTGAAGTCTGGTGTTTTGATTCAACGCAACTGTCAAAATAAGTGGGGACAACTACATCGCAGTCCTGCTTCCTGAAGATATTGTGTGAAAGGTGGAAATAGCACCAAGTTTGGAGAAAGCAGCGCAAGGAGTTAAATTTGGAGAACTGCGCAAGGAGTTTAGCATAGGAGAACGGCGCAAGGAGTTTCGCATAGGAGAACGGCGCAAGGAGTTTAGCATAGGAGGACGGCGCAAGGAGTTTAGTATAGGAGAATTGCAAGGAGTTGTAAACGTGTTTGGAGAACACCATTTTAGTTATCAATGCAAGTGTACAAAGGACTTCGCTGATTGTCGTAGGACAAGTGAATAGGATATATTACATCAGTCGTCCAGAACATTACAAGAACTTTATGATCACCAAGAAGAAGAATGCTGGCTAAGTACAAAATAGATAAAGAGTGATTATATTGTACCAAACGAAACTTGCTTTCAATTAAAGACTTAGATTTTGTTAGCTTAAGCGAACAGTGTATTTGTGTTGTGCATTCGTGTGAGTTCGGGTAAAAGGTGATTTTGGCCTTGAGTCAAGTAATGCTCGTAACAACTTGGCTTTTAGTAAAGGTAAGCATTGCAAGTCAATATAATTGTTTTGCATTTGCCTAAAGCAGTATATGCAGACTTTTTATTAGACGTAAAATATTTGATGTAACATATCTATGTTATTTAATCTATTGCCATTCTATTTCCAGTAATGTTGAAGCTCTAACGAATGTTTGATGACGTCAAATCGATAATATATTTCTACCAGATATTATACGTAACATATTATCGATTTTACGTCCTCAAACATTCGTTAGAACTTAAACATTATTGGAAATAGAATGGGACTAGATTTAATAACGTAGACATGTTACATCAAATATTATACGTCTAATACTCGGAGTCTGCATACTGCTTTACAGAGTGTATTGATGAACTTCATAAGTTGTTTAAAAAGAGGATACATTACAAATATTTGTTATTTTGTAAAAATAATGAGCATTTTAAGATGTTTAAGGGAGTGTTCATAAATAATTTGGTGGGGGTGGAAAATATGGGGATCAAAAAAAAAAAAAAAAAGGGTCCTAAAAAGGGATAAAAAAAATCAGTCCTCAATAGGGGGGTCAAAAATATTTGAGGGTAAAATTCCGGGGTAAAATGTACGCGTATGAATGTTAAGTATTCAAATTTGTAATCTCAAGCTACAAATCAACAAAACGTGTGCACTTTACAAGTTGGGTGTAGCACTATGACTCCAATGAGTAATAACTCCAAATGGTAATTTTGATAGGGGGGATGGTCCATAACAATCATCCCCCAATGTTGATGCCTGTATATGGGTTTCTAACCAAAATTAACCCGATATTTGGTCATTTTAAACTAAAAAGTGCCAATTTTTTTTTGCGCTTTGTGCAAATTAATTCCCGTTTTGTACTATATTTCACCAGTTTTCCTTGAATATGGCAAATTTTATTGCGCGCTTCGCGTGCATTTGTACCATAAACTTATTTTGTCGGTGAAACGTGCTGGATTCACAAGTAATTTTCTCCAACCCCAATGTCAAAAAGAAATATATGCCACTGTTAATGATGTATATTTTAGGTTTCTTTTTAGGACATGAAGGGGAGGATCAAAAAATTTTAGACCATAAGAAGGGGAGATCAAAAATATTTGACATACGAGGTTCCAACTTTTCCAACCCCCCACCAAAGTATTTATGAACACTCCCTAAGGCCCAAAAAGTGGATGTTTTCAATTCCTTTCCACAAACGTGTTTATCCAATTGTTATAGTGATGTGACCGGGTGCTAGGTACATAGAGTAAACAGAGGTGGAATAAAATTTTACACAGGTTGTCAATTTTACACAACAATAACAACAGCAATTGGAAAATCATTACTGTTTTAGAAATTAATGAGAGAAAAAGATTAATACTGGAAGTCACAAAAATCAGAACTGGAGCTGGTACCTCATCTCTACACAAAAAAGTGTCCTAATAAAAGTTTTTTATCATTTAAAACATACCAGGCCAAAGACTCAAAGCCACTTCTTTAAAAGAAGAATCATGCAAATACCATAATAACTGTTTTCCCCCTTCTCTCCTCCTTCTTTTTCTCATGATTGTTGTTGCAAACATCATCATCAACATCCTTTTCCCCCTGCTCTTTCAACTTATTTTTTTTTTAAATGTTTATTCTACAGGAGAAATCTAGTGCTGACTACTGTGAAAATCATGAGGGTAAGAAACGTGAGTACTTCTGTGAGAATTGTGGATGCGCTGCCTGCTCCGATTGCTGTGCTCTTGATCCCAGTCATAGAGGTCATTCATTCATCAGGTTGAAGCAAGCATCAGAGCGATTGAGTAGTTCCTTGGAAAACATAGCCAGAAGAGTTAGAAATATAGAAGATAAATATATGACTGCAATCCAACAAACACAAAAGGTAAAGCAGAATCTTGACCAAGATACAGACACAAAGATACAGGCCATAGATGAAGCAAGGAATGAACATATGCAGCAAGTAGACAATCTGGTTAGAGCTTACAAGCACAATGCCTACAGTAAGAAAGAACAAAATGTGAAAAAAATTGAACAGATTGAGGAAAAGCTCCAAGTTGATCTAGCCAGCTTAAGAAGTTCAAATGAACTAGCAAGCAATGTGATCGAGTCTGGTTCTGATTCTGATATCATATCCCTCTACCCATCATTGTCATCATCACTACAACAACTTACTCAAGTGCAACCCAGTCCAGCAGATGACAAACTTGGGGAGATCAAACTAGAGCCCCCTCAACCTACTTCCAAGGATTTGCTTTCTTTGGAGCAGTTACTATGTGATAAGTTGCATATCACTGTCATGCCTACTGAACGCAGTCAAGTAAGCCATCAAACCAGCAACTTATCGCTGAAACCTGCAGAAGCCACATCCTTACCATCAGTAACAACAAAACATTTGCCATCATCATCAGCAGCAAAATCCCCAATGCCAGTAGTAACCGTAAAATCACCACAATTATCAACATTTAAACCCATGTCAGCCTTTACAGCAAAGGTTCAAGTTAATGCAGCAACAGCAGCGGGACAAGATCCAAGTTTCAGCTTCTTTCCAAGGACCCGATCTGTGCCAAATACACAGCTTAGCACCCAGCCCAACACTGATAAAAAGTGGAAAGAATATGGACAAATTAAAACTACCCCACAAATCAAGTATCCAAGCGGTATTGCCATTCATCCTAATGGTGATATTGTGTTGACCAGTGACTATAAACCTGTAGCAGTGTTCTCTATGAATGGTAATTTCAAACATGTTATTAGAGGCTCTCCTTCTTACATCGATGACATTGCCATTACTCCCAGCAACCAATACATCATACCTGGTAAGAAGTATTGTAATAATGAATTCTGCATATATGACAGTCAAGGGGTACTAGTCAGTTCTACTCCCACATATGATATCAACAATAAGCCATCAACACCTAGATCAGTTGCTGTAGATTCAACAGGTAGAATCATAGTAGGATTAGGTTACACCGGTCGCAAGACTGTGTCCATTCATCAGTCTGATGGGACTCTGAAGTTTGCAACAACAACATCTGCACGCAAGCTAACCTGTACACCAGATGATAAACTTATCATATCATTTGAAGACAATACCCTGCAAGTAATGGATCAATCAGGTCATAATGCTAGCATCATTCAGTCCCCTCCTGGTATTCAATCATGGAGGCCTTACCATGTCTGCTGCAGCAAACAAGGGGAACTGTTTGTTAGCAACTGGGGTAATCCTAAGGCTGTGTATAGATATGTGTGTACAGACGGAGAATACAAGTATCTAGACTGCATCACTAGGATGGACAGCAGGCCATGGGGTATTGCATTGTCTGCAGATGAACAGGAATTGTTTGTGGTTGATTGGAAGTCAGATATGATCGAAATATTTAGATAAAAAACAAATAATTTGCTTTATTGATAGTTGCAATGAGAGTGTATAATTGGAAAATAAAACACAGAAAATCTGTTTGGGACACTCGTAATTCAAGGACATATCTGATATCTGATATCAAATACGGGTTGGTGATTTCACATACGGGGAGCATGTGATATCACATACGACGAGCTTTGTTGGCAGCTGGACACTCGATGCAGTACGTCGGAACGAAGCTGAGTGTATTAGAATAAGCTTTCCTATGTTTAGCAAATAGTTACCTGCAAAAATCATATACATCTGTACAAATTCTGACAAATGGACCTGGAAAATACTTAAGATTGCAAAATCAAGCCATTTATGGCCAAAATCCAATGTTTTGAAGTTAAAAATCCCAGTCAATTTCAGATCAAATGTCACAACTGACACTGGCACATCATCAACACCAGGTAAATAATTATTTTTGTACAGGTGTGAAAATAACTAATCACATGGAATTGTAATCACACCATCAAGCGCCGTTTAACAAGTTGACCAATAAGGTAGCTCACTTTCCACAATGCAACGAAAGCAGTTCTATCTCATTGCCCGACCAATGGAATGAATCAATATTGCTCAGCGATGAGTTGTCGTTCCAATTGGCCCCAAACATAGTCTGATAAAAATTGATGACGTACTCTTTCAGTTTTATTTTTAAAGACTTTTACGATGACCAAACTTTTTAAACTGTAAAAAAGTACTTTAGACTAAATGTAAGTCGTTTAGATTTAAAATATTGTAAGTGGTGCTGTAAGTTTAATTTTTAATTCAAAAGGACTTTTTTTTAATCAAAAAGTTTGTCACTAATAATAATTCTGAGAAAGAACTGTAGAATTTAGAGATTACACTGATCTCCACTCAATTCAGGTGAGTAGAACATATCAGGCTATTCACTGTGTTAATCTGCTTTAATTTCAAATCGCACCAAATTTTTGTTCAATCATTGTCTCAAACATTCAGATACACACATGCAGTACAATTATGCTTATTAAATTTTCCACTCATTCAAATCAACTTTATTTTGTTTAATTACTTGTGTTATAAATCAAGGGTTTGGTGAAAGAAAGGCCTAACTGCAATAACTGCCCTATAGACAATTTGACCATTTTTGTATTCTATATTGCACACATATATGACACCTGACAAATATTGAAGAAAGTCTTTTCATTAAATGATGACCACTGAAACAAGTGGGCACTTTCTTTTTGTGGTGTTTATACAATATAAATATGTTGCATTTGGTTTTGATTCAGGCAGAATTCCAATACCACTACTACTAGTACAAATAAAAGATTAAACAAAAGGATTATGGAGGGAATGATCGAAAGGCCAATAAGGCCAGCAATGACCACAATTATCACAATTAATTTCATGTGTTTTTGCCAATGTGGTTAGACTGGATAGCTTTGTCAAAGCTGTGATGTAGAACTGCTCAAAATTCACTCAAGAATACAGAATCAAATTTGATAAAACAAAACATATAGCTTAATCAAAGTTAAAATATTGTATTTAATTATTCCCAATCAAGGTGAAAGGGGCAATTTATAGGTGAAATAAAATGAATATTACTTTGTAAAATATTCCGAACAGAGTGAAAAGATAAGGTGTATTAAAGGAAAGGTCGTAGATAGCACAAACACATACATTCTTGTGATCAGACTAATAATTTGTTGTATCTCTTGTCAGAATTGAAGCATTTCCACCCCTGTGTGACCTTTCATGACCTCTAGAGGTTACTAGGGGTCAAATCTGAAATGCCTCCACATCTTAAAATAAACTTGGGATCATGCACTTCATGTGTGGACACTCTCAATCATGCTTTTATCACAAAGTGCACAATGATTCAGCTTTGCAGCTGTACTATGTCAGCTATTTATACTTGGATCATTTTGCTTGTAAAAGCTTGTATGAAACTTAATTTCTGTAAAACAAAATTATCAACCCTGCATTGCATAATGCATACTCTCTAAATGTCAGGGGGGTATTTATACTCTGTAAAGAGGGTTAACGGTTATCAATGCTCTCAGAATTGATGACGTACTCTCTAAATTGTCAAAGTTTTATTTTTAAAGACTTTTAAGATGACCAAACTTTTTGGTCTTAAAAAAGACTTTAGACTTTAGACTAAATGTAAGTCTTTTAGATTTAAAATATTGTACATGAAAGTGGGGCTTTAAGTTTAATTTTTAATTAAAAAGGACTTTTTTTTAATTAAAAAGTTTGTCACTAATAAATCTGTGAAAGAACTGGAGAATTTAGAGATTACACTGATCTCCACTCAATTCAGGTGAGTAGAACATATCAGGCTATTCATTGTGTTAATCTGCTTTAATTTCAAATCGCACCAAAATTTTGTTCAACCATTGTCTCAAACATTCAGATACACACATGCAGTACAATTATGCTTATTAAATTGTCCACTCATTCAAATCAACTTTCTTTTGTTTAATTACTTGTGTTATAAATCAAGGGTTTGGTGAAAGAAAGGCCTAACTGCAATAACTGCCCTATAGACAATTTGACCATGTTTGTACTCTATATTGCACACATATATGACACCTGACAAATATTGAAGAAAGTCTTTTCATTAAATGATGACCACTGAAACAAGTGGGCACTTTCTTTTTGAAATGTTTATACAATGTAAAGATGTTGCATTTGGTTTTGATTCAGGCAGAATTCCAAAGGTTCACACATATGACACCTGACAGCTATTGAAGAGTCTTTTCATTAAATGATGACCACTGAAACAAGTGGGCACTTTCTTTTTGAGGTGTTTATACAATATAAAGATGTTGCATTTGGTTTTGATTCAGGCAGAATTCCAAAGGTTCATTTACAGTTATATAATGAAACTGAAAGCAATTCATTGATAAAAAATACTGTGACAATGATAACCTTAGACATCATAAACTTTATTTTTCCATAATAAAAAAGTAACATTTTTCAATTGATCGTCGGCTTTTCATCCCACCTACATACACTTTAAGTATAAATCATCAGATTTATAAAGTTTACTTCAAGTACTGTTAAATATCAAAAATATCAATTTTTAATGATTTGCCATAAAATGTGTATTAAATTGCGAATTTCAAAAAATCAAAATTATTTGATATCAGAATGACATTCTTCGTATTCAGAATGCAATTCGATATGTCTGATGTGCTCTAATGTCCCACAATAAATAATGTCCAAACGTTCATATCTCAGCCCTTAATCATTGAGAGAACAATGTTGAACTCTATCAAGAAGAGATTTTAAAAAATGCAGGGGTTCTGTTAAAATTTGAGCACTTCTGTTACTGTTTAAAATATGTTACTGAAGATGAACATTCATTAATATAATCATGTTCAAATTATTAACATTTGAACATGTGTGAAAGTGTAACATTTATTTTATATTGAAATTGGTGTTAAAGTTGATAAGTGTTAAAAAAGTGTTGCTCAAATAGTGTTAATATACACTAAGCCAAAAAAGAAACTTATAATTTTTCACAAGGTCATATCTTAAAATCCTGTCCATCGACATCAACTAAAATTACACACAGGATTGCCTCAATACTCTACTCTAAACACATCTCAGTAACCAATCGTTTGGCCAACTGACACAACCGCAAAATGCACTGATATGGAACAACTTCCTGGACCACATTCACAGCCCTATTGGTACCCAGCAAAAGAAATCTGTGAGAATGGCATCTTGAATCACAGATCACAGCCAACAATTTTAACAACATTAAGTTAAAAACATTAAAGAGAGTCAAAACAAACTTACCAGGATCATCAGGTCACATGTCCAAACCAATAATGAAGTCCTTTAGTAACGGGAAGCATGGGGCAATCTTCCCCAGGATATCATCAGGAACTTGGTTGGAAGCATGAAAAGCAGGTGCACAGCATGCGTGCAAGCGCACGGTGGACATACCCGTTACTAAAGGACTTCATTATTTGTTTGGATATGTGACATGATGATCCTGGTAAGTTTGTGATCTGTTTGTATCTGTTGGTAAGTTTGTGACCTCTGATTCAAGATGCCGTTCTCACAGATTTCGTTTTCTGGGTGCCAATAGGGCTGTGAATGTGGTCCTGGAAGCTGTTCCATTTCAGTGCATTTTGCTATTGTGTCAGTTGGACAACTGCTTGGTTACTGACATGTGTTTAGAGTAGAGTATTGAGGCAATCCTGTGTGTAATTTTGGTTAATTTTGATGTACAGGATTTTAAGATAAGACTTTGTGAAAAATTATAAGTTTCTTTTTTGGCTTAGTGTATTTACACCTGTTTACAGCATGTAAAAAGTGTTCCTTTAAACTAAAGGCCAAAGATCACCGAGGGGGATGTTCACCATTTCCTTTATAAGCAGGCAATAACAGTTGATGGAGGAAGTACAAAAAGTGTTTGATTTGATGAAAAATATAATTTGTTTATATTTGAAAAATAATATCAAAGGTATAGCATGTCTATTTGATTACTTTTCTATCTTTAATATTGGCAATATTTAATAAAATGATTTATCATTGATTTTTAAATAGGTCCAATTACTCAATCTTGCATTTTTTCACAAATGTGCAACAGAAACATATTCAATATGTAGAATTACTACACATTGGTAGACCTAAATAATAGGATATCGCATGAACCAAGTGGACAGTGTTGGGGCAACATGGCGGAGGCCAGTTCCCTGGCATCAACGATAGACAGACATTTTCTAGAGTGTGTGATCTGTTCAGACACTTTCAATGATCCAAGAGCTTTGCCATGTATGCATCCATTCTGTTGTGAGTGTTTGGAACGTTGGGCCAAATCCTGCAGTGATGATAATAGCATTGTGAGCTGTCCTCTCTGCAAAAATATCTACCGGATTCCAGAAGAGGAAGGAATAAAAGGTTTTCCTGTTCATTTTCTTGTGACTAATCTGCAAGACACTGTTGACAAAGTCAAACAGGTATGTTGTGTGCTTTACCTATTGTTGTTAACAGGTACAGATCCATATTTTTTGCAAACCAGAGCACACTCAATTTTGTTTTCATGGTGTCCATTCTGAATGGAGCCTGACATTACCCCTCAAATGTGACAAATAAGGGGTCAAAATTTAGGCTTTCTATGCACTCTCTCTCTTTACTTCCCTGGATCTGCCCTGGTTGCAAAGACCTGTAAATGTAGTGTGAGATTTATGTGAACATTTTCCATCGTTGCGTTGATACTCGCTTCCCCACAGCATCTTTTAATTCAAATGAACTGTGTCTCCCCAGACCAAAGCCACCAAGTAAAAACAAACCCTGGGTCCTTTCAAATTCTGATGCATAACTATATATAAAACTGTAAACCATCTATATGACCGTGACGACTAGTTATGTAAATTGTATTGAACAATTGTTTACAATTACATAGACAGGGTTGTGCACCCATTTTTGCTAAGCTAAAAGGAGGGGGCAAGTGATTTTTGACACGTACGTTCATGGGGTGCCTTTGAAATAAAATGCTAGGTTCATATAGTAAATGGTGATTGAGTATAATGTTACACAAGTTGTGCAAACTTTTATACAACCATAACAACAATGTTTGAACAAGCATTTTTTTACCTACAAATTCATCAAAGAAAAAATAAAAATGTTAGATCATTGTTTGATAAGAGATGTGACAAAACTTCAGGATTGGAGGTGGAACATTCTAGTATTGAAGAATATACCAGACAGGCCCAAGATTAAACAACAACTTTTCTTCGAAATAAAGACTCAAGATTCAATCCCAGGGATACAACATTGTCCAATAAAAATCTTATCAAGAAACATTTACCCTTATAACATTAATGTTATTATCTTCTTCATCCTCTTCATGTCTTCTTATTCATTCTCATCCTTATTGTTCCTTCTCCTCCTTCTCATACCACAGAAGAAATCTACCACTGACATCTGTGACAAGCATGGTAAAAAGTTGAAATACTTCTGTGAGAATTGTGGCTGCCCTGCCTGCTCAGATTGTTCTGCTCTTGATCCCAGTCATAGAGGTCATTCATTCATCCGGCTGAAGGAAGCATCAAGACGACTGAGCTGTTCCTTGGAAAATCTTACCAGAATAGTTGGAAATGTAGAAGAGAAATACACAACTGCAATCCAACAGACTCAGCAGGTAAAGCAGAATCTTCACCAAGATACAGATGCAAAGATACAGGCCATAGACGAAGCAAGGAATGAATTTATGCAGAAAGTTGACAATCTAGTTAGAGCTTATCAGCAAGATGCGTATCGTATGAAAGAGAAAAATCTGAGCGCAATTGAACAGATTGAGGAAAAGCTCCAGGTTGATCTAGCCAGCTTAAGAAGTTCAAATGAACTAGCAAGCAATGTGATCGAGTCTGGTTCTGATTCTGATATCATCTCCTCTACCAATCATTGTCATCATCACTACAACAACTTGCTCAAGCGCAACCCACTCCAGTAGATAGCAAACTTGGTGAGATCAAACTAGAGCGCCCTCAACCTACTTCTATGCATTTGCCTTCTTTGCAGCAGTTGCTATGTGATAAGTTGCATATCACTGCCATGCCTACCCAACACACTCAAGTAAGCCATCAAACCAGCAACTTATCAGTGAAACCTGCAGCAGCAGCAAAGACCTTCCCATCAGCAACAGCAAAACATTTGCCATCATCAGCAGCAACAAAATCCCCATTGCCAAGATTTACAGTAAAATCCCCACAATCATCAGCAATAAAATCCTTGTCAGCCTTTACAGTAAATGCTCAAGTTAATGCAGCAACAGCATCAAGACAAGATCCAAGCTTATTTCCAAGATCCCAATCTGTGCCAAGTACAATGCCTAGCACCCAGTCCAGTATTGATAAAAAGTGGAAAGAATATGGACAAATCAAAACTACCCCAAAAGTAAAGTCTCCAAGAGGTATTGCTGTTCATCCTAATGGGGACATTGCTTTGACCAGCTGGTTTGCACCTGTGACAGTGTTCTCTAGGCATAGAAATGATTTGGTCTCGGAATAGTCATTTTAAGCATATAATTGAAAGCTCTCCTTCTGGTATCTATGACATTGCCATTAATCCCAGCAACCAATACATCATACCTGGTGAGTATGGTAAGAATGCATTCTACCTATATGACAGTCAAGGTGTCCTAGTCAGTACTATTCCCACATATGATATCAACAATCAGCCATCCAACCCTACATCAGTAGCTGTAGATTCAACAGGTAGAATCATAGTAGGATTAGGTTATGATGGTCACAAGACTGTGTCCATTCATCAGCCTGATGGGACTCTGATATCCAAGTATGGAACCACATCACCTCTACATTCCCTAACCTGTACACCAGATGATAAACTTATCATATCATTTGAAGGCAATACCCTGCAAGTAATGGATCAATCAGGTCACAATGCTAGCATCATTCAGCCCCCTCCTGGTATTCAATCATGGTGGCCTATGTATATGTGCTGCAGTATTCAAGGGGAACTGTTTGTTAGCAACATGGGTAAACCTGAGGCTGTGTATAGATATGTGTGTACAGGTAGAAAATACAAGTATCTAGACTGCATCACTAGGATGGACAACTATCCATTTGGTATTGCATTGTCTGCAGATGAACAGGAATTGTTTGTGGTTGAGAGTAGGTCGCATGTTGTCAAAATATTTAGATGAAAACAAATCATTTGCAATTTTGACAGTATTTCTATAAATTTAAAAGTGACTGTAGGCCTATAATTTGAAACTAAACACAAGAAAATGTAATAATAATCATAATCATAATGAAAACAACAGTGTCATACACTTTGACTCTTGAGTTTCCCGTCACCCAACAAACAGCCTGCATTTAAAATTGTGGCCGACGCTTTGCGTCAAAAACTGCGCCGGTCGAGAACCGCAAAATTCTAGTTTTTTTTGGAAATGACCAAAAAAATCACCAAAATCTGTAAATAATTTGCAATTTGAGAAAATACAAAAAAAAAAAATTGTTCCTGAAATTTCCGAAATTCGGGTCGTCATTCACTTGTACAGTTCCCAATTTGTTCAAAATCTGGGTCGGTCGGGCCCGTAGAACAGGGTTTTCTTTTTTCGTCGCCTTGCAGTTTTATGTACAATGCCCTATGGTTGACGAGAATCCAGAATTCCGCTCTCCCCATGGTGCATTTAGAGTTGAGTAAATGAACCAAGACAGAATTCCTTCCTTCAGAGGGGTTGCTAAGCCATCGGTTCAGTGTACAGGAGAGACATTCCTATTGTACATGTATATAGCTTATAGTCAGTTCTGACTGTCCAAAACTGCCCCAGTTAACTTAATTGGGTATTGAATTTAATTGGTAACAGCGGTAGAATAATGTTAGACTTCTGCTCTCCCATATTGCATTTAGAGTTGAGTAAATGATCCATCAGAGGGGGTGTTAAGCCATCAGTCCAGTGTACAGAGAGCCATACATGTACATTTGTACTAGCTTGCAGTCAGTCCTAAAGAGTAGGGTATTAACCCTGACTGTCCCAACTAGCCCCAGTGTTTAAATGGACACAAAGGAAAAAAGCTAAACAATTAGTTGTGCCAAATATAAACACTCCAACACATCTTCTCAATTGTAATTCTACATGACCAGATCCCTCCAAAATTCACGTTGGCCCCCCAATGGCCCCCTAAAAAATTCCTGGTGCTGCCACTGCTTCTTTATGTTGACAAATGAATAAATTGCACTTAAACTCACTATGATAAAAAAAAGGTAAAGGTAAAGGAATCGAACTTGCATTTTTTTAGGACGGAGTGCCCATCTCTCTTTCGTAAGCAATTAGGCCAGACTCCACCATGAAATGTTGCTGTGGGGATTGCCACACCTCCTCCACAGCGAATCTGTTACCTTCCCAGCATTAAATAATGTCGGTACCCATGTATACACCTGGGTTGAGAGGAGTAATCGAGATAAAGTGCCTTAATACTCAAGGGCACAACACGATGGCAGCGCCAGGACCCGAACCCACAACCTTCCGACTATGATAATTATTGTGTATTCAAACTACTTGAACCTACAAAGGGCATATGTTCCCAGCATGTGTTTCTGGCAAGAAGATTTTTTTTTTCAGGACAGGAACAGGATTGTAAAAATATAGTGTATCAGTTGTTGTTTTGGATGTGAGCCCTCTACTGAACACAATGTGCAACACTTGGCAGTTTGTACAATGAAGGAGTTGTCATATTGAGAGACGGATTATACTCAAATTAATTTTAAAACCTGGGAAAGGGTGGGTTATATAGTAAAGGAGTCACAACATGTCACAAACAGCTAGGAAGGGTGTCATCATTCCCTGGTGTAAACATCCAACCTAAAAAAAAGCACAACTGAGAAAGAGAAAATCCTGGGAAAGATATAAAACCTATCTTCTCTCCATAGGATTCAACTTGCTTTTAATTTAACATTATTTGAATCCTGCAAGTTGGTTAATTTCATTTTTGGGATTTTGGGGCATTTAAAGCTACAAATGTATGATGGTAAAGCCCTCCACCTGCATTCACAGCCAAGTGTGAGTACTCCAAAGCAAACAAACACACACACAAACATACAAAATATGCCAATACTACTCTACTCTTACCTGTTTGATTGCAATGTTAAAAAAACCACCATGTTGAGAGTACATGAAAAAGATAAAAGACAAAAGAGAATATATTTAATATAAGTAGGTAAAACACAAAAATTGAGTGCAAACTCAGTTTAATGTAATTCTATTGCTAGCTATGTATCCATTCATAACAGTAATAGTGCGGATAGATATCTTTTTTGGGGCACCCTGTATGTTTCCATTCATAACAGTAACAGTGCGGATAGATATCTTTTTTGGGACACCATGTATGTATCCATTCACAATAGTAACAGTGCGGATAGATATCTTTTTTTGCGACACCCTGTATGTATCCATTCATAACAGTAACAGTGCGGATAGATATCTTTTTTGGGACACCATGTCTGTATCCATTCATTACAGTAACAGTGCGGATAGATATCTTTTTTGGGACACCCTGTATGTATCCATTCATAACAGTAACAGTGCGGATAGATATCTTTTTTGGGAGACCCTGTATGTATCCATTCATAACAGTAACAGTGTGGATAGATATCTTTTTGGGACACCATGTATATATCCATTCATTACAGTAACAGTGCGGATAGATATCTTTTTGGGGGACACCCTGTATGTATCCATTCATAACAGTAACAGTGCGGATAGATCTCTTGATTTTTAATCAACATAGTGGATACAAGTAGTGGAGGAAACAAAACACACAAACAAAATGGCAGCCTACATGGTATGGACATTTTTGCTAGTATTACAAACAGTTCACGAATCTAATTATTTACATTATATACGTTAGTATGCAAGATGTTGCTTATTTTAACTTAATATCAAAAAACCACTAAACAATCTACAAAATTTCTACAGAAAGGGGAAAGTTTTTTAAATGAATATTTACTCTGCACAAATATACCTATATACCGTAAAACCTCGTCTACAAGCATATAGAGTGCTTCTGATGAAAGCTAAATTTGCCATTATGGAGTTTGAGCAAATAAATTACATATTCAAGCATAATTATGCAAACAAGTATTATTGTAAGACCAATCTATTGTATTGGCATATTTACGCATGTATCGTATTAATTTAGCTTTCATCAAAACACTATATATGCTTGTAGACTAGGTTTTACGGTACTGATATATACCAGGATTGACAATGCAGTTCAGCTGCAACTGAAATTTTCTTCCACAGGGGATGTGTAGATTTTAAATGGAAATAGCCTATTGTCAAATGTCTATCCTCAGCTCATTACTCAGATATTACATGAACACAATTATTGTATAATATTTGATTTCTGTTCAAAACAAATTATTCTGCATACAGTGGAATAATTAAGGTATATAAAAGGTTTTGATGAATTGGTGTGAGAATTAACTATTGTTTTGTCTCATTATTTTACTTCAATGAAAAATGAAGGTTGGTAGTGTGAAACAATAAAGGGTTGGTATCACCTGCCTATCGTGGTAGATACCTACTTCATCGGTACTATTATCAGCACTAGAGAGCCAATTCATCAATACCTATACATGCTATATCAGCAGTAGATAGGTACTTCAATGAAGGTTGGTAGTGTGAAACAATAAAGGGTTGGTATCACCTGCCTATCGTGGTAGATACCTACTTCATCGGTACTATTATCAGCACTAGAGAGCCAATTCATCAATACCTATACATGCTATATCAGGAGTAGATAGGTACTTCAATGAAGGTTGGTAGTGTGAAACAATAATGGATTGGTATCACCTGCCTATTGTGGTAGATACCTACTTCATCAGTACTATTATCAGCACTAGAGAGCCAATTCATCAATACCTATACATGCTATATCAGGAGTAGATAGGTACTTCAATGAAGGTTGGTAGTGTGAAACAATACTGGATTGGTATCACCTGCCTATTGTGGTAGATACCTACTTCATCAGTACTATTATCAGCACTAGAGAGCTAATTCATCAATACCTATACATGCTATATCACCAGTAGATATGTACTTCAATGAAGGTTGGTAGTGTGAAACAATAATGGATTGGTATCACCTGCCCATCGTGGTAGATACCTACTTCATCAGTACTATTATCAGCACTAGAGAGCTAATTCATCAATACCTATACATGCTATATCAGGAGTAGATAGGTACTTCAATGAAGGTTGGTAGTGTGAAACAATACTGGATTGGTATCACCTGCCTATCGTAGTAGATACCTACTTCATCAGTACTATAATCAGCACTAGAGAGCCAATTCATCAATACCTATACATGCTATATCAGCAGTAGATAGGCACTTCAATGAAGGTTGGTAATGTGAAACAATACTGGATTGGTATCACCTGCCTATTGTGGTAGATACCTACTTCATCAGTACTATTATCAGCACTAGAGAGCTAATTCATTAATACCTATACATGCTATATCAGGAGTAGATAGGTACTTCAATGAAGGTTGGTAGTGTGAAACAATACTGGATTGGTATCACCTGCCTATCGTAGTAGATACCTACTTCATCAGTACTATTATCAGCACTAGAGAGCCAATTCATCAATACCTATACATACTATATCAGCAGTAGATAGGTACTTCAATGGAGGTTGGTAGTGTGAAACAATACTGGATTGGTATCACCTGCCTATCGTGGTAGATACCTACTTCATCGGTACTATTATCAGCACTAGAGAGCCAATTCATCAACACCAATATCAGCAGTAGATAGCTACTTCATCAACACCCATATCAGCAGTAGATAGCTACTTCATCAACACCAATATCAGCAGTAGATAGCTATTTCATCAATGCCAATATCAGCTATTTCATCAATGCCAATATCAGCAGTAGATAGCTACTTCATCCACACCAACATCAGCAGTAGATATCTACTTCATCAACACCAACATCAGCAGTAGATAGCTACTTCATCAACACCAATATCAGCAGTAGATAGCTACTTCATCAATGCCAATATCAGCAGTAGATAGCTACTTCATCCACACCAACATCAGCAGTATATATCTACTTCATCAACACCAACATCAGCAGTAGATAGCTACTTCATCAACACCAATATCTAGCTACTTCATCAAGACCAATATCAGCAGTAGATAGCTACTTCATCAATGCCAATATCAGCAGTAGATAGCTACCTCATCAATGCCAATATCAGCAGTAGATAGCTAATTCATCAACACCAACATCAGCAGTAGATACTAGCTACTTCATCAACACCAATATCTAGCTACTTCATCAACACCAATATCAGCAGTAGATAGCTACTTCATCAATGCCAATATCAGCAGTAGATAGCTAATTCATCAACACCAACATCAGCAGTAGATAGCTACTTCATCAACACCAACATCAGCAGTAGATAGCTACTTCATCAATGCCAATATCAGCAGTAGATAGCTACTTCATCAACACCAATATCAGCAGTAGATAGCTACTTCATCAACACCCATATCAGCAGTAGATAGCTACTTCATCAATGCCAATATCAGCAGTAGATAGCTACTTCATCAATGCCAATATCAGCAGTAGATAGCTACTCCATCAACACCCATATCAGCAGTAGATAGCTACTTCATCAATGCCAATATCAGCAGTAGAGAGCAACTTCATCAGTGCCAATATCAGCAGTAGATAGCTACTTCATCAACACCAATATCAGCAGTAGATACTAGTAGCTACTTCATCAACACCAATATCAGCAGTAGATAGCTACTTCATCAACACCAATATCAGCAGTATATAGCTACTTCATCAACACCCATATCAGCATTGGATAGCTACTTCATCAATGCCAATATCAGCAGTAGATAGCTACTTCATCAATGCCAATATCAGCAGTAGAGAGCAACTTCATCAATGCCAATATCAGCAGTAGATAGCTACTTCATCAACACTAATATCAGCAGTTGGGTAGTTTCACCTTTAATTTTAAGGGTTGTTACATTTTCTTTAAATTACCATGGAAATATCAATGCATGAGTAGTCTTTGCACAGTCAATGATATGGTGAAACACATGATACAGTGATAAATACAGACTGTGCGAGGAGGTTGCGTGTTACCTCTGATCGTTAGCACAGAAAGGCTTGACCTACTCAGTCAAGCGTTTGTTTTGCATTGAGAGTTAACACTGAAATTGAACAAACTTTTTTATATCATTTGTATTGTACATGACTTGTACATGTGTACTGCTAGCTTGCCAAAGGGCAACATGGCGGAAGCAAGTTCCCTAACATCAACGATAGATAGACATTTTCTAGAGTGTGTGATCTGTTCAGACACTTTCAATGATCCCAGAGCTTTGCCATGTATGCATCCATTCTGTTGTGAGTGTTTGGAACGTTGGGCCAAATCCTGCAGTGATGATAATAGCATTGTGAGTTGTCCTCTCTGCAAAAAGATCTACCGGATTCCAGAAGAGGAAGGAATAAAAGGTTTTCCTGTTCATTTTCTTGTGACTAATTTACAAGACACAGTATATAGAGCAAAGCAGGTATGTTGTGTACTTTATGCATTGTTGTAAACAGGTGCAGATCCAGGGTTTTGAAAGCAAGTCGCTAACACTTTCAAAACCTTTGCGATGTGTTTTGCCCAATTTGTTCCACCTATAATTTTCATCATAGTGTCCATTGAAGGGAATTTCTATCAAAATCACGGCCAAGAATACTATTCCAGTTCAAAATTACTAAGACTTATAATAGCGAGGTCACCGCCGGGTGTCAAGGATCGGGCTCGCAGGTTACACTCACATTGATACGCATTGGTCACGTGTCCAGAAAATTTTCCCGTGAAAATTTACCTATTAATGTTGACTGTTCAGTGATCCCAGCGAAAATTAAAATTGTTTATAAACTGCTTAAAAGTGAAGGATAAGTCATTCAAATTGTCATTTAGTATTTATGAAATGAAAAATTTGACAAAAAATAAAGAAAACAGCAGTATTAAAGAGGTTGAAGCCCCATTCAAATACATGTAGCTAATTTAGATACTGTCAGTATTTAAATTACAAATTCCTTATTTTTGTCTTAAATACACAGCTTTCAGCTGAACCACTAGCAGGCTAAGTTAACATATTTATGACAACGACAAAGGTACCAAAGTCTGAATTTTGATGATTTTTACAATCGTCCGGAAGAGCAAATCACTGAATGGGCCTTTAGTTGCACCAAATCACGGTGCTTACCAGGCTAAAAAGAAGATTCAGAGAGCAATTCTGGTCAATTTCTGCCTTCCCCCCCCCCCGGCCCTCACCTGATAAGCTACTGCACTGCAAAAAAAAGTGTTCAACATTAGAACACCACCTGTGCAAAATTTGACACACTGTATTCAATTTCATTATGCTTGGTGTTCGTAACCATAGTGCTTATTAGTGTTGGTAACATAACGTCAGAGGAAGCTTTTAAACAGATAGTGTTTGAAGTGTTCAGCATTAGAACACCACCTGTTCAAATTTTGACATACTGTATTCAATTTCAGAACGCTTAGTGTTCGTAACATAATGTCAGAGGACATTGAACATTTTGCGGTTTATAGAAAAATACCTGACAATAGGCCTATTATAGGAGTAGGCTTACGTCGAATATTGAAATTTAAGCCTATACCGTACACTCCAAATAACTCTGGGTGCACACCCATAAAATTGTGTTGTAGGCCTAGCTGTAACAGCTCAGGTGTTCACAACTTTTACACTGAATGAACATGTAATGTGTTCGTTTTGAACACTGTATGTATATAGGCTATATTTACCACATGCTGGGCCACGCATGCGTCGTTGCACCGTTAATCGGAGTGAGAAACCGTGATTTGGACGGGGATTTGGAGGTGACATTTTACCCACAAAATACCATTTTATTTAAAATTAAATAAACTGCTCAAATAAAGAAAGTCCGCAGTCATGTAACCCACCCTACACCAAAACCTGATCTTGTTATGACAATTTGATTGATACAGTCGTGTGCAGAATCTTGTTAGCTCTAATTTGATACCAAATTTGCTACCAAACACTCAAAGGTGACAAAGATTGATACCAGTTTATGGCATTTGGTACATTTTCAAAAGTTGCAAATCAAAACGAAGCACGCGGTCGAAATTGCTTAGCGTGTCAATATGGTCAAGCTTGCTTGCCCACGATGGGCCCCTGTCGACTATCCCAAGTGCGCGCTTCATTCAATTGTTAATTTAAAACGCATGGATTGCCACAGTGCTTTACTGATGAATACTAGGGCAAGATGCGATCGATATGACCTAGCGGTTGTTTCGGGCTATGTCAATGGTCGCGCTCTGCCATTCACCCCTACATGTCCGCATGGTCCGTTTTTAATTTGCAACTTTTGAAAATGCACCAAATTTCATATACTGGTATCAATCTCTATGAATTTAGAGTTTTCGGTAGCAAATTTTGTATCAAATTGCAGCTAACAAGTTTCTGCACACGACCTTGTCAATCAAATTGTCATAACAAGATCAGGTGTTGGTGTAGGACGGGTTACATGACTGCGGACTTTCTTTATTTGAGGTGTTTATATCGAACGTGTTCTCGACATATCATAGAACAATGAGACTAAAATGTAAATTCATCGTTTTTGTATTGCATGGTTTTAGTGCATTTTAATGAATGCGCAGTAAGCTTATCAATCATGACCATGCAATAGTCACATGGTCACACAGTGTGCAAATAGTCTGCAATTTGATATAGGCCTAATGTGAATTATACTGTAGGCCTAAACCTCTGATGAGTGTGTCTTACAACTGGTCAGTATGCGGGTCGATTTCATGCCATGGCATGCCTGATGGAATAGATGTGATTGCGATGTGGCACTCGTCAAACATGCACAGGCCTAGGTTTGCTGTAATTTACTACTGAGTCTGTTGTTACAATTAAATTTTGGACAAAGGTGTACATTTATACATTGACCCATTGTACCTTGCTTTGCGTAGCCGTATTGCATCCCTTTTTGTAACACTTATTGAACATATGTAGGCCTAAGTGTCATATGTTCCAGACTAGAACACTAAGTGTATGACATTTGTGAACACATCTCGGTGTTCAATGATAGAACACTTGTACATTTTAAGTATGCATATCAAGTGTTCTAAACATGAACACATTTGATTTTGGACATGTCTATGTGTTCTTAAAGTGTTACATGGCATTGAACATGTTCATGTGTTAGGATTTTGAACACTTTGTGTTCAAAGTTTTAACATTAGGTGTTCTAAAGATGAACACACCATGTTCACAAAAAGAACACTAATATCAAACATCAAGTGTTCAAAAGGTGAACACATAATGTTCACAAATTATACTGTTGTGTTAAAGTCTGGAACACTTTGGGTTCGCAATCAGTACACTTAAATATGTTCAATAAGTGTTACAATTTTTAGTGTTCTAATTCAGAACACTTTCTTTTGCAGTGTGCCCATCACTCTCCAACCTGTCAGATACATGTGCTTGTGGAAAACTTGTGGTGATTAACCCTAACACAAGCCATGTTGGGTTTTTTTGCTATCAGAAGGGAAAGAAGAAACTAAAAAGGAGAGAAGATGAACAAAGAAGTTACTTGGTACCCCTGGGATTCAAACTTCAGACCCCCGGGCTCAGACCCCTTGCATGCCATGTAGCAATGGGGGTTTTGCTGGCCGGACCAGCGATTCCATGGGTATAATATATACGACTTATGCTGATTAGGCCTATGCTATGGCATCATGTAGAATGCATGAATACACAGTGGTTTTCATAGTGAGCGTTCGTGAGTTTCAGTCAGGTTAGGTTTAAGAAGGCCTAAATCTAGGAAAACATGTTAACTAACCCTAACCCAAGTGAGTTTCAGTCAGGTGAGGGTTAAAACTATTGATTCTTTTCTTCACACTTTTCTTCAATTGTCCTGATCTGTTGGTCAAAAAGCATCTTAATTATATGAACTTGGCTTTTAGTAAAGGTAAGCATTGCAAGTCAATATAATTGTTTTGCATTTGCCTAAAGCAGTATATGCAGACTTTTTTTTTTTTTTTAAATATTTGATGTAACATATCTATGTTATTTAATCTATTGCCATTCTATTTCCAGTAATGTTGAAGCTCTAACGAATGTTTGATGACGTAAAATCGATAATATATTTCTACCAGATATTATACGTAACATATTATCGATTTTCGTCCTCAAACATTCGTTAGAACTTAAACATTATTGGCAATAGAATGGGACTAGATTTAATAACGTAGACATGTTACATCAAATATTATACGTCTAATACTCGGAGTCTGCATACTGCTTTACAGAGTGTATTGATGAACTTCATAAGTTGTTTAAAAAGAGGATACATTACAAATATTTGTTATTTTGCAAAAATAATGAGCATTTTAAGATGTTTAAGGGAGTGTTCATAAATAATTTGGTGGGGGTGGAAAATATGGGGATCAAAAAAAAAAAAGGGTCCTAAAAAGGGATACAAAAATCAGTCCTCAATAGGGGGGGGGTCAAAAAAATTTGAGGGTAAAATTCCGGGGTAAAATGTACGCGTATGAATGTTAAGTATTCAAATTTGTAATCTCAAGCTACAAATCAACAAAATGTGTGCACTTTACAAGTTGGGTGTAGCACTATGACTCCAATGAGTAATATCTCCAAATGGTAATTTTGATAGGGGGGATAGTCCATAACAATCCTCCCCCAATGTTGATGCCTGTATATGGGTTTCTAACCAAAATTAACCCCATATTTGGTCATTTTAAACTAAAAAGTGCCAATTTTTTTGCGCTTTGTGCAAATTAATTCCCGTTTTGTACTATATTTCACCAGTTTTCCTTGAATATGGCAAATTTTATTGCGGCGCTTGGCGTGCATTTGTACCATAAACTTATTTTGTCGGTGAAACGTGCTGGATTCACAAGTAATTTTCTCCAACCCCAATGTCAAAAAGAAATATATGCCACTGTTAATGATGTATATTTTAGGTTTCTTTTTAGGACATGAAGGGGGGAGGGATCAAAAAAATTTTAGACCATAAGAAGGGGGGATAAAAAAATCCACCCTTTTTTAGGGGGAGATCAAAAAATATTTGACATACGAGGTTCCAACTTTTCCAACCCCCCACCAAAGTATTTATGAACACTCCCTAAGGCCCAAAAAGTGGATGTTTTCAATTCCTTTCCACAAACGTGTTTATCCAATTGTTATAGTGATGTGACCGGGTGCTAGGTACATAGAGCAAACACAGAGGTGGAATAAAACTGGAGCTGGTACCTCATCTCTACACAAAAAAGTGTCCTAATAAAAGTTTTTTATCATTTAAAACATACCAGGCCAAAGACTCAAAGCCACTTCTTTAAAAGAAGAATCATGCAAATACCATAATAACTGTTTTCCCCTTCTCTCCTCCTTCTTTTTCTCATGATTGTTGTTGCAAACATCATCATCAACATCCTTTTCCCCCTGCTCTTTCAACTTATTTTTTTTTTTAATGTTTATTCTACAGGAGAAATCTAGTGCTGACTACTGTGAAAATCATGAGGGTAAGAAACGTGAGTACTTCTGTGAGAATTGTGGATGCGCTGCCTGCTCCGATTGCTGTGCTCTTGATCCCAGTCATAGAGGTCATTCATTCATCAGGTTGAAGCAAGCATCAGAGCGATTGAGTAGTTCCTTGGAAAACATAGCCAGAAGAGTTGGAAATATAGAAGATAAATATACGACTGCAATCCAACAAACACAGCAGGTAAAGCAGAATCTTGACCAAGATACAGACACAAAGATACAGGCCATAGATGAAGCAAGGAATGAACATATGCAGCAAGTTGACAATCTGGTTAGAGCTTACAAGCACAATGCCTACAGTAAGAAAGAACAAAATGTGAAAACAATTGGAACAGATTGAGGAAAAGCTCCCAAGTTGATCTAGCCAGCGTAAGAAGTTCAAATGAACTAGCAAGCAATGTGATCGAGTCTGGTTCTGATTCTGATATCATCTCCCTCTACCCATCATTGTCATCATCACTACAACAACTTACTCAAGTGCAACCCACTCCAGTAGATAGCAAACTTGGTGAGATCACACTAGAGCCCCCTCAACCTACTTCCAAAGATTTGCTTTCTTTGGAGCAGTTACTATGTGATAAGTTGCATATCACTGTCATGCCTACTGAACGCAGTCAAGTAAGCCATCAAACCAGCAACTTATCGCTGAAACCTGCAGAAGCCACATCCTTACCATCAGTAACAACAAAACATTTGCCATCATCATCAGCAGCAAAATCCCCAATGCAAGTAGTAACCGTAAAATCATCACAATTATCAACATTTAAACCCATGTCTGCCTTTACAGCAAAGGTTCAAGTTAATGCAGCAACAGCAGTGGGACAAGATCCAAGTTTCAGCTTCTTTCCAAGGACCCGATCTGTGCCAAATACACAGCTTAGCACCCAGCCCAACACTGATAAAAAGTGGAAAGAATATGGACAAATTAAAACTACCCCACAAATCAGGTATCCAAGCGGTATTGCCATTCATCCTAATGGTGATATTGTGTTGACCAGTGACTATAAACCTGTAGCAGTGTTCTCTAGGAATGGTGATTTCAAACATGTTATTAGAGGCTCTCCTTCTGATATTGATGACATTGCCATCACTCCCAGCAACCAATACATCATACCTGGCAAGTATCGTAATGATGAATTCTATATATATGACGGTTTCTACAGTACTATTCCCACATATGATATCAACAATAAGCCATCCAGACCTAACTTAGTTGCTGTAAATTCAACTGGTAGAATCATAGTAGGATTAGGTAACAAGAAGCACAAGACTGTGTCCATTCATCAGCCTGATGGGACTCTGATATCCAAGTTTGAAACAACATCATGTCCACACAAGCTAACCTGTACACCAGATGATAAGCTTATCATATCATTTGCTGACTATACCCTGCAAATAATGGATCAATCAGGTCACAATGCTAGCATCATTCAGCCCCCTCCTGGTATTCAATCATGGCAGCCTTGGTATGTGTGCTGCAGCAAACAAGGGGAACTGTTTGTTAGCAACATTGGTTCTTTTAAGGCTGTGTATAGATATGTGTATACAGGTGGTGAATACAAGTATCTAGACTGCATCACCAGGATGGACAAAAGTCCATTTGGTATTGCTTTGTCTGCAGATGAAGAGGAATTGTTTGTGGTTGATAGGAAGTCAAGTATTGTGAAGATATTTCGATGAAAACAAGTCGTTTGCAATATTGACATTTTAGTCTGATGTAAAATTTACAACAATTTAGAACGGGTTGACAACACCAAATTCCTAGGAGTGACAATTGACGAAAATTTGATATGGAAAACTCACATTGATAATATATCAAAGAACATTTCCAGAGGTATTGGAGTAATGAACCAAATTAAGCATTTTGTACTAGAGAAAGTTGTATATTCACTATATTGCACATTAATTCTTCCTTATATAAATTGTGCTATTTTAGCATGGGGAAATACATGTAAAGAAATACTTAGAGAAGATTTTTGTACTGCAAAAAAAGGCACTTAGAATCATTTCAAATAGTCATTATTTATGTCACTCTGCTCCTATTTTTAAAAAGTATAAATTACTTAATGTTTATGACACATATCATATGGAATTAAGCATATTTATGTATAAACATTTTTCAAATCAGCTACCAGTAGCACTCGGCAACTATTTCATGCAGCAGATAAATCGACATAAGTATCACACAAGAAATGCCGGTGACTATAATATATGTCATACAAAAACAGAATTTGCTCACAAAACAATAAGAGCTGCCGGTCCTAGGAATTG
Source organism: Amphiura filiformis (assembly GCF_039555335.1). Classification (NCBI taxonomy): domain Eukaryota; kingdom Metazoa; phylum Echinodermata; class Ophiuroidea; order Amphilepidida; family Amphiuridae; genus Amphiura; species Amphiura filiformis. Next base: position 3,058,764 of record NC_092641.1, on the reverse strand, counting down.
GAATATTACTGATAAATATATAAAGATGGCAAAATCAGTAAACCAGTTTAAGTTACAAATAACATGAATAAAGAAAAGTCTAATAAAAAATTACATCTAATATGTAGGCACTATTTAATGACCTCACCCATTTCCAACCCAACTATATCAATTTCTTGTGTGAACTGTGGAATGTCTATTTATTGAAATGTTATAAATATTTATATTGGTTCTTTCTTTGCATGTTCTTCTCCTCTTTCTTTTTTCTTTTATTTGTTAAGTTTGTGTAATTGTATGTTGTAACTTAGGGCAGTGTAAGGGGGTGCTCGCTTCAGGCCTTTGGGCCTTTTGAGCATCTCCTCATTCAAATTTTGTGTCTTTTATATATATTTTGTATGTTGATTTGAATGAAATAAAATGATGATGTATGATGTATGTATAACCGTAACTCAAGGGGTGGGGGCAAAATTGCCACAAAAAGTGGAAATGTTCATGGGGGATTTCTGCCATGACCCCCACTATGAGACCCTGCAAATAGAACACATTAGCCACATATATCCATGGGCTTCAGTTATATCACTATGCAGTAAATAGGTAGTAGACTATAATTATAGAGGGGGTATTGCCACAACCTGTCACCCCACACCCCTCCCCCGACAGTGGGGATATGATACGAATCTTGGAATAATTCAAACATAGAGGTGAAGGTTTTTATTGTAAAAGATTTCTGTTTCATTGTCAGCTATTTATCCTTAAAAGGGCATTTCAGGAACAAAAGCCTCATCCCCTCACTTTTCTCAAAAAAAGTTGAGATTTTTATATCACTGGAATACTCTGGCTACATAATGTTTATGTACAAAATATTTCTTGCAGATTAATTTGTTTAGCAAAGATATTGTGAAATTTGAATTTCACAATATCTTAATATTTAATACACATAATCATGCATAACTCGCAAACGCATAAAATCGGAATCAACTGAAATTTTGGGAATATGCTTTTTTCGTGGATATGGACTGAAAAATGTCATAAAAAGAGGATGCTAGGATCACGAAATACTCCTTTAACTCATTTTTACTCAGATTTTGAATGCAAAACTTGTATAAAAGTTGATTTCTGTAAAACAACATACTGCATAAAGCAGAAGGTATAAGGTGTATTAAATAAAATAATGTTAAATAAAACAATATTGGTTAATTATTTTGTGTGAGAATGCACTGCAATATGAAAATGGCAATTTGTATTGAAACTATTTGACCAATGACATGACCATTGCTAAGGGACACACCATTTGACTTCCAGGGGTGAAGAAAATAAAACCTGGGCCATACCTAGTGTTAAAAAAAATTGGTAGCAACCCATACTAAGAGAAGAAAAGAACAGTACTGTTTCTATGTTTTTCTTACAAATATAGAAAATATCTATTGTGATTTCTTTTAAATACTTTTTTAATCTGCCCGCGGATCATAAATATTCTTGAATATGAAGAAACAGGGCCTATGATTGTGTGTGGGGGGGTGTGTGTGTGTGGGGGGGGGGTCCAGAGAAATTAAACCCATGGCAGGATTTTCATTTCAGGACATGGTTAAAGAAAAATAAGGGACACACCATTTGACTTCCAGGGGTGAGCAAAATAAAACCTGGGCCTTACCTAGTGTTAAAAAAAGTTGGTAGCAACCCCCCAAGTCGAATGGTGCATCCCTAACAAAGAGTTATTCAGAATGGGATAGTGTGCAAATATCTATTGTGATTTCTTTTAAATACTTTTTTAATCTGCCCGGGGATCATAAATATTCTTGAATATGAAGAAACAGGGCCTATGATTGTGTGTGGGGGGGGTGTGTGTGTGTGGGGGGGGGGTCCAGAGAAATTAAACCCATGGCAGGATTTTCATTTCAGGACATGGTTAAAGTAAAATAAGGGACACACCATTTGACTTCCAGGGGTGAGCAAAATAAAACCTGAGCCATACCTAGTGTTAAGAAAAATTAGTAGCAACCCCCCCCCAGAAGTCGAATGGCGCATCCCTAACAAAGAGTTATTCAGAATGGGATAGTGTGCAATGATCTAATTTTGTAAATAACTTGTGGGGCCGTGAGGAGGGAGGTGCCCTCTATGTCTTTCCCCTTGGTGCAGCCACTGCTTTGAATAGAGGTTGTGCATGAAATTATTGATTAGCTCCAAACAAAGGATTTGAAACGGTGTCCTTCACCATAATCATGGTGCAGTGCAGTCCATTCAATCAAATGTGGTCATCAACCTATTTGATGGTAGTGCAATTGTTATGTGTGTGAGACGAACTGTCGCGGTAGATTGCAATCATGCTTTTGCTGAATGCATTTGAGTAGTCCGCCACATTTACGGTATGATACGTCATATGCACAACCTCTATATGTGCATCTCTGCCCCCCCCCCCTATGTGTGACGAAGAACTTCCCAAATCATATTCTGAACAGGTGTTGGGGTGTGTGTGGGGGTAGCAAAGGTTGACTAAATGTTGACGTCATCATTGGTTTGCGGAACGTAAACACAAAATTTGAACAAATAATTAGAAATGTTATGAAACAATGTTTCTTCATTCTAAAATAGATGGAAAGTTTTGTATGAATGCAGACTCTTTTTTGCTCCTATCCATTGAACTCAACATTGTTTAGGCCAAATAAAACTAGAATTACGCGGTTCGTAATTAAGGTAGCCCCCACAAAAGGGTGTGTAAATAACAAAGGTTTATTAATAATAATAGCATGCAATATGCAAATAAGCTCATTATTAATGCAAATAACATACCACAAAACTATACAGCACATTAGGCCACTATATACTACGACAATACCAAGTTAGAAGTTGATTGGTAATTGTGTTGAAGCTGCAGAGTGGATTAATGAAAATGTAGGTAAAATATGCAAATAAGCTCATTAATATTCATAAATATGCAAATAACATGACACAAAACTATACAGCACTTCAGGCTACCACATCCTATCACCATACCAAATTTGAAGTTAATCAGTTACTGCGTTGGAGCTGCAGAGTGGTGGATTAATGAATATACTTCCGCCCGGCCCAACCCGGCAGCCAGCCAAACAAACAAAGAAACAGGCAGGCAACCATTTTAGTACAGGAGCAGCAACCTCAAAAAAATGACTTCGTTCACCCTCCACTACATACAAGGTTTGACACCATAGGTAGTTAGTATGGACCCTCTAGATCACTGCTAGGTAGGTAGTGGACTCAAATTGTGGTATCACTTTTTTTTTACAGGTCATTTTATGTGTGGACGTATAATCGCATAAAATCACCAAAAAAATAGGACAAAATTAAGGGGTTGGGGAGATATAAATTCTCATAACTCAACTTTTACTCATAATAATGAATTTATTTTGGTATGAATATGTAGCTAATTGATTGTTCTAACTGCCTAGTATTATTTGAAAGCAAACCTAGGTTTCATTTGATCATGATTGGAAGTGGCCAGTCCATACACTAGTGAAAAATCAGATTTTTCACAACAATGCGCAGGGTGGGTGTTTTTGTGACATTGGCTTCAAATTTTACTATTGTGCCAATTTCTATTTTCAAAATTAATTAAATTTCCTTTTTTAATTTTGTTTTTAATATCAAGCATATCTAGGCAAACTTTGATGTTCTGGTTCAAATATTTATGTATGTGCATGTTTGCTTGCATGTTGGTTTGTGTTGTGTGGGTTTGGGGTAGGCGTGTGTGGGTATGTGGGGGTGGGTGCGGGGTGTGTATAGGGTTCAGGGTTGGGGTGTTTTACATGTTTTAATATGTCACTCGGCTGAACTATATAAGTTCTATTAACAAAATTTGTTTGTTAAGTTGCCATTCATGTAATATTTTGAATATTTATGTGTGGGGTGAGATCAACCGCTGTTTGTCAGGAAAATAGACTGAAAATGTAAAAAAAATAGTTACTTTTCCACATGTAGCAGCGTGTGTAACAATATTAAGGGGTAGGGGAAATATAAACCATCATAACTCAACTTCAACTCATGATAATGAATTCATTTTGGAATTAATATGTAGCTAATTGATTGTTCAAATGTGTTAGTATTATTTTAAAGCAAAGCAAACATTAATTGTCAGGTAGATAGCCATAAAATGTGAGAAAAGGTTACTTTTCTATGTATAACCATGTCAAATATGGCATTATTAAGGGGTAGGGGAAATAAAAAGCACCATAACTCAACCTTTACTCATAATAATGAATTCATTTTGGTATCAACATGTAGCTAATTGATTGTTCTAACTTTCCAGTATTATTTTTAACAGAAAAACCATAAGATAGACATAAAATATGATAAAAATGTTAATTTTCCAATGTGTAACAGCGTAAAATTTGACAATATTAAAGGTTAGGGGACGTACAAACCAACGTAACTCGACATTTATTCATTATAATTCATTCATTTTGGCATTAATATATAGCTATTTGGTTGTTGTAATCTTTTAAAGCAAAATAACCAATAATTGTTAGCTGGAAAGACATAAAATGTTTTAAAAAATGTCAATTTTTCATGTGTAGTACCGTAAAATATGACAATATTAAGGTGTAGGGGACATTCAAATCACCAAAACTCAAGTTTTACTGATGAAAATGAATTCATTTTGGTAACAATATGTAGTTAATTGTTAGTTCTAACTTTCTAGTATTATCTAAAAGCAATTAAACCATTAGTTGTGAGGTAGATAGACATAAAATGTACGAACATGTTAATATTCAATGTCTAACAGCGTAAAATATGACAATATTAAGGGTAAGGGACATACAAATCACCAAAACACAGGTTTCACTGACGAAAATGAATTCCATTTTGGTATCAATATGTAGCTATTTGATTGTTCTCATTTTCTGGCATTATTTTAAAAACAATTAAACCATTAGTTATCAGGTAGTTAAACATACAATATGAGAAAAATGTTAATATTCAATGTCTAACAGCGTAAAATATGACAATATTAAGGGGTAGGGGACATACAAATCACCAAAACTCAAGTTTTACTGATGAAAATGAATTCATTTTGGTATCAATATGTAGCTATTTGATAGTTCTAACCTTCTAGTATTATTTTAAAAGCAATTAAGCCATTAGTTGTCCGGTAGATAGACATAAAATGTATGAAAATGTTAATATTCAATGTCTAACAGCGTAAAATATGACAATATTAAGGGTAAGGGACATACAAATCACCAAAACTCAAGTTTTACTGATGAAAATGAATTCATTTCGGTATCAATATGTAGCTATTTGATAGTTCTAACCTTCTAGTATTATTTTAAAAGCAATTAAGCCATTAGTTGTCCGGTAGATAGACATAAAATGTATGAAAATGTTAATATTCAATGTCTAACAGCATAAAATATGACAATATTAAGGGGTAAGGGGACATACAAATCACCCAAACTCAAGTTTTACTGATGAAAATGAATTCATTTCGGTATCAATATGTAGCTATTTGATAGTTCTAACCTTCTAGTATTATTTTAAAAGCAATTAAGCCATTAGTTGTCCGGTAGATAGACATAAAATGTATGAAAATGTTAATATTCAATGTCTAACAGCGTAAAATATGACAATATTAAGGGGTAAGGGGACATACAAATCACCCAAACTCAAGTTTTACTGTTGAAAATGAATTCATTTTGGTATCAATATGTAGCTATTTGATAGTTCTAACCTTCTAGTATTATTTTAAAAGCAATTAAGCCATTAGTTGTCCGGTAGATAGACATAAAATGTATGAAAATGTTAATATTCAATGTCTAACAGCGTAAAATATGACAATATTAAGGGTAAGGGACATACAAATCACCCAAACTCAAGTTTTACTGATGAAAATGAATTCATTTTGGTATCAATATGTAGCTATTTGATAGTTCTAACTTTCTAGTATTATTTTAAAGGCAACTTAAAATTCATTAGTTGTCAGGTAGATAGACATAAAATGTATGAAAATGTTAATATTCAATGTCTAACAGCGTAAAATATGACAATATTAAGGGGTAAGGGACATACAAATCACCAAAACACAAGTTTCACTGACGAAAATGAATTCCATTTTGGCATCAATATGTAGCTATTTGATTGTTCGAATTTTCTGGCATTATTTTAAAAGCAATTAAGTTTCCCACGAGGGGTTGAAGGTCATAATGGGGCCAATACTAAAAATTATTTTAAAAGCAATTAAGCCATTAGTTGTCCGGTAGATAGACATAAAATGTGAAAATGTTAAAAATGTCTAACAGCATAAAATATGACAATATTAAGGGTAAGGGACATACAAATCACCCAAACTCAAGTTTTACTGATGAAAATGAATTCATTTTGGTATCAATATGTAGCTATTTGATAGTTCTAACTTTCTAGTATTATTTTAAAGGCAACTTAAAATTCATTAGTTGTCCGGTAGATAGACATAAAATGTATGAAAATGTTAATATTCAATGTCTAACAGCGTAAAATATGACAATATTAAGGGGTAAGGGACATACAAATCACCAAAACACAGGTTTCACTGACGAAAATGAATTCCATTTTGGTATCAATATGTAGCTATTTGATAGTTCTAACTTTCTAGTATTATTTTAAAGGCAACTTAAAATTCATTAGTTGTCAGGTAGATAGACATAAAATGTATGAAAATGTTAATATTCAATGCCTAACAGCGTAAAATATGACAATATTAAGGGGTAAGGGGACATACAAATCACCAAAACACAAGTTTCACTGACGAAAATGAATTCCATTTTGGCATCAATATGTAGCTATTTGATTGTTCGAATTTTCTGGCATTATTTTAAAAGCAATTAAGTTTCCCACGAGGGTTGAAGGTCATAATGGGGCCAATACTAAAAAATTATCCTATCATGTTGTAATGTTGTAATCTCAAATTGTTCCTCTCATCGCTAAGAATTAAAAAAAAGACAATTGTCATAGTTCTACGAAGCTTAGTTCAGGGGTTATAACGTCGAATATATCAATATCATTAATAAAGGTCAAATTTTTAAAATGGTCCAATTGCACCAATTAACGTAAGAAACCTCAATCGTATACTACATTCAAATTTTGGTGCAACGATTTGTATTCCTGTGTTCCCCTTCACAGTTAATGCAGCCAAAGTTGAGTTATGGTAATATTTCCCCTACCCTTAATATTATCATATTTGACACTGTTACATGGAAGTTTTTTCTCACATTTCCTTTGTATCTACATAACAACTAATGATACCAGAACGTTCGATGAATTCATTATCAAGAGTAAAAGTTGAGTTATGGGAGTTTATATTTCCCCTACCTTGATATTGTCATATTTAGGGACCGTTCACAAACACTTGTAAGGGGGGGACTGATGCAAAAAGGGGGGTCTGAAATTTTGACCCTCCTAAGGGGGGCCTGAAAAAAATGATCAAAAATTTTCCTGGAAAAATTGAGTTTATATGATTTTCTATGGGGTTGACCCATAATTTTCATGTCAAAAGGGGCCCTACAATTTTTGAGGTCTGTAAAGGGGGGGGGAGCTCGAAAGAATATTTTGCGATGAAATTTTTTTGCATCAGGCCCCTCCCCCTTACAAGTGTTTGTGAACGGTCCATTACGCTGCTAGATATAGAAAATGACTTCTTCTGACAGTTTCTGTGTATCTACCTGACAACTAATGATCGCTTTGTTTATAGAAAGTTAGAACAGCCAATCAGATACCAATCAATTTTGATACCAAGATGAATTCATTTTCATGAGTAAAAGTTGAGTTATGGCAGTTATATATTTCCCCTACCCCTTAATATTGTCATTTTACGCTGTTAGACATAGAAAAATTACCTTTTCCTCACAGTTTCTGTATACTGCCTGACAAATAATGGTCGCTTTGCTTTAAAATAATACTAGAAAGCTAGACCAATCACTTGGATATATTTTGATACCAAGATGAATTCATTTTCATGAGTAAAAGTTGAGTTATGGCAGTTTACATTTCCCCTACCCCATAATATTGTCATATTTACGCTGTTAGACATAGAATATTTACCCTTTCCTCACAGTTACTGTGTATCTATCTGACAACTAATGATCGCTTTGCTTTGAAATAATACTAGAAAGTTAGAACAATCACTTAAATACATTTTGATACCAAGATGAATTCATTTTCATGAGTAAAAGTTGAGTTGTGGCAGTTTATATTTCCCATACCCCTTAATATTGTCATATTTATTTATGCTGTTAGACATAGAATAGTTACCTTTTCCTCACAAATACTGTGTATCTACCTGACAAATAATGGTCGCTTTGCTTTAAAATAATACTAGAAAGTTAGAACAATCACTTAGATACATTTTGATACCAAGATGAATTCAATTTCATGAGTAAAAGTTGAGTTATGGCAGTTATAAATTTCCCCTACCCCCTTAATATTGTCAATTTACGCTGTTAGACATAGAAAATTTACCTTTTCCTCACAGTTTCTGTATATCTGCCTGACAAATAATGGTCGCTTTGCTTTAAGATAATACTAGAAAGCTAGACCAATAACTTGGATATATTTTGATACCAAGATGAATTCATTTTCATGAGTAAAAGTTGAGTTATGACAGTTTACATTTCCCCTACCCGTAATATTGTCATCTTCACGCTGTTAGACATAGAAAAGTTACCTTTTCCTCACAGTTTCTGTATATCTGTCTGACAACTAATGGTTGCTTTGCTTTAAAATGATACTAGAAAGTTAGAACAATCACTTAGATACATTTTGATACCAAGATGAATTCATTTTCATGAGTAAAAGTTGAGTTATGGCAGTTTATATTTCCCCTACCCCTTAATATTGTCATATTTACGCTGTTAGACATAGAAAACGTACCCTTTTCTCACAGTTTCTGTGTATCTACCTGACAACTAATGGTCGCTTTGCTTTAAAATAATACAAAAAGTTAGAACAATCAATTAGATATACATATTAAATTGAATTGAATAGAATTAATACCAAGATGAAGTCAATATCATGAGTAAAATATTGAGTTCTGATGATTTATTTTCCTCTACCCCTTAATATTTTTCTATGTTATGCTGATATACGAGGGAAATCAACATCAGTTTTTGTTGGGTTTTTGGTTTTTTAAACATTTTTGTCTTTTTCCCAGTGGTTACTCACGTCCTACACATAAATATTCACATCAATGGAAACTTAACGGATTTTGTAAATGGAAGTTGGTGCAGTGAAGTGACATATTAAGACATGTACACACACATTCATCCCCTCACCCCACACATACCCTATGTACACCCAGCACCCCCCCACACACACACACACACCTCGTCCCACAGACACCCCAACGAACTCATACATATTATAATGATTGGAACTGTTACAATAATGTTTCCCTTGATATGCTTAACATTAAAAACAAAATAAAACATTAAAATTTAAATTAAAAAATTAAAAATGGAAACTGAATCAATTTTGAAAATATAAAGTGGTATAGTTGTGAGATTTGAGGCCAATGTCAAACTTTACACATACGGTTTAAAAAATCAGATTACCACTCATTTATGGACTATATACTTCCAAATATGCTCAAATGAAACCTGTTTTTGTTTAAAAATAATACTAGAGAGTTAGGAAAATCATTTAGCTACATATTGATACCAAAATGAATTCAAAATCACAAGTAAAAGTTGAGTTCTTGGAATTTATATCTCCCCTACCCCTTAATTTTGTCCTATTTTTGGTGATTTTATGCGATTATACGTCCATACATGAAATGACCTGTAAAAAAAAAGTGATACCACAATTTGAGTCCACTACCTACCTAGCAGTGATCTAGAGGGTCCATACTAACTACCTATGGTGTCAAACCTTGTATGTAGTGGAGGGTGAACCAAGTCCTTATTTAGGCCCCCTGTGGGATCTTGCTCCTGGACTATTTGGATGATTACATAAACCCTCCAATTTGTTTCTCATAGTGCGAATTTCGTTTTTGATGGCAGTCAAGCAAGAAGTTATTGTCATGCTTTTGGTATCATTTTATTGCTAAATAAAATGCACTTTCAACCCTGTAAAAAGAAATACTTGAACTTTTTTAATACTAACACTGTGCTTCATAGAATCCAGAATGGGCAGGGTGGCGGTGGTGGGGGATGTGGTGGTGGGGGATGTGGTGGTGGGGGATGTGGTGGTGGGGGATGTGGTACACACAAACTCTATGGGATTGGTATTTTTAGTGCGTAATCTGCTTCTGTAAAGGCTGTAAATTGGAGTTGGACTTTATTTATTTATCTAAAAGACTCATGGCCTTACAGCTAAACAATTCTACTAATTGTTTTTAATCATTTGGTTTAGTCTAGAAAATACAAACTTTTCCATACAAAACTACCCGTTGTCATATTAAACACTGTAGTAAGTAATGCAGATGTCTTCAAAATCTAAAAGTTACTGTAAAATTTTAATTACTTATCCTATCATAGTCAAAGTATAGATTTTCTGAAGGGAAATTTGACGAGGAATCTAAATATGGACATATTTTTCTGTATGGGTTAGGGGGAAAATGTTTAGGTTCAAAATATGTTGAATTGTAAAAAAATCTAATATACTTTGGGACACCCTATATTCCGAGATTACCAAACAGCTGTGATTTCGGTTTCTTCCAAAGTCAGTTGGCTCTCCATATCCTCTAACCAAATGAATGTTGTTCACTTACAGTTTATTACTTTAAGTTGGTAATAAGCAATGCATTGAGTGACCCATTTTTTATCAAAATCTTTTTTATTCCACCCTGTATAACTTGCAGGTCACCCTGTATAATGAGTTGAAATGTATATATTTGAATTGCTTATGCCTTCAGCTTTCCAAAAATGTATACTTTTGCTAGTTTAGGGTTGATGATTGTTGAGATAATCTAATTAGAAACCCGCTTGGTGTAAAAATTCATAATATTTGTCATGTAACGCTAAGGGTGGCGAGGTCAGGACACACGGCCTGGCTTATTTTGCACATTATAATTGTTTTGTTTTTTTCATTCTTTCAAAGAAAAAAAAAAAAAAAAAAAGAGGAAAATCACAAGAAATAATGTAAAACACCACTGGGTAAACATTAAATGTTACATATTACAACAAAGCAGCGTAATGAAAAACAAAAGCGGATGGTGTTGCTTGTATATGCAAACCAAAAGCCCATGTGTGTGAACTGTGCATCATTTGTGTCATTGCTGCATTGAACTGAATCCTCCCAATACTCCTCGGCCGGCTAAAAAACATGCACCAGCACTGTGCTCTGGGGCTTTGTGGGTAATCCCGGGTGGGTAATTGCGGTATAGTGGGTAATTTTGTTCCACTATAGTGGGTGTAAAATAGTAGCAACACAGCAAGTTTTAATATTTTCCTGATTTTTTTTCAAAATGTTATTACATTTGTTGTACGACAAAGATCAGCTGTAGATTGCGACCCAATCCCAGGATTGGCAGTGCAAAATATTGAGGTTGTTGACATTTCCTTAAAATACAAAGTATTAAAAGTCACTTAGTTTACCCTGAAGTCGCAAACAAAGATAAAAACACACACAAAGTCTCAAATTAAGAGATTTGTATTTTTATTTGCGAGGCAATAGACTTGTTTTTATATTAATACGTTAAATTCCAAGACTTCGCACCTTCAACACTGAAGCAAAGCATCTTGTTTCAGTGAGCAAATAAATACTAAGAGAAGAAAAGAATAATACTGTTTCTATGTTTTCCTTACAAATATAGAAAATATTGATTGTGATTTTGTTTAAATACTTTTTTAATCTGCCGGGGGGATCATAAATATTCTTGAATATGAAGAAACAGGGCCTATGATTTGTGTGTGTGTGTGTGTGGGGGGGGGGGGTGGGTCAGAGAAATTAAACCCATTGCAGCATTTTCATTTCAGGACATGGTTAAAGAAAAATAATTTTAAAAAAACCATTAGCATTTGAATTTTTAGATTAGACCTGCTTCAGGAAACAAACAAACAAATGTAACATGCTATTTTTTTTAGCCTTATTTGCATTGGGAAATATTTTGTGCCATTTTGTTGCATGGTACCCATAGGTGCAAATATGAGCCAGGCAGGCAGCGATAAATTTCAACCAGACAGCATTGCCAGTGTGGTTTGCTTGACTGTTACTGGCACTGAATGAGGCATGGCATATACTGCCTGATTCTGACAGTACACTTTCTACTGCCCTCACTATACCCTGCACTTAAAGGGCAACCACATCTCAATACTTGGTGGCAGTATACCAAAATGTTTGCAGAAAGTTATGAACATCATCATACCAGTAAAGCGACATGTCAAAGGATATCGGATGCACCAAGAATTTTTTAATTTTTAATTTACTTTTTTTTTTTTTTTTGGGGGAGATTTCACTTAAATGTTGCACTTCCTTAAAAGGAAACCATATGCTTTTGAGTTGCATGTGTAAGTTATGGCGCTATCACAGTATCAGCAGTTGTGAAGAATGTAAATATGATAACACCAATATAACAGGGGTAAAAGGTCACATTATAATCCAAGTTAGAGGAGTTTTTCCCCACAGACACATAATTGAAGCTTAATATATATCAACACTGTCATTTCCTCCTTTTTGCTAATATTTTATACAGAAAAACACCTAATGACAATATTACTGACTTTTCCTTCACATTGAGAAATATTAAATATTTTGACTCCTTTGCATGACTCACTGACAAGTGTCTGTAAGTGTACATGTGTTACATACATGTTCATCATATGGCCAAAGATCACCGAGGGGAGATACAGATGTTTCACCTACGTGCAGTCAATATTTGTATAATATTTGCTATCAAAAGTCATCATAGATTGCAAATATGATTCCATGCTATTAATACTCATAATTATGCCTATTGTGGTGCAACAAGTGTTTTAATTAGAGAAAACAATCCATTTGTTTATTTTACCAAATAATATAGCTGCAGGTTTAAGTGATTCCTACATTTTAATCTTTAACAATTTGCATGAATATTTTTAATAATTGAAATGTAGATTGGTTAATAACTTGATCTGTTTTTTCACAAAAGTAAGCATAAAGAAAAAGTATTATAGAATTACTGTGCTAAGTTTATTAACCCATTAGAAGACCTGTAGTAACGCCCCAATTCTAAGATAACACATAAGCCAAGTGTTGGGGCAACATGGCGGAGGCCAGTTCCCTGGCATCAACGATAGACAGACATTTTCTAGAGTGTGTGATCTGTTCAGACACTTTCAAAGATCCAAGAGCTTTGCCATGTATGCATCCCTTTTGTTGTGAGTGTTTGCAGAGTTGGGCTAAATCCTGCAGCGATGATAATAGCATTGTGAGTTGTCCTCTCTGCAAAAATATCTACCGGATTCCAGAAGAGGAAGGAATAAAAGGTTTTCCTGTTCATTTTCTTGTGACTAATCTGCAAGACACAGTAGACAAAGCCAAGCAGGTATGTTGTGTACTTTACCTATTGTTGTAAACATGTGCACACTCATTTTTTTTTTTTTTTTTTTCTGAACGGAGCCTGACGTTACTCCTCAATGGTGACAAATAAGGGGTCAAAATTTAGGTTTTCTATGCACTTGCTCTCTTTACTTCTGCCCTGGTTGCAAAGACCTGTAAATGTATAGTGTAAGATTTATGTGCACATTTTCCATTGTTGCATGCTTTGATACTCGCTTCCCCACAGCATCTTTTAATTCAAAAAAATTGTGTCTCCCCAGACCAAAGCTACCAAGTAAAAATAAACCATGGGTCCTTTCAAATCCTGATGCACAACTGTAATTGTGTAAAACCGTAAACCATTTATACGACTAGTTTCGTAAATTGTATTGAATTAGTTGTTTACAATTACAGGGTTGTACACCTTATTAATTATGAGTACAATTGGGGGAGGGGCAAGAATTTGTTGGCAAGTTAAAAGGGGAGGGGCAAGTAATTTTTGCCAAGCTAAAAGAAGGGGGGCAAGCAATTTTTGGCACACGTTCATGGGGTGCCTTTTAAATAAATTCCAACATTGCTAGGTTCATATAGTAAATGGTGATTGAGTATAAATTTGCACAAATTGAATTGTGTAAACTTTTACACAACCATAACAACAATGTTTGAACAAGCATTTTATAACTACAAATTCATTCAAGAAAAAGTTAAAATGTTAGGTTGTTTGGTAAGAGACGGGACAAAATATCAGGATTGGATGTGGAACATTTTAGTATTTAAGAATATACAAGACAGGTCCAAGATTAAACATCAACTTTTCTATGAAAGAAAGATGCAAGATTCAACATGTTCAATCCCAGTGATACAACATTTCTAAGAAAAATCTTATCAAGAAACATTTACCTTTATAACATTAATGTTATTATCTTCTTCTTCATCATCATGTCTTCTTATTCATTCATATCCTTATTCTTCATTCTTAGTCAGTGGTAGTGGTCTAGTTCGTAGACACATTTCTGATTGGACAATCGCATGATTTGGTGCTGTCTATCAGGCCGTGAAGCGATTACGTCATCATGCGTCTTGATAATGCGTAACACGCGAAGTAGAGGTCTTGGCGTATGTATCGCGCTGGATGCGTGGACTAGTGCGGAATACGCGAACGTGCTGGCAATACGCGCAACAGAATACGTGAAGTTGTAAACAAGTTTTGTTCATTTTATAATGAGGGGAGTTTTTATGACGGTAACTTAGTTTTTGCTTAAAAAATGTGTTTACAGTTATTAAAATAATATTTAACTGACTAAGAATGAGAATAAGCGATAGGAATTTTTATTTTGCCTATCCTCTACCTATGATAGGCGACAGGCAGGTCCAATATTTTTATCGTAGTGGATACCAGCTGCCCGGCATCCACTACTCAAAATATTGGACCTGCCTGTCAAATCTATCACACGATGAAGGATAGGCAAAATAAAATTCCTATCGTTTATTCTCTAATTTTCCTTATTCTCATACCACAGAAGAAATCTACCAATAACCTCTGTGACAAGCATGGTAAAAAGCTGAAATATTTCTGTGAGAATTGTGGTTGTGCTACCTGCTCAGATTGTTCTGCTCTTGATCCCAGTCATAGAGGTCATTCATTCATCCGGCTGAAGGAAGCATCAAGACGACTGAGCAGTTCCTTGGGAAATCTTACCAGAATAGTTGGAAATGTAGAAGAGAAATACACAACTGCAATCCAACAAACACAGCAGGTAAAGCAGAATCTTGACCAAGATACAGATGCAAAGATACAGGCCGTAGATGAAGCAAGAAATGAACATATGCAGAAAGTGGACAATCTGGTTAGAGTATACAAGCAATATGCCTACAGTAAGAAAGAGGAAAATGTGAAAACAGTTGAACAGATTGAGGAAAAGCTCCAGGTTGATCTAGCTAGCCTAAGAAGTTCAAATGAACTAGCAAGCAATGTGATCGAGTCTGGTTCTGATTCTGATATCATCTCCCTCTACCCATCATTGTCATCATCACTACAACAACTTACTGAAGCGCAACCCACTCCAGCAGATAGCAATCTTGGTGAGATCAAACTAGAGTCCCCTCAACCTACTTCCATGGATTTGTTTTCTTTGGAGCAGTTGCTATGTGATAAGTTGCATATCACTGTAGCGCCTACCCAACACACTCAAGTTAGCCATCAAACCAGCAACTTATTGGTGAAACCAGCAGAAGCAAAGCCCAAACCAGCAACAGCAGCAAAGCCCTTACCATCAGCAACAGCAAAACATTTGCCATCATCAGCAGCAGCCAAATCCCCACCAACAGGATTTACAGTAAAATCCTCACAGTCATCAGCAATAAAACCCTTGTCAGCCTTTACAGCAAATGCTCCAGTTAATACAGCAACAGGATTGAAACAAGATCCAAGCTTATTTCCAAGGTCCCAATTTGTGCAAAGTACCCAGCCTAGCACACAGCCCAGTATTGATAAAAAGTGGAAAGAATATGGACAAATCAAAACTACCCCAAACGTCAAGTCTCCAAGAGGTATTGCCATTCATCCTAGTGGGGACATTGTGTTGACCAGCGCCAATGCACCTGTGACAGTGTTCTCTAGGAACAGTAATTTTTGGTCTTGGAATGGTAATTTTAAGCATATAATTGAAGGCTCTTCTTCTAATATCAATGACATTGCCATTACTCACAGCAACCAATACATCATACCTGGTGAGTATGGTAAGAATGAATTCTACATATATGACAGTCAAGGTGTCCTAGTCAGTACTACTCGCACATATGATATCAACAATGAGCCATCCAGACCTAAATCATTTGCTGTAGATTCAACAGGTAGAATCATAGTAGGATTAGGTTATGATGGTCACAAGACTGTGTCCATCCATCAGCCTGATGGGACTCTGATATCCAAGTTTGAAACAACATCACCTCCACGCAAGCTAACCTGTACACCATATGATAAACTTATCATATCATTTGTTGACAATACCTTGCAAGTAATGGATCAATCAGGTCACAATGCTAGCATCATTCAGCCTCCTCCTGGTATTCAATCATGGCAGCCTAAGTATGTGTGCTGCAGCAAACAAGGGGAACTATTTGTTAGCAACTGGGGTAAACCTGAGGATGTGTATAGATATGTGTGTACAGGTGGTGAATACAAGTATCTAGACTGCATTACTAGGATGGACTACTGTCCATGTGGTATTGCATTGTCTGCAGATGAACAGGAATTGTTTGTGGTTGAGTGGTTAAATATTGTGAAAATATTTCGATGAAAACAAATCATTTGCAATATTGACATTTTAGTCTTAATATAAATGTAAAATTACAATGTGAGTGAATAATTTGAAACTCAAACACATGAAAATATAATAATAATAGTAATAATAATAATAAATAATAATAATAATAATAATAATAATAATAATAATAATAATAATAATAATAATAATAATAATAATAATAATAATGATAATGATAATAATAACAACAACAACAACAACAACAACAACAACAACAACAACAACAGCAACAACAACAGACAACAAAATTAGTCAATACACTTGATTCTGAGTTTCCCTGTCACCCTGCCTGCATTTGAAATTTAACTGATTCTAATTTTTCAACAATTAAAATTAATCAAAAAAAGCCCCATGAATTCATGCTCATTTTTTGAATCAACATAATCTGAATTTGCTTCATATACTTCACCTGCTGAAGCATGTCTACGTAAGTCAGACTTTAATCCTTAAATAATTCAATAGTAAGCTTGTGATTCTGCATTTTGACCAATAATAAAATTTGGGAAAAAGTGGTAATAAAAATGTTACCTCGTTTGTTTTATGAACATGTGGCAGGACACTTAAAATCAAATGTGAAGGGTCTAGTGATAATTAAAACATTATGGTACATTGCAAGAAATGGATAGCACTCCAACTTCAACATGTAGACAAAACATGGATGGCTCAGAGTTTAGAATTATTTCCTCTGGTGCATGAGGTCACGAGTTTGATTCCTGGCAGCGGAAACTGAACGGGGTATTGACTTGGAAACAATTAGAATTTAATTGGCACTTGTAGATTAAATTCAGACTTCCGCTCTCCCCATGGTGTATTTAGAGTTGAGTAAATGAACCATGAGAGAATTATGTCCTTTGGAGAGAAATGCTAAGCAATTGGTCTAGTGTACAGAGAAGCCATACCAGTACATATGTAGCTCACAGTCAGTTTCCAAAAGAATAGGGTAATAACCCCTGATTGTCCCTGTCTGTTAAATGAACCATGAGAGTATTCTGTCCTTTGGAGGGGTGTTAAGCAATTGGTCCAGTGTACAGAGAAGCCATACCAGTACATAATCTGGCAGTCAGTTTCAAAAAGAGTATGGTATTAACCCCTGATTGTCCCTGTCTGTCCCAGTGTTCGATGGACCCCAATTGAAAAAAAAAACAAAAAAAAACTTATCAAGTAGTTGTGATAAATACAAACAATCCAACACATCAATATCACTGATATCAACACGTTTAACGTGCATAGTGTTATTCATATGCAATGTACATTCATACGTTAAGTATAGAAATAAACAGATGTTTAAAACTTGTTATCATCGTTTCTTGCAGTGTATTAGTCAAAATAATACACACATATCAAGATGTTACACATTATTTGAGGCCACACTCGAAAGGTTGATTTATTGTTATAGCAATAATTATTATTGATCATTGATCAGAATAGTGTGATAATGATAACCACTTATCATATTACATGGGTGTTGGTGTGTTTTTTTTGTTGTTCTTTGCAAGTATGTATATAGATAGACTAGTCAAAACAGTGACTTATATAATAACCTTAACTCAGTGGCGGCAAAATATTTTATGGGGGGAGGGGCATGCATCATGCATGAGGGACAAACTTAATTTCAGGGAGAGCAGAAATTTTGCACAAAATTGCCACAAAAAGTGGAAATTGTTGTAATATTTAGTTTTTTACTGGGGGTATAGGGCAAGAGTTCTGACTGGGAAATGTTCCCCCATGCTCCCCCCTCACCCAGGTGTCGCTGCCAAAATGACACATAAGCCACATAGTTTCAATTCTATAGTATAGCTGCAGTAAAGTTGGTGCTGATATAAGTAGGCTATTAAAGAAGGGGCATCACTACTACATATCAGCCCCACCCCATCCCCCTGACAAATTCAAAATGAATAATTCAAACACATAGAGATGTAGAAGGTTTTACTGTCAAAGATTTCTGTTTCATTGTCAGTTATTTATCCTCAGCTCATTTTACTCAGATTTTGCTTAGAAAACTTGTACAAAAGTAAGATTTCTGTAAAACATAATTATACTGCATAAAGCAGAAACGATGAGGTGTGTCTTAAATGATATTATTGTATCATATGAAATATGTTTGGGCTCATTATTTTGTTTCAATAAAAAAATTAAGGTTGGTCATGTGACATAACAATGGAATGGCAAACTGTTTAAAAATATTATGTCAAAAAAGACACAATCATGACCATATTTGGCCCGTAATTTGGTGTAAATAGACATTGTGAGATTCAACATCACTGACAGTTTTCTTTAATATTTAATCATGTTATTAACATTGTTTCCGATTATGGGTCCTATTTTAAGCCTTCTCATATGAGGATGGCTGGTGGTTTGTGGTTTTGTGTGCAAAAATGGGAATATACAGCCTGTCTCAAAAAAAATTGTGCAAGTAAAAAGCGCCCTCTGTGGCAATTAGAAAATACCTTTGTGACATAATGCTTACATCGACGTCAAGGGCATAGTCTTAGCTCTCAAATGCCATTTAGTCTGTTCAATTTGCTTGTTTTAATCTCGAGATATGCTTACTTAACAACGAAAGGGTAAAATCACAATTGTGCCACTTTTACTATAGGGAAGGGGCTGTATAAAGTCATGTAAATCAATGATAGCATCAAGTTTATCAAGAGAATTACACAACAATACAAAATTGTTTTAATGTTTTATCATGATAAAGGTATAATGATTCTCTTTTTCCTCTAACGACAAATTAAACGATAAATAAATATTTCACATTCTGCTGTTAAATTAAATAATGTGCATGTCAATGATTTTACCATGGAAGTACTGTTCTTTTTGACATTCAAGACATGTTAAAAGACAAACAAATATTACACACTTATGGGTTAATGAACTTTGACAAGGTCATGAAATTTGACAAATGAATGAAATTAGACAAAATAATGCACGCGCGCTGGTATTGATTCGTCTAATGCACGAGCCCTGAAGGGGGAGTGCATTAGACGCATCAACATCAGCTATCATTGATTTACATGTACAGCCCTATTCCCTAGTAAAAGTGGCACAATTGTGATTTCACCTTTTTGTTCTTAACTAAACATATCTCGAGATTAAAAAGAGCAAATTGAACAGAACAAGCGGTATTTGAGAGCTAAGACTGTGCCCTTGGCGTTGATGTAAGCATCATGTCACAGCGGTATTTTCTAATCGTCAAAGAGGGCGCTTTTCACTTGCACAATTTTTTTTGAGACAGGCTGTATTTCAAAATGTTCTCAAATTTGCCAGGAAATTCACCGAATTTTGTGAATCGAGTTAACCAACAGGAACACTTCCGGCAAGTAAAGTTGAATGGGATAGTACAACAGCAGCATTGCAGTGGAACAGCAGTATTGTATCATTTGTTCTTGAAGATGTACATTCTAAGGTTAGTAGAAATTCATAATATATATTTCATCTTGTCAAAATTGAAATTATTTACTGACAACCTAACTCTTTACAATCTTCAAAGAAATGTTTGTCGATCCAACTTCTGTCCACCAACAGAGGGCGTACTACCTTAGTTACATGTACGATCTACTTCTGTGCGCTAGTGTCAGTAAATAACTTTTGCTTTGACAAGATGAAATGCATATTATTTGTATCAGTCTGTTGTTGTTTTGGAAGTGAGCCCTCAATTGAATAGATTTACAACATTTGGTAGTTTGTACAATGCTAGAGTTGTCATGTTGAGTGAGGCATATTATTTTATCAAAACTAACTTAAAAACCTGGTAAGGGATTGGTTACTAGAAAGAGGAGTTATAGAAAAGGCCTCATAGTCACAACTTGTTACATAAACTGCGAAAGGTGTCAAAATGGCTGTAAACCTTAAAGAGGAAGCCCCACCAGAGCAGTTCTTCTGGGGTGAACCAAACCGGCCTGGTTATCAAATTAATCAGTGACAAGGTTATCTCTGAATTTGACAGGTGCTAATTGACGCAATAACATTAAAACATCAATTAGCACCTGTCAAATTCAGAGATATTGATATCACTGATTAATTTGGTAACCAAACAAGTCTAATTCACCCAGAAAAACTGCTCTGGCAGGGCTCCTCTGGCAATCAAGCTAGGGCCTTTAAAATCTAACTTTTGGCCATAATGCTACAAAAGACAATTGTGGGTGAGATATAAAAATCTAACTTTCATCAAAGTTGTTGTTAATATCATAAGGTGTGTTTAGACGGTAGCCTACATTTGAATGTTACAAGCGAGCCAGCAATTAAATTATGCTACAAGCGAGTGTGCGTCCACACGGGACTTACTTGTAAGCCAACTCACATGTAAGAGTGACCTTCACTGGTAAATTATGCTATGATTATGCACAATCAGAATAGGATTGGGTCATCAAGGTCATGCTTACAAGCGAGCTAACATGCAAGTCTTGTTCACACTGGCCTTACATTTGAATGTTACTCGCTACATCTAAGATATCTTACATGTAAAATTGTCACTTGCATGTTGCTACATGCGAGTGCGTTTAGACGGGCACTACATACAAGTTTACATTTGAATGTACAGCGACTTTACAAGCGATCGTCTGAACTACCTGCAAGTTTGTTATTTTCATATTGGGGCAATTTTAGTCTAGTCACTTTCAGACCCAACTGTATAGGCCTAACCAGTATAGTAGTAATAATGCCACAGCTGCTACAACTTTTCAGTAAATGTTATGTTTATACATTCATATATACATATCTGGCTGCCTCGTATGCTAATGGGAGCCCAAAATTTGCTTGTTTTTTGTTTGTTTGCCAACATAGTTGAATCATTTTCTTACGATCCGTGACCATTCATAGCATACCTTTGTTTCTCTGTGTATTTGACTAGACGGACATATTCTAAGAAAAAATAGCTCCTATGTCCCTCCCAAAAATGGCGGGAAAATCTATTTATAGCTCATTTTTCAAAATGGCCGCCGGTGACATTTTGAAAAACATGAATATTTGTATACCATGTTCTGGATAGGCTATAATGACAAATAATATGTCCTTTTCCACTATCATTGGCATGCCCAACATTTTAAGATAAAATTCAAAGTGTTGAGAGGTCATCTTGACCCCTAAATCCAAGATGGCCGCCAGTTCTATATTGAAAAACATGAAAATCGATATATCATGAAATGGATAGGCTATAATAACAAACAATGTGTCGTTTTCAACTGTATTTGGCATGAAAACCCGTTTCAGATCATATTCAAAGAGTTTGGGGTCACATTGACCCCTATATCCAAGATGGCCGCCAGCGCCATATTGACAAAAACATGAAAATCTATATACCATGAAGTGGATAGGCTATACTGACAAACAATGTGTCGTTTTCCACTATTTTTGGCATGCCAAATCTTTTTTTGTCATATTCAAAGTGTTTGGGGGTCATCCTAAACCTTAAATCCAAGATGGCCGCCAGCGCCATATTGAAAAACATGAAAATCGATATATCATGAAGTGGATTGACTATAATAACCAACAATGTGTCGTTTTCAACTATTTTTGGGCATGCAAAACCATTAAAGATCATATTCAAAGAGTTTGGGGTCACCTTGACTCCAAAATCCAAGATGGCCGCCAGCACCATATTGACAAAAACATGAAGTGGATAGTCTATACTGACAAATATTCCACTATTTTTGGCATGCCAAACCTTTTCATGTCGTATTCAAAGTGTTTGGGGGGCATCTGGACCCATAAATCCAAGATGACTGTCTAAGCCATGTCGAAAAACATGAACATTGATATTTAAGATGTGACACACATGAGGCCAATGCTAATTTTTACTCAATTACTTATACTATAGATTTTGAAAGTGTTACCTTTTTTCTTTCAGAAAAGTTGCACATTAAGAGCATGTGATGGAGAACAGAACAGACACTGAAGAGCTACAGACCAACCAAGAGACTGATAAACTAGAATGCATGCTGAAAGATCATGAAAGCCCTGTAAAAGACAGTTTAGAAAAGCAGAGAAATGGGAGAACATTAAGGACACATTTTTACAATGGAAAGGCCTTGATAAATTTCGACATGTCAATACAACAGTGGAATGGGATAAAGGACCTAAGGGTTGTCATATGCATGATACTTGTTGTACCACGATGTCTAACACACACGCTCACTGCCAAGCCACAAAACGCAAGCACAAATCTGAGAAATCAAAAAAAAAGGCTGGGATGTCCGTAATTTACGGTGGCCAAGGAACAGTGGTTGTTTTGATGACCTGTTCTCTAAGTCGTGTTGCGACATTGTTGACCAACTGGCTATCCGTTACTCCCAGTGATAACTGCGGGGCCTCGATGTATGTATCGGAAGTGCTTGTATCATACACAAGCTCACTAACTTTCTTCTGAATACGTCACGTGAAATCCTATGTCTTTCCAAATTCTTTGATCAGAAGTTCCCTGAGGTAGCTGGACCTTAATTGGGAAAAGTGCCCTTAGTTTGAAGTAATGTGAATGTAATCTTGGAGCAGTCCTTCAAGGATGCGTATTTCACGATCTTTAAATATGACTTGTTGGATATGTTGAAAGAACAAAGCTTGAGCCTCCCGAAGGTTAACATGCTGTAGATGCTCTGCATTTTACTGAGATTTATATCTCTCGCTTGATTGCTGACATATTGCGCCAGCAATGACCGTGGTATCTGATTTCCAAGCCAAATGCTGTTTGCCTGTCTGGGATTGGCGTTATAAGCGTATCTAACGCTCTCTTGTATCCTCATCTGCAGTGTGTGCCTTGAATCTTCTCCATGCATCTTGTGTCAAAAGTGACAACAGTGTTTTTGTCCCGGTTACCAGACGTTTGTGGAGGCACAATGCCTTATCATGCAGAACACCTATACTTGAACGAAGTTTCTTGGGAGGAGGTCCTGAGAAAGATGATTGCTGACCGGACTTCCCAGCCTTTTTTTTTTTTTTGATTTCTCAGATTTGTGCTTGCGTTTTGTGGCTTGGCAGTGAGCGTGTGTGTTAGACATCATGGCACAACAAGTAGCATGCATATGATAACCCTTAGGTCCTTTATCCCATTCAACTGTTGTATTGACATGTTGAAATTGATCAAGGCCCTTCCATTGTAAAAATGTGTCCTTAATGTTCTCCCATTTCTTTACTTTTTCTAAACTATCTTTTACAGGGCAATGGTCTTTCAGCATGCATTCTAGTTTATCAGTCTCTTGGTTGCTCTGTAGCTCTTCAGTGTCTGTTTTGTTCTCCATCACATTCTCTTAAAGTGCAACTTTCCTGAAAGAACAAAGGTAACACTTTCAAAATCTATAGTATAAGTTATTGAGTAAAAATAAGTATTTCCCTCATGTGTGTCACATCTTAAATATCGTTCGATCATGTTTTTCGACATGGCTTAGACAGTCATCTTGGATTTAGGGGTCAAGATACCCCCCAAACACTTTGAATACGACATGAAAAGGTTTGGCATGCCAAAAATAGTGGAATTTTTGTCAGTATAGCCTATCCACTTCATGTTTTTGCCAATATGGTGCTGGCGGCCATTTTGGATTTAAGAGTCAAGGTGACCCCAAACTCTTTGAATATGATCTTAAATGGTTTTGCATGCCAAAAATAGTTGAAAACGACACATTGTTGGTTATTATAGTCAATCCACTTCATAATATATCGATTTTCATGTTTTTCAATATGGCGCTGGCGGGCATCTTGGATTTAGGGCTCACGATGACCTCCAAACACTTTGAATATGACAAAAAAAGATTTGGCATGCCAAAATAGTGGAAAACGACACATTGTTTGTCAGTATAGCCTATCCACTTCATGGTATATAGATTTTCATGTTTTTGTCAATATGGCGCTGGCGTATCTTGGATATAGGGGTCAATGTGACCCCAAACTCTTTGAATATGATCTTAAAGGGTTTTTCATGCCAAATATAGTTAAAAACGACACATTGTTTGTTATTATAGCCTATCCCCTTCATGATATATCGATTTTCATGTTTTTCAATATGGAACTGGCGGCCATCTTGGATTTAGGGGTCAAAATGACCTCTCAAAACTTTGAATTTTATCTTAAAAGGTTGGGCATGCCAAAGATAGTCGAAAAGGACATATTATTTGTCATTATAGCCTATCAAGAACATGGTATATAGATATTCATGTTTTTCAAAATGTCACCGGCGGCCATTTTGAAAAATGAGCTATAAATAGATTTTCCGCCATTTTGGGAGGGACATAGGAGCTATTTTTTTTTAGAATATGTCCATCTAGTCAAATCCACAGAGAAACAAAGGTATGCTATGAATGGTCACGGATCGTAAGAAAATGATTCAACTAACACTACTTTCGGGACCCTTGTACTGAATGTCAGTACTCTAAAATCGAACCTCTTCCCATATCCCTGTCCTGTCATATCCAGTCACCTCTGAGCACTATTGGGCTTAGCCTGGCTTCGGCCGAATGGTATAAATAAAAAAAAATAAAAAATAAATATATAAAATAAAATACAACAAACAAACAGACCAAAACTTAATTAAAAGAATATCACCACTAATACTCTTACCTGTTTTATCAAGATGTCCAAACATGCCAAATGTTGAGAGTACATGAAAAGGAAAACAAAGACAAAGAAGAAAATATCAATTAACTGATATCAAAAAATAATTCATACAAAATGCCGTTAAAATCTTCAATTCATAATTCAACCATTTTTAAATTACACTTACTATAACGTAGGCCTATCTAACATTGACATGTTTACAGAGCATGCTTGTTTATACTTGATCCTAATTTATTGTTTCCCCTTGAGTGGCCAAGGAAGAAAAACGCTTCACCCTTTACCAAGATTTGAACCTGAGACCTTAGTATCTAGTCAAAGTAGAAATGGACTCATTTTTGAATATTTTCCCAAATCATATTCTGACCAGGTGGGGGTAGCTAAGGTTGACTAAATTTTGACATCATCATTGGTTTTGCAGCATGTAAACACCAAATTTGTAATTAGAATTACATTGTATGTTATGAAACAATATTTCTTCATTCTACAATACAGTTTGTCCACTTTGAAGTACAAAGTAAGGTACGCACATTTTGCGTTAGCGTATTGTGCGTCGCATATTAAGATGCTCATGCATTTGCATGCGGCTAGCAGTGTGTTAATTGACATTATGGCGCACCGAAACTGCATACTTTATTTCATACTTCAAAAAGGACAAACTTTAGATGGAATGTTTTGTATGAATGCCGCTATCCATTGAACCCAACATTATTTCTATTTGAAAGTGTAAGTTACATATTGCACCAGGCACGTCCAGCGTCATCATCCCTATATGTTCGTGTCAAAAATTGCTGTGATAGTACGTTGAATCCTCTCGTTTTTCAAAAGCTACGCATGGCGATTTTGTTCGAGATTTAGGCCAAGCGACTCAGGCTAAGCATACCATATGTACACGATATGAGATACCACATAGCCTGCAACAGAGTTTCTATTCTATGTTTTTACGATTTGCGCATGATCAAGTACCCCATATGATATTGCCATTACAAGAAAATTCGATTTTTGTCAGGTAAACCAGTGGTTTTGTTTCCAATACTAACTGGAAATGTAATAGTATACAGTAATTAGTGGGGACTGCTGTTTGCTGTGGATATATTTTACTGCATTTTATCTGTAACGATTTTGAAATCATTCTTCAAAATTGTGATATATTAAACTGTTTGAGAATTGCAATTTTATAAAGGAACATGTGTACAGAATATTAAAACACAGGTCTATACAATATACTATATCAACACACTATACCACTTTCTACCATTATCTGCGTCAATAATAGAATATTGATTTCAATCGAATTGAATACATCTCTCCATTATGAGTTTGTACTCCACCACTGAGCGATCAAGCGATCAATTTCTAGCCAATCAGATGGGACTCCTTTTCTTGCGTTCGGTGAAATACCAATCGGCTGTCACTCGCAAAAGGAGTATTAAGTTTATATTAAGTTTATATTTATAATATCTGGTGTCGACACTATGCCGGGGAATATATTTTATGCCATATTTGTGCATGGTACAGTATGGGTGCAAGTGAGCCAAAAATGCACTTTGGAAAAAAATCCTTCCAACATTACTTGTTGGCAGCGATAAATTTCAACAAGACAGCGTTGCTGGCATGGCATTCGCATGGCATTCTATCTGCTTTGTTTACGATATGATCTATACTGCCTGATTCTGACAGTACACCATCTACTGTCCTCACTATACCCTGCACTGAAAGGGCAACCACATCTCAATACTTGGTGGCAGTATACTAAAATGTGTGCAAAAAATTAGGCCAAAAAATATATAATTGTTGTGTTGCCCTCCCAAGCCTAAAATCTGTTGGGTGACACCGCCAGAATTTTGAATTTTGTTTTTTACCAACTCAACCATTCATACCTACTATTTTACAGTAACATGAGTAAAGAAAGGCAAATGCATAATATTATCTTATTTTCTACCCATGAATATTTTATTGAAGTAAATAATATTAAGGCCCTTCACAATTAATTCTTAGTTTATGTTTAAGATTATTAAGAGGCATTGTCCAGGAAATTCGACTTTTGGGTGGCAACGGCCAAAAATAGATTTTCCTTATAAGTTGAGTGGTAAGAGGCCTTTGTCTCATATAAACACTGGTGGTTTTATTTTGACAATTTATATCTTGTTGCCATAGTAACGGACATTTTTTTCCATTATTAGCCTATTTAACCAATTGTCACACTTTCGAGCAGTAAAATACCCTTTTATTAGAGTAACTGTACCTCACACATAAAATTTCTCAATATTTTCTTATAATTTTTCCGATATAGATGGAAGGCTTAGTAGCAAATACATTGCATAACAAATTAGAATGGGGTCAGAATTGGGCTATACCATTTACTTTAAATAGGGGTGTTTTTGATAATTTTGAATATTCCCATTTAGGCCTAACTTCTGGGCTTCATAACCCGTATGGTAACGCTTCATTTGATTTGTCATTTTAGGGTTGACTTGATGGGACATTGTTACATTGAAAATGGAACAAATTAGTTTGGGGAAAATCATGTGGTAAAGGGTGTTGCCAGAAAATGTTGCATACTTTCAATTTTGTAAATGGATTTAGGTGCATAATAAAGCTGTTTCTAGCATAGAATACTTGTATAAAATTGTACTATTATCGTGTACAATAGTTTAGTGTTGTTTGTATAATGTATTTATATAAAAAAATAGCAGAGTTGCCATTCCGCGTGTAAGTGTTGCCATTTTTTTGGCAAAAAATGTACTACATCTGTAAAAAGTTAAACGCATTCTTGCAACACTGATGGTGTTCATGATGAACTAATAATAAACCGTACTTTGATATTGACTTGTCATGAATAGCTGCATACAACTAAAATTGACATTATTATAATAATATTTGGATTATATTTACAATATCTGCAGTTGAAAGTTCTGTATTCAGTTTCTCATAGGCTTAATCCCCCCTTGAAATATGTGTAAAAATTCTGGTCTTCTTTGCTCGTTTTGAGGCCTTTTGGGCACCTTTTGAGATATTTTATGACAACCAGTCGATTGCAAATCGATGAAAGTTTAACATGTGTTTCAATGTATGGGCAGCCTGAAGTTCAACCTCGTTTTCCCAGGTACGAGGCACTAAACAGCGCCCTCACTGTTTTTGATATGCTCAAGACTATTTCGCGGACCTATTTTCTCGATAATTATAAAAATGCGACTTTTTTTGGCGACTGAAATTCATGCATAGGCTCTACACTTTATTTGAGATATAATTCGCTACTGTCTCTGATTATTTGTTTAAAGGGCAGCCCAAATACCTCAAAAAGTTTTTGTATTTTACCGGAACTCATTAGGGTTACACAAATGGCGCATTGGTTTAGTGGTGTGCTCCTTCAAGGGTAGGTTACCGAATGTTCATAAAATCAACTTTTGTTATAATCAGAGATGCCACTTTTCCTACTTTTGTCTGAATTCCTACTTTTATGAAGTCAAAGTTTCCACACTTTTATATATTTTCAGCCCGTTTTGGGACTTTTTATTCTAAATTTACGCGCTATTTCAGGTTTTTTTTACTTTTTGAGTGTAACTTAGTGGCATCTTTGTATAATGTTCCTGAAATATAAAATGTTTTGAGTAAAACACTCAAGGTTTGAGTGCTCTGTGACATTAAGGGGGTACTACACCCCTGTGGTAAATTTGTGACTATTTTTGCATTTTCTGAAAAAATAATAACACACTGGTAACAAAAGTTATGTATATTACTACACTGAATTTTCAGTGACTCAAGACAAGCAGTTCAGTATAATGTGATAGGAAATGAGGTACATCCTAGCGGTACCTTATTTCTTATCATAAATAACGAAACGCTTGTCTTGGGTCACTGAAATTCTAGTGTAGTAATTGGATTCCTTGCCCCTATAATATACCCAACTTTTGTTACCACTGTGTTATTAGTTTTTGAGAAAAATGCAAAAAATAGACACAAATTCATGGAGGGGTGTAGTACCCCCTTAATGCCCTATTAAATTTATATGGTGAATTCTGAAAATGTGCACATTTTCAATATTTTGACCATTTATTTAGATTTGCATTAAATACCAATTTTCTACCTTTAGTTTTTGACCGTTTATCTACTAAAAACCGCTTTAACCCTATAGCTGGAACTACGAAAAACAACCTCCTCTCCTAACATTTTTTATCTGTCATAAAAAACACATGTGCCTGCGCCCAAACGACCTAAGCTAGTCGTAGATCCATCCTTTGTGCTCATTTTAGTGATAAAATGTTTACCCCAACATCTTAACTTGGTAGAACCGACCGTCAAAGATGACTATAGAGGGGGGGGGATTGGTGAGGCACCCATTGGTTTGTATAGTAAAATCAATGATGTTCATTTTGAGCTACTGACTTTTTACTTGTTAGTTATAGGTTGAAATAGTGTGTCTTTTCCTTTTATATTGAGGAGATTATTCACTTAAAATTGCATTTTTGTAGAATTTTTTGCCCAAAATCAATTTTGCCTATATACCTTTGTACATGGGCAGAATTTCCCAAATTTTAATGGGCACCCTCACATTATGACATCATAGCAACATTGTGTGGGGAATATTTGTACTTATTTGGGTATTACTGGGTAGAGGAGACCCATAGCTATACACTGGTACCAAATATAATGGTATCAAAATTTAGGGGGGGTGTTACATTACTTCTTTTGGTAAATTAAAATGATTTTTTTCTCCCAAATTCAATGAATGTAATAATAATAATAATAATAATAATAATAATAATAATAATAATAATAATAATAATAATAATAATAACAGTAACAACAACAACAACAACAACAACAACAACAACAACAACAACAACAACAACAATAACAATAACAATAAAAATAATAATAATATAAAACACTTAAAACGCATAATTTTCCAATTTTTTAAAATAGAAACACTGCTTTTTTGGATAAATTTTTATTCATTAGTATTTTATAAATTGTCAAATCCTACCAAAATACTTTGTTATCCAAAATTGTTCTCTACTAGTAAGATTATCCCTGAACTAATTTATCTTGAACTAAAATGAATGATTAAAACCAAAATACTATAGAAACACTGTATTTTCAGCATTTTGATATTTCTGTAATTTCATATTTATATTTGCAATACATTAGGCTTACAATCTCCAATAATTGTAATTTTCCCAATGCTAATATTACAAATGAAGGCAAAATAGACTATAAGAGATTGTAAAAATGGGGAAATTTCTAGAAACACTGTGAGCATACAGATGATTTCCCCAAACCATTTTTTCTATAAATTATTAAAGCATACTTTAATCTTCCAGGAAACAAAAGTTTGTTGAAATGGAAGCGTTGGCATGATACGTACAACCGCGTCAACCATACAGGTTTTACGTACTTTTCAAAATAATAAAAACACCCTCTTAGAAAAAGTGGTATCTCCCAAATCAAAAGGCCCTCAGTTCCCATTTAGGTCCTGAAACACAGACAAGACCTTGACCTAAATTCTACCCTCACCAACTTTAATGAACCCGCTCTAACTTTCTTCCAGAATGATATCGAATTGACAGAAAATTTTACACATAATTTTGCCAAAATCACTCAATTTAAGGGGAAAAGAATAATTAGCCGTTTCCATGGCAACAAGAAGCTGGTGTCACTATAAATGTTATTTTTGATACATCACCCTAAAGTGTCATTGATTGACACAATATGAAGAAAATTGGTGATTTTGCGTTTTGCCACAAATTTGAAAAATAAGTCTATTTTCCTGGACAAGTCCTCTTAATAATTAATTATTAATTAAATTTGTACTTATTAATTAATTATTTTCTTCATTTTGAAACGAGTGGTCACAGCCCAATATCAACGGTACATTTTGTCACTGCTGATTTAATTATAGGCCTTTTGCAATTATGGTTGATTTTATACATTGATAATAATGTAGGTGTGTTATTTGTTTGTTCAGCATCATAGGTAAGATGATCAAAGTAAGAAAGTAACAAATTAATGTAATTAAAATGTTATTTAACAGAGAAAATGGCAAATAAAAATCAAATAATTAAATATTTTGCAATTCTAAATTTTTGATGCGGGCAGGAAACAGTAAACTCAAAATCAATTATTGTGAAGGGGATTAAACATCCATGTTGTTGGGATTCAATGAGTCAGTCCTACTATCAACTTAAGGAAGGGGTATGAACGTTTGGACAGTATTTATTGTGGGACATTAGAGCACATCAGACATATCGAATTGCATTCTGAATATGAAGAATGTCATTCTGATATCAAATAATTTTGTTTTTTTGAAATTCGCAATGTAATACCCATTTTATGGCAAATCATTAAAAATTGATATTTTTGATACTGTTAAAACAGTACTTGAAGTAAACTTTATAAATCTGATGATTTATACTTAAAGTGTATGTAGGTGGGATGAAAAGCCGACGATCAATTGAAAATTTTGTCCTTTTCGTATTGAAGATATGGATTTTTTTCCCAAAACACCAAAAAAAGGTCTTTTTGGGAAAAAAATCCATATCTTCAATATAAAAGGTCAAAATTTTCAATTGATCATCGCCTTTTCCTCCCAGCTACATACACTTTAAGAATATATCATTAGATTTATAAAATTTATTTCGAGGACTGTAAATTTGAAAAATATCAAATTTTAATAATTTGTCATAAAATTTGTATTATATCATGAATTTCAAAAAATGAAAATTATTTAATATCAGAACCCGGTATCAGAAAGACATGCTTCATTATTCAGAATGCAATTCGACACGTCTGAGGTGCTCTCATGTCCCAAAAAATACTGTCGAACGCTATAAACGCTCATTCTAGATCCCTTAAAGTGCTGGCTTGGGGCACAATTTTGTTAGTGAATGTGAGGGATCCGGGAATAGGCTTGGGGTATGATGAAAAGATCATTTGTTTAAAAAAAATTGTAGAAAAAAAAAATTGAAAATTAAAAAAACAAAAACAAAAAAACAAAACAAACAGGCCTAGATTTCCGCTATTTTGACCCAGCCGCAGAAGACAACACAACTTTCTTTTTGGCCTTATGATGAACATCATCATACTAGTAATATTTTAATTTTTTTTTATTTACTTTTTTTTGGGGGGGGTGAAGATTTCACTGGCAATCATAACATTATGCATTGTATGTTAGAAAAATAATTATCAAGCACGAATCACATGGTTTTATTTAAAACAAACTCATTTTTACCATAAAAAAACAACAAATAAAAACAGCAATCTCTCAACACGCAAATATTCAAAGGAATTGTCTAGTGCAATGACGTAATAGTTATTTGTGCTCAATTGTCATCAGCCTTCATTGTATTACTGGGATGTCATTGCACTAGACAATTTTAGTGACCAGGAATTTTGAACATTGTGTGTTGTGAGATGGCTATTTTTATTCATTATTATGGCCAATATGAGTTTGTTTAAAATAAAATTGTGTGATTTGTACTTTATAATTATTTTTCAAACATATATGGCAAAATATTGTGATTGCTGGAGACTTCCTTTAATGAGGAAACAATACGCTTTTGAGTTGTATGTGTGAGTTAAGGCGCTATCAGCGATTGTAAATAATGTCAATACAACAACACAACCTACCATAAAAGGTCACATTTAATCAATTGTTAAAGCTAGGAATTTTTCCCTACAGACACTTGTAGCTACACACGTAAGTTATTAACACTGTCATTTCCTCCTTTTTGCTAATATTTTGTATGGAAAAACACACAATGACAATTTTTATGACTTTTCCTTCACTTTGAGAAGCCATTCCTAAAAATATGCCATACATGTAAGAAATAATTATCAAGCACTAATCACATGGTTTTATTTAAAACAAACTCATGTTGACCATTAAAAATCCTGAATAAAGAACAGTCGTCTCTCAACACGAATAAAAACGACCGTGTCTCAACAGGCGATATTCAAAATTCTTGCACCAAAATTGTGTAGTGCAATGATGTCAAGGTTATTTGTGCTCAAATGTCACCAGCCTCCATTGCATTACTGGGACGTCATACAGGGTGAGTAAAAAAAGTGCATTAGAGAAAAGAATCCATTTTTTATTTAAGAACAGAGTCGAACTTTTTAGGTTTTAAAACATTTTATATATGGTATATCCATCAGTGACCTTGTGTGAAAAAAAGTAAGGAATTAGCATTTACGTTTTGTTTTTATGACACATTTTATAGCGCTACCCAATTTTAATGTTTGTCCAAGAGACATCTAAAATTTGAATGTCAGCCCACTCTATGTTAAGTAGATTTGGAACAACTGCCATTTTCTTAACCTCATTGGCATTAAAATAAAATGGAGCACCCAAAGTGTTATTGCCCTTGGTCTTGTTTAAGGAGAAGAAACATTATTTGTTGTTATTTTCCTTTTCCTTTTACTTTAAAGATGTTTATTCTCTATCAAAAAGACAAAAATTTGTAGGCAGGTTTTTCAAATGTCAAAATGAAATGCGCGTAAATTGACTGAAGTGGAGTGAATTATAAAAAAAAAAAACTGGTGTTGGAGTCGAGTGAGGTATGAAGGACTTAAAGTAATGTTAGAAAGTTTGTTTGAACAGAAAGAAATAAAATAAAATAACGCAAAAGCAACCTAATTTAAGTTAAAGTCAGTTTCAGATCTGGTGTCTTTACCGTGCACTGTGTGCTCTCATTCGAAATACATGGTACCTCGTGGACAAATAACGAAATTGGGTATCGCAGCAAAAGGACTCATAAAAATTAAACAGTAGTCACGATTGACTTCATATTTTCACAGAATATGGCCATTGAGTGTAGCATTTATAGAAATTTTCAATATTGGGAAAGTTCGACTTGGTTCTTACATAAATATGGATTCTTTGCTCTATTGCAGTTTTTTTGACTCACCCTGTAGCACTAGACAATTTCATCGTCCCGGAATTTTGAATATTGCGTGTTGAGACACGCCTGTTTTTATTCGTTTTTTATGGTCAATATGAATTTGTTTTAAACAAAACCATGTGATTTGTGCTTGATAATAATTTTCCTAACTTATAAGGCATAATGTTGTGATTGCCAGAGTGTTCCTTTAATATTTAGGCTCCATTGTAGGGATCACTGAAGTGCCTTTAAGTATATGTTTGTTATGTACAGGATCATCATAAATATGGTCAAAGATCACTGAGGGGCGATACCAATATTTCACCTTTATATAATCTTACGAGCAGTCAATATTTGCATAATATGTGCTTTCGAAAGTCATCATAGATTGCAAATAATTATCATTCCATGCTATTAATACTCATAATTTTGCCTGTTGGGGCCCAAGAAGTGTTTTAATTAGAGAAAACAATCCATTTGTTTATTTTACCAAATAATATATATCTGCAGATTTAATTGATTCCTACAATTTAATTTTTACATTTGCATGAATATTTTAATAATTGAAATGAAGATTGATTAATAACTTGATCTAGTTTTTCACAAAAGTAAGCATAAAGAAAAAGTATAATAGAATTACTGTGCTAAGTTTATTAACCTGTTAGTAGACCTGTAGTTAACGCCCTAATTATAAGATAATACATAGGCCAAGTGCTGGGGCAACATGGCGGAAGCCAGTTCCCTGGCATCAGCGATAGACAGACACTTTCTGGAGTGTGTGATCTGTTCAGACACTTTCAAAGATCCAAGAGCTTTGCCATGTATGCATCCATTCTGTTGTGAGTGTTTGGAAAATTGGGCTAAATCCTGCAGTGATGATAATAGCATTGTGAGTTGTCCTCTCTGCAAAAATATCTACCGGATTCCAGAAGAGGAAGGAATAAAAGGTTTTCCTGTTCATTTTCTTGTGACTAATCTGCAAGACACTGTAGACAAAGCCAAACAGGTATGTTGTGTGCTTTACTTAGTACAGATCCATATTTTTGAAAAGTGGAGCACAATGAATTGTTTTGTTCATGTCCATTCTGAACAGAGCCTGACGTTACCCCTCAAATGTGACAAATAAGGGGTCAACATTTAGGCTTTCTATGCAATCTCTCTCTTTACTTCCCTGGATCTGCCCTGGTTGCAAAGACCTGTAAAATGTATAGTGTGAGATTTATGTGCACATTTTCCATTGTTGCATGCTTTGACACTCGTTTCCCCACAGCATCTTTTAATTCAAACAAATTGTGTCTCCCCAGACCAAAGCTACCAAGTAAAAATAAACCCTGGGTCCTTTTAAATCCTGATGCACAACTATAATTGTGTAAAACCGTAAACCATCTATACGACTAGTAATTAAATTGTATTGAACAATTGTTTACAATTACATAGACAGGGTTGTACACCTTATTAATTATGAGTACAATTGGGGGAGGGGCAAGAATTTGTTGGCAAGTCAAAAGGGGGAGGGCAAGTAATTTTTGCCAAGCTAAAAGAAGAGGGGCAAGCAATTTTTGGCACACGTTCATGGGGTGCCCTTTGAAATAAAATGCTAGGTTCATATAGTAAATGGTGGTTGAGTATAATGTTACACAAGTTGTGCAAACTTTTACACAACCATAACAACAATGATTGAACAAGCATTTTTTTACCTACAAATTCATCAAAGAAAAAATATAAATGTTAGATCATTGTTTGATAAGAGATGGGACAAAACATCAGTATAGATGTGCAACATTTTAGTATTGAAGAATATAAGACAAACCCAAGATTAAACATCAACTTTTCTTTGAAAGAAAGACTCAAGATTCAATCCCAGGGATACAACATTGTCCAATAAAAATCTTATCAAGAAACATTTACCCTTATAACATTAATGTTATTATCGTCTTCATCCTTCTCATGTCTTCTTATTCCTTCTCTTCCTTATTATTATTCATTCTCATCCTTATTCTTCCTTCTCCTCCTTCTCATACCACAGAAGAAATCTACCACTGGTATCTGTGACAAGCATGGTAAAAAGTTGAAATACTTCTGTGAGAATTGTGGCTGTGCTGCCTGCTCAGATTGTTCTGCTCTTGATCCCAGTCATAGAGGTCATTCATTCATCCGGTTGAAGGAAGCATCAAGACGACTGAGCTGTTCCTTGGAAAATCTTACCAGAATAGTTGGAAATGTAGAAGAGAAATACACAACTGCAATCCAACAGACTCAGCAGGTAAAGCAGAATCTTGACCAAGATACAGATGCAAAGATACAGGCCATAGACGAAGCAAGGAATGAATTTATGCAGAAAGTTGACAATCTAGTTAGAGCTTATAAGCAAGATGCGTATCGTATGAAAGAGAAAAATCTGAGCGCAATTGAACAGATTGAGGAAAAGCTCCAGGTTGATCTAGCCAGCTTAAGAAGTTCAAATGAACTAGCAAGCAATGTGATCGAGTCTGGTTCTGATTCTGATATCATCTCCCTCTACCAATCATTGTCATCATCACTACAACAACTTGCTCAAGCGCAACCCACTCCAGTAGATAGCAAACTTGGGAAGATCAAACTAGAGCCACCTCAACCTACTTCCATGGATTTGCCTTCTTTGGAGCAATTGCTATGTGATAAGTTGCATATCACTGTCACGCCTACCCAACACACTCAAGTAAGCCATCAAACCAGCAACTTATCAGTGAAACCAGCAGCAGCAAAACCCTTACCATCAGCAACAGCAAAACATTTGCCATCATCAGCAGCAACAAAATCCCCATTGCCAAGATTTACAATAAAATCCCCACAATCATCATCAATAAAACCCTTGTCAGCCTTTACAGCAAATGCTGAAGTTAACACAGCAACAGCATCAAAACAAGATCCAAGCTTATTTCCAAGATCCCAATCTGTGCAAAGTACAATGCCTAGCACCCAGCCCAGGATTGATAAAAAGTGGAAAGAATGTGGACAAATCAAAACTACCCCAAAAGTCGAGTCTCCAAGATGTATTGCCATTCATCCCAATGGGGACATTGTTTTGACCAGCTGGTTTGCACCTGTGACAGTGTTCTCTAGGCATAGAAATGATTTGTCTTGGAATGGTAATTTTAAGCATATAATTGGAGGCTCTCCTTCTAATATCGATGATATTGCCATTACTCCCAGCAACCAATACATCATACCTGGCAGTTATGGTAAGAATGAATTCTACATATATGACAGTCAAGGTGTCCTAGTCAGTACTATCCCCACATATGATATCAACAATCAGCCATCCAGACCTAGATCAGTTGCTGTAGATTCAACAGGTAGAATCATAGTAGGATTAGGTTGGGATGGTCACAAGACTGTGACCATTCATCAGCCTGATGGGACTCTGATATCCAAGTTTGAAACAACATCATCTCCACGTAAGCTAACCTGTACACCAAATGTTAAGCTTATCATATCATTTGTTGACATTACCCTGCAAGTAATGAATCAATCAGGACACAATTTTAGCATCATTCAGCCCCCTCCTGGTATTCAACCCGGTATTCAATCATGGGAGCCTGTGTATGTCTGCTGCAGCAAACAAGGGGAACTATTTGTTGGCAACCAGGGTTATCCTAAGGCTGTGTATAGATATGTGTGTACAGATGGAGAATACAAGTATCTAGACTGCATCACTAGGATGGAAAACAATCCATGGGGTATTGCATTGTCTGCAGATGAACAGGAATTGTTTGTGGTTGATAATTTATCAAGTATTGTGAAAATATTTCGATGATCATTATTTCGAATAATAATTATTATTATTATTATTATAACAATAATGGTATCATTAAAAATATATAGATACTAAACATAATCGGTTGTTTACAGTTTTAGGATTGGGTTTGGTCACATAGTTTCCTATTATCCTGCCTAAGCTCTGATTGATGTCATTACCGATACCTTTGTCTGTACCATTCATTAGAAACTTATTGTTAGAAACTTAAACCTTGTAGAAAGTAGTTTCAGTTTTCATTTCAGTTTGTTACAGAATTGTGTGCCCACAGAATCTCTTGGCTTGAAGTTACCTTGATCAACGTATACAAAAGATTTTTTTTTAATTTCACAGTGCAATATTCATGAGCAGAGAAGTCGAACAAGTCAATCTACATTTGGTTTAGATGGTTAAACAATTCCCTGTGAAAAAAATATAGAACGTCAAAATAGGCAAAAGGGCACATTAGCTGCATATATCTTTTTCATGCATCTGTATATATAAGCTGCAAATATCACAATGCAAATCGTCACTCGCAAGACATAGTGGCGTATCAGCCATTTTTGACAAAATGAGATAAGATCAGTTTCATAATCTATGTATAAAGCTCTACATTCTGACAAACTTTCAAGACATACATGTCATTAATTAATTAAGTATTATCACTAATTAGGTTTGGCGTATCTCACTCAATGGAATTATTGTGTACAACATTCTCCTTGTTTTGGATGACATAGTGGCGTATCAGTGACATACGCCACTATGTCGTAAATATGTGACATACACCACTATTTTGGTATATCGCGGCTGTGTGGCCAATATGGATATGAATTCTACTATTATTCGACATACTGGCGTATCATGTGTCCTATGTCAATTTTGAATGGAAAATAATTTTTCAAAAAATTTGACATACTGGCGTATAAGTTTAATGACTAATTACAATTAATTGGTGAATGACAGCAATGTATTTTATACATTAAATGTAACTTAAATATTTATATTTTCATATCCATTCAAGAAAAGGGGACATTTTAATCGAGGCAATGTATGACAAATGGTTAAAAGTTGCAAAAACTTGAGATGCAATTATCTCAAAATGGCCATTTTTGTGATACGCCACTATGTCTTGCGAGCTGACGAAATAATTGGTGATGATATACATGTTTGAGATAATTGCATGACAAAGTGGCGTATCAGTGACATTGGTCCGAGATTTTACCCCCTTAATGACCTTTGACCCCAATTATGTATGCAAGTTATATGCGTGTGGTATAGCCGATGCTTATGTAAATGACATCATTGTACTATATAATATGTGGCAGAAGAAGTATTTTGAAGGTATTTGGTTAAATACAGGAAATGCCCCCTTAATGACCTTTGACCCCAATTCTGTTTAGACCCTATGGGCACTAGATATAGCCGATACATATGTGCAAGTTACGTAATTGTAGGGTGTAACATGTAGGAGGGGAAGTATTTTGAAGTTTGTTGCCAGAAGAAGAACTAGGGACAAATGGTGGTCATAGACCACAAATCTAGCTGGGACATGTTGGTGTTTTGGATGTATCTGACCCCTGCAAAATGTTCCACAAATATTCCCTTCGTCATGAGGTTTGTTGTCACCAAGTTTGAGCCCTGTACCTCTTACAGATGTCTGGAAAATGTAATTCTAAGATTTGACCCTAGATAACCTTTGACATGACCCTTGCACAGTGTTTCAAAATGTTTCCCTGGTCAGTACGTTTGTTGTCACAGAGTTTGAGCCCTGTACCCCTTACATATGTCCAGAAAATGCATTTTGAAAGATTGACCTCAGCATGACCTTTGACCTGACCCCTGAAAAAATGTTCCCCTGGTCATGAGATTTATAGTCACTGAGTTTGAGTCCCATACCCCTTACATATATCCAGATAACCTTTGACCTGACCCCTGCAAAGTGTTCCAAAATGTTCACCTGATCATTAACGTTGTTGTCACCAAGTTTGAGCCCCATACCCCTTACAGATGCCCTGGAAATGCATTTCTAAAATTTGACCTCTGCATGATCTTTGACCTGACCCCTGCAAAATGTTCCCCTGGTCATGAGATTTATAGTCACTGAGTTTGAGTCCCATACCCCTTACATATATCCAGAAAATGAAATTATAAGATTTGACACCAGATAACCTTTGACCTGACCCCTGCAAAGTGTTCCAAAATGTTCACCTGATCATTAAGGTTGTTGTCACCAAGTTTGAGCCCCATACCCCTTACAGATGCACTGGAAATGCATTTCTAAAATTTGACCTCTGCATGATCTTTGACCTGACCCCTGCAAAATGTTCCCCTGGTCATGAGATTTATTGTCACCGAGTTTGAGCCCCATACCCCTTACATATGTCCAGATAATGCAATTGTAAGAATTTACACCTTTAATGTGTATTTGTGTATAGATATGTGTGTACAGATGGAGAATACAAGTATCTAGACTGCATCACTAGGTTGGAAAACACACCATGGGGTATTGCATTATATGCAGATGAACAGGAATTGTTTGCGATTAATCATTTGTCGAGTATTGTCAAAACATTTCGATGAAAACAAATTTTTTACAATATTGACATTTTAGTGTAATGCAAATTTAAGATTACAATGTGAGTGAATAATATGCAACTCAAAGTTAGAAAATTAACCTCAACATGGGGTAACGCACCATTATATAATAGCTAGAATAGAATGATCGATCCATAACACACTAAAATTGCAGGAATAGGAAAGCTGCTTTTTTCCCTGGAAGAAAAGCAGTGATTATAATTATTGACTCTTAACAAATGGGGGGGTATAATCCTTCCTACTTAATTAATTGAATGATTCCATGCATATAACACACTAAAATTATGAAAAATAATCCCATGAAATTTAGACATACCAAATTCATTCCCCATCACAGCAACATGTTTCCGGATCAAGTTGACTGCATGAGTAGTCTTTCCACAGTCATTAATAAGGCAAAAAAAAAAAAAAAAGATGTTTGCTTGCCCTCAACCGACTGACCCTAATTTTGGAAATCAAAAAAAAAATTGTTTTTTTGTTTTGTTTTTCTATTTACTGTACAAAAGAATACTGACACTATTTTTGGAAATTCCTAAAAAAAGTGTTTTTTTCTCTTTTCAAATTTTTGCATTCTGAAGATGTAAAAAAAAAAGGATAGTTGTTTTGTAATATATATTAGCCGATTCATTTTGACACCAAAATTGTTTGATTTTTCATATTTTGAGCCTTAATTAATACAAACAGTAGAGTTTGCTAGTAATTTTAAAAAAAAGAAATCCTGACCGACCGACCCAATTGTTAAAATTCATTTGAGGGCAAGCAAGCATTTTTTTCTTGGCCTAATGGTGACACACATGATAACAATCAATAAAGACCGCATGAGGAGGTTGTGTGGTTACTCATTGTTGTTAGCTACGCATTAGGAGTCAGCATTGATATTCTGTGTGGTGCTAGCCTGTCAGGGCAACATGGCAGAAGCCAGTTCCCTGGCATCAACGATAGACAGACATTTTCTAGAGTGTGTGATCTGTTCAGACACTTTTAATGATCCAAGAGCTTTGCCATGTATGCATCCATTCTGTTGTGAGTGTTTGGAACGTTGGGCCAAATCCTGCAGTGATGATAATAGCATTGTGAGTTGCCCTCTCTGCAAAAAGATCTACCAGATTCCAGAAGAGGAAGGAATAAAAGGTTTTCCTGTTCATTTTCTTGTGACAAATTTACAAGACACAGTTGACAAAGCAAAACAGGTATGTTGTGTACTTTATGTATTTTTGTAAGCAGGCACGGATCCAGGCTTGAAAGGGGGAGGCACACTAAATTGTTTTTCATGGGGTCCATTCTGAATGGAGAGCGACATTACCCCTCGGAGACAGAAAATGTGACAAATAAGGGGGTCAAAATTGAGGTTTCCTATGCACTCTGGTTTTTTTTTCCTGAATCCAATCTGGTTGCCAGGGCCTGCAAATGTAGTTTGACATTTATGTACACA
The DNA here is from genome assembly GCF_039555335.1 of Amphiura filiformis. Classification (NCBI taxonomy): domain Eukaryota; kingdom Metazoa; phylum Echinodermata; class Ophiuroidea; order Amphilepidida; family Amphiuridae; genus Amphiura; species Amphiura filiformis. Next base: position 3,016,782 of record NC_092641.1, on the reverse strand, counting down.
TTTTCCATTATAGCGTTGGTGTTCGCTTCCCCACTGTATCTGTTAATTTAAATGAATCGCTTCATTTAAGGCTATGTTCTTTTCATCATTTTACTTCAATTGCCACTGCATTTGTCCCAGTAGCAAACATACAAACAATGCAAACTGGCCTTAAATGAACAAAATATTTATGGACAATGGACATCAATTAGGAATGCAAAATCATAACCTTGCAACCCTATGTCTCCCCAGACCAAATCTTAAAACCCTGGGTCCTTTCAAGTTCAGATGCACAACTATAATTGTGTAAAACTGTGAACCATCTATACAAAGCTATACAACTAGTAAATTATATTCAACAACTATCGCATAAAAATATAACACAGCTGTTGTTTACAACTACACAGATATGGTTGTGTACCTTGAGGGGGGGGGGCATTTGTTGGCAAGCCAAAAGGGGGAGGGATAAGCAATTTCTGCCAAGCTATAAGATGGGGGAAAGCGACTTTTGACATACATTCATGGGGTGCATTTTGAATAAAATGCTAGAGTCACATAGTAAATGGTGGTTGAGTATAATTTTACACAAGTTGTGTAAACTTTTACCAAACATAACAACAATGTTTGGAAAAGCATTTTATAACTAGAAATTAATTAAAGAAAATATGGAAATGTTAGATTGTTTGGTAAGAGATGGGACAAAACCAGGATTGGATGCGGAACATTTTAGTATTGAAGAATATACAAGACAGGCCCAAGATTAAATAGCAACTTTGATATGCAAAAAAGAGCCAAGATTCAATCCCAAGGATTTTCCAAGAAAGATCTTATTAAGATTTTTTTTCCTATTAATGTTACTATCTTCTTCATACTCCTTATGTCTTTTTCCTCTTCTCCTTTTTCTCACACCACAACAGAACTCTACCACACACCTCTGTGACACCCATGGTCAGGAGAAGAGGTACTTCTGTGAGAATTGTGGCTGTGCTACCTGCTCAGATTGTTCTGCTCTTGATCCCAGTCATAGAGGTCATTCATTCATCCGACTGAAGGAAGCATCAAGACAGCTGAGCAGTTCCTTGGAAAATCTTACCAGAAGAGTTGGAAATGTAGAAGAGAAATACACAACTGCAATCCAACAAACTCAACAGGTAAAGCAGAATCTTGACCAAGATACAGATGCAAAGATACAGGCCATAGATGAAGCAATGAATGAACATATGCAGCAGGTTGACAATCTAGTTAGAGCTTGCAAGCATGATGCCTATAGTAAGAAAGAACAAAATGTCCAAAAAATTGAACAGACCGCGGAAAAGCTCCAGGTTGATCTAGCCAGCCTAAGAAGTTCAAATGAACTAGCAAGCAATGTGATCGAGTCTGGTTCGGATTCTGATATCATCTCCCTCTACCCATCATTGTCATCATCACTACAACAACTTACTCAAGCGCAACCCACTCCAGTAGATAGCACACTTGGTGAGATCAAACTAGAGCCCCCTCAACCTACTTCCATGGATTTGCCTTCTTTGGAGCAGTTGCTATGTGATAAGTTGCATATCACTGTAGCGCCTACCGAACGCACTCAAGTAAGCCATCAAACCAGCAATGTATCGGTGAAACCAGCAGCAGCAGCAAAGTCCTTACCATCAGCAACAGCAAAACATTTGTCATCATCAGCAGCAGCAAAATCCCCACCGCTAGGATCTACCGTAAAATCCCCACAATCATCAACAATTACACCCTTGTCAGCATTTACAGCAAATGCTCAAGTTAATGCAGCAACAGCATCTAGACAAGATCCAAGCTTATTTCCAAAATCCCAATCTGTGCCAAGTACAATGCCTAGCACCCAGCCCAGTACTGGTAAAAAGTGGAAAGAATGTGGACAAATCAAAACTACCCCAAAAGTTATGGATCCAAGAGGTATTGCCATTCATCCCAATGGGGATATTATCTTGACCAGCGGGTTTGCACCTGTGACAGTGTTCTCTAGGAATAGTCATTTTTTGTCTTGGAATGGTAATTTAAAGCATATAATTAAAGGCTCTCCTTCTAATATCAGTGACATTGCCATTACTCCCAGCAACCAATACATCATACCTGGCAAGTATGGTAAGAATGAATACTACATATATGACAGTCAAGGTGTCCTAGTCAGTACTATTCCCACATATGATATCAACAATCAGCCATCCAGTCCTCGATCAGTTGCTGTAGATTCAACAGGTAGAATCATAGTAGCATTAGGTTACAATAAGCACAAGACTGTGTCCATTCATCAGCCTGATGGGACTCTGATATCCAAGTATGAAACAACATCACCTCCACGCATGCTAACCTGTACGCCAGATGATAAACTTATCATATCATTTGATGACGATACCCTGCAAGTAATGGATCAATCCGGTCACAATGCTAGCATCATTCAGCCCCCTCCTGGTATTCAATCATGGAGGCCTGTGTATGTGTGCTGCAGCAAACAAGGGGAACTATTTGTTAGCAACTGGGGTAAACCTGAGGATGTGTATAGATATGTGTGTACAGGTGGAGAATACAAGTATCTAGACTGCATCACTAGGATGGAAAACAGTCCATGGGGTATTGCATTGTCTGCAGATGAACAGGAATTGTTTGTGGTTGACTGCGACTCAGATACGGTCAAAATATTTAGATAAAAAAAAAAAACTTGCTATATTGATAAGTATAATGTGAGTTTCTAATTTGAAACTGAAACACAAAATGTAATAATAATAATAATAAAAATATGAAATAATAATAACAATAATAATAATAGTGTGTTGCTATTCATCAACAGTCCAGATGGTATTGCATTGTCTGCAGATGAACAGGAATTGTTTGTGGTTGATTGGATGTCAAATAGTGTGAAAATATTTCGATGAAACCAAATCATTTGCAATATTGACATTTTAGTCTAATATAAATGTAAAATTACAATATGAGTGTATAATTTAACTCAAACACAAACAAGAATTTGTCTTTAAAAAGACAAAGTTCACGGATCAGGTGTATAGTTCTCTACTTTGGTCTAACTTTCAATATTATTATACTAACCCACAGATACTAACCAACTCTGCACTGATTTAACAATAAATAAGTGATTTGAGGCATAAATGATACTTGCATCTTGACTCTGGAAAATAATTTTCAAAAAACCTCATTTTGCATAAATTAGGTTTTTAAGCCACCTACAGGAAACAAACTTACATCAAAATGTCCACTGTATCAGCCCATCAGATGCTATTTCCCATTAGACACCCCATTCCTCTTTAAAAGAAGTTTTATTTGGAAGCAAATCGCCTGTTAATGTGTTTCAGGAACACTGCATGTTTGTTGAATAGTTTTCTATACAGATGTCAATATCACTATAAAAGTAAACACATTACACTACATGGTCTTGCTATTTTTGTCAGCATATCCCAGCTTTTTCTATGCACACCAATTATTATTTTGTAACAGAAAATATAACATTGGATATGTTTATACACACATTTCTTGGTTATTACAAGAGTCAATAAACAACCAATTTAAGGGAAGAAGTGCACCAAAAATCATTTTTTAAAACTAAACATGCCAGGAACTTCATACTTGGGGTAAATGACACTTGAGACCAAAAAATTTAGAAAAATGCAAAAAAAAAAAAAAATTCTCATTTGCATATTTAACTGGCGGCCATCTTGGATTTTAGGTGTCGGGTTTCAAAATAGAACCGGAACGCAACCGTAGATGCTAGAGATGTAATTTTTGTTTTAAATGAAAGTTAAAAAGCAGCAAAATAAAAGTATGAGAGCAGATTTTTTATAAAATGCTTAATTTTTGAAAAAAAAAGTCCAAAACCTGATAACGCCAAAAATGCGATCTTTTTTTTACCTAAAAATGTGACGGTGCATCAAAACAAAAACCAAATTCAAAAATCTGCTCTCATACTTTTTTTACAAATAACAAAACACACATTCTGTGAAAATTTCATTCAAATCCGTCGTAAAATGGCTTCCCGGTTCTATTTTGAAGGCTCAAAAATGCAAAAATGAGAAAAATCCTAGAAACATCTAGAAACACCTTTTTAAGTTTTTATGCAAATTAGATGGCAATTTATTACATCCAATGTGTAAAAGAAGCAGGTACTTGATTTATTACAATTTGCTGTGAAGATAACATGATAATAGCTTATTTGCTTTTTGAGATACAGAATTTTGAAATGTTATATATCGCCACTTGGAAAACAATAAAATACATAATAAATATCACTGCTTGAAAAACAATAAAATACATTAATAATACATTTGATCGCGCAAGATGCTTCACTTCAAATTGCAGTTTCTTGGGAACCGTAAGTGTGATTTTTGTGGAATAAAAAGTATGTGAAAGAAAAAATTCTGCTCTTTTACCTGGAATGACAATGAAATATCACCATGAATGGGTGTTTTTGCTGCACTTCTTCCCTTAACTAACAGTGTTTAATCAGGGAAGTGGTTCAATTAACTATAGAGAATGGGCTTAATTTTGTGCGCTGTAGTTATATTCTGAAGTAAATCGCCTATTGCAGGTTTCTATGCCTTATCACTAAATAACTAAAATTATAGCTAATTATACTGACCATGGTGACCTGCTTAACCAATCAATTATGTGTATTGTCAGCATGTAATTGCTATAAGCCAATTACAAACATGTTTAATAAAAAAGGTTAAAAATTCCCTACACTAAGCAGTCTCTCTGAAGATTAAATGTGCTAAATTGTCCTTGTCATGGGGAGCAGGATTAGATAAAGGCATACAAACGAGGGTATGAGATATTAGGAATTATTTCCTAATCTCTTAACCACAGGGTTGGTGGGTTACAATAGCTATTCAAGACACGTGGTATGTAAGGGATAAACTGTGCATATGAGATGTGGGTGCAAACGGTTTTAATGTTCACTGGCGTGAACAAAAAGTATAATAATAATAGTAATAATACTAATAATAAAACAATGACAACAACAACAACAATAACAACAACAACAACAACAACAACAACAACAACAACAACAACAACAACAACATTAGTAAATACACTTGATTCTGAGTGTCCTGTCACTACGTCTGCATTTAAATTCAATAGTTTTTCAACAATTAAAATTAATCAAATTATAAAATGTGCTTTTCCTTTAATAAAACCTCATAAATTCAAGTTTGGACTTGACACAATCTGGATTTGCTTCATGTACTACACCTATGGAGTGTGCCTAAGTAAATCAGACTCTAATCATTCAATTAAGCTATTGTATCAAGTAAGCTTGTGCCTGAAGATAGAATTTAATTCCGTATTTTGACTGATAAGAAAACTTCACTGAAAATACTGAATAATAAAAAAGTTACGTCGCTTGTTTCTGAACATATGTGACAGAAAATTCAAAATGAAGGACCTAATAATAATAAAAAAACATGGTACACTGCAAAAAACACTTCAACATGTAGAAAATGCGTGGCTCAGTGGTTTGAATTCTTGCTTCTTGTACATGAGCCTGAGGTCCTGGCTAGTTTGATTCCTGGCAGTGTTTATGACACATATCATATGGAATCAAGCATATTTATGTATAAACATTTTTCAAATCAGCTACCTGTAGCACTCGGCAACTATTTCATGCAGCAGATAAATCGACATAAGTATCACACAAGAAATGCCGGTGACTATAATATATGTCATACAAAAACAGAATTTGCTCCCAAACAATAAGAGCTGCCGGTCCTAGGAATTGGAATATTACTGATAAATATAATAAAGATGGCAAAATCAGTAAACCAGTTTAAGTTACAAATAACATGAATAAAGAAAAGTCTAATAAAAAATTACATCTAATATTTAGGCATTATTTAATGACCTCACCCATTTCCAACCCAACTATATCAATTTCTTGTGTGAACTGTGGAATGTCTATTTATTGAAATGTTATAAATATTTATATTGGTTCTTTCTTTGCATGTTCTTCTCCTCTTTCTTTTTTCTTTTATTTGTTAAGTTTGTGTAATTGTATGTTGTAACTTAGGGCAGTGTAAGGGCTGCTCGCTTCAGGCCTTGGGGCCTTTTGAGCATCTCCTCATTCAAATTTTGTGTCTTTTATATATATTTTGTATGTTGATTTGAATGAAATAAAATGATGATGTATGATGTAGGTTGATTTATTGTTATAGCAATAATTATTATTGATCATTGATCAGAATAGTGTGATAATGATAACCATTTATGTTTTTGTTTTTTTGTTCTTTGCAAGTATGTATGTATATAGATAGACTTGTCAAAACAGTGACCTATAATACCCGTAACTCAGTGGCGGCAAAATATTTTTTTTTGGGGGAGGGGCATGCATCATGCATGAGGGACAAACTTGATTTCAGGGAGGGCAACAATTTTGCACAAAATTGCCACAAAAAGCGGAAATTGTTGTAATATTTAGTTTTTTACTGGGGGTATGGGGGAAGAGTTCTGACTGGAAAATGTTCCCCATGTCACCCCCCTCCCCCAGGTGGCGCTGCCAAAATGACACATAAGCCACATAGTTTCAATTCTATAGTATAGCTGCAGTAAAGTTGGTGCTGATATAAGTAGGCTATTAACCCTAACTGAACACAAGGGATTTTGGCTATCGGAAGGGAAAGAAGAAACGAAAAAGGAGAGAAGATGAAGAAAGAAGTCACTTTGCACCCCGGGATTCGAACCTCGGACCCCTCGCATGCCACGCAGAAGATCCCCAGCATGTAGCCACACAGGTGGCGTTGGCCCGCCAGCGATTCCCTGGGCATATATGACTTAGGCTGATTCGTCATCAAGTCACGTGCAATGCGTGCACGAGCAGCGATTTTCATAGTGAGATTCAGTGAGATCTAGTTCAGTAAGGGTTATAGAAGGGGCATCACTACTACATATCAGCCCCACCCCATCCCCCTGGCAAATTCAAAATGAATAATTCAAACATAAAATTATAGAGATGTAGAGGTGAAGGGTTTTACTGTAACATATTTCTGTTTCATTGTCAGCTATTTATCCTCAGCTCATTTTACTCAGATTTTGCTTAGAAAACTTGTACAAAAGTAAGATTTCTGTAAAACATAATTATACTGCATAAAGCAGAAACGATGAGGTGTGTATTAAATGATATTATTGTATCATATGAAATGTTTGGGCTCATTATTTTGTTTCAATAAAAAAATTAAGGTTGGTCATGTGACATAGCAATGGAATGGCAAACTGTTTAAAAATATTATGTCAAAAAAGACACAATCATGACCATATTTGGCCCGTAATTTGGTGTAAATAGACATTGTGAGATTCAACATCACTGACAGTTTTCTTTAATATTTAATCATGTGCTATTAACATTGTTTCCGATTATGGGTCCTATTTTAAGCCGTCTCATATGAGGATGGCTGGTGGTTTGTTGTTTTGTGTGCAAAAATCGGAATATATTTCAACATTTTCTCAAATTTGCCAGGAAATTCACCCAATTTAGTGAATTGAGTTAACCAACAGGAACACTTCCGGCAAGTAAAGTTGAATGGGAAAGTACAACAGCAGCATTGCAGCGGAACAGCAGTATTGTATCAGATGTTCTTGAAGAGGTTCATCCTAAGGGTAGTAGAAATTCATAACATATATTTCATCTTGTCAAAATTGAAAATTATTTACTGACAACCTAACTCTTTACTCTCTAAATGTAAAAGAGTGAAAAACCACTCTGAATTTCAGAGTGAATTTAAGTTAGCTCTAAAAGAGTGGGTTTTAGCTCTAAAAGAGTGAAAACAGTACACATTATTTCACTCGCGATTTCGAGTGAGCCTCACTCGCTCAAAAGTGGCGCAAAATCTCACTCTTTCTTGGAGTGAACTGTCAGCCAATCAGAAGCGCCGAAAATCGGCCGATATTTGTTGTACTTGTGTAACAAGATGGCGAACAGTGTACGTGAATGAATGGCGAAAAGAAAGCGGATTTGATGAAGAAATAGACAGCATACTCAATAGTGATTACATTTATGTGTAGGTCATAACTCGTAGCAAGTATACATTTGGTCTGGAGACAACAGCGGCAGTAAGCTTAAGTCATATGTGAGCAGTTTGTTACCGGCCCGGTTGCCGGTTTACATGTACGCATATGTAAGCTTATGTAGGTTACGCCGCATCACGCTTCTCCAGACGGTGGTCTGTAAACATAGTATTTGCCAAGTGTTATGTCCTACACCTAAGTGTACTCACCATTGAACAGTTTGACTATTAGCTTCACTAAATCCATATTTTTTCATCATTCATCCCACACTGAAGTTCGACACATTGTGTATGTGCTTAAGCTTTAGACCAGTTCAACATTCCTAGATTGGGCCCTACCCTAACCTGGGGCCTAGCCTCACAACAATTTAAAGCACATAGTAGCTGTTATGAACTGCTGTGATATTCTTGTATATAAAATAGGCCTAAATGAATAAATAAATAAATAAATAATGCTCTTTTATGATTCACTCTTTTCCGGAGTGAATTTTTTCACTCTTTCTTGAGAGTGAGCTTCACTCTAAAAGAGTTGTCACTCAGATGGCTCTTAGAAAGAGTGAGATTTCACTCTTTTTGAGTGATTTTTCACTCTTTCACATTTAGAGAGTACAATCTTTAAAGAAATGTTTGTCGATCCAACTTCTGTCCACCAACAGAGGGCGTACTACCTTATATCATGCGATCCACTTCTGTGCGCTAGTGTCAGTAAATAACTTTTGGTTTGACAAGATGAAATGCATATTATTTGTATCAGTCTGTTGTTGTTTTGGAAGTGAGCCCTCAATTGAATAGATGTGCAACATTTGGTAGTTTGTACAATGCTAGAGTTGTCTTGTTGAGTGGCGCATATTATTTTATCAAAACTAACTTCAAAACCAGGGAAGGGTTGGATTATTAGAAAAGAGAGTTCTAGAAACAGTGTCATAGTCACATAAACTGCTAGGGCCTATAAAAAATCTAACTTTTGCCCATAATGCTACAAAAGACAATAAGTGGGTGAGATATAAAAATTAAACTTTCATCAAAGTTGTTGTTAATATCATAATTTACCTGCAAGTGTGTTATTTTCGTATTGGGGCAATTGTAGTCACTTTCTGACATAACTATATATATGCCTAACCAGTATAGCAGTAAGGAATGCCACAGCTCTACAACTTTAAAGTAAGTGTTATGTTTATTCCAAATTTGACACAGAGTTGTATCTGGTCGTCTCATATGCTACTGGGAGCCCAATATTTGATACCTTTCTACTGTTAACCCTGTTTTCAGAACTCTTGCAGTGAATGTCAGTACTCTAAAACAAACAAACAAACAAATAAACAAGCACACACCCACACAGATCAAAACTAAATTGTCACTACGAATACTCTTACCTGTTTTTATCAAGATGTCCAAACACACAGAATGTTGAGAGTACATGAAAAAGAAAACAACAAAAAGAAGAAAATATTAATTAACTTGTATCAAAACAATCCATACAATATCTATTATTTATTCATCTGGTTTTCTTACAAAGTAAGAAGTAGACAAGTGAAATAATCATCTCCTAAAGTAGGTTTGGCATAAGTAATCTCATGCAATATGCAGCCTCTTCACATTTGATGCGCTATATTTATATATTTATATCTGATTTATGGGCAAATAAGGACACCAACTTATTTATTTCGGATTTTGTACACAGTAAGTTGGAATCATTCATTTTGTCATTGTTATCAAATGAATGTCAAGATGGGATTCCTGTGTTATAGTCACAGAGGTCCACTATACACAAGTGACGAACCATTGTACATGTTCATGTAACCGCCTTCAACTCATTTATATAATTTTGGATTAACACATAAAGTTTACCTAATTAATTATTAATGACCAGGACATTGTTTGCATCATGACGTCATAGAGCTTGTTCCTCGTCCAATTCGAAACACAAAAAACATTTGCACTATTCTTTCCATTAATGTTATATTATGAAATACCATATAGCGGAGGTGTTAGTTTTTTATATAAGGAAAATATTCCTGGCGATGACCCCATGTTGACAATGGCTAAATATGCTGTATTAATTCAGGAAAGGTCCGACGATTTGTCCACCATTTTTTACCTTCAGATTTTGAGGTAATTTAGTAGACTTGCTTACCAGTCGTTTTCATTATCCTAACTACAGATTGCATAATTGGAAAGTGAACTTCGATGTACGTGATGCGAAAAAGTCTTGCCGTACCTTTTTTGATTAATTTACATGCATGTTTCAGCCGAGACGGTTACGTTTGCGGCCACACAGCGGTATATACAGATAAGCCCATCTTGTTTTACTAAAGTAAAATATCGTTGGTTATAGCAAACATTAATTTGTACCCAATTACATGCTAAAAAGTACATTAAATGGGCTTAAACAGTGGTAAGTTTGGGAGTTATTACTATTAGGTCAAACATGATTTTCATGTAGCACATACAGTTTCCAAACTTCCTGTATCCATTTGTTGTATACACTGCAAAAACAGCAGAGCAACACTTAATAAACACTTGAACACTTTAATGACTTTAAGGTTTGTACATTGAAGGTATAGGGGATGTTAATTCATAAACACTAAAACACATAAAAATATGAAGTTTATCTTTTTAAAACAAGAAAGTGTTAAAAGTGTGCCTTTAACACTAGTGTTAAAAACATAAACATATTTATATTTTTTACATGTTTTAGTGTTTATAAATTAACACCCCTATACCTTCACTGTACAAACCCTAGTCATTAAAGCATTCAAGTGTTTATTAAGTGTTGCTCTGCTGTTTTTGCGGTGTATGATAAAAATATATTTTTAATAATGAGAACAAACAAATGTATTGGAGTTAAACCAACATTGTCTGTTTTATGCATCACATTTAAAAGAAATCCTCCATTAATGTAAATTTAATCAACACAATAACACAATGTTAGTTTTGTCGGACACAATGTTAGTTTTGTCTGAGACTTTGGGAAAAACTAGGTTTTTGATTAATTTATGTTGCGGTATATCAGGAAGAGAATTTGGGAGTATTTTTATTTACAAGATATTGAGCTCAACTTAAGACCTGCACTCAGAAGTGCAAGCAGAACATGTAACCATGGAGACAATACTAGGCATGTTTGTACTCATTTGAAGACATTCTTGCCCAGCCCCCAGGGGAGATACTCAGTATAAATGGCCATATGAGGACGTGCCGCAAACATGGGTAGCATTTTCAGCCTTTTGGTATATCAATGACCCCTTTTCCTAGGTCAATTCTGGTATATGGATGTCCTTTTTCAAAATGTTCTCAATTTGTTTTTTTGGGGGGATAGCCTAATTTGGTCTCACTCTAGCCAACATTTTTTAAATTTCCCTATAATTTTGAGGAAAATTGGAAAAAATAAAACCAATTTGTGTTTAATTTGGCCGAAAATTTTGAATTTTGGTATATATGTGGGTCAAAATTTCTTGAAAAATTGGTATATTGATGGGTCCCCTTTCAAATTCTCAGCGTCACACCCCTACCCAAACTAAACTAAAGTACCCCCACCTGGGCCCCGGGTACAATTCAACATTCTAATTTCTGTGATCAACATCCATGTGTAAGGGGGAAATTATTTGTTTACAATCCCTATCCAATATCTCAGCAAACATCCACAGATCCTGGAAATCAGGATCTGTGAAACATCATAGCAACGCATCATCCAGACAAAAATCAGCTCTTGAACAAAAATCCCTGTCAGATAAACACCATCAAGACTGAAACAACCGGGTAATTTGAATCACCTTAACCCCAATGGAATCAGACGATTGAATCAGTAAACATTATAGCAACGCATCATACAGGCAAAAATCAGCTCTTGAACAGAAATCCCTGACAGATAAACACCGTCAAGACTGAAACCACCGGGTAATTTGAATCACCTTAACCCCAACGGAATGACAAAAGTGAAAAAGCCTGGTGGATAATTACAATTTTGCTATTGAAAGTATTATGTTTACATGTGAGACTGTTCATCCCTGTGTGTGCACATAAAAAGAAGAAGTATATGTTTAGAAGTGAGAATTATCATCCTGATGCGCTCATCACAAAGGAGGGGGAGTATGTTTTAAAAAACATGTATTCATGTATTCAGAATTGGTTCTTAGAGAGTCGAGGACGTTAGGGAATCTGAGATGAAATTTGACTAATGTGTTTGCACATATATGATATGGAGATGATAAATAGAGCCATGTAAGACTTGCTTATTTGGCTAGCTTGTGAGGATAGTGGCTTCAGATGATGGATTGAGAAGACTGATGCATGATGGATAAAGTGCAGTGATTTATAGTGCGCTACACACAGGCACAACGCCTACACGTTGATCCACAAGCCTCAGCACACTTTACAGGCTGTCGCTAACCACTATACAGTCCAACGTCATTTCATAAACCATTAAACAACAACTCAGGGACTTTGCTGCTTAGATTAGAAGTGCACACCCTAGACATTCCACATTGACCTTCGTAGCCAGGATAGCAAGACTAACCACAGCCAGGGTTCGAACCCGCAACCTCTCACACTATAGTCAAATGCCTTAGCAATTGAGCTAACTTAACTGCTGAATATGATAATGATGTGCAATGCATTATGAGTAATAAAGCACAATGCATCATGGGTAATATATAAGATGTAATACCTGAAGATGTTTCTTCTCACAAGTACCATCACCTATCTTTATCCCCATAGCCTGTTGCCAGTCATTGTCATCATCATTATCATGATGCCATAATCACCATCAATATCATCATCACCATCACCAACATCATCACCACCATCACATGACTTAAATCTGACTTAGCATAAACACCATAAACCAAGATAAAACAATAACACTTAAAAATACACTTTTGCCTTAACACTGCCACAACATAGCAGATGTGGTAGGCCTAGCGAAAAAGAAAGTATAACACTGGAAGATTACACTAAGATACTGCATTGTGTTAAATAGTTGCCAATCCATCCTGCAAGGTATATGACCTCTATGGCTAAAGGAAGAAGACTTGACCAGCAACGTCAGCTGGGAAGACGATAATTTGATTGATGTTGTCTCCGGTTTTGTCCATATCCAAGGAAGCATTGCTAAATTAAAATTGACAGGGTTGCGTATTGATTAGCCGTTGAGGCAACATCTTGGTGATCAAAGAGGTTGCTCCTTGGTTTCTACTATGTGATGATGTTATGCAGATGTAATTTCATAATAACTTACAAATATTAAGTAATTTAACATAAAAAGATAAAAAGAAGCAGGTTTTACACACACAAAAAATTTTTTGTGTAGATGACATAAGACACGTTCAAGGGGGAAATTTGGTCAAAATTTGGCAAAAAAGTTTTTAAAATGTCAAATATTTCAGCGGCCAGCATTGCATATGGGAGCAAGAAGGTGCAACACGTCCCAAAGGGAGGAGGGAGTCTTTTACCTTGCCCCCTGGCTACATCATTGCTTATTTTCATAATAGTGGGGAGGAATTTTGGTTTGGCAATATACATAAGAATACATAAAAGAGCACTTTTTGGAACATTCACTCTTCACACCAATTCTTGCTATTGGGAAATTACAGAAGTGGTCACAGCTCTTTGCATGTGTACAATACGGCGATTACTGTGACATTACGCTTACAGGGTACCTATGCCTATGGGTTGATATAAAGCAATGCATCTCTGTGGTATTGCATTAAACTAGATCTGTCAAATTACCATGAATTTCAGTGATACAATCCTCACAAGTCATTTCACAGTGGTTATTTTGGTGCTTGACTCGCAGCTCCGTCAAGCCTCTGAGGTGAAGCGCCTCCAAGGTAAAGCGCCTCCAGGCTCGCTCTCACAGCATCAATCAGATGGTGTTTGTCAAATGTTAAAACCTATCTAGGATTATATTTTAAATTGATCACTGTAATTTTCTATGATTGTTTTTAAAAGATGAAATGCAGTGAGCTGGAAAGTGAGAACACTTGTTTGGTTGGATTTCCTTTCTATTTTAGGTGTGAAATCATTAAGTACAGTGCCTCTGGTTGGTCGTAAATTGCAAATAAAAGGTTATAATTTGTATCATCCAAAATGGTTTTAAAGATTATGTTTCACTTATAATCATTCTCATCTCTTTTGCCCTAAACTCCTAAGTTCAAAAACTCACAGACAAATTACGAGCTGCCATTGCTTAATGAAGGTTATTGAACTATGCAACTAGAGATGAGATCATTATAGCTCATAGAGAGATAGTAACAACCACTTGACTCACTATTTGGTCACATATCTTATAAATGATGCTCTATTCTTCCCACTAACTCAATTAGCCGCTCAAAATTACTCCCCATAGTAAAAGCACAAGTAGATAACATAATAGATAATCATTTCACCTTAGTGTGCGCCCACTGCCATATCCCTGATGATGAAAGCACATTCATGTTTTTGCTACTTCCCCATATTAGTGCAAGAAAGTTGTAAAAATCCTATAGCTGCCTTGGCCATTAAAACATTTGTTTTGCTAAATCTGATCATTTGGATTGACATATGTGGTAATGGCTCAGGTGTGTAACCAGCTTCATCATTCCAAGGGGTACAAGCTTGGTAATTTGTCATATTTGTCCCAGTTGGGAGGGAAAACAGGGTTCATTCCGGAAATTTATTGTTCACGACAGCCACCTCCTAGTAGTTTGTTTCCAAGGTCACTTCATGCGGAGACACACTTGGGTCCTGATGGGACCAGGCTCAAACAAAATGCTCAAGCCAGGCTAAAAAGAAAAGATAGAAACAGATTTGAAGATGAAGACCAAGGAAAACGTGGCCACTCCCAACAACCAAGTGAACAGTTTTACTCTCAGCCGTTGGGTCACAAGAAAGAAATCCCAACTCCCACTGAGCATATTTTTATACCACATCTTAATTCATGTTGCATATTCAAGCAAAAGGGTCAGAATTTAATAGCTCTATCAAACCCTAAACCAACAATATGAATCCATGTGAATAATTAAAAAGGCACTGACTCTGGCATTTTTTTTAACTCTCCATCTTCATCTACGTGGATTGTAAGCAATTTCACAACTCAACACGAGGCAACCATAGCATATAGAACCATGATACACACAGCAATTTGGTTTTGACTTTATTTGGTCAAAGATCTTTTAATGCATTTATCATCTCTCTCAAGTGGTTAGATAAATTGAGAAGAGGAGGCAAGAAGCACATCTACTTGTTAAGGTCAATACACTCTGTTCCATTTACAAGGGATGAAGATGGAATCAAGAGATTTGGCGTTTCTTCATCGAAAGAGGAGGAAAGATAAATGGTAAAGGGAAAATTATACAAAAAAACATCCAAGATACATTATACCCGTCTGTTGTGTACCCCTTTTCATAATCTCCTACTCGAGTTAAGGTTGACACTCTCTGTTCCATTTACAAGGGATGAAGATGGAATCAAAGAGATATCATGGTCCTTCTTCATCATTCAAAGGAGGAGGAGGAGGAGATGGTGAGACAAAAAATGTATCTTTAGATTGTTCTAGATGTTATGTTGTTCAAGCTTGTTCTTACAAATTCTAGCACATTAAGTTGCACAATTAACACATGACCAAAACATTGGCATGGCCATGAAAATTACAGTGAAAATGAGGTTTTGTGTCAAAATTTCAAATTGATATGGTGTTATAAAGAAATATATAGCAACTTACTCAAAAATACTGGCTGCATTGGTCATTCTCAAATGCATCAAGGCTAAATAAAATATATCTATAGATGTCATTGACTGAGCCTGTGCCCTAAACATTGAGATTATTTTGGCACAAGAATAGAGCCACTTGACCATCTGACCTTACACTTGTAATTTTCTCATGAAATTTCAACAAAGATTTGTGCACAATTTAGTTTTCACACTTTGCCGATGTTAGACTGTTTCGCTTCTTTTAAAATTCCAAATTCTAAGTGTCATTCCATTAACCTATTCACAAAAGAATATATTCCCACATTGATATATATTCGCAGAGCAGCTTGGAGTATAAAAAGCGCAAACATAAATATAACGCAAAAATCTCATCTTTGACAGTACTAGGCAGAGAGTGTTGATTCAGTCAGTCCTCTGACCACTCAGATTTGTTTATATAGAGTCAAATGGACACTATGGTTACATCAATGGTCAAAAGTGACAAATGACCACTCTTAACTGACCGCTCCAATCAGATCTGAAATCAAAGTTTAACCCTTTACTGAAATATACCATACAAATAACCCACTTACAAGATTCTCTTCACAAAATAAAGGGTCACTTATATAAAGAACCACTGAACCAATACTACTAGGCATGTTCGTACTCAATTCAAGGCATCTTTGGTGTGCATTTCAAATAGTGACCGAGTGGAATTTTTCTTCTGATTTTCATTTCCGTTTTTTATAAGTGTGATATTAAGCAACTTTTGGACATGTTGACTGTGCATACATGGTATTGGATGTAACTTCTCCCCTTATAAGGTCAAAGCAATTTTTAAATTGAAATTGTCTCAATCCAATGGCAAAAGTTCAATGACCCATGCAAGTATCAGTGCAGACATAAGATGTGACTTTAGGCTTAGGGTATGAGTTTTGACATCCAAATATACAAAGTCAAACATGTAGATGAGGATGCATGCAAACAATCACCATGATTATGATACTTTTTTGACACAAAATTTAATGAAGTACTGTTTATTTACCATTTTATTGTGACAAATATGACAAGTGCTAAAGATGTCAATGACTCATTTGTCACATAATTTTAGTCATCCTAGATGACAATCACCCAAAAAGATGATTATCAGGTCATCTACTCAATAGATTGGTTTTAGCAATGGAAGTGATCATAAATGTTGCTATCTGCAGTAGATAGCAATGTTAACGTTAATAGTTTAGTTTAGCAAATGGACACTAAAAGGTCAACTTGAATAGTTTAGTTTAGTAAATAGGCACTAAAAGGTACCATCAATGTACAACACAGTACAACACAGTATGGCAATAATTAATTCATTGCTATCTACTGTAGATAGCAATGTTAACTTGAATAGTTTAGTTTAGCAAATGTGCACTAAAAGGAATCAGCAATTTACAACACTGTACAGCACACAATATGGCAATAATTAATTCAATGCTATCTACAGTAGATAGCAACGTTAACATGAATAGTTTAGTTTAGCAAATGGGCACTAAAAGGTATCAGCAATGTACAACACTGTACAGCACACAATATGGCAATAATTAATTCAATGCTATCTACAGTAGATAGCAACGTTAACGTGAATAGTTTAGTTTAGCAAATGGGCATTAAAAGGTATCAGCAATGTACAACACTGTATGGTAATAATTAATTCAATGATATCTACTGTAGATAGCATATATCATCTCAAATAGTTTAGTTTAGTAAATGGGCAGTAAAAGGTATCCACAACTTACAACACTATCAGTGCAGTGTGGCAATAATTAATTCAATGTTATCTACTGTAGATAGCAATGTTAACTTAAATAGTTTAGTTTGGCAAATGGGCAGTATTAAAAGGTATCATCAATTTACATTGTACTATACATTGCAATAATCTGTATGTCTGTTTGCATGTCGGTCTGTCTGTCTGTACTAGTGTATCAAGATTTTCTAACATACAAACCTGTGCTCTGGAGCACCAATCTGAGCTTAGTGAAGTGAACACCCCAAAGGCATGCCATTGCTTGAATGCTACAGACCAAATCAGGCTATAATACATCTTTAATAGACAAACACTTTCCCAAACCGCTTATGGACAAAACTTAACCCCTGAGAAATGTCTTTCTTAAACCATTTCTGATTGGTTAATTGCATGACATATTCCTCCGAGTGACCAATTAAAATATAGCTTCTACATATTCATCAAGCTCAGTCCTTTTCAACACTATCACCATTCTTACCATGTTGCCGATTGGCTCAATAAATCATAATATTCTCCGTTTAACCAATCAGCAAGTAGTACTCATGGGGTTAAGACAATTATCTTATTATCTGATCAAGTAGAGATACAAAAACAAGTCCAGTTTTATTATGCCAGGCACACACCATTGTGTGTTTTCTAAAGGTAAGGGTCAACAACTCTAATGTTTGTCCCCTTATATGTCAAATATCTCCTACAATATGTGATGTGTTTCAAATAACCCACCTACCTATCTGTTGAAGTGTACCCAAGGAGTATTCATAAAATTGTTGGTGACTTGCTATTTGGAAGTTACCCAATTGCCTATTCTATTTGAAATCCATACTCCCTCTGTAGACAACTTTGGGTGAATGAAAAAGGTGCAATATTTGATTTTCTTCATAAAAATAGCCCACATAACACATTGTACTACTTATATTCAAGTAACCAACAAAAACAAATAAAGGAAGGGGAAAAACGGCAACTATCCCAACATTTTCAGCCTATTGTGCCAACCATGCAATATTACTAATGCCTCTTGTGAATGCACACAAGCAAGTTTGTCATTTACATATCTAGTTTCATACAATTTTTCTGTTAAGTTTTGTTACATCTTTTCTTATCCCACTCCTTAGATTTTCATTCTTCTTTATTACAACATCATCATTCTATGCAAGGATGCAATAGCTGCCAGGTATCAGGTGTGTACAATATAGAATGCAGAAACTGTCAAATGTCTATAGGGCAGCTATTGCAGAAAGGGCCTTCTTGCAGTGACTGCATCTTAGGTTCTCATTCATCTCTATTACATCATCATCTTCTATGCAAGGATTGGTCTTTCTGCAATAGCTGCCAGGTGTCATATGTATACAATGTAGAATGCAGAAACTGTTAAATGTCTACAGGGCAGCTATTGCAGATAGGGTTTCCTTGCACTAACCCGTCCAAGTACGACACAAGCACACCATCCTGGTTCTTTCAATTTATAAACCAGGATACAGTTGCCAAATTTGTCACTCTTCATTTTTGCTCTTCTGTTACCTTATACCTCTGTTGCTATGACAACCGTAAATGTCACAATTCAGCTTGGAGATACAATTTTCCTTGCATGCCGCTTGAATTTATTCAAGTCAGTTTTGTGTGCCACTTCTGGAGTTGTTGTTATTATGTTAAAATTCATAATTTTCTGGGACATGTTGTGGTTATCATGTTTACCAATTTTAACAGCATAAATATGGATATTTGAGGATGTGTCTTGCTTATATACCTAAATATTTTGATAAATAAAGCAGCTTAAGCAGGAACAATATAGGCCCACTTGTATCTTCTATCTAAAAATATGACTGACTTAGGCCTACTTTTAAGAAATTTGACATTTTCACAGAATCTGTATATTATTATAGATAATGGAGAAAGAGATGGGTGTTCAAGGAGAAACAAATGTTGGTGATTAGGATGGGTCATTCTTGTCATAGTGATGATACTATTGCACTATTGCTGCTGCTGCTCCTGCTGATGATGATGACAATGACAACCACATTGATGACAATGACTATAATTATGAAAATGATGCTGATGATGATGATGATTATGTAGATGATGATGACAATGTTGATGATGATGAGTTGATGATAATGATGAGATGCTGCTGCTGCTGATGATGCCGATGATCACTGTGAAGATGATGATGACAAGTTGATGATGATGTTAAATTGATGATGATGATGAGATGATGATGCTTATGATGATGATGATGGTGATGACAATGACGATGATGATGGTAATAATGGCAATGATGATTACGCCAATGAGCCAATATCAAAGATGATGGTACCATAGTGAAAACATTAAAAATAAATTAATACTAATTAGTCATTTTCAGTTCATTTCACAAACCTTAAAGAATTCGCATAACATAAGACCTGTTGCTGATACAAAAATTTTGTTTAATTTCTACAAAAACACAAAGTTTATTAAATTTTGAAACACCATTAGCTCAAAACAACTATATTTTTTATTCTCTTTTGACTCAAACAAAATAAATGTCGGCTGATATAGTGAAAGGTGACAGTGCAAATAGAGCTGGGTTTCCATGTTGCAAAAGTCGACATATAATTTGAGCGCCTCGGGTCTCGGAGCATCGGCAGGCTGTTTGTTACAAAAACAACCGTGCAAGTTCAGTGTACATGTAGAGGTATTGTAATTTGATTTCATACGTCACTTTGGATCTGGTTTACAATTCAACCTCAAACATATTTTTTGCTTGTGACGTATGTTGCATTATATAATTTTTAAGCAATGAATTAGGCATGTTCAGAGGCTATGCCGGTATATGGTGTACAGAGTTCAAACATCCAATATTATTACTTCAGTAATATGTTACAACTAAATCATCAACAAAGATTCAAAGTTATATGAACCAATGTCTGAATCAATACCAAGCATCTTTGTACCAATATAAATTTTTATATAGATTATTAATATAAATAAATATATTAATGAAACTGATGGACATTTTGAAAATTTGGTACAATGCCACTGCAGTGATCAATGCCTGGGAAAATATGGAACCTGGAAAGCTCATTCCAGGGAAATGTTTGCATTAGGCAAATTCTGATCCCTCATATAAAAAAATACATATGAAACAAACCCTGTCAGCGATGCCCACCTAAAGGTTTATGGAATATACAATACAACTATTGCATTGAAGTAACTTTGTTTCCATTTATGCTCAGCTCAATCAAACACATTCTTTCAGTACAAGAAATGCCAGAATCAAATACCATTACAAATAAAGAAATTTGTACATCATACAATAATCAACTAATGGATGACGCTCACCCTGGGGATGTTGTGATTGATGATTTTACTTGTTTTATCCTCAATTTTACTATTTTATGTAACCACGGTAACAGTTTCCATGTGGGTTATGAGTTGTAGCACAGAAACTCTTCAAATCAAAGGTAGCATTTATACAATTCATAGGCCAATATCAAACCATGTATGCAATACTAGGCATGTTTGTACTCATTTCAAAACATTTTATTCTCTCCTAATATGGTCATGAAAAAGTAAGTTTCTTACATTTGTGATATTTTGTGTATTCACACAGAAAAGGGTAATATTTCTCGAAATCTGGAGCATGTATGTCATTTTTGGTTAAAAATTGTATTTTTTAAAGTCATTTCCATAATGTGAATGCAATTATATCTAGATTTGATCAAAGCTAAGTACCGGTACTTCATCTCTGAATCTAATTTATTGGCCTTGCGGAATATCTAATCACTATGGACCACAATGGCATCATCCCAATGGCATAGTTCAATAACCTTAATTAAACAATCATAGTGCAAAATTTGACCTCAATTTGCAGAGTATGAGTTTTTGTACTCAAATTGTCAAAGGTCAGTCAATGAATGTACAAGTGTATTGGGGTTAAAGAACTGTGCCCTGATAGATGAGCATGTTGTGGATCCTAGTGAATGTCAATTAAGTCACTTGACATTTTCCTTAATTCCGAGTTTTGTTTTAAAAAGACAAATTCTGAATGTTATTAATCTTGCCTGTTTACTTTATAAATACACACTAATTTGGTTGCAAATGTCAGCTAGAAACCAAGATAAATATTTTGTTATGGTGTGCAAAGAAAGCTGCTCTTAATTTCACAGATTACAGGTTTCTCTTTACTTTCCTCAGCCTCACTTCTCTCAAGCTGATTCTGCTCAACTTTGAGCAAAACAACCAATAATTCATAAAGTAATTATCTATACGGAAGCATTAACAATGATATTGCTTTACTTATAAATTGCACACAAAGTTCAATTCACTTGTAAGTTGGCATTTTTTACACAATTGTGACAAAAAGAAAAGACTTTAAGGGGAGAGAAAAGGAAGGTTTTTGTGAATCTTGGATGCTTCTCAAAGGAAGATTGAGTGCTACGATTCTGAAGATAAATCACCCAACTCAATCATCTGTTGTTCTACAGTCTGATCAGGTATAAATTGTTGTTTTGTTTTTTGTTCCCTTCACTTTTGGTTCATCAAAGTGTTGAAGAAATCCCTAATATACACATCTATCAACACAATTGCATACTACGTGTTCTGATCACTGTTTGTTCTAATGTGCTGAGTCTCTTTAGTTTGTGTTGATTTGATGAGCTACTTGGGAGCTTACATCATGCTATATAATACCCATCATTTTAACCAAATGGTTGATGTGATGTATCTATATGAACAAAACTAGTTTCATTAGGCAGGAATGATAATGCATTATGTTTCAGGTGTACACTTAAAGGAATCGAATAGCAACATTTGCACAGTATTTTTGTGGGACCTGAGAGCACATCAGACACACCAAATTGCATTCTGAATACGAGGAATGTCCTTCTGATATCAAATCATTTTGATTTTTTGAAATTCACAATATAATACAAATTTATGGCAAATTATCAAAAAATTATATTTTTGAATAAATCTATTGATATGTACTTAAACTAAGTTAAAGTGTATGTAGCTGGGAGGGAAAGCCATCCATCATTTGAACATTTACACCAAAAATTGTTAGGACTTTTTGTGATAAAATACATACACTTTGAATACATATATCATTAGATTATAAAGTTTAGTTCAAGGACTGTTAAGTATGAAAAAAAAATCATTTTTTAGTAATTGGCCAAAAAGTTTGTTTATCGTGAATATCATAAAATTAAAATTAGCCCAATGTTCTAGTTGTATCTTTAAACCATCATCACAAACCACATGCTTACATCTAACTCCACATTAATTGTGCCACTCTCACTACCATCACATCTACATCACCCAATTGACACATTTTCACTCCAATCAATCTTGTTTTACCTGTTTCTTAGAATATTACACCAACTGTCTTTGGAAATTTCAGCTGCATACCTAGCCTAACACAACATCCGGGGTCGCGTACACAAAAACATCCTCTGGCTTTGCCGAGATGAAAATTACTACAATCTTACACAAAATGCCAAAAATAACATTGATTTGTAACAGAATCATGATGTAAAGCCCTCATCGAGGGTTAAGGGCAAGAAGGCCCTATCTGCAATAGCTGCCCTATAGCCATTTTGACAATTTCTGCATTCAATATTACATAACATCTTGAAATATGTCACCTGGCAGCTATTGCTGATAGAGCTTTCTTACCCTTAACCTACATATGGGAGAGTAAATCTAGAAATTTGAAATTAGTATATTACTCTGGAAGCTTTTCGGGTTACACAATTCCCAGAATGTGATGTGTTTTATATATTATTTTCTATTATGGTACCATGAACTGATGTAATACCGTGTTGTGTTATTGAAAGCTCTTTCAATTAAAATGTGGTTAATGCACCAGTTTGTGATACTCCACCCACTAATCAAAGCTATGTAAGAAAGCAACCCTCCTCATTTTCCCTTTTACCCTTTGTTCCATTCTCTCTCTGCAATAAGTATGTCACATTGCAAGAGGCCCATGCAATCATGCCATTTAACCAATATAACACATTGTATCCCTGGTGTAACCAAAAAGCTTATTTGTCACTGAGAGAACCTTTTCATTCAAGAATGGCATATCTACAAAGTAGTTCCTGAATAGCAAACTTCCTTTTAACATGTTTGTTAGTTTACAGAGTAGCAAGCAAAACATTATAAGGATTATATTCCATTACCTTACAGGCAAATACAAATGACCATATATGGGGATGTGTTGCAAATATGGCTCTCATTTTCTGTATAAAAATGGGTAATTTTTTAAAGAAAAAGGTGCTCTAATCTCACCTTTCTTGAGCCCAATCAAAATAGTCCCAAACAGAAATGTTTGGTAGACTCCTAACCGGAGCGATCTTACCTTTCCGATGTTGATTAAGATACTTCTTGAATCAACATCGGAAACGGTAAGATCGGAAATGGTAAGATCGTCCAGTGTTGGAGTCTTTAAAAAATTTTTTTTACAGTTTAGTTAATTTGTCCAAAGATTTGAAATCGGATATAAAAATGGGCAAATGTTTTTAGAAGATTTTAAAGATGAGCCCATTCCAAACCCATCTGAGTATCCCCTGAGCACTACCTGTTGATCTAACATTGCCTCTGATTGGTCAATTACATGATATCTTCATTTTAATCACCAATTAGAATGGAGTTTTGCAAATAATTCACTCCCATTTTTTTGTGTGGCGAAATTATTCTAACAATGTTGCTGATTGGTCCAATTGATAATGAAAACTCCTTTTTGACCAATCGGCAGGTAGTTCTCATGGGGTTAAAAAGAAACAAAACAAGAAGAGAATTCATTGAATTGAGAGAGAAAAACAAAATTATTAGCCAGCTGATAGCCTGAGTACCAGCTGGGCTGACAAGAAATGACCGACCATCATCGTTGGCTATTATTGATGAACGTAACCCAATCATGTCCGGTGCCCTCGGCGCATATCACGTGCCGCGAGATGCTGCCTGTGACTGTAAATTCAACGTGCCATAGACTTGTTTGTCTTAACGCTTCTGTCTGCTCCTATTTCTGCTACACTGACGAGTCCATCTGATGACAATAGCCAGTCATACTATGTTGCGGAGTTCGTAAATATTTATCTCACATGTTGCAAATAAAATCACTTCTTAATCTTATTCTCCTACTTACATATATTATCCCTGCCTAGTTTAAACTGTCAACATGTTTACAGTTTTTGTTCAAGATATCAAAAAAAGAATGAGGTATAAAGGTGGAAATTAGGGAAAGAAGTAAATGGATTCTTCACAAAGCCACAAGGTAGTATATTTAAGATTACACAGTTTGTAATTATGGTGGCCCACCACATAAAGGTGTGTATAACAAAGGTTTATAAATACAAATAACATGACATAAAACTATACAGCACATCAGGCCACCATACACTATCACCATACCAGGGCTTCAACTTGATTGATTACCTGCAATAGCTGCCATATAGACATTCTAACAATGTCTGCATTCAATATTACACAACATTTAGAAATATTTCACCTGGCAGCTATTATAGATAGAGCTTTCTTACCTTTAACCTACATATGGGAGAGTAAATCTAGCAGAAGAAATCTGAAATTAGTACATGTATATTACCTGGAAACTTTGGGGTTACGCTATTCCCAGAATGTGATGCATGTTGTATATTTGTATTATGGTACCATAATACTGTGTTATTGAAAGATCTTCCAATTAAAAAGTGATTAAATGAACCAGTTTGTGATACTCCACCCACTAACCAAACTATGTAAGAAAGCAACCCTCCTCATTTTCCCTTTTACCCTTTGTTCCATTCTCTCTCTGCAATAAGTATGTCACATTGCAAGAGGCCCATGCAATCATGCCATTTAACCAATATAACACATTGTATCCCTGGTGTAACCGAAAAGCTTATTTGTCACTGAGAGAACCTTTTCATTCAAGAATGGCATATCTACAAAGTAGTTCCTGAATAGCAAACTTCCTTTTAACATGTTTGTTAGTTTACAGAGTAGCAAGCAAAACATTATAAGGATTATATTCCATTACCTTACAGGCAAATACAAATGACCATATATGGGGATGTGTTGCAAATATGGCTCTCATTTTCTGTATAAAAATGGGTAATTTTTTAAAGAAAAAGGTGCTCCAATCTCACCTATCTTGAGCCCCAATCAAAATAAAATAATACATTTTTTTGCAGTTTAGTTAAATTTGTCCAAAAATTTGGCCTTGTGTATACAAATGGGTAAATGTTTTTAGAAGATTTTAAATATGTGCCCATTCCAAACCAATCTGAGTACCCCCTGAGCAATTCAGATACTTAGATGTTAACCCCCTGAGCACTACCTGCCAATCTAACATTGCCTCTGATTGGTCATTTACATGATATCTTCACTTTATTCACCAATCAGAATGGAGCTTTGCAAATAATTCATCCCAATTTTTTGGCGAGGTGAAATTATTCTAACAATGTAGCTGATTGGGCCAATTGATAATGAAAACTTCTTTTTGGCCAATCGGCAGGTAGTTCTCGTGGGGTTAAAAAGAAACAAAACAAGAAGAGAATTCATTGTATTGAGAGAGTGAAAAACAAAATTATTAGCCAGCTGATAGCCTGAGTACCAGCTGGGCTGGCAAGAAATGACCGACCATCATCGTTGGCTATTATTGCTGAACGTTACCCAATCATGTCCGGTGCCCTCGGCGCATATCACGTGCCGCGAGATGCTGCCTGTGACTGTAAATTCAATGTGCCATAGACTCGTTTGTCTTAACGCTTCTGACTGCTCTTATTTCTGCTACACTGACGAATCCATCTGATGACAATAGCCAGTAAGCCTAGATGTAGAGATTGTAAATATTTATCTCACATGTTGCAAATAAAATCACTTCTTAATCTTATTCCCCTACTTGCATGTATTATCCCTGCCTAGTTTAAACTGTCAACATGTTTACAGTTTTTGTTCAAGATACAAAAAAGAATGAGGTATCAAGGTGGAAATTAGGGAAAGAAGTAATGTTCACAAAGCCAAAAGCCAGTATGTTTAAGTATAACTAGACTTGTACAGTTTGTAATAAAGGTGGCCCCCACATAAAGGTGTGCATAACAAAGGTTTGTAAATACAAATAAAATGACACAAAACTATACAGCACATTAGGCCACCATATACTATCACCATACCAAGTTTCAACTTGATCGGTTTTGGTGTTTAAGTTGCAGAGTGGTTTAATGAAAATTGATGCAAACTATGCAAATAAGCTCATTAATATTCATAAATATGCAAATATCATGACACAATACTATACAGCACATCAGGCCACCATATCCTATCACCATATCAAGTCTGTGGGTTAATGGATTTGCTTCCGACCGGACAGCCAACAAGGTAGGCAAACAACCAGGCAAACAGGCAGATTTTGGATGATAACATATTAAAGACCCACATAAGGGGCTGTGCAATAATTATGAGCCATGGGGAGGGTAAAATGGGGGGGGCCGAATGTGTTGACGAACCAAAAAGGGGGCGCAAACAATTTTTGGCAAGCCGAGGGGGGGCAAACGATTTTTGGCACACATTCATGGGGCGCTTTTTAAATAAAGCGCTCTAGGAAAACAATCGGAAGCGCTTAAATATGCAAATTTTCCTGCTCGCGCTTTGCATAACATACATATAGAACATTTTCAGTTTGCAAATTGGGATCCCAAAAATTTGGCATGTTCAAAGGGGGCAAAGATTTTTTGGCGGGCGAGAGGGGGGGGCCAGCGATTTTGGTGGGCGAGAGGGGGTGGGGAAAGCGATTTTTGGCGAGCCGTTTGGAAATTTTACCCCCCTGGGGGGCTCATAATTATTGCACAGCCCCTAATGTGTGAAGGCCACAAACAGCAGACACTATGGACCACAATGGCCTCATTCCAATCGCATAGTTCAATAGCCTCAATTAAACAATCATAGTACAAAATTTGACCTCAAGTTGCAGGGTATGAGTTTTTGTACCCAAATTTTCAGAGGTCATTCAATGAATATACAAATGTATTGGGGTTAAAGAACGGTGCCCTGATAGATGAGCATGTTGTGGATCCTAGCTGCGAGCAAATATATTTTATATGGGAGACAGATACTTATTCTGAATCCATCACAATGCCTAGTATTGCCTAGTTATCCCTTAGATATATGCATGAACTGTTGCAAGGTAATTTCTGTAAGTGCCTCCAAACATCAAGACAAACTTTTCATCTATTCATCTCAAAGCCAAACTATTTCTTTGTCTGTGCTTCCTCAATTTCCTCCTCTTCCTGTTTTCTTCCTTTTCAAGTACAAAGCTGAGATGTACAACAAATGAGCCCAAATGGCCGTCACCAATGGCACAGTCCATAATCCCCATTCACCAATCAGAATCCAACATTTAACATCACATTGTGAAGTATGAGTTTGTGTATCAACACATCTAATTCAAAGGTCATTCTATCAATGTATGAACATAGGGTTTAAGAATTTTGTCCTTGCATATGAGTTTGTTTGAGATCATAGCAACAACATATTTGAGACCACTAGGATCTCAAGATGCTCATCTATCAGGACACAGTTATCTAACCCCAATAGTCTTGTACATTCATAGAATGACCTTTACACACTAGGAACTCAAGATGCTCATCTATCAGGACACAGTTAAACCCCAATAGTCTTGTACATTCATAGAATGACCTTTACACACACTAGGATCTCAAGATGCTCATCTATCAGGACACAGTTATCTAACACCAATAGTCTTGTACATTCATAGAATGACCTTTACACACACTAGGATCTCAAGATGCTCATCTATCAGGACACAGTTATCTAACCCCAATAGTCTTGTACATTCATAGAATGACCTTTACACACACTAGAATCTCAAGATGCTCATCTATCAGGACACAGTTATCTAACCCCAATGGTCTTGTACATTCATAGAATGACCTTTACACACATTATGATCTCAAGATGCTCATCTATCAGGACACAGTTATCTAACCCCAATAGTCTTGTACATTCATAGAATGACCTTTACACACACTAGGATCTCAAGATGCTCATCTATCAGGACACAGTTATCTAACCCCAATAGTCTTGCACATCAGAATGACCTTTAAATGAGGTGAGTACAAAAACTCCTACTCCATATCTTGAGGTCAAATTTCAAGCTTTGTTTGTCAAATGGGATTATTGAACAATGCCACAGAAATGAGGCATTTTGGTTGATAGTGTGTAACACAAAACATAGAGTAAAGGAAGAAGTTAAGATGACAATTCTAGGAGAAATAGGTGAGAAATACAGGGATCAGTAAAATGACTCTCATTGTTTGCAATACAACTCCAAAACAGATTATCATATTATTTTCACTTGGCTCAAATAAATAAAAACAAGGATGAGAACCACACAAACAAAACCAAAGTTAGTTCCTGACAGAGAAAAAGAATGAGGGACAGTCTTTCATCATCTCACCAAGCATTACTCTTTGTCTTAAACCAAACACACAAACAAACAGGTTAAAAGGTTCACCGTTGAACAAGTAGGAACCTTTATACTTGCTTTCCTCCTGTCACTAAAGTTTAGCTACTCAAGATGTTGTGATTATCGTTAGCAATGCAGTGAAATAGGAGTATTTATTTTTGAACAAAAATGGGATCAACTGAAGGGGAAAACCTCATAATTTCATGAGCAGTTTCACTTCCTTTAAATGTTTAAGGCAAAGTCAATTAATGTGTAATTGCTACAAAATGTTGAGTCATTACCAATAAGTGAAGTCATTCTGATCCTTTCTATACATGAAGGGGTTGAACAGTTAGCCGACTGTCTCCAACAATAGATCAGATTCTTAATGACCCATCCCAATTATAACCATATTTGTAGTATTAAATGTAATCACTTCCATATGATGAGCAAGAATAACTTCACTTTTCATCAAAAATGCCTGGTATCTTATTCAAATCTGCTGGATTGGAATGCGTATATTAATCATTATTTCCGTTGTAAGAAACTGGGTGACAATTGCAGATCTTTCTGAAGCAAAGTAATTATGATGAAGTGTTTAAGTGAAGTCAGTAAAATCCCCATCATATTGTCAAAGTTTACTTTTAGACTCTGATGCATAAATAGGAATGTTTTCTCTTGTAAAGAAGTGCTTTCCTGATCAAAAGATTGCTTGAAATATTCCACCTATAGGTACTGTATTTCCTAAAACATATGGCTTTGTTACGGATGATGAAACATTAGATACCTTCAAGTTTGCCGCTTAAACAAACAAAGGCGTTTACTGCATACTTGAGTGACATAAGTTACCAGATGATAGCGTCTTGAAAGCTACAAGATAACTTCACAGACAATGCCATCTGGTGGCAATCATGATGAGTCTAATGGTCTCATATCTAAAGGCAGAGTTCATTCATTCATAGATGATATCTCTAATAAAGACTATGACCTCGTGATGTTGAGTATGAGTTTTGGTACCTTATATTTTTAAAGGTCATTCTATGAGTGTATAAGTATATTGAGGTTAAAGAACTGTGTACTAATAGATGAGCATGTCTTATGAACTCTTGTGACCTTGTAAACTTTCCAGTTTGGTTGTTGGAGTCAGTGTCGTCACGGTAATTTCACAAAATGGTTATGAACTCATTAGAGGAACAAACAGGAAATAATTGAGTTAGAGAAATGATGAAGAAATTATCAAGTTATAACACATGTGAAAGAAGAATTGTAACTGTTGATATGTGTTAGGGGCAGATCAAGGAGTTGAAAATGGGGCACACAATGGTATTAGACCAAATGGCAATAGACCTTTCTGTAGATTGAATGGTATCAGCAGAGCCTCAGAGAAGGTACCGTGACAGAATTGGAAGGCGCCATTACCCTGCAATAGCATATCTGGAAAATTTCACACAAAAATGCGCACTATACACATTGCTGATTGCATGGGTGCGCTTTTGCAGGATTTCTGAGGGATGATTTTGAAATAAACTGCAGTAAAGGATTAGCATTCACACAAATTGGGTAGCCATCAAGATATGGGGATAGCCAAAGTCATTAAAGTCAGTGTCATGTTATAAAGGAAACTATAACACATTTTTCGAAGATTGAAGGTGCCCATGCTGCCCCTGCCATCCACCAAGAGTAGAATGTATCCAAATGCCAGAACATATAACCCTATGCATATGATAGAAAGTTACCATACAGGGTGTCCCAGAATGATCTGTACCGGGAAAGATGGAATTTTTTAGGTATGAAGGGCATGTTAAATGTTCATATAGTTTTACATTTTAAGTTTTACATATATTTAGCTTTCTCAGATTTTTTAGATTTTAAAAATTGGACGTTTCTAGTAGAAGTTATAGAAGATTGCGTAAAAATGGTGAATTCTAAGTTTTGACAACGCAACCTATTTTGAAAATCTGTAACATTACTAACCGTTCAGCACAAAGTTATTTGGAAAAAGTTATGCAGGTATTTTAGTTGTGCCCTGTTCATATTTCCACTAAATAGCCGATATCTATCTATTATTTATGACGTTACTGAAGCAATCATTACATGGAATTAAGGATTTGCGGCCTAATCCCATTCTCTCTTTGGCGGTAGTTTTAGTTATTGTGGTGTGAGGTCCATGTAATTTGAAATGCTTGCAGAGGTCGAACTGGTTGTGGTACAGAAAAGATGGCTCCTCAATTTATTGTGCAGCAGCGTAGATTCCTTTCAAAAACTTACTGGCAAACCGGCAGCTATGTTGAGCCGCAAAGAAGATTCATTATACGATTTCCGCGGCCCGCGTTCCAGTCAAAGGAGCGATAGTGTATAACGTAAAGAAGTTTGACGAGCACAGAACTGTCAGGAATCGGCAGAGTGAAGCTTCAGGTGCTCGTAAGACTGCAAGAACTAGAGCGAAGATTGCAGCTGTCTGGCAAGCTTTAAGGCCCAACCCCAACAGTAGTTGTCGTCGAAATGCTGTGCCAAACATCCCACGTTCTTTATTTAATCGTATCGTGCCATTTTCAATGGTATGCGAGTCGTTTGCGCTGAAAATGAAAAGCAGTTTTTCATTGATTTTACATTATTGCATGCCACGCCAAAACAAATAAAGGTAGCGTGCTGAAATTCACAGAATAAGTAGGAGACATGTCCAGCATTATAATGCATGTATCAAAAATAGATACACTGCCCGTCTTCTATTTTTAGTTATTTTTGCAAACACGGTACAAATCATTCTGGGACACCCTGTATAATAGCATCATAGGTAACATAACTTGTTTCCTTTTAAATCGCCATAAGGCATGTAATGCATGACTTACATTGATACATGCACTGCAGTAGTGTTTGTATCAATGTAATGCATGACTTACATTGATACAAACACTACTGCAGTGCATAGACCTGCTGCCACAAACCTAACATGTTGTTTTTCCTTCAAACAAAATGCACACAATCTAAAAATGGTACTTACAGTTGTATAGAAATATGCCAAAAAACCCACTTTTTCTGCCAGTTTAAGTCATCAATCTTATCTTAAACTTTCTCAAACTGAAACACATAACTTAAAGTATAACATAAAGAATACAAAGTTCACTTAAAATTCATAAAATATCTATACAATTTATAGAACAGTGTCATTGGGTATTGGCTTGTAAAATATGGCAAGAGATGAATTGACAAAGAAAATATATATTTTCCGGCAATGCTGATTGTGTTTCTTGTTTCTTATTTCTTTTTACTTTAAGTTCAAAATAGCAGGTGGAATTTAAAACTGTATTATTGTAACAAATATTCCTAACAAGAAAACAAAATATACATTTATAAGAAAAAAGACCGCAAAATAACACAAGTAGAAATTTACACATTGATAGAACATGCCTGGGGTTAAGTAAGAACAGCATATGTTAAACATTCTCTTTCTCTCGTGACTACTAACAAATTATTTTGATTTGCTCATTTTATTTGTAAGCACGTTTTATACTCTGCTGTTTTCATGATCAGAATAAGGTGTGTTGGAAAATATGATTAAGTGTTTGTGTGCAGTGTTTTATTTTTTGTTGCTTTGATTTATATTTTATTTTGTGACTACTGTATCTTTATTATGAATTGGAAATGAAATTTTAGAAGTGAGTGTGTTCTAGAATTAATATTTGTGATGAAGAACTGATTTTTTTGGGTGACATTTTGACATTTTGGTTGATTGTGTCAATAAACTTTGGATAAACTTGTGATCTACTGTTGAATATTGTGTTCATGGAGCAATCAACTGCTGATGTTGGTATAGATGAAGTAGCTATCTACTGCTGATGTTGGTATTGATGAAGTAGCTATCTACTGCTGATATTGGTACTGATGAAGTAGCTATCTACTGCTGATATTGGTACTGATGAAGTAGTTATCTACTGTTGACATTACATGCGCGTATTTTTTTTGGGGGGCTTTGGGACGCCAGCCCCCGGGTCAAAGTAGAAGGCGGCATAAAGGAATGGGCGCGAAGAAGAAGGCGGCAAAAACAGGGCGGCAAAAACAACAGGGTGACAAATCGAATTAGCAAATAAAAAGGGCATAAAAATTGAAAAATGCTGCTTTTAAGGCGTTAGCGCCTAAAATCCTTTTCTTTTTTTTTTTTTTTTTTTTTTGCTCTTCACTTTTCAAACGACCGTGAAAAAATTGGGTCAACCTTTGCGGGCTGTTAAAGAAGGGGCGGCAAAATTGTTTCTTCTTCAGCCCCCCGGGGTTGGGGCGGCCACTGTACGCCACTGCATTAGTATTGATGAAGTAGCTATCTACTGCTGATATTGGTATCAATGAAGTAGTTATCTACTGCTGATATTGGTATTGATAAAGCAGCTATCTACTGTTGATGTGGGCATTGATGAAGTAGCTATCTACTGCTGATATTGTATAGATGAAGTAGCTATCTACTGCTGATATTGGTATTGATGAAGTAGCTATCTACTGCTGATATTGGTATTGATGAAGTAGCTATCTACTGCTGACATTGGTATTGATGAAGTAGCTACCTACTGCTGATATTGGTATTGATGACATGTTATTTTTAATTGGGAGGACAGATACTTGGGAGGATCTGAAACCTTACAAGAAGTAACTTTCAAATAAAGTTGATTAAACTAATCTAGAATTTATGACAGATTTCTGTGAATGTTGCCATTCTCCAGACTATCCATGTTGGCTTTATCCTAAGAATGGCTGAACCAATACTAGGCATGTTTGTACTCATTTGAATGCATTTTTCATGAAGATTCCAAATTTTAGCAATAAAAATGTTAAGTTCAGAACATTTTTCTAGATATTGATAAAAACACAGCAAGAAAGGTTAAGCAAAGTGACCTCCATCTTGTCCCATATATGTCTCCTTTTTCCTCCTCTCTTGTGTAAATGACTGACACACTGACATCTTATACAAAATAATATGAATCTCTCCATATTTCCTGTTTGTTTTACGTTCTATAAATCAAGACGTTAAACACTTCAATTTATTTCTGATCTAGGTCACCTTTCTATTTTTCAAGTAGTTGAAATTCAAACTAATAATCTTGGCATACAACTATAGTGTTGTCAAAACAGTGCATTAGTCAACTGAACTTTCTGTCTACTGTTAACCTGCTTCCTGAGATTGGACAACTTTGACAAGTAAGAAATGCATGGTTTAAAAAGGATACTTCATAATGTGAAATCATAGTTTAAAAAGGATACTTCATAATGTGAAATGTATAATTAAAAAGGATATCTCATTAAATATGTTATCAGAAGTGTAGCATCAAGCAAAGACAGGTCTTAACACCTTCTAGAATCCCAGCCCAGAAACCCTGTAAGAATTACTGCAGTAAACACTCTTGATTGCATTATTATATTCTACATGCAAAGACACTCCATACGACACCTTAGACATAAGACACCTAGAATCCAATACCAGAAACCCTGTACATAATTACTGCAGTAAACACTCTTGATACCCATTATATCCCGTAAAGCACTGTTTATACTACTTGACCCAAATATACAACTTCCTCTAGATTTCCCAAGTCCTTTGTAAGCCAGATGTAAATCTAATACTTGTATCTATTACATAAAGATTGTAATTATATATGTGTTTTGTTTCTTTTTCTGTATTTGCTTTCTTTGTTTATATGTGTTTGTTTGGGTTGTGACTCCTGACTTATGTATAA
The DNA here is from genome assembly GCF_039555335.1 of Amphiura filiformis. Taxonomy (NCBI): domain Eukaryota; kingdom Metazoa; phylum Echinodermata; class Ophiuroidea; order Amphilepidida; family Amphiuridae; genus Amphiura; species Amphiura filiformis. The sequence continues at coordinate 2,982,159 of NC_092641.1, read as the reverse complement.
TGCCCCATGTCCATCAAAAGTCAGTGTCAGGCCTACTTTTAGGGTTAGTGGGGTTATACCAATCAAACAATTTTGTTAGGCCTAACTCAATTAGCAAAACTGTATCCTTTGGCCTGATTGGATCAGTTTGTATCACAATATTTTAAACGTAGAAAGTGTTAACTGGAGACCCTGGGCTGGGAAATGGTACTTGTATACCAGACTGGCTATAAAATGCTACAACTTAACAGTTCTATAACACCCTCAATGCTTAAAAATCATCAATACTTGTAAATAAGTGCAAACACATAGTATTATTATAGCTGCCATGTACATTTTTATATCACATGCTAAAATAGTCTGCATCAAAAGATGGTGTGTGTGTGTGTGTGATGTCAATACAATTTTAGGAGGTAAGGTGTATCGTGTCGGTGCAGGTGGGGGGTCATAAAATATTTGTTGCCAAAATAGGGGATCGCAATTTTATTGATGCCGACTTTTTGTAAATTTGGGACCCCCCCTTCGGAAGAAAAAGGCAAATCACAATGTCTGTTAGTCATTTTTATTTATATTTGTTGATTTCATAATCTTTGTTTCGTTTTGTTTTCGTCAGGGAAAGGCAATTCTCAGGCCTTATTGGCCTTCCTGCCTTTTCCGCCATATTGTGTTTCTTTTGTACTTAATTGTAATTGATATATTTTTGATGTAGTTGTATATTTTTATATATGGAAATAAATGAATGAGTGAATGAATGAATGAAATCAGTGTCATAGGGTTTCTGACTGCAATATAGTTTACTTGGCTTATAATTGGCGAAAATTATTCAATTTTTTTCATTGCATATGAGTCAATTAAGTCCCAACAACTTATGCTTGTGTAAATCCACATAAGCCCATGCCAGTCATGCATTACTCTTCTCATAACTCGATCTCTTTGTAACTCAAAAACTCATGGCTTCACTCGCAACAACAATTTGACAAATTGATTTGAATCTTTAGTGACTTGACTCTTGTGAACCAACTTTCCACTCCACTGTATTGTGGTTTGTTATTGTTCTCAAATGAATGAAATCACTTGGAAAATTCATTTAAAAACACCCAAAATAATATATTTTGTGATTTTCTTCCACTTTAGCTCAAAATCCTATTTGGCAGCCATTACCAAATACACTTCATTTCATTGACACAATGTGTCTTTCCATCCCCTCAGACCGTATATCATGTTTATTACAACCCCACGTTCTCATTGTCCACAATTTCAATTCAATTTGCAAGATCCATGTTTCCGCATATTTTTTGATCCTAAATTCTTCATCCCGCAAATCCTGTATCTGCGTACTCATCATACACATCTACACAACACACAATATTAAGTAGAAAGCTGTAGAATTGGACCCCAAATGGCGCACCTTCGGACAATTTCTTTTCAGTGTTACTGTCTGGACATACGGATCTCAAATTTCTAACAAACAATGGACGGACTGAGACCGCACTCTTGATCAAATTGACAAGCACGCTTCCTTTTGCATGTCCCTTTGGTGCCGTGGCAAATTGATCAATGGAGACGGGGATATTATCTTCTCTTTCTACAGACTTTTGCAGTCTCCTCTTTTTGACTAATGAATTTATTTTATCTGACTGAAAATTGTTTATGAATAGATGTGTCAAATCAAGTGTCACCTCCCATATTCTGTATTTTCCCCCCTTTACTCTCTTTCTATTTCATGCTCATCTCTTCACTCTCTCTCTCTGATCTTTGTCTAATACTTTTCTCTACTCATTCTGTCTCTCTCTCTACCCCTCCTTTCCCCCAACATTTATCTGTCTCTTTCTGTCCTCGCTCTTCATATTAACTATGTCCTCTCTCATTCTAATTGTGTAGCTGACTATTTCTTTGTTTAACCTTTTTTAAAAAGGTTAAAACTTTTTTCAGATTACTGTTGTCACAAAAATAACATCTTTTATTTCGCAATTTGACCATATCTATTTATTTTGTTTTCATTTGGCTAAAAAAGTCATAATACATTCATCATTTACCACCAATAAAAGCAACACAAATCACACCAGTCCATTGATAATAGCGACAGGAGCCCTCTACTGGTGCATGGGTTAAGTCAAATATTGTTCCTCCTGCTACCATACACGTACTTAGACAAGTCAGACCCAAATGACACACACATACTTTACTCCTATCACCTCGAGTTTGTCAGTGACATGTGCACATATTTTACTGGTCACAGTCGCCATGCTAACCGAATCTTGGTTTTCATCAACAAAAAACTATGTAGCATTAAGTTTTTTTGAAAGAAAGAATTGGAGTGCAATCGCTTCCGTACACCAAAATCTGCTCTGGTCATCTGGGCTCCGCTACCACCACCATCAAGCAACATTGCTGTATCATCAAACTGCACTCCATCTTCCATCACAAGTTGCTAAATTGCACCTTGAAGCATCAACTTCATCAGCTACCTATAATAGGAGTGAACTTTCTCTAGCCATTTGAACCAGTCCCAACCTACCTATATTGACATATTTATAGTTAAGGTCAAGTACACCCAATTCAAATAGCTTTACCACATCCCTCCATCAAGGAGGTCCTGTAACTTGATTAAAATAAAAAACAGGTGCATCTCATTTGCATAATTAACAATGTCCTTTTAATTGATTTACAGCTTGGGAATGTATGTATAACAATTGTAAATGTTACTTTTATCCCCCAGATTCACATATTTACCCCATTAATCCTCCCCCAGAATATTCCTGGCACCACTACTCAATATTTGTATAGTTTCCTTTGAATGACACCTGACAGTGAGCTACAGTGCACGGTGATTGCCCCCCCCCCTCATCCCCCACCCCTTTCCTGCCAGTCCTCCCTTCTCTCAGTAGACTGAACAAACACCCAACTGCATGGTCAACTAACTTCATCAAGAGGCACATTCTCCGATAAAGTGTTCAAAAAGCCAAATCTGTGTCGCCCATAGTTTCAAGTCGTATTCAGACTTGTTTCGTCAGAAAGAAATGACTTTTATTAATATAACTAATACTTAGAAGTTGCTTTCTAAAGTGTGTGGGGCTAGAGGTTGTAACATGCCTAGAAAGTATAAAACAATAAAGCTGATTATGCATATCCATTGTTTTCCTCCATGTCGCCAGCCAAGGTGCGTTCCGTATAATGTGTCCCTGTTAAGCTATACATGCGCGCATAATAATGGATTATAGGTACTTTTCATTAGCTGGTATCATGCCCTAATTATAAAGTATAAAACATCACAACGCAGGTTATTAAATTTTTCCAACAGGTCTTTGAGACTATGTCGCCAATATTGTTCACAGATACGTTACCATATTTCTAATGGATAGCAATCTGTCAAAATAACTAGCTATATGAATGTTCTCATATGTGATGGATCAAGCAGGCTCCATAGTTATATTATATATGTGGTACATAACACAATGGTTTCAAAGTAAAAAAATCAGGTCTATTAATGGCAAAAAATCCTGACGTTACGTTCATGTCGTCACAGATATGTTACCTAAATTCTACTCCCCTCGCAAAAAACGCTGTGATAAATGAAGCCAAATACCATACCAGACTTTAGTACATTGGGTGATGACTGATCAAGTATGAGTATTAAGTCAGTAAGTTTTTACACTTGTACGATTAAGACAAAAGTGTGAAAGGGCTTCACAGATACGTTACCACTGATACGTTACCACCAATGCGTACAAGTAATATTGCTCAAAAATAAAGTATTGTTGAAAAATCACCCATGCATTGTTTTGTGCTCTGAAACTAATAAAGTTTACGATTCTGAATGATTTTCATGAATTCTTCGTGGTTGGAATTTTGCAATTACCGAGTCCAAACTTGAACGCTTTATCGGAGAATGAGCCAAGAGTGCAATTACTCATTGATGCATGAAATCGGCCCAACATCAAATCAAGCACCTTGAGATGATAACTTAATTGTGTGTATACAACTGTTGCATTATAAGTTACTACATCCCTGCTACATTAAGCATCCCTCTGCCTATGTCAGATGATGCTTAAATGTAATGCTATCCCATCATGCAATGCTCACACCATAATGGACTCAACATCTAATCTAGCACCTTTAGATGATAACTTAATTGTATGTATACAACTGTTGCATTTATAAGTTACTAGGAGTGCATTCTGGGATATCATAATGATTAATCATAATGCATCATGGGATACCTGCAAACCATCTCTGCTCATACACATTACATGTCCTCAGATGACCCAGTTACTGTCAATCCAGCACCAGCCTATAAAATCAAGACATCAATATGTCTTTTTCTTCATTTGATATTGATGCTCAATTTAACAGGGCAAAAATATACAAGTGATCGAAAAGCCAACCAAAATTAGCCTCATGCAGAGTTCCCGAAATATGGATGATTTGAAGTTGAAGACAACAATATAGTACATGAAAACTGGTACAAGTTTCCGTAATAGCAAAAAATACTGACAAGGGGCACCTCCTGGTTGAATTAAACATCACAGTAAGCATAACTATGCAAAAGTGGTAATTTTTTTTGTGTGTAATTTTTTCGCTTTGCCAATTTTGAACTATTTTGCTTGTTTTAAATTTTGCTATTTTTTAATTTTCCAACATAGACCTAAACATAAAAGAACATACCCTGGGAACATATCCCTAGGAATATCCCGGGGAACATATCCTCAGGAACATATCCCTAGGAATATCCTGGGAACATATCCCTAGGAATATCACAGGAACATATCCCTAGGAATATCCCGGGAACATATCAACGGGAACATATCCCTAAGAATATCCCGGGAACATATCCTAAGGAACATATCCATGCATTTTTATTTTTGCGGCAGCTGTGTTAAAGCCAAAAGCATGAAAATTTAAGTTCCTCTAAAATTGACCCTTTTACAATCCCAAGAACTTACATGCATTAGAGCTAGATAAGTTGATTGCGAGATCATTAACTAATTAGCTGAAAGTATTTCTAGTCTTAATACTATTATCTACTTGTTTGCTAAGATGAATTACAGCCATTTAGGGATAATGATAACCTCCTGGGGAGACGGTTATACAAGATCCATGTAAGGTGACCCACTTTTGGGGTAAAACGATGTCATTTTTTGTAACAAACTACAGTGCTCAGGGGAAGATAAACAGGAATTGTATACAACCTGTTCAACAAATCATTAGTTTAAATAATTGTGTTGCATTATTTATTTCATTTAATGTTTTTCTTTTTTATATTGAATGTTAAATTTATAAACCTTATTCCTGGAATATGGTACTGTCCCCCATCAACAAGGCCATATCTATCTGTAATGTAGCACATCGTTCTTGATGTAGATGCGCTATATAAATGCTTGTAATGTAATGTAATGTAATGTAATGTAATGTAATGTAATGTAATGTAATGTATCTGATCAAAATATGCCTTTTAATGCCTTTTTTAATCTGATGGTTTTTCATTATGCCTATTTTTCAGAACTTGCCTGGCAAACTTAATGTATATTTTGCTGGAATACGCTATACAATATGAACTTGTTGATAACAGTGTTCATTTTAATGTAGTGGGATAGGGGGCATTGAGGGAGCAAAGTGAATTTCAGGGGTAAAATCAACAAATTTCGCCCAAAATTGCTGCAAAAAATGGACATTTTCATAATTTTGGGTTTTTACTGGGGGGGCAACAGGGGGCAAGAGTTCTGACTGGGGAGAATTTGCCCCCTCATGACACCTGTGGTGCCGCCACTGGATAGGAAAGGGTGGTACCCCCTTTATCAAATACGATGGTAACTTATAAGCTAAGTGAACTTAGCACAAAACTATTACATTCGTAGCATATCCCATCTCCAGGCATATGTCAATGTAACAAGTTTATAAGTTAGGGTAGGGGCCACAGATAAATCTGCCTCATAACATGATCATTGATTCCCAATACATACTAACTGTCATATTAACACCTTCTGAGATGAGGGTAGGGGCCACAGATAAATCTGCCTCATAACATGATTATTGATTCCCAATACATACTAACTGTCATATTAACACCTTCTGAGATGAGGTCGCGGACACAGATAAATCTGCCTCATAACATGATCATTGATTCCCAATACATACTAACTGTCATATTAACACCATCTGAGATGAGGGTAGGGGCCACAGATAAATCTGCCTCATAACATGATCATTGATTCCCAATACATACTAACTGTCATATTAACACCATCTGAGATGAGGGCAGGGGCCACAGATAAATCTGCCTCATAACATGACCATTGATTCCCAATACATACTAACTGTCATATTAACACCTTCTGAGATGAGGGTAGGGGCCACAGATAAATCTGCCTCATAACATGATTATTGATTCCCAATACATACTAACTGTCATATTAACACCATCTGAGATGAGGGCAGGGGCCACAGATAAATCTGCCTCATAACATGACCATTGATTCCCAATACACACTAACTGTCATATTAACACCTTCTGAGATGAGGGTAGGGGCCACAGATAAATCTGCCTCATAACATGATCATTGATTCCCAATACATACTAACTGTCATATTAACACCTTCTGAGATGAGGGTAGGGGCCACAGATAAATCTGCCTTATAACATGATCATTGATTCCCAATACATACTAACTGTCATATTAACACCTTCTGAGATGAGGGTAGGGGCCACAGATAAATCTGCCTCATAACATGATCATTGATTCCCAATACATACTAACTGTCATATTAACACATTCTGAGATGAGGGTAGGGGCCACAGATAAATCTGCCTTATAACATGATCATTGATTCCCAATACATACTAACTGTCATATTAACACCATCTGAGATGAGGGTAGGGGCCACAGATAAATCTGCCTCATAACATGATCATTGATTCCCAATACATACTAACTGTCATATTAACACCTTCTGAGATGAGGGTAGGGGCCACAGATAAATCTGCCTCATAACATGATCATTGATTCCCAATACATACTAACTGTCATATTAACACCTTCTGATATGAGGGTAGGGGCCACAGATAAATCTGCCTCATAACATGATCATTGATTCCCAATACATACTAACTGTCATATTAACACCTTCTGAGATGAGGGTAGGGGCCACAGATAAATCTGCCTTATAACATGATCATTGATTCCCAATACATACTAACTGTCATATTAACACCTTCTGAGATGAGGGTAGGGGCCACAGATAAATCTGCCTCATGACATGATCATTGATTCCCAATACATACTAACTGTCATATTAACACCTTCTGAGATGAGGGTAGGGGCCACAGATAAATCTGCCTCATAACATGATCATTGATTCCCAATACATACTAACTGTCATATTAACACCTTCTGAGATGAGGGTAGGGGCCACAGATAAATCTGCCTCATAACATGACCATTGATTCCCAATACATACTAACTGTCATATTAACACCTTCTGAGATGAGGGTAGGGGCCACAGATAAATCTGCCTCATAACATGATCATTGATTCCCAATACATACTAACTGTCATATTAACATCTTCTGAGATGAGGGTAGGGGCCACAGATAAATCTGCCTTATAACATGAAAATTGATTCCCAATACATACTAACTGTCATATTAACACCATCTGAGATGAGGGTAGGGGCCACAGATAAATCTGCCTCATAACATGATCATTGATTCCCAATACATACTAACTGTCATATTAACACCTTCTGAGATGAGGGTAGGGGCCATAGATAAATCTGCCTCATAACATGATCATTGATTCCCAATACATACTAACTGTCATATTAACACCTTCTGAGATGAGGGTAGGGGCCACAGATAAATCTGCCTCATAACATGATCATTGATTCCCAATACATACTAACTGTCATATTAACACCTTCTGAGATGAGGGTAGGGGCCACAGATAAATCTGCCTCATAACATGATCATTGATTCCCAATACATACTAACTGTCATATTAACACCTTCTGAGATGAGGGTAGGGGCCACAGATAAATCTGCCTCATAACATGATTATTGATTCCCAATACATACTAACTGTCATATTAACACCTTCTGAGATGAGGGTAGGGGCCACAGATAAATCTGCCTCATAACATGATCATTGATTCCCAATACATACTAACTGTCATATTAACACCTTCTGAGATGAGGGTAGGGGCCACAGATAAATCTGCCTCATAACATGATCATTGATTCCCAATACATACTAACTGTCATATTAACACCATCTGAGATGAGGGTAGGGGCCACAGATAAATCTGCCTCATAACATGATTATTGATTCCCAATACATACTAACTGTCATATTAACACCTTCTGAGATGAGGGTAGGGGCCACAGATAAATCTGTCTCATAACATGATCATTGATTCCCAATACATACTAACTGTCATATTAACACCTTCTGAGATGAGGGTAGGGGCCACAGATAAATCTGCCTCATAACATGATCATTGATTCCCAATACATACTAACTGTCATATTAACACCTTCTGAGATGAGGGTAGGGGCCACAGATAAATCTGCCTCATAACATGATTATTGATTCCCAATACATACTAACTGTCATATTAACACCATCTGAGATGAGGGTAGGGGCCACAGATAAATCTGCCTCATAACATGATCATTGATTCCCAATACATACTAACTGTCATATTAACATCTTCTGAGATGAGGGTAGGGGCCACAGATAAATCTGCCTCATAACATGATCATTGATTCCCAATACATACTAACTGTCATATTAACACCATCTGAGATGAGGGTAGGGGCCACAGATAAATCTGCCTCATAACATGATCATTGATTCCCAATACATACTAACTGTCATATTAACACCTTCTGAGATGAGGGTAGGGGCCACAGATAAATCTGCCTCATAACATGACCATTGATTCCCAATACATACTAACTGTCATATTAACACCTTCTGAGATGAGGGTAGGGGCCACAGATAAATCTGCCTCATAACATGATCATTGATTCCCAATACATACTAACTGTCATATTAACACCATCTGAGACGAGGGTAGGGGCCACAGATAAATCTGCCTCATAACATGATCATTGATTCCCAATACATACTAACTGTCATATTAACACCTTCTGAGATGAGGGTAGGGGCCACAGATAAATCTGCCTCATAACATGATCATTGATTCCCAATACATACTAACTGTCATATTAACACCTTCTGAGATGAGGGTAGGGGCCACAGATAAATCTGCCTCATAACATTATCATTGATTCCCAATACATACTAACTGTCATATTAACACCTTCTGATATGAGGGTAGGGGCCACAGATAAATCTGTCTCATAACATGATCATTGATTCCCAATACATACTAACTGTCATATTAACACCTTCTGAGATGAGGGTAGGGGCCACAGATAAATCGGCCTCATAACATGATCATTGATTCCCAATACATACTAACTGTCATATTAACACCTTCTGAGATGAGGGTAGGGGCCACAGATAAATCTGCCTCATAACATGATCATTGATTCCCAATACATACTAACTGTCATATTAACACCTTCTGAGATGAGGGTAGGGGCCACAGATAAATCTGCCTCATAACATGATTATTGATTCCCAATACATACTAACTGTCATATTAACACCTTCTGAGATGAGGGTAGGGGCCACAGATAAATCTGCCTCATAACATGATCATTGATTCCCAATACATACTAACTGTCATATTAACACCTTCTGAGATGAGGGTAGGGGCCACATATAAATCTGCCTCATAACATGATCATTGATTCCCAATACATACTAACTGTCATATTAACACCTTCTGAGATGAGGGTAGGGGCCACAGATAAATCTGCCTCATAACATGACCATTGATTCCCAATACATACTAACTGTCATATTAACACCTTCTGAGATGAGGGTAGGGGCCACAGATAAATCTGCCTCATAACATGATCATTGATTCCCAATACATACTAACTGTCATATTAACACCTTCTGAGATGAGGGTAGGGGCCACAGATAAATCTGCCTCATAACATGACCATTGATTCCCAATACATACTAACTGTCATATTAACACCTTCTGATATGAGGGTAGGGGCCACAGATAAATCTGCCTTATAACATGATCATTGATTCCCAATACATACTAACTGTCATATTAACATCATCTGAGATGAGGGTAGGGCCACAGATAAATCTGCCTCATGACATGACCATTGATTCCCAATACATACTAACTGTCATATTAACACCTTCTGAGATGAGGGTAGGGGCCACAGATAAATCTGCCTCATAACATGATCATTGATTCCCAATACATACTAACTGTCATATTAACACCTTCTGAGATGAGGGTAGGGGCCACAGATAAATCTGCCTCATAACATGATTATTGATTCCCAATACATACTAACTGTCATATTAACATCTTCTGAGATGAGGGTAGGGGCCACAGATAAATCTGCCTCATAACATGACCATTGATTCCCAATACATACTAACTGTCATATTAACACCTTCTGAGATGAGGGTAGGGGCCACAGATAAATCTGCCTCATAACATGATCATTGATTCCCAATACATACTAACTGTCATATTAACACCTTCTGAGATGAGGGTAGGGGCCACAGATAAATCTGCCTCATAACATGATCATTGATTCCCAATACATCCTAACTGTCATATTAACACCTTCTGAGATGAGGGTAGGGGCCACAGATAAATCTGCCTCATAACATGATCATTGATTCCCAATACATACTAACTGTCATATTAACACCTTCTGAGATGAGGGTAGGGGCCACAGATAAATCTGCCTTATAACATGATCATTGATTCCCAATACATACTAACTGTCATATTAACACCATCTGAGATGAGGGTAGGGGCCACAGATAAATCTGCCTCATAACATGATCATTGATTCCCAATACATACTAACTGTCATATTAACACCTTCTGAGATGAGGGTAGGGGCCACAGATAAATCTGCCTCATAACATGATCATTGATTCCCAATACATACTAACTGTCATATTAACACCTTCTGATATGAGGGTAGGGGCCACAGATAAATCTGCCTCATAACATGATCATTGATTCCCAATACATACTAACTGTCATATTAACACCTTCTGAGATGAGGGTAGGGGCCACAGATAAATCTGCCTTATAACATGATCATTGATTCCCAATACATACTAACTGTCATATTAACACCTTCTGAGATGAGGGTAGGGGCCACAGATAAATCTGCCTCATGACATGATCATTGATTCCCAATACATACTAACTGTCATATTAACACCTTCTGAGATGAGGGTAGGGGCCACAGATAAATCTGCCTCATAACATGACCATTGATTCCCAATACATACTAACTGTCATATTAACACCTTCTGAGATGAGGGTAGGGGCCACAGATAAATCTGCCTCATAACATGATCATTGATTCCCAATACATACTAACTGTCATATTAACATCTTCTGAGATGAGGGTAGGGGCCACAGATAAATCTGCCTCATGAAATGACCATTGATTCCCAATACATACTGTCATATTAACACCTTCTGAGATGAGGGTAGGGGCCGCAGATAAATCTGCCTCATAACATGATCATTGATTCCCAATACATACTAACTGTCATATTAACACCTTCTGAGATGAGGGTAGGGGCCACAGATAAATCTGCCTCATAACATGATCATTGATTCCCAATACATACTAACTGTCATATTAACACCTTCTGAGATGAGGGTAGGGGCCACAGATAAATCTGCCTCATAACATGATCATTGATTCCCAATACATACTAACTGTCATATTAACACCTTCTGAGATGAGGGTAGGGGCCACAGATAAATCTGCCTCATAACATGATTATTGATTCCCAATACATACTAACTGTCATATTAACACCTTCTGAGATGAGGGTAGGGGCCACAGATAAATCTGCCTCATAACATGATCATTGATTCCCAATACATACTAACTGTCATATTAACACCTTCTGAGATGAGGGTAGGGGCCACAGATAAATCTGCCTCATAACATGATCATTGATTCCCAATACATACTAACTGTCATATTAACACCATCTGAGATGAGGGTAGGGGCCACAGATAAATCTGCCTCATAACATGATTATTGATTCCCAATACATACTAACTGTCATATTAACACCTTCTGAGATGAGGGTAGGGCCACAGATAAATCTGTCTCATAACATGATCATTGATTCCCAATACATACTAACTGTCATATTAACACCTTCTGAGATGAGGGTAGGGGCCACAGATAAATCTGCCTCATAACATGATCATTGATTCCCAATACATACTAACTGTCATATTAACACCTTCTGAGATGAGGGTAGGGGCCACAGATAAATCTGCCTCATAACATGATTATTGATTCCCAATACATACTAACTGTCATATTAACACCATCTGAGATGAGGGTAGGGGCCACAGATAAATCTGCCTCATAACATGATCATTGATTCCCAATACATACTAACTGTCATATTAAGAGGCATTATCTGTTATTTTGGAGAATTTTTTTTAAATGTTTGCCACGGTCAAAAAATGGATTTCCTTTAAACTTTCATATTTGATGCACCTTGACCTGAAACAAACACACATGAAATAAATTTGGGAAAAATATCCCGTTGCCATGGTAACAACCAAATTTGAATTTTATGCCTATTTTCACAATTTTTGCATTTTTCAGCAGTTAATTTGTCAAGTTTTGAAGCCAGTGTTACTAATATACACAATATATATATACTGTTTTCTTTATAAGGTATGAATAGGTCAAACCTTAGATGCCGCATTGAAAGTATAAAAATAATCACCAGATGTCAGGGTGGGTTATACCATTTATTTGAAATAAGGGTGTTTTTCAATGTTGTCAAAGTATGAAAATATACCAACTTTGTATAGCTCTTAAACCATATGGTAGTGCCCCGATTTCAACATCGAACACACGCATTGTTGAGATGATACATTGGTCTTGTGAAAAAGTTACATTTGAGCTTGGGGAAAACACATCTGTATATACAGTGTTGCCAGACATTTTCCTATTTTTCGAAATTCAACACAAATCTCACCTTAAGTTAAATGATGTGAAAATGAAACATCATCCTTTCAAGGAACATTTATTAGAAAGAGAGTTTTTATTCATATCAAATTTTATCAGTTATAATGGTCAGTGTTGTTCTAAACCACATGGGTGTTGCCATAATTGGGGTTTAATTGTGATTTGTGGATATTTTCAACTTTTTACAAGTCATAAAAATACCAAAATGTATTTTCTATAAAAAAGAAAGAAACATCGACCTCGTGATGTTGAGATGATACATTGGCCTTATGAAAAAGTTACTTTGATCTGGGGGGGGTAAAACATCAGTTTATACAGTGTTGCCAGATATTTTCCTATTTTTTCAAAATTCAACACAAGTCTCGCCCTAAGTTAAAAGATATGAAAATGAAACTTCACCTTCATACGGAACATATTTTTTAGAAAGAAAGTTAATTTCATATTCAATTTGATCATCTGGGATGGTCAGTGTTATTCTAAGCCATATGGGTGTTGCCATAGCTGGCGTTTAATATGACAATTTAGATATTTCCAGCTTTTTACAAGTCTTAAAAATAGTACACATCCTTAAAATTATTGTGGAATGAACGCAATATTAAGGTTAGAAATTAACCTGAGAACACTTAGTATGTGAATTTATATTCTGAATTTGAGTTCGGAAAATCTTTCCTTCTATACAGTATTGCCAGATATTATCACATAATATTCAAAATTCAACGTATGTTGAGCTTTTTTCAGCTTTTTCAGCCTTTTCAGCTATTTTTCAGTCTTAAAAATGCCAAAATGCAATGGCATGCATTCCTAAAATAAAGATGTGAAAATGAAACATCGACCTCATCATGTTGAGATGATACATCGGTCTTATGAAAAATTTACATTTGAGCTTGGGGAAAAACGTCTGTTTATACAGTGTTGCCAGATATTTTCCTATTTTTTTTTTTTTCAGCACTAGTTTCACCTTGGGTTGAAAATGAAAGTTTATTAGAAAGAAATTTACTTTCATATTAAATTTGATCAGTTGTATAAATGGTCAGTGTTGTTCCAAACCACATGGGTGTTGCCATAATTAGGGTTAAATAGCGAGATGTGGTTATTTTGAACTTTTTACAAGTTTTAAAAATACCAAAATACCATGGTATGCATTCCTTAAAAATATGTGAAAGTGAAACATCAACTTCACCATGTTGAAATGATACATATTTGGTCTTATGAAAAAATTTACACTTAAGCTTGGGGAAAACATATGTTTATACAGTGTTGCCAGATATTTTCCTATTTTTTTCGAAATTTAACACAAGTCTCACCTTAAGTTAAATGATGCGAAAATGAAACTTCACCTTCACAAGGAAAGTTTATTAAAATGAAATTTACTTTCATATTAAATTTGATCAGTTATATATATAAATGGTCAGTGTTGTTCCAAACCACATGGGTGTTGCCATAATTAGGGTTTAATAGTGAGATGTGGATATTTTTAAAAGTCATAAGGGTTCAAATAGCGACGTTTTCACATGTTTTTGTGGACCTGAGAGCACATCAGACATATATTGAAATTTGCGATATAATACAAATTTTATGGCAAATTATTAAAAATTGACAATTTTGAAATTTAACAGATCTCAAAAGTACCTAAATTGTATAAATCTAGTGATATGTACTTAAAGTGTATGTAGCTGGAATGAAAAGCCGTCCATATGAAAATTTGACCTTTCGTATTGAAGATATAGATTTTTTCACCAAAACACCTAAAAATGTAGGTCTTTTGGGAAAAAATCTATATCTTCACTATGAAAGGTCAAATATTTCAATTAACATTAATTAATTGATTAGTGGTGGCTTTTCATCCCAGCTACATACACTTTAAATACACATCATTAATTTTAAAGTTAACTTTGAGGACTGTAATGTCAAAAAAAAAAAAAAAAATTCAATATACATAATTTACCCTAAATTTTTTATTGTATTGCGAATTTAAAAAAAAATCAAAATTATTTTATATAAGGACATTCCTCGTATTTGGTATGTCTGATGTGCTCTCGGGTCCGACAAAAATACTGTGCAAAGGTGGGTGACCAACCCCTTAAAATACAACACAGAAAACATCAAACATGTATACTTTAAAATATACATAAAAGCCATAATTTTTTTACCAATATACACATACTAGCCAGGCTAAAATAAATTAAAATAACATAAGATTGTTACATTGCAAAAAGATGCATATAAGAGTAAGATAATGTTTAAATTAGGCCTACCCCATATTATTAAAGCCCACATCCCAACTATACTTGCAAAAAGATGGGGAAGAAATGGGCACTGAAAAACTATATAGATCCAGCAAATGTCTCGAAAGATATGAGAATAGTCAAAGACAATAATGCACAGAACATTTTCACAGCCAGACAAATTAATGTCCAGTTACTTTTCCGGGAGGAGCTACTTGAGGAGAGTCTAAAGTATGACATTTAAAGTCATGCTGAAGAAGAACTGACCATTGAAATGTTGCATGATATTGTTGCTAATTCTCTGTCATTCAAGCATCCCCAATTAATGTTGATAAAAGTTGTCTGAGGAAATATCCGTATCAAGTAGAAAAAGAGGACTACTGGGCACAGTATACCTATCACATGAGGGGGTTCTCCCTGGTTAAGCGTATACGGGGATGTGCCACGGTTTTTTTTGGGGGGGCCTTAGCAATTGTGGTATGTCGATTGGTGGGTTTGCAGTGGAGACAATCGCCAAATTGGGTGCATTAAAGGTAAAAGTGCCCATAAAAGCGCCAAATTAGGACAAATTTGTGTGCTTTTTGGGTGTTTTTTGTGAAAGATTAGAATACTATAGCTATAACTTTAATAAGGTGTCATTTTAAAATTGAAAATGTATCCACATTTCACTATTAACTCCATTTATAGTGGCATCATCCATGTGGTTTATTCATGGCAGCGATTTAAACAATAATAAATCCTAAAGTGAGACATACGTTGAATTTTGAATATATGTGATAATAACTGGCAATACTGTATAGAAGGAAATATTTTCCGAACTCAAATTTAAAATTTAAATTCACATACTAAGTGTTCTTAGGGTAATTTTTAACCTTAATATTGTGTTCATTCCACAATAAATTTAAGGATGTGTACTATTTTTAAGACTTGTAAAAAGCTGGAAATATCTAAATTGTCATATTAAACACCAGCTATGGCAACACCCATATGGCTTAGAATAACACTGACCATCCCAGATGATCAAATTGAATATGAAATTAACTTTCTTTCTAAAAAGATATGTTCCGTATGAAGGTGAAGTTTCATTTTCATATCTTTTAACTTAGGTCGAGACTTGTGTTGAATTTTGAAAAAATAGGAAAATATCTGGCAACACTGTATAAACTGATGTTTTACCCCCGATCAAAATAACTTTTTCATAAGGCCAATGTATCATCTCAACATGACGAGGTCGATGTTTCCTTCTTTATTATAGATATGCATTTTGGTATTTTTATGACTTGTAAAAAGTTGAAAATATCCACACCTCACAATTAAACCCCAATTATGGCAACACCCATGTGGTTTATCTGGCAACACTGTATAAACTGATGTCTTACCCCGCCCCAGATCAAAATAACTTTTTCATAAGGCCAATATATCATCTCAACATGACGAGGTCGATGTTTCTTTCTTTATTATAGAAATGCATTTTGGTATTTTTATGACTTGTAAAAAGTTGAAAATATCCATAAATCACAATTAAACCCCAATTATGGCAACACCCATGTGGTTTAGAACAACACTAACCATTATAACTGATCAAATTTGATATGAATAAAAACTCTCTTTCTAATAAATGTTCCTTGAAAGGATGATGTTTCATTTTCACATCATTTAAATTAAGGTGAGATTTGTGTTGAATTTCGAAAAATAGGAAAATGTCTGGCAACACTGTATATACAGATGTGTTTTCCCCAAGCTCAAATGTAATTTTTTCATAAGACCAATGTATCATCTCAACATGCTGTGGTCGATGTTGAAATCGAACACTACCATATGGTTTACTGAGCTATACAAAGTGGGTATATTTTCATACTTTGAAAAAATTGAAAAACACCCTATTTCAAATAAATGGTATAACCCACCCTGACATCTGGTGATTATTTTTATACTTTCATTGCGGCATCTAAGGTTTGACCTATTCATACCTTATAAAGAAAAAATATATATATATTGTGTATATTAGTAACACTGGCTTCAAATCTTGAAAATTTGACTGCTAAAAAATGCAAAAATTGTGAAAATAGGCCTAAAATTGAAATTTGCCTGTTACCATGGCAACGGGATATTTTTCCGAAATTTATCCCATGTGTGTTAGTTTGAGGTCAAGGTCCATCAAATATGAAAGTATAAAGAAAATCTATTTTTGACCGTGGCAACACTATTCTCAAAAATAACAGATAGTTCCTCTTAACATCTTCTGAGATGAGGGTAGGGGCCACAGATAAATCTGCCTCATAACATGATCATTGATTCCCAATACATACTAACTGTCATATTAACACCATCTGAGATGAGGGTAGGGGCCACAGATAAATCTGCCTCATAACATGATCATTGATTCCCAATACATACTAACTGTCATATTAACACCTTCTGAGATGAGGGTAGGGGCCACAGATAAATCTGCCTCATAACATGACCATTGATTCCCAATACATACTAACTGTCATATTAACACCTTCTGAGATGAGGGTAGGGCCACAGATAAATCTGCCTCATAACATGATCATTGATTCCCAATACATACTAACTGTCATATTAACACCTTCTGAGATGAGGGTAGGGGCCACAGATAAATCTGCCTCATAACATGATCATTGATTCCCAATACATACTAACTGTCATATTAACACCTTCTGAGATGAGGGTAGGGGCCACATATAAATCTGCCTCATAACATGATCATTGATTCCCAATACATACTAACTGTCATATTAACACCTTCTGAGATGAGGGTAGGGCCACAGATAAATCTGCCTCATAACATGACCATTGATTCCCAATACATACTAACTGTCATATTAACACCTTCTGAGATGAGGGTAGGGGCCACAGATAAATCTGCCTCATAACATGATCATTGATTCCCAATACATACTAACTGTCATATTAACACCTTCTGAGATGAGGGTAGGGGCCACAGATAAATCTGCCTCATAACATGACCATTGATTCCCAATACATACTAACTGTCATATTAACACCTTCTGATATGAGGGTAGGGCCACAGATAAATCTGCCTTATAACATGATCATTGATTCCCAATACATACTAACTGTCATATTAACATCATCTGAGATGAGGGTAGGGCCACAGATAAATCTGCCTCATGACATGACCATTGATTCCCAATACATACTAACTGTCATATTAACACCTTCTGAGATGAGGGTAGGGGCCACAGATAAATCTGCCTCATAACATGATCATTGATTCCCAATACATACTAACTGTCATATTAACACCTTCTGAGATGAGGGTAGGGGCCACAGATAAATCTGCCTCATAACATGATTATTGATTCCCAATACATACTAACTGTCATATTAACATCTTCTGAGATGAGGGTAGGGGCCACAGATAAATCTGCCTCATAACATGACCATTGATTCCCAATACATACTAACTGTCATATTAACACCTTCTGAGATGAGGGTAGGGGCCACAGATAAATCTGCCTCATAACATGATCATTGATTCCCAATACATACTAACTGTCATATTAACACCTTCTGAGATGAGGGTAGGGGCCACAGATAAATCTGCCTTATAACATGATCATTGATTCCCAATACATACTAACTGTCATATTAACACCTTCTGAGATGAGGGTAGGGGCCACAGATAAATCTGCCTCATAACATGATCATTGATTCCCAATACATACTGTCATATTAACACCTTCTGAGATGAGGGTAGGGGCCACAGATAAATCTGCCTTATAACATGATCATTGATTCCCAATACATACTAACTGTCATATTAACACCATCTGAGATGAGGGTAGGGGCCACAGATAAATCTGCCTCATAACATGATCATTGATTCCCAATACATACTAACTGTCATATTAACACCTTCTGAGATGAGGGTAGGGGCCACAGATAAATCTGCCTCATAACATGATCATTGATTCCCAATACATACTAACTGTCATATTAACACCTTCTGATATGAGGGTAGGGGCCACAGATAAATCTGCCTCATAACATGATCATTGATTCCCAATACATACTAACTGTCATATTAACACCTTCTGAGATGAGGGTAGGGGCCACAGATAAATCTGCCTTATAACATGATCATTGATTCCCAATACATACTAACTGTCATATTAACACCTTCTGAGATGAGGGTAGGGGCCACAGATAAATCTGCCTCATGACATGATCATTGATTCCCAATACATACTAACTGTCATATTAACACCTTCTGAGATGAGGGTAGGGCCACAGATAAATCTGCCTCATAACATGACCATTGATTCCCAATACATACTAACTGTCATATTAACACCTTCTGAGATGAGGGTAGGGGCCACAGATAAATCTGCCTCATAACATGATCATTGATTCCCAATACATACTAACTGTCATATTAACATCTTCTGAGATGAGGTAGGGGCCACAGATAAATCTGCCTTATAACATGAAAATTGATTCCCAATACATACTAACTGTCATATTAACACCTTCTGAGATGAGGGTAGGGGCCACAGATAAATCTGCCTCATAACATGATCATTGATTCCCAATACATACTAACTGTCATATTAACACCATCTGAGATGAGGGTAGGGGCCACAGATAAATCTGCCTCATAACATGATCATTGATTCCCAATACATACTAACTGTCATATTAACACCTTCTGAGATGAGGGTAGGGGCCACAGATAAATCTGCCTCATAACATGATCATTGATTCCCAATACATACTAACTGTCATATTAACACCTTCTGAGATGAGGGTAGGGCCACAGATAAATCTGCCTCATGACATGACCATTGATTCCCAATACATACTAACTGTCATATTAACACCTTCTGAGATGAGGGTAGGGGCCGCAGATAAATCTGCCTCATAACATGATCATTGATTCCCAATACATACTAACTGTCATATTAACACCTTCTGAGATGAGGGTAGGGGCCACAGATAAATCTGCCTCATAACATGATCATTGATTCCCAATACATACTAACTGTCATATTAACACCTTCTGAGATGAGGGTAGGGGCCACAGATAAATCTGCCTCATAACATGATCATTGATTCCCAATACATACTAACTGTCATATTAACACCTTCTGAGATGAGGGTAGGGGCCACAGATAAATCTGCCTCATAACATGATTATTGATTCCCAATACATACTAACTGTCATATTAACACCTTCTGAGATGAGGGTAGGGGCCACAGATAAATCTGCCTCATAACATGATCATTGATTCCCAATACATACTAACTGTCATATTAACACCTTCTGAGATGAGGGTAGGGGCCACAGATAAATCTGCCTCATAACATGATCATTGATTCCCAATACATACTAACTGTCATATTAACACCATCTGAGATGAGGGTAGGGGCCACAGATAAATCTGCCTCATAACATGATCATTGATTCCCAATACATACTAACTGTCATATTAACACCTTCTGAGATGAGGGTAGGGGCCACAGATAAATCTGCCTCATAACATGATCATTGATTCCCAATACATACTAACTGTCATATTAACACCTTCTGAGATGAGGGTAGGGGCCACAGATAAATCTGCCTCATAACATGATCATTGATTCCCAATACATACTAACTGTCATATTAACACCTTCTGATATGAGGGTAGGGGCCACAGATAAATCTGTCTCATAACATGATCATTGATTCCCAATACATACTAACTGTCATATTAACACCTTCTGAGATGAGGGTAGGGGCCACAGATAAATCTGCCTCATAACATGATCATTGATTCCCAATACATACTAACTGTCATATTAACACCTTCTGAGATGAGGGTAGGGGCCACAGATAAATCTGCCTCATAACATGATCATTGATTCCCAATACATACTAACTGTCATATTAACACCATCTGAGATGAGGGTAGGGGCCACAGATAAATCTGCCTCATAACATGATCATTGATTCCCAATACATACTAACTGTCATATTAACACCTTCTGAGATGAGGGTAGGGGCCACAGATAAATCTGCCTCATAACATGACCATTGATTCCCAATACATACTAACTGTCATATTAACACCTTCTGAGATGAGGGTAGGGGCCACAGATAAATCTGCCTCATAACATGATCATTGATTCCCAATACATACTAACTGTCATATTAACACCATCTGAGATGAGGGTAGGGGCCACAGATAAATCTGCCTCATAACATGATCATTGATTCCCAATACATACTAACTGTCATATTAACACCTTCTGAGATGAGGGTAGGGGCCACATATAAATCTGCCTCATAACATGATCATTGATTCCCAATACATACTAACTGTCATATTAACACCTTCTGAGATGAGGGTAGGGGCCACAGATAAATCTGCCTCATAACATGACCATTGATTCCCAATACATACTAACTGTCATATTAACACCTTCTGAGATGAGGGTAGGGGCCACAGATAAATCTGCCTCATAACATGATCATTGATTCCCAATACATACTAACTGTCATATTAACACCTTCTGAGATGAGGGTAGGGGCCACAGATAAATCTGCCTCATAACATGACCATTGATTCCCAATACATACTAACTGTCATATTAACACCTTCTGATATGAGGGTAGGGGCCACAGATAAATCTGCCTTATAACATGATCATTGATTCCCAATACATACTGTCATATTAACATCATCTGAGATGAGGGTAGGGCCACAGATAAATCTGCCTCATGACATGACCATTGATTCCCAATACATACTAACTGTCATATTAACACCTTCTGAGATGAGGGTAGGGGCCACAGATAAATCTGCCTCATAACATGATCATTGATTCCCAATACATACTAACTGTCATATTAACACCTTCTGAGATGAGGGTAGGGGCCACAGATAAATCTGCCTCATAACATGATTATTGATTCCCAATACATACTAACTGTCATATTAACATCTTCTGAGATGAGGGTAGGGGCCACAGATAAATCTGCCTCATAACATGACCATTGATTCCCAATACATACTAACTGTCATATTAACACCTTCTGAGATGAGGGTAGGGGCCACAGATAAATCTGCCTCATAACATGATCATTGATTCCCAATACATACTAACTGTCATATTAACACCTTCTGAGATGAGGGTAGGGGCCACAGATAAATCTGCCTTATAACATGATCATTGATTCCCAATACATACTAACTGTCATATTAACACCTTCTGAGATGAGGGTAGGGGCCACAGATAAATCTGCCTCATAACATGATCATTGATTCCCAATACATACTAACTGTCATATTAACACCTTCTGAGATGAGGGTAGGGGCCACAGATAAATCTGCCTTATAACATGATCATTGATTCCCAATACATACTAACTGTCATATTAACACCATCTGAGATGAGGGTAGGGGCCACAGATAAATCTGCCTCATAACATGACCATTGATTCCCAATACATACTAACTGTCATATTAACACCTTCTGATATGAGGGTAGGGGCCACAGATAAATCTGCCTTATAACATGATCATTGATTCCCAATACATACTAACTGTCATATTAACATCATCTGAGATGAGGGTAGGGCCACAGATAAATCTGCCTCATGACATGACCATTGATTCCCAATACATACTAACTGTCATATTAACACCTTCTGAGATGAGGGTAGGGGCCACAGATAAATCTGCCTCATAACATGATCATTGATTCCCAATACATACTAACTGTCATATTAACACCTTCTGAGATGAGGGTAGGGGCCACAGATAAATCTGCCTCATAACATGATTATTGATTCCCAATACATACTAACTGTCATATTAACATCTTCTGAGATGAGGGTAGGGGCCACAGATAAATCTGCCTCATAACATGACCATTGATTCCCAATACATACTAACTGTCATATTAACACCTTCTGAGATGAGGGTAGGGCCACAGATAAATCTGCCTCATAACATGATCATTGATTCCCAATACATACTAACTGTCATATTAACACCTTCTGAGATGAGGGTAGGGGCCACAGATAAATCTGCCTTATAACATGATCATTGATTCCCAATACATACTAACTGTCATATTAACACCTTCTGAGATGAGGGTAGGGGCCACAGATAAATCTGCCTCATAACATGATCATTGATTCCCAATACATACTAACTGTCATATTAACACCTTCTGAGATGAGGGTAGGGGCCACAGATAAATCTGCCTTATAACATGATCATTGATTCCCAATACATACTAACTGTCATATTAACACCATCTGAGATTAGGGCCACAGATAAATCTGCCTCATAACATGATCATTGATTCCCAATACATACTAACTGTCATATTAACACCTTCTGAGATGAGGGTAGGGCCACAGATAAATCTGCCTCATAACATGATCATTGATTCCCAATACATACTAACTGTCATATTAACACCTTCTGATATGAGGGTAGGGGCCACAGATAAATCTGCCTCATAACATGATCATTGATTCCCAATACATACTAACTGTCATATTAACACCTTCTGAGATGAGGGTAGGGGCCACAGATAAATCTGCCTTATAACATGATCATTGATTCCCAATACATACTAACTGTCATATTAACACCTTCTGAGATGAGGGTAGGGGCCACAGATAAATCTGCCTCATGACATGATCATTGATTCCCAATACATACTAACTGTCATATTAACACCTTCTGAGATGAGGGTAGGGGCCACAGATAAATCTGCCTCATAACATGACCATTGATTCCCAATACATACTAACTGTCATATTAACACCTTCTGAGATGAGGGTAGGGCCACAGATAAATCTGCCTCATAACATGATCATTGATTCCCAATACATACTAACTGTCATATTAACATCTTCTGAGATGAGGGTAGGGCCACAGATAAATCTGCCTTATAACATGAAAATTGATTCCCAATACATACTAACTGTCATATTAACACCTTCTGAGATGAGGGTAGGGGCCACAGATAAATCTGCCTCATAACATGATCATTGATTCCCAATACATACTAACTGTCATATTAACACCATCTGAGATGAGGGTAGGGGCCACAGATAAATCTGCCTCATAACATGATCATTGATTCCCAATACATACTAACTGTCATATTAACACCTTCTGAGATGAGGGTAGGGGCCACAGATAAATCTGCCTCATAACATGATCATTGATTCCCAATACATACTAACTGTCATATTAACACCTTCTGAGATGAGGGTAGGGGCCACAGATAAATCTGCCTCATGACATGACCATTGATTCCCAATACATACTAACTGTCATATTAACACCTTCTGAGATGAGGGTAGGGGCACAGATAAATCTGCCTCATAACATGATCATTGATTCCCAATACATACTAACTGTCATATTAACACCTTCTGAGATGAGGGTAGGGCCACAGATAAATCTGCCTCATAACATGATCATTGATTCCCAATACATACTAACTGTCATATTAACACCCCCTGAGATGAGGGTATGGGCCACAGATAAATCTGCCTCATAACATGATCATTGATTCCCAATACATACTAACTGTCATATTAACACCTTCTGAGATGAGGGTAGGGGCCACAGATAAATCTGCCTCATAACATGATCATTGATTCCCAATACATACTAACTGTCATATTAACACCTTCTGAGATGAGGGTAGGGGCCACAGATAAATCTGCCTCATAACATGATCATTGATTCCCAATACATACTAACTGTCATATTAACACCTTCTGAGATGAGGGTAGGGGCCACAGATAAATCTGCCTCATAACATGATCATTGATTCCCAATACATACTAACTGTCATATTAACACCTTCTGAGATGAGGGTAGGGGCCACAGATAAATCTGCCTCATAACATGATCATTGATTCCCAATACATACTAACTGTCATATTAACACCTTCTGAGATGAGGGTAGGGGCCACAGATAAATCTGCCTCATAACATGATCATTGATTCCCAATACATACTAACTGTCATATTAACACCTTCTGAGATGAGGGTAGGGGCCACAGATAAATCTGCCTCATAACATGATCATTGATTCCCAATACATACTAACTGTCATATTAACACCTTCTGAGATGAGGGTAGGGGCCACAGATAAATCTGATTCCCAATACATACTAACTGTCATATTAACACCTCATAACATGATCATTGATTCCCAATACATACTAACTGTCATATTAACACCTTCTGAGATGAGGGTAGGGGCCACAGATAAATCTGCCTCATAACATGATCATTGATTCCCAATACATACTAACTGTCATATTAACACCTTCTGAGATGAGGGTAGGGGCCACAGATAAATCTGCCTCATAACATGATCATTGATTCCCAATACATACTAACTGTCATATTAACACCTTCTGAGATGAGGGTAGTGGCCACAGTTAAATCTGCCTCATAACATGATCATTGATTCCCAATACATACTAACTGTCATATTAACACCTTCTGAGATGAGGGTAGGGGCCACAGATAAATCTGCCTCATAACATGATCATTGATTCCCAATACATACTAACTGTCATATTAACACCTTCTGAGATGAGGGTAGGCGCCACAGATAAATCTGCCTCATAACATGATCATTGATTCCCAATACATACTAACTGTCATATTAACACCTTCTGAGATGAGGTAGGGGCCACAGATAAATCTGCCTCATAACATGATCATTGATTCCCAATACATACTAACTGTCATATTAACACCTTCTGAGATGAGGGTAGGGGCCACAGATAAATCTGCCTCATATAACATGAGGTCATTGATTGCCCCAATACATACTAACTGTCATATTAACACCTTCTGAGATGAGGGTAGGGGCCACAGATAAATCTGCCTCATAACATGACCATTGATTCCCAATACATACTAACTGTCATATTAACACCTTCTGAGATGAGGGTAGGGGCCACAGATAAATCTGCCTCATAACATGATCATTGATTCCCAATACATACTAACTGTCATATTAACACCTTCTGAGATGAGGGTAGGGCCACAGATAAATCTGCCTCATAACATGATCATTGATTCCCAATACATACTAACTGTCATATTAACACCTTCTGAGATGAGGGTAGGGCCACAGATAAATCTGCCTCATAACATGATCATTGATTCCCAATACATACTAACTGTCATATTAACACCTTCTGAGATGAGGGTAGGGGCCACAGATAAATCTGCCTCATAACATGATCATTGATTCCCAATACATACTAACTGTCATATTAACACCTTCTGAGATGAGGGTAGGGGCCACAGATAAATCTGCCTCATAACATGATCATTGATTCCCAATACATACTAACTGTCATATTAACACCTTCTGAGATGAGGTAGGGCCACAGATAAATCTGCCTCATAACATGATCATTGATTCCCAATACATACTAACTGTCATATTAACACCTTCTGAGATGAGGGTAGGGGCCACAGATAAATCTGCCTCATAACATGATCATTGATTCCCAATACATACTAACTGTCATATTAACACCTTCTGAGATGAGGGTAGGGGCCACAGATAAATCTGCCTCATAACATGATCATTGATTCCCAATACATACTAACTGTCATATTAACACCTTCTGAGATGAGGTAGGGGCCACAGATAAATCTGCCTCATAACATGATCATTGATTCCCAATACATACTAACTGTCATATTAACACCTTCTGAGATGAGGGTAGGGCCACAGATAAATCTGCCTCATAACATGATCATTGATTCCCAATACATACTAACTGTCATATTAACACCTTCTGAGATGAGGGTAGGGGCCACAGATAAATCTGCCTCATAACATGATCATTGATTCCCAATACATACTAACTGTCATATTAACACCTTCTGAGATGAGGGTAGGGGCCACAGATAAATCTGCCTTATAACATGATCATTGATTCCCAATACATACTAACTGTCATATTAACACCTTCTGAGATGAGGGTAGGGCCACAGATAAATCTGCCTCATAACATGATCATTGATTCCCAATACATACTAACTGTCATATTAACACCTTCTGAGATGAGGGTAGGGGCCACAGATAAATCTGCCTCATAACATGATCATTGATTCCCAATACATACTAACTGTCATATTAACACCTTCTGAGATGAGGGTAGGGGCCACAGATAAATCTGCCTCATAACATGATCATTGATTCCCAATACATACTAACTGTCATATTAACACCTTCTGAGATGAGGGTAGGGGCCACAGATAAATCTGCCTCATAACATGATCATTGATTCCCAATACATACTAACTGTCATATTAACACCTTCTGAGATGAGGGGCCACAGATAAATCTGCCTCATAACATGATCATTGATTCCCAATACATACTAACTGTCATATTAACACCTTCTGAGATGAGGGTAGGGGCCACAGATAAATCTGCCTCATAACATGATCATTGATTCCCAATACATACTAACTGTCATATTAACACCTTCTGAGATGAGGGTAGGGGCCACAGATAAATCTGCCTCATAACATGATCATTGATTCCCAATACATACTAACTGTCATATTAACACCTTCTGAGATGAGGGTAGGGCCACAGATAAATCTGCCTCATAACATGATTATTGATTCCCAATACATACTAACTGTCATATTAACACCTTCTGAGATGAGGGTAGGGGCCACAGATAAATCTGCCTCATAACATGATCATTGATTCCCAATACATACTAACTGTCATATTAACACCTTCTGAGATGAGGGTAGGGGCCACAGATAAATCTGCCTCATAACATGATCATTGATTCCCAATACATACTAACTGTCATATTAACACCTTCTGAGATGAGGGTAGGGGCCACAGATAAATCTGCCTCATAACATGATCATTGATTCCCAATACATACTAACTGTCATATTAACACCTTCTGAGATGAGGGTAGGGGCCACAGATAAATCTGCCTCATAACATGATCATTGATTCCCAATACATACTAACTGTCATATTAACACCTTCTGAGATGAGGGTAGGGCCACAGATAAATCTGCCTCATAACATGATCATTGATTCCCAATACATACTAACTGTCATATTAACACCTTCTGAGATGAGGGTAGGGGCCACAGATAAATCTGTCTCATAACATGATCATTGATTCCCAATACATACTAACTGTCATATTAACACCTTCTGAGATGAGGGTAGGGGCCACAGATAAATCTGCCTCATAACATGATCATTGATTCCCAATACATACTAACTGTCATATTAACACCTTCTGAGATGAGGGTAGGGCCACAGATAAATCTGCCTCATAACATGATCATTGATTCCCAATACATACTAACTGTCATATTAACACCTTCTGAGATGAGGGTAGGGGCCACAGATAAATCTGCCTCATAACATGATTATTGATTCCCAATACATACTAACTGTCATATTAACACCTTCTGAGATGAGGGTAGGGGCCACAGATAAATCTGCCTCATAACATGATCATTGATTCCCAATACATACTAACTGTCATATCAACACCTTCTGAGATGAGGGTAGGGCCACATATAAATCTGCCTCATAACATGATCATTGATTCCCAATACATACTAACTGTCATATTAACACCTTCTGAGATGAGGGTAGGGGCCACAGATAAATCTGCCTCATAACATGACCATTGATTCCCAATACATACTAACTGTCATATTAACACCTTCTGAGATGAGGGTAGGGGCCACAGATAAATCTGCCTCATAACATGATCATTGATTCCCAATACATGCTAACTGTCATATTAACACCTTCTGAGATGAGGGTAGGGGCCACAGATAAATCTGCCTCATAACATGACCATTGATTCCCAATACATACTAACTGTCATATTAACACCTTCTGATATGAGGGTAGGGGCCACAGATAAATCTGCCTTATAACATGATCATTGATTCCCAATACATACTAACTGTCATATTAACATCATCTGAGATGAGGGTAGGGCCACAGATAAATCTGCCTCATGACATGACCATTGATTCCCAATACATAATAACTGTCATATTAACACCTTCTGAGATGAGGGTAGGGGCCACAGATAAATCTGCCTCATAACATGATCATTGATTCCCAATACATACTAACTGTCATATTAACACCTTCTGAGATGAGGGTAGGGGCCACAGATAAATCTGCCTCATAACATGATTATTGATTCCCAATACATACTAACTGTCATATTAACATCTTCTGAGATGAGGGTAGGAGCCACAGATAAATCTGCCTCATAACATGACCATTGATTCCCAATACATACTAACTGTCATATTAACACCTTCTGAGATGAGGGTAGGGGCCACAGATAAATCTGCCTTATAACATGATCATTGATTCCCAATACATACTAACTGTCATATTAACACCTTCTGAGATGAGGGTAGGGGCCACAGATAAATCTGCCTCATAACATGATCATTGATTCCCAATACATACTAACTGTCATATTAACACCTTCTGAGATGAGGGTAGGGGCCACAGATAAATCTGCCTCATAACATGATCATTGATTCCCAATACATACTAACTGTCATATTAACACCTTCTGAGATGAGGGTAGGGGCCACAGATAAATCTGCCTCATAACATGATCATTGATTCCCAATACATACTAACTGTCATATTAACACCTTCTGAGATGAGGGTAGGGCCACAGATAAATCTGCCTCATAACATGATTATTGATTCCCAATACATACTAACTGTCATATTAACACCTTCTGAGATGAGGGTAGGGGCCACAGATAAATCTGCCTCATTACATGATCATTGATTCCCAATACATACTAACTGTCATATTAACACCTTCTGAGACGAGGGTAGGGGCCACAGATAAATCTGCCTCATGACATGATCATTGATTCCCAATACATACTAACTGTCATATTAACACCTTCTGAGATGAGGGTAGGGGCCACAGATAAATCTGCCTCATAACATGATCATTGATTCCCAATACATACTAACTGTCATATTAACACCTTCTGAGATGAGGGTAGGGGCCACAGATAAATCTGCCTCATGACATGATCATTGATTCCCAATACATACTAACTGTCATATTAACACCTTCTGAGATGAGGGTAGGGGCCACAGATAAATCTGCCTTATAACATGATCATTGATTCCCAATACATACTAACTGTCATATTAACACCTTCTGAGATGAGGGTAGGGGCCACAGATAAATCTGCCTCATAACATGATCATTGATTCCCAATACATACTAACTGTCATATTAACACCTTCTGAGATGAGGGTAGGGGCCACAGATAAATCTGCCTCATAACATGATTATTGATTCCCAATACATACTAACTGTCATATTAACACCTTCTGAGATGAGGGTAGGGGCCACAGATAAATCTGCCTCATAACATGATCATTGATTCCCAATACATACTAACTGTCATATCAACACCTTCTGAGATGAGGGTAGGGGCCACATATAAATCTGCCTCATAACATGATCATTGATTCCCAATACATACTAACTGTCATATTAACACCTTCTGAGATGAGGGTAGGGGCCACAGATAAATCTGCCTCATAACATGACCATTGATTCCCAATACATACTAACTGTCATATTAACACCTTCTGAGATGAGGGTAGGGGCCACAGATAAATCTGCCTCATAACATGATCATTGATTCCCAATACATACTAACTGTCATATTAACACCTTCTGAGATGAGGGTAGGGGCCACAGATAAATCTGCCTCATAACATGACCATTGATTCCCAATACATACTAACTGTCATATTAACACCTTCTGATATGAGGGTAGGGGCCACAGATAAATCTGCCTTATAACATGATCATTGATTCCCAATACATACTAACTGTCATATTAACATCATCTGAGATGAGGGTAGGGCCACAGATAAATCTGCCTCATGACATGACCATTGATTCCCAATACATACTAACTGTCATATTAACACCTTCTGAGATGAGGGTAGGGGCCACAGATAAATCTGCCTCATAACATGATTATTGATTCCCAATACATACTAACTGTCATATTAACATCTTCTGAGATGAGGTAGGGGCCACAGATAAATCTGCCTCATAACATGACCATTGATTCCCAATACATACTAACTGTCATATTAACACCTTCTGAGATGAGGGTAGGGGCCACAGATAAATCTGCCTTATAACATGATCATTGATTCCCAATACATACTAACTGTCATATTAACACCTTCTGAGATGAGGGTAGGGGCCACAGATAAATCTGCCTCATAACATGATCATTGATTCCCAATACATACTAACTGTCATATTAACACCTTCTGAGATGAGGGTAGGGGCCACAGATAAATCTGCCTCATAACATGATCATTGATTCCCAATACATACTAACTGTCATATTAACACCTTCTGAGATGAGGGTAGGGGCCACAGATAAATCTGCCTCATAACATGATCATTGATTCCCAATACATACTAACTGTCATATTAACACCTTCTGAGATGAGGGTAGGGGCCACAGATAAATCTGCCTCATAACATGACCATTGATTCCCAATACATACTAACTGTCATATTAACACCTTCTGAGATGAGGGTAGGGGCCACAGACAAATCTGCCTCATAACATGATCATTGATTCCCAATACATACTAACTGTCATATTAACACCTTCTGAGATGAGGGTAGGGGCTGCAGATAAATCTGCCTTATAACATGATCATTGATTCCCAATACATACTAACTGTCATATTAACACCTTCTGAGATGAGGGTAGGGGCCACAGACAAATCTGCCTCATAACATGATCATTGATTCCCAATACATACTAACTGTCATATTAACACCTTCTGATAAAGCTTGATGATATATGAAGTGAAGTGTAAGTAATATGGCAATAGGGCTATCAATTTTATCGGCAGCGAAATAGCAGAAGAGTTTAATGTCATGACGACTTGGGGGAGCTGGGGTGGACACACTCCTGACTTCGAGAAAGGAGAAAATTAAAGCAATTTCAACAATATCATTGATTTTTATTTTAGCTTCCTTGCAGTACTAAAAGAAAGAAATGCAATTTTGTTTCAGGGTGACTACTTTGGAGAAAGACAATATAAGGGACAAAATCAGAATATGCTTTGAAATTACTTGGTATCTAGGTCGGTAAACATGGGTGAGATCAAATCGTTCCCTTAAGAAAAGGACTTCTCTAGGGAAAGATTAAATCTCACTCAAAATCAGAATATGTGCTTAAAATTTGGTATTTGGGCCTAAAAAGTGGTAATGTGTAAGATGAGACACCATGAATAAGGATGAGGGTACTTACAAACTTGATAAAATATATGACCAGCTGATTACAAAATGGTAGCCGGATAGTTTTGTTGCATCATCATAACCAGACAAAAGATTCTCCTAACCAACATCTAGAAACAACAGATCAATGTGAACATGGTTCCTCGACGTAACGTTCCCGGAACCACCGCTAGGTGGCCGCGCACACGACGAAAGCTTTGAGGTGGCCGCGCACACGATGAAAGCTTTGATGGAACACCTTAATTACTTTCATATGGAAAAACCAGGTAATGCTCTGAGATGCCCGAGATATCTATGATGTAGCCACAATTTTGACATACTACAATTTGTAGTGCATGGAATGCCTCAGAATGGTTTCAAAAGGGTTGGAAACGCTGATAAATATACGAAACAGCATAGATCTGGGCCAAAAAAGTGCATTTAATCGACAGATCTAATAGACCTGTGACGTCTGCGTGACGTCACAGGTCTATACATGTACAGGTAGCCAGGTATATCCCCCTTCATCTGGCCAGACGCCACCAACGGCATCTATCTCTAGTTCTGAAAAACTCTGGGTTTCCTGATAGGAACTATAAAATATTTCAACATAGTTAAGTGGATTGGCACTAGAAGTACTTTTTGTGAATAAAAAGCTAATTTCCTGTTCCCAATATCTGACCATTCAATTCAAACTAAAATTTCAACAAAGACCCCCGGCATGGTGAGTCACATAGACATCAAAATCTCTGATTCTATCAATTCCTCAATAACATTCAAAGTAAATTGCTCTAACAAAATTCAACACTTTGTCTTAAGTTTCAACTGGAATTCTTTGCAATAACACAACGAATGTCTTTAAAATACAGTAATAATAAAATAATCAAAATTCTCCCCACTTAGCGGATGTAACCAATTCATGTATAAAGCTATCATCTCAATTTGTAATATACATACTCATAGCAGGACACAGTTTAGTATAACCAGCATCAGGTGCATAGGCAGACTATATGCAGGTGCCATTATGTTATCATATGTCACTCTGAACTTGGACCCCTGGGGTGGTGACGACTCCTAGCAGTCGCTTCTTGCTTGAGGTGAAACGTGTCGCAATGTGACATGAATTGGCAGTGGTGGTATTTACAGAAACGTGGAGAAATATTAGGGATGAAATGAAAAGATAACATCTGTCGTACTTCCATTTCCTTAGTTTTTTCTTGAAAAGTTAAAGAAATTGTGGGAAGACTTGGAGCCAAACTGCCTCTATGGATATCAGTTTCATTATACACTTTAATCATTTCTTTACAGCTTACTTTTTGCTATTGGGTGCTTATTCTCACATTATACAGGTATGGTGGTTTGATGCAAGTAAGATTTGAGATGATATAATAAGATGAAATGGGAAAAGGAATCGGGCAAAATACGTAGGTGTGAAATTTAATCTGTACCTGAAGCTGACGAAACATTTCATCATTATTTTTCATGCTCCATTATTATGGTCATTGGCCTCATTCATTTCTATGTGCAAAAATATGAACCAACAATACCAGTTCCATCTCATCATCATCATCATCATCATCATCATCATTAACAACACCATCACCATTGCTATAATCACCATTGTAATCATCATCAACACCATCACCATTGTCATCATTTTCATCATCACCATTGTTACCATCACTGTCATCGTCATCATCAACACCATCACCATTGCCATCATCTTCATCATCAAAACTATCAACATTGCTATCATCGCCGTCACTGTCATCATCGTCATCAACATCATCAGTTTTCTTTAAAGTGATCATGTTGCTTAATTAACTTTGTTATTATCATAAAGAAAGTTACACTCAAAGAAATTTATTTTATACCTCCTTATGCCTCTATACATTCATATCAATTCACAATTACTGTGGAAGACAATAGCAATTAAGAACCCATTCACAAGTCTTACAACCAGGACCACTGTAAATCTTCTTCACATAAAAGAAAATATGCAGGATATCACTTAAAGGAGTATTTCTCTTATTATGACATTTTTCAGTAGATGTCTACAAAAATGCTTATTCCCAAAATGTCAGTTAAATTTTGTTTGTGAGTCATGCATGATTATGTATTACACTGCTCCATCTGTGTTGTAATTTCGTTATGGTGTACCAGAACAAGATACAAATTTGACGATATTTTTACTCAACAAATTAATCTGCAAGAAATTTTGTGTATATAAACATTATGGAGCCAGAGGTTTCCAGTGGTATAAAAATCTCAACTTTTTTTGGTGAAAAGTGGAGGGATGAGGCTGTGGATCACGAAATGCCTCTTTAACCCACATCCCAAATGTGTCTGACAATGACAATCCTATGGGAAATTACTGCATCATTCTCCAGGTATGAATCACACTGGCTTCAGGTGAACGTATACATCAGTAATGGAATCAAGAAATTGAAGTGAATTACTTTGAAGTATTTGAAGTTACGAACTAGCTGAACACCCCTACTGCTTTGATGGCAGGAGACTTTCAATATTTTAAAAGTCGACTACAAAATGTAATTTGGGAATCTCTTTTTAACATCATCAATGATCGCACATTCTATCACTCATACAGCATCCATGCATTACATCTCAAACCATTTCAATCATCTTGAATGTCAATACACCATACACTGATTGTATCATATGAATTATGGATTTAAGTGTGGTCACTGTAAGACATCAATTTTCATCAATTTTCTACCGGTACCCGCTGCTCTTGCATCTCCCAGTGGTGACCACGGCGACCAATTCCTAGATCGGTCATCTCCGCATGGACCATCACTGCATCAAAAATGGAAATAGCACGGGACACCCGATATGTCCTGGTGAGAAATTGATTTAGTTTGACTGGATGATAGGGACTGGCTCAAATTGCAATGTTTTCTGGTGATAAAATTGGTGTCAGTTTCAACGATTCAGGTGATTGAAATACTGAGTTGTTAACAAGTTAATTGGCCGTACCATGCTTGGTGTCCTGAGGCTTCTGTTTGAAGAAGATATACGCTTGACTGTACTTCAGTCTAAAATTGATCTCAAATGTGTCCATATTTGGTTAGTTATTACATCATTTATGGTGATATGAAGCAAAGATGTACTTCGGTCGGTTTTTAGTCTCAAATTAATCTGAAATGGGTCCATATATATTTGGTTATTTTGCTATGAGGTAGAAAATCTTTTTAGATCCAAGAATTTCTTTTTAAATACACCCTATGACAAGTGCCTTATACTGTTTATATTAACCCATGTGGATTTGTAAATAATATTGATATCACAAAATCTCACACATCAAACTACACATTTTGTTTTCTGACATGCAGCACCATATTTATTTTTTTACCTGTTGTTTTGCCATAAGCTATAAAGGGCAGAAGAACCCTACTGATATGGGGAAAAGAACCAAGAATTCCATGCACCAGTAATGCCATGTCAAAGTTATTTGAAGCAAGATATTAAAAGTACACTTGAAAACAAGATAAACGATAACAACCCGCAAGAACAACACATGATAATATTGGGTTAACCCCATTTCTCTTTCTAAGCCCAATCACAAAAACCTAGTTCAATTACCCTAAGACTTTTATTGACTTTTGTTTAAGACCCGCACCAGTACCTACAACAAACAAACAAACAAACAAACTCTCAGCCGTACTATAGCCAAATATATAATAGGAGATTCTCTAATCGAGCGAACAATACCCAACCCAAGACTCTAGCTAAACAACGACCAAAGGCGAGAAAATCTCGTTTTAGCAAAACCAAATGTGATCCAAACTTGCACTCTGGTGGCCGTCACCCGAGGCTTAAATTCTGAGCGTTTGACCCCGAACCTGTGGATCATTAAATCAAATATCATGGCTAAACCAAATGTGATCCAAACTTGCAATCGGGTAGCCGCCCCCCGAAGCTTAAATCCTGAGCGTTTGACCCCGAACCCGTGGATCATTAAATCAAATATCATGGCTGGAAACTCAACAATAAATTACGGTACTGGTGCATACAGATCCCACGCTCCCAAGTGGAATTCCTGAGACTCTTCAACAGGTGAGCGACCTGAAGTTACAAGGATCAAGTCTTAATGTTAGCATTCTATGACATGTACATATATCATCATAAATAAATACAGAAAAGATAATTCAAAACCCAGCATTATTTTCTTTTGCTTACTGTGTGAAGTCTTTGACCTTATAAAAGACTACTTTATTAACCTGTTTTTGATGACACCTGTGCCTGCATGTAACAATACGATTGTCAATTCCTGTACATATTAAAAAATATATAGTTTTGACGACTTACTTTCCTCTTGAACTATCATCCTAAAAAGGTTGATACAGAACAATTATATAAAAAAATTTATGTAGCAACATATTGAACACATGATCTAATTAAACAGTGTACATTGTATCTTTGAAGATCTGAGAAAGGGAAATTAATTGCAAGTCACATGTAATTTTAATGATCAGCGTCAACTCTTTATTCCTCCCTCCTTATCTACAGGGACCATAATTCTTGATTTTTTTTTTTAAACTTGCAGACAGTTATAGCTATTTAACACACTACCATGTAGTAGATAAAATATATCTGTATTTATACAGGTCATTATCTCATTACTGTCACACATAATTATATTTTACTTCCTTCTCACATGTCCACACAGGGAGCGGTGGGTGGGAAGATTTTATAGGAAGTGATGGTGAATTTATTAGACCCCACAAAATGTTACGCCCGAACTACAACCCTAAGAAAGATAAATCCCCTACATTATCAAGAGATATGATAAATTTAGGTCCAAATGTTTTCATCCAAGAAAAGCAGCATGATTATCTAACACAGATTCAGTCAAATCTTAATATTATTCTCCACAATCTCCAGTATGTGAACATCCCTGATGAGTCTTAGAAATCATTAGTTCATGGCTCCAATAGAAAGTATTGTGATATTTACCTATGGCAACATGATTACCTTGGTATTATGATGATCAACATCAATACCTATGGCAACATGATTACCTTGGTATTATGATGATCAACATCAAGTCAGTCAAATCTTAAGATATTCATGCCATACGTGAACATCCCAGATGACTCTTAGAAACTCGTTAGTGGCTCCAATAGCAAGTATTGTCATATTTACCTTTGACAACATGATTACCTTGGCATTGTCAATTCAGTCAAATCTTAAGATATGTATGCCATACGTGAACATCCCGGATGAGTCTTTCCAAACTCGTTTAGTGGCTCCAATAGCAAGTATTGTCATATTTACCTGTGACAATGTGATTATCTAGAGTGTATTTGCAGAGCAAATACTCCAACATGGCTAAGTCAATTTGAATTGCAGGAATCATGTGATCATGTTCTACAAGAACAGTGTAGGCATGAAAAATAGCTGCTTTTGTTAAACCGCAGTATTGGGGATTTTTTCCGTACCAAGCACATAATTGTAATGTTATTCAACAGTATTAGGAAAGGCTGTTTGAAGAACTCTTGAACCAATACTAAGCATGTTTGTACTCATTTGAATGCATCTTCAAAGTCTGGGGAAGTCTCCTTACTTGTTAGGAATACAGGCACACTATGCCCAGTGTTTGGGGGCATGTTAAGCAATTTTGGTGTGGGTTTCAGTAGAGACAAATACATCAAATTAAATGAATAATTTCATCCATTATGGGTATTTTCTCGTTTAAAAGTGCCACATTTTGACAAAATTGGGTACTTTCTGTGCGAAGTAGATATATTGATGGGTCAAAATTTAATTTTCTATCTGGCAAAGAGAAAGACGGTATTCGAGTCCATGGAGCATATCCCCTAATCTGTTGAAGAATCCCCCTTGTTAATTTTGACAAAAAAATTCCCAACAAGCATTTAACATAACTTACCATCCATGTTCACAGTCCTACACAACACTATGACGGGTTGTGTAAGAAGGCCCTATCTGCTATAGCTGCCATCATGACATTTTAATATTTCTGCATTCTACATTATACACATCTAACAAGTTTACATGTGGCAGCTATTGCAGATAGCTCAATAATCCTCAATTATTTGACCGCAAATAAAATGACTTCATTTACTCTACTACATTTTCACTTTTGACTTTTTCATCTTTTGACTTTCTTATTATTTTGATTGTTTTCCCTCATTATCCTCCTAGTCTCATGATAACTGACTGACTTGTTTACCCAATGCGGTCATGACTTTTTAGGCCCATTGTTATTGTGCTATTTATTAACAGATTTTGTTACAAATGTTATACAAAGTCATTATTTTCTAAGACTTTTCCCGATAATTTATCAAACATAGCTCAAGAACCACTGAACCAATACTAGGCACATTTGTATTTATTTTGAAAATCCTTTTCGCAATATTTTAATATCATCATGGAAATACAATGACTTTTAAAAGTTTGTCAAATAGAACCAATATGGCTTCCATTGCCTCAGTCCCGGGCCTCAGTAGATACAAATTGTTTGCTATTGTATATTTACTCCAATGTTCAACATAAATTGTGTACAAGGCAACATAATTATTCCTCCTGTCATGAATTTTGTGCCTGATGTGAGTGTTTTGTGATGACAATAATACAACTCTTAGGCTTAAGGCGGCAATTGTGAATTGGGCTGTCCCTGTTGAAATCCATACACCCCCTATAGAGGACATGACTTTAATCTCCTACACAGGGAGTGTGTATTTCAAATGGGACTATAGAATTCGGTGACTCTATTTGAAATTCACACTCCCAGTGTGAGAGATTAAGGTCTTCCATAGTGGGTGTTTGGATTGGAAATAGCCCATTTGAGATAAATAGGGAGCAAAAACAATCAAATATATAACAAAATTACAACATGTCTTTTGGTTCAGTAGATCAGAATTCAGCACATTGTTATTATATGCATTTATTTACTAGGAGACACATTTCTTCCCTAACGACTTCAGTGTCTGGTAAGATTGTGTTTATGGTGTTTTGTAGTGACAATATACACCATCTTATTAAGATTATAATCACTTTCCCTACACAGTTGTCTACCATAATCAACAAACACACATCTTTAAATGCATCATGATAAGATTAGTATAACCTATTGTAACGTCGGTACCTCGCGGTTAGGCTACAAGTAGGGGTACACTAGGATGTATATAATAATACTCTGCAACAATAAGAAGGCGGAAACTGTGCATTTACTATTGCTATATCTTGGTTATTTATTAGGGGATATTTCACATAGACTGGTGGACTATGGGGAAATCTTATATGTACTGGCTCTAAGGGAGACGGGTGTATACCACTTGTCGGCCCTGTATCCTTCCCGGGAGAACCTCCGTAATATTAGCCTAGTAGGTCTTTCGGTGCTGGTTCTCCTGTTCGAGGGACTGGATACTGTGTAGACTGTGGTATTCGACCGCCTCCGGAGCTGAGCTTGACTGTAGTTGAGATGCAACCGTGAATGCATGATTGTTGGCAATTTCTGTCCCTTTTTATACACTTTTATGGACCTATTATGCGTTAAGCAGCGCAGAATGACGTACTTATTATCCCAAACTACTAGATACATTGCTCTTGTGATTGGTCTATTGAGCAAAGTACTTCTCCGGTAGTTTGTAATAATAAGCAGGTCATGTTTCTGCAAGTTGCCATAGTAACGAAGTTAACTAATATTGACCCATGCATTGCACTAACTTGACGGTGCATCATAATATCGTGCTTAACCATGTTAAGGTTGCTACCATTGGCGTTACACTATGCTACTGGATGCCATGGTTGCTATATCAATATCACCAGATTAAAGGTTACAACACAGAAAAACATACCTGAAAATATGTTTACAGAGAGGATAATTTCCAGGCTTTATTGGGGGCTGATGGGGGAAAATATTGGAAAAGTTGATGTTTTTCCTTCAAAATTTCTACCTTTTTTTGACCAAAAAGGCTTTTCTTTTTTTCTATTCTTTTTTGCCAGCTACGCTCGCAAATGGGACTTTTTAGATCAAAAAAGAGGGCTTTTTTTGCCTTTGGCAATGGGGTGGGAACTTCCCCCTTGCCCCTTTCCCCCAGTTATGGGCCTGATAAGTTTCAACATAAAACCCCAATGTTACCTTAACAAATAGCTTTCTCTTTCTACTTTTATCTAAAATGTATTTGTCTTGGTAGCAAAACGATACAAAAATAAAAGCTTTATAGTTGTATCTAAGCTTCATTAAAATTCATTTGTCTTTGGTATCAAAAGGATACAAAAATAAAAGGTGTGTACATTTCATCCAACACCTCCACATTTGACCTGATTTTGGTTTCTAGTAATGATACCAGTGTATAAAATAACAGCAGCATTAATCTTCTTAGCATCATTTCTCAAATCCTCACTTCATCCATTTAACATGCTCTGTTTATCATCAGTTATCTTCTTAAAATGAGTTATTTACATGTTTGAAAGAGCACACTTTTAAAACACCTTGTTTGTGATGATAGTTCCAAAGTCAGGGATGCAAAGATTGCATGTGAGACACTATGGACCACAATGGCCTCATCCCAATGGCATAGTTCAATAACCTTAATTAAACATTCATAGTACAAAATTTGACCTCAAGTTGCAGAGTATGAGTTTTTGTACCTAAATTTTCAAAGGTCATTCAATGAATGTACAAATCTATTGGAGATAAAGAACTGTGTCCTGATGGATGAGAATGTTGTGGATCCTAATGGATGCGGTTCTTTCATTATTGTTTACATTCCACCAGATAAATGAACTGTGCTGTGATTTATAGATGACACATATTGTCAAAATCATCTTCCAAAATTTGTAAACATTGATATCATCTAAACGCAGAATTTGAAACCTGACTGCATGTTAACATTGCTGTTGTCAACAGAATTCACAGAGTTCAACTGTTAGTTATTTTGGGCAATTTTTATAGATTCATTTTTTTCTCCAACATGATGGAGAAACATTTTAAATATTGTTCCTTTTTTTTAAAATTTTTCATTTCAAAATATGCTGTAAAATGCAAGAAATGGAGTCATAATGACGTCAAAATTAGAAATGACTCCCTCAGAAGAAATGTTGGTTCCTTTCTTTGAACATTTGGATTTGAGCCAATTATTTTTAGCAACTTTATTTCTAAACAAACTCCCTTACCTGTGTACCATTAGCGGCAGACAAAGTCACAATCACCATGTCATCAATCATACCACGCATAGTTGGAGGACGAGAGATGGCAAGTATGAAAAACAAAAACAAGAGAAAATGATGGGTTAGAATAATCATAATGAACAAGTATTTATCTGGAAAACTAAAGCAAAGTGATGACAATTCTACATTTTACTGTCTGTTAAGTTTTTTAAATTAACAATATTTCTAGGTGGAGTTAAATCCATTCATCATGGTAAGTGTCAACACCACCACCATTGTTATCATAATGATCATCACCATCTTCATGCTTATCATACGCTGGCGAAGTTACGTAATAAATCGGATTAACTACCATAGCAATAGGTGAAAACAATTTTGAACATATCGCGCTGCACTACAAGCAGGTTGAACTAATCACCTGTGTATGTCTGCAATCATAGATTGAATACAATACTGGTCTTTTCAA
Source organism: Amphiura filiformis (assembly GCF_039555335.1). Taxonomy (NCBI): domain Eukaryota; kingdom Metazoa; phylum Echinodermata; class Ophiuroidea; order Amphilepidida; family Amphiuridae; genus Amphiura; species Amphiura filiformis. The sequence continues at coordinate 2,939,830 of NC_092641.1, read as the reverse complement.
AGATACTAATCTTACAGGTGCAAGTGATCAGCATGATATGGTTCAATGCAGAGGTACCGAGTAAACGTGTCAGTGCAGCGGTATATTCAAAAATGTTTTCTCCTATTGCTATGGTAGTTATTCCGATTATTACGTAACTTCGCCAGCGTATTGTTATCGATATGAAAAGTTTATCCAGAGTTGTCAACCCAAACATTGATATAAAAAGGCAATTCAAGTTGCAACATCATTTCTTATCTCTTTGAATAATTTCAGAATTTTATTCCTCCTAAACTGCGAGTAAAATGGACTTGTAAAACATGATTTAATATTTTAGGATGTAATTTTATTTGTTCCCAAGAAACAGTTTGTTATCATTTTAGCAAACTTAAAAGCACTAAAATGTAAAAGTGAAGTAATAAAGTCAATCAATAAAACCATGTGAGCCAAATGGTCCTGAAGTTCTAAAAACAAGTTCACAGTCTATTCCCCAAATCCATTGATCCAAAAAGGTCTAATTTATCAAGTAGTGCATTTACTCCTATACTCCAAATCCAATCCAGCCAAATTTACCCTCAGATATCTATCATCCAATATGCACTTAAAACTCTTCTCTAACTCCATTTGTTCTTTAATGAGTCCACTCCATTACCAACATCAAGTCCAACATCATCAAACACATAACATCTTATCAAGTTGTCTTCTCAAAACCTTTTTATCCTCACATATCTATCATGCAATATTCACTTAAAACTCTTCTCTGACTCCATTTCTTCTTTTATGAGTCCACTCTATTACCATTAGCAACATCAATGTCAACATCATCAAACACATTTATTATATTTTATCAAAATTTCCTCTCACAAACTGTCTTTTTTAACATCCTGCGCATGCATTTCCATCAGAGCTTAATGGGTTTAATCAATAACTGGCTAATCAATAACTGGTGTAAGAAAGCCACATTGCCCACCAAGATAACCAAATATGCCATAATTTCTAACATATTTCTTACATGAGGAGGCCAAAATTCCCCTCCAAATGAAATATCAAACTTTCCCTGGTATAAGCTTCTATATTTTTCCAGGCCTGCCATTTTCCATGTCAAATTTAAAAGTCTGAATTTCCAACAAGCATGGTCATGGAACTCCCCTTACACCCCCACAAAAACCATACTGTTTCCAACTTGCCAAAAAAATAAATAAATTATGTTTTGTGTTAGCCAATGCCAGGGATCTCTTTGCCAAGGATGCCATGAAAAGGCTCCCACTCTGACTCTCTCATGCTCTATTTTGTCTCAATTTATCTCAAAAATAGCCTGATCCATTGAGGCCATTATCTAAAGTGGTTCATTTTGTTGATTGGTTATTTGTCACATTGGAGACATATAATTCATCTTAATTAGCGCCATTCTTGATCAAATATTGTTTCTACGGAAATGAAAATGAATGAGCCGAGGGAATAAAGAATGAATTATTCCATGAAAGGGGCAACTTGTGGTTCTAGTCCTACTGGTAAAAGCAAATTTCTACAATTTATACAGTTCTCGTACCAAATAATTAAGTAAACCATAACAAAACCAGTATTGCTATCTACTAAAGATAGCTATTAACATTGCAGAGAACGAATTGTTCCATAAAAGGGTCAAATTATAGTTATAGTCCTACTGGTACTGGCACATTTCTCAAATTTACAATACCAATATAGTTATGTATGTACAAAAATACAAATAGGCCCAGATAACAAAAACCAGCATTGCTATCTACTGAAGATAGCTATTAACATTACAGAGAACGAATAATTCCATAAAAGAGTCAACTATTGGTTATAGTCCCATTGGTAAAAATGTTTCACTGATTAACAAACCCAGCATTGCTATCTTCTGAAGACAGCTATTAACACTATGGAGAATGAATTATTCCATAAGAGTTAACTATTGGTTATAGTCCCAATGGTAAAAATGTTCCACTGCTAACAAAACCAGCATTGCTATCTACTGAAGACAGCTATTAACATTATGCAGAATGAATTATTACATAAAAGAGTCAATTGTTGGTTATAGTCCCATTGGTAAAAATGTTTCACTGCTAACAAACCCAGCATTGCTATCTTCTACAAGCTTCTATCAAAAGGGGAAAATGCAATCCCTCACTAGTCCTTGTCGCTTTTTAGATTGATTTTGAATATTAATATTATGCAAAGTCACATACAAGGTTAACCAAGTTTTCTTTAAAAAGTTTTCTCTGTTCCTCTAAATTTCCCTCTTTAAAATTGTGGCACCAAAGAGAGTTTATTAATTTGAGAATCTTCATGAACTCAAGTATCTGCTATATCTCTGCAATTCATTTTACCAAAACAAGAGTTGAATACAAATGAGAGGCAACACCAAGTTAACGCTTGAGACTATTACAATTCTTATGGGTAGCAGTATAAAATATTTATCAAAATGTTTGTTTGAATGTCTGTAGAAGTGTCTGTCTCTATGTCTGTTTCAGTGGGCGTGTGCAAAGGGGGGCACAGGCCCCCCACTTTTGTTGGTCATTCGGGGGAAATCAGTCATTTCGCCCGCACCTTACACTCCTAATAGCTCCTAATCAGACTCCATTCTGGTTTGGGTAGGATGGCTCGTGTGTTGACCACTGTGCCCAGTTCTGGGGGAGGCACCCAGGGTGTGGTAATTTGTGGTATTGGTGGGTGTCTGGGCAGCCATTGCTCATGTGTTGACCACTGTGCCCTGTTCTGGGGGAGGCACCCAGGGTGTGCCATTGGTGAGTGTCATTCAAATGGATCCTTGATTTTAAAGTGTTTTCCAAAATTGCCTAAATGTATTTTACAAAACAAAATATGTTTCTCTGGCACATATACTATAAATATATTTAATAAGCCAAGCACCAGAAACTGATCTTGTAACTTGACACATAACGGTGTGTTATCTGTCTAAAATTTCATCCTCCACTTTTACATCTTTGAAGAAAAAAAACAGTTATCAATATCTCATCATAATAAAATATATCATAAATAAACATGCTTGTATTTATAGTAACCTAAATCTTCCTTTAAGTCCGAATAAAATCTTATAATTTCCAAACACTTAGCACAGAGACCTATATCTTGTATTTACCATGCTCAGTCGCATATATTCATCTATTTGATCTAGAATATCTTTTTACTCAGTCAATAAATAACAACTGCCACTCATAAATTTGAGACGCTTCCTCTTCTCAGTTCAGACGGCCATATCGTAAGAAACCAGATCATCTTCATGTATTATTACACCTCACCTATAAACTATTATGCTATGTGTTCGTAGACCAGACATGTAGGCCAGGGCACGTGGTGCTAGTCCGACAAATCCGATAAGCCACTAGTCCGACGTATCAAAACTCTGACAAAATAAAATTCTGAATACTATGGGCTGCATCAGTCCAAACTAGCCCAAACTCAGCAGTCCAAAACGGAAATCATGGCAACAAGTCATTGTTTCATATTTGGACTTGTGGCGTGTGAGACTGACGGGTTCGAGTTAGGCCCGTAACCAGGATTTATTTGGGGGGGGGGCTGATTTTGAAAAAGTGGACAATTTTTTTTCTCAAAATTTGGACCTTTTTTGACGAAATAGGCATAAAAACCCCTAAATGGAACTTTTTGGCCCTTCGGCAATTGGGGGGATCCACCCCAGCCCCCCTGGTTTGAGGCCTGGGCCGAGTACACCCTGTACTAAGGCCCATAGATCTATGATTGTGCATGCCACTTGTTTGCACAAAACAGATATGATTAAATTAATGCGAATGTGTTGCATACATGTACTGTATAAGGTGCTCTCAAAAACATTGTATCATAACATTATAAGGGTGAATAAAATTAAATCCTAACTTGATATTCGAAAATCATGACCCGAAACTCGAAAATCCTCACTCGATACTCAAAAATCATGACTCGAGACTCGAAAATCCTCACTCGATACTCAAAAATCATGACTCAAATTCGAAAATCCTCACTCGATACTCGAAGACTCCAAACTCGAAAAACTTGAAAATAAGTAACACACTATTACATGGGCAAAGGACAGGGTAAATAAAATATCAGATCAGGCAAGTGTATTTCTAGGTGGAACTTTCAATTGTGTGAGACCTGGCACATTGTAAGCATGCTGGTCCAAGATCTTATCAGTGTCTGTTGAGTATAGCATTTCACCAACTGTATAATGGGAAACTTTGTCAACCACCATTGTACAACGACAAAATGTCAATTGATATCCGCGTAATTTTACTCCCATAACGTCTTCTCATTGCACAATTTGCTTTGGGGATTGAATTACGCGCATCTCCATTTCACGCTATTTTCATGTTACGATTCAATTTTGCCATTTGGCAACAGATTATGTAGATACAACATACACATCAATGGTAGTGCTTGGGGCGATGTAATTTTGTCAAAAATGAGTCAAATCAATTTGCAGTTTGTTTCTTTGTAAAGAGTCATTATAAGTTTCATGTTAATCCCATGAGAACTACCTGCCGATTGGCCAAAAAGAAGTTTTCATTATCAATTGGACCAATCAGAAACATTGTTAAAATAATTTTACCACACAAAAAAATTGGGGTGAATTATTTGCAAAGCTCCATTCTGATTGGTGATTAAAATAACGTTTTGAACCACCAGGTTAAAAACCAGTTTGACCCCTGCAGAAATAATGGTTTGGTCCTGTTAGTTTATTGCTAAAAGATCAATATGAAGTGATATAAGATCAATATGAGGTGATACATGTGTATTGTCTATTTGTTTATCATGCAGGGCACCATCAGTGTTCATTGGGCCAATCAGCGATCACCTTTAACAAGGCTTGATTCTTGTGTGTGTGTATGTACCACCATTATTCTGTCAACATTCATGCAGACAAGTCATGTGGTGAATTTTTCTCCCACCCACCACTCCCTATTGCAAGGTGTGCATTTAAAGCCATTAAAGGTTTGAAAATAGTATAATAAAAGCCGAAAGTTTATGGCTAATTAAAAAATGTTGATGTATAAGAAAGAATAATCTTGGATAATCAAAGAAAATTTAATAAAATATGTGACATTATCTGAATAAGATTATATTGTAAATTAAATTTAATACTGTAACAAAAAATGTGCAACTCACTTTGCTTTGTTTGTTCATTTAAACTACTGGGTGAATAACCTACACCAGGATATTATCTACATAAGTGTGGTACCAGTAGTAATTATAGCAAAGATGTATTAATATCGAATTGTTGGACTCGTGGAGCAGTTTACCATTGGTATGTTATCTAACAGTCCTGATGATCTTTTCAAGGGGCTTATTTAATCATTTTAAATATCTAATTGTTTTTGATGTTGTGCTTATAGATGGGCAATATATGTATTTTATAACGTTTTTCTGGCGAATAAAATGAAATGAAATATGTAATTACTTACAAGAGTTAGGGGTGTGCAATTTGACATATATTCATATGCTCTGGGCTCTTTTATATTTATGATGGCGGTATCAGCAAAGTTCGTTGCGATAAAAATGTCATAAGACCACCCTGTGCTTGGCTATATTAAAGAATAAATTTTGCAGGTACTTCATCTTGTAGAAAAAGTAGTTTAGCGGTAACTCTTCTCTGAGCTAGTTTAACATGTTGAATGAACTGTTCTATGGGTGTGATTTAACTTTCACTATAATATTATCAAGGATTACTCAATGTTAAAACAGTCAAGTAAGGCAATGTTTTCTAACATGTATTTAATTATGTACATGTATACTTTATATATTTTCATATTGGATTAATATACTATTTTATATCCAAATTAACCTTTCAGGAATTTCTCTCCTAGGATTCCAGGAAGCAATCTCTTGGAAGAACAGTATTCATGCACAGTTATCGTAAAGATTCAGCCCACTATTCACTAATATAATTATTCATTTGTTTAGTTATGACATGATCAGCTCCTGATTCATGATCAATTCAGCTCCCAGGTAGATTGTTCACTGGGGAGGTACTAGATTCCAGGTAGATTGTTCACTGGGACGGTATATCCAATAATATATTCATTATGACATGATCAGTTCCCAGGTAGGTTGTTCACTGGGTTGAGGTAACTTAGGTAGGTTCATCTAGGTCCTGATTCATGATCAATTCAGCTCCCAGGTAGATTGTTCACTGGGGAGGTACTAGATTCCAGGTAGATTGTTCACTGGGGTGGTATATCCAATAATATAGTTTTGTTATGACTTAATCAGCTCCCAGGTAGATAGTTCACTGGGGAGGTATCTTAGGTAGGTTCATCTAGGTCCTGGTAATAATACTAACTATATTTTCAAAGTATTGTGGAAGCTGTTTTCTTAATGTGCATGCTAATTTATTGTAACATATGATATTTGATGCAAATAAATATATGAATGTCTGTCTGAATGCCTGACAGATACGCAATTGGTGTTTGTGGTCGAATTATTTCTGTCTGGGGGTAATGAAGATATCATGTAATTGACCAATCAGAGGCAATGTTAGATCAGCAGGTAGTGTTCAGGGGGTTAAGCATCCTCTTCTTGAGTATTAGCAATATGTCAATTAATAAAGCTTATAAAATATAAACTTGTCTTTCTTATTTAGAATTGCAACAAAAGCAATATGACTTTAGTGAATAACAAAATACATCAACTACCTATAAGGCAAAAAAAAAACCATTTGTTTCCTGTAGCAGGTTTAAAAAGTCAAATGCGAAATGCGTTTTTTATCTTTTTTTTTTTTTTTAATCCATGCCTTGAAATGAACAAAAAAACTTTTTTAATACGAATTAGAATGGGAATTTACAAAAAATCATATTTCTTCATATTTAAGAATAATTCTAAAAAAGGTATTTAAAAAAATGTGTGATGTTTTCTCTGGTAGTTTTTCACTACACGCGTTTGTGTAATGTGTAAATGTTTTCTCCAGTAGTGTTTTATATTATTTTTTGTGATTTTCTGGGTTTTTTGGGGTTTTTTTCTTCTCCTTTTAAGCAAAAAAAATCAAATGTGCAAAATAAGTCATCAAAAAACGAAATCTTGGCGTCTTCAGGAAACAAACTTGTTTTTTTTGGCCTAACAGGTGTGCCTGGAATTTAGCAGAGGGGCTACAATGTGTGGGCGTAGTAGCTGAAATGTGCCTAAATTTGATGATTTTCTTTCATATTGTGGGCATAAAAACAGGGGAGGAGTGGATGTTCCCATTTGGATGCTCCCCTTTTTCATGTCATTTCACCACTAATCAGGACCAAATTCAGTGACCACACCTTGCCCATTTAGAACATCAATCGTTGTTGGGCAGGAAAAACCTGCCAACAGGTTAAATAGGAGGTTTTGCTTTAAACATATTCACGGGCCAAAGACACATGGGAGGTTTTTCCTGCCCAACGACACAATGCTGATTACGTTCCTACAAACAGCATTCATTTGCCCAGGATTGATGGGGAAAAGCTACTGATGCTATAGATGCCGGGGAAAAGGCTGCACTCAGAAATAATTTCTTCCTTAATGCTGTAACCCTGCCCATAGTACAAGTGATGAGGATATATTATATAGATCCATAGTTTTACCTTTAAAAAATGATTTGTCCATACAATCTCATCTCAGACGTAATGTTCTTCCTTAATGGGGTAACCAGGCCCTTACTCTAAGAGATGAGGTTATTATATAGAGCCTTAGTTTTACCTTTAAAGAATGATTTGTCCACACAATCTCATCTCAGACATAATGTTCTTCCTTAATGGGGTAACCAGGCCCTTAGTCTAAGAGATGAGGTTATTATATAGAGCCTTAGTTTTACCTTTAAAGAATTATTTGTCCACACAATCTCATCTCAGACATAATATTCTTCCTTAATGGGGTAACCAGGCCCTTCGTCTAAGAGATGAGGTTGTTATATAGAGCCTTAGTTTTACCTTTAAAGAATGATTTGTCCACACAAACTCATCTCAGACATAATATTCTTCCTTAATGGGGTAATGTAACAACACAAGTGTACTTACTACTCCCAGGAACCATACTTGTGTCTTCACTTTGCTCTTTCATTACAATTGGATTCTGTTACCATGGTAACAGACTACTTTGATGAGCTCTTTGATAGAAATGTAATGTATTATATACTTTTGAGGGTTAGTAACAAGACATACACTTTACTCTAAGTCTGTTTTACATTGTGTATCTATAGGGATATCAATCAGGTAAATTGAGTCCCATAAAATCTATTTCATTTTTCCCATGTGATATCCTTGCACATTTAACAGCCTACTAGTATATGATAGTGCTACAAATGCATTCAAGTTGGATTTCTGGCTCCATTATGAAATATGTTATTACCATGTTGTGAAAAACAGGGTCTCTCCATCAGTCCGAAACACCGTCAGTCCAAACCACTGTCAGTTCGAATTTTTAGGTTTAGGATTAGGGTTAGCATTAGGAACCCTAAGGCAATAGAAACAAATTAATTTGATCTTTCGATCGACCATCGATGCATGGTCGATCCTTATTATTATGAAATCAATTTACTATTGTTGGTTGTGATAAAATAGTTTTTGTACCCGTTATGATGTGGGCCAATATAAATTTAGTGCTAATCCTGATTAATAAGCTGATAGTTTATTAATAACAAGCATCAAAGCAGCATCCACGGTTGATCCAAAGATCGAACAAATTTGTTTCTGGTGCCTAACCCTAACCCTAAAAATTCGGACTGACGTTGGTTCGGACTGACGGTGTTTCGGACTGATGGGGTGCAGTAGACTACCCGTAGTCCACTTGCCCATTGTGCATACTCTGGATATTGTATTTAAGCTTGAAACTCTGATTTAATTAATGTGTGCACAATTGATAGATTTTCACATCTGATCAGTCACCCTACTCCCTCTGTTTGTTAGCTTCCCAAGTGGACTACTGACATTGCCTTGCGGTTAAGATTTTTAACACGGGACTCTATGGAGAGTTAGGCCAATTTCTGGCCTAACTAAAATTGTCCATGATGTAATGCATCTTTAAATGGATCTGCCTTGTGATTGGTCGCCCATACCTCGCTATGGTTCAAATCGTCTGGGCCAGCGCCATTACCATTAACTACACCGTAAACAACTGTCTGTGGTATTTGCGGCGCTTTTGTGTTGACGCTGAAAGTTAATCTCTCATCAAACATCTAAGCGTCCATGCTTAGTACTTGTGGTTAATGGACTGATAAACAAGTATGCTTGACAGTGTGTTTTAGAGAGCAAAGTCCAGGGGTAAAGTTCTGCTTACAATTCAAAGTTCATAGTCGAATTTTGGGGTTCGCTATCAATAAACTGGTAGATTCCAAAATCAGAATTGTTCAGTATTAAAGTGAGCCGTTATAATTATGCAAGATAATGTTGCATTCAATTACTTTTATTGTCACTAATCATCTGATATTTTTAACTCTTTATGACCATTTTACTGTTGAATACTTTAATTTTAATAAACATCAGTATAATTTTGAGTTCAACGAAATGGGTTCATCATGACTAATAATAACATATTTTTAATAAAATTCAACTATGGCATAGTCTAGGGGTGCAGTGGCGTAGCCAGGATTTTGGAACCGAGGGGGCACAACTTGTAACTGGCCCCCCTACTGGCTACGCCACTGATGGGGTGTACCTGTGAAAAACACAACACCATTTCTTATGATAGCCTCCACCTTGTTTGCAATAAATTACAAACATTTGGCTTGCTCCAAATCTGAACAAACTAAGAATATTATACTCATTTTGTGTATAACACATTGTATGCAAACTACATAATCAGCCCATCACATAAGTCTGTATGCTAATCACAGTGCCAAATAGTCTGAAGCACTATTTAGATAACAATTATTAAACACAATTTATATTCTGGTCTACGGAGATTTTCTGTTCCAGAAAAACGATATCAGGCTTTGTGTTCTGAATACATTAGTAGAGTTCAAGTTTTACAAGGCATCAGCCAAGCAGCTGAAAGCATAGTTTATGGTATATGCTGAAATCAAGCATCAACCTGCTTATTTCCAGGATCTGTGCTGCAAGTCATGTTGCTCATCTGACTTTCACTTCATCTCAAGAATCACTAAATCATTTAGATTGAGGCATATTAGTACTTATGAAATACGATATCAGGCTTTTTGTGTTCTGAATACATTAGTATAGAGTTGGCATCAGCCAAGCAGCTGAGAGCACAGTTTTATGTGCTGAAATCAAGCATCAGCATGCAAAAGTCATGTTGCTCCTCTGAGTTTCACTTCATCAAGAATCACTGAATCATGCCATGCAGATTGAAGCATGTGTAAAGCACATAATCTAAGCAAGAGGTAGATGTTTGTAGCCTGTTCTACACACAGGGTCTATGCAAAAGTCAAGTTGCTCAACTATTCTATTTTAAAATGCTCTGAATTTCAAACCCCATGTTACCTATTTTAACAATTTATCAGTTATCAAAAACAATGAGAAAAAAGAAAACAATTTGAGCACCAAATTGGTCACAAATGAGTAAAAGTCAGGTTCAACAGCATATTGGACATCAACATCCTATCTTCATCATCATCATCATTCTCATCATCTAGATGGTGTTCTTGCATTAATCCCATCCAATGTTACAGCATCAAGGACATCAACATCCTCATCATCAACATCCTCATCTTCATTCTCATCATCTAGATAGTGGTCTTGCATAATCCACTCCAATGTTATTGACACTTGCTTTTGAAAATAATTATCACTCATCTATATTCTGTTACACACATACTCATTGAGTCTGTCTTAAGATATCTTAGATGACACAAAGCACTGTTCTGTTTTTATCCTTAAGTCTGTCTTTTATATCTTAGATGACACAAAGGCACTGTTCTGTTTTTCTCCTTTAGAGGCCAGTATATAGTCTTACATTTTCTGTGCATTTTGCCACTGCAAAAAATGTAGCAACAATAATATTTACAGCCACATTTTTCACCACAGAAAATGTTGAGAAGAACAAAGTCCTGAACATAGCTAATTATCTGAGCAAAATATTGCAGCAGAAGACTGTAAATTGCAGCGGAAACCCACAAAAAGTACTGTATGTCAGATTATAGAATTCCATGACACCAAGATCATATAGAAATGTCCCATCACATCTTCAATGCAACAGATGCAACAGATGTGGTTGGGCCACACTCTTCAGTACAATTTACTGGGAGCAGGTGACCACTCCAGCAACACACCTTCACCACAATGCACAAGGAATCTATTTCCTTCCCAGCATATACTAGTACCATGCTTAGGTGGAGAGAGACTAGACAAGGCAGTGACGTAACCAGGATTTTGATGCAAGGGGGCAAAGCCGAATTTTCATCCCCATTTAGAGGGCAAGGCCAGATTTTCATCCCCATTTGTCAATTTTTTGTCCCATTTTTGGTCATTTTAAGGACATTTTGCTCTCTTGTCCCTGAAAATTTTCTGTGGGGCACTCTGCCCCTGCCCCCTAGCTATGCCAATGAGACAAGGCATAAGTGCACCACAAAATGACACTGCCATGGGTGTGAACAAGCCACCTTTCATTCCCAATTCTATTACCTCCACGACCCATTATTCAAAATCGCGCACTGTGATTTGTTGAAACGCGTCACGTGAAAGCCCATTAATTAGCAATAAAGTGGCCAGGGCAACAAACTTTATGTTCTTCTCGTATCACAGCGCACAGCAAAACGCGATGCAGTATATTAGCGTTGTTACACATTCTACGCAAAGCATTACGCTTGGTTATGCGTTCTGCAATACTCGCTATCACTTACGCTTTGGCTACGCGTAGGCTCTCCACCTTCAGGTAAACAACTTGAAATATTTGGGCAAAAAATGTGATCTTTTCTCTTTAAATCGCACTATTTTGTGGTAATAGAATAGAAATAAAGGGTGCAGCATTATCCTTTACACGCAAATAATGTGTCCTTGGCAGTAAAAACGTTTAAATAATGCGCCTCACCCATTATTTACGTTTTTACTGTCTCAGACACATTATTTTCATGATAAAGGATGATGCATTACCCTTTATTTCTTAAGTCAAAGTCGTGTCACTCTGGCAACATACCCTTTAAGTGTAAAATTGAAAAATCCTTTTGAAAAAGTTCCGAACTGGTCAGCAACTTGGCACTCACCTTCATGTATTTTTATGCATTAACCATAATGTATATATCTAGCAGATATACATTATGCATGCTATGCGTTCTGCCTGACCATGGTCGAAAATTCAGGCGAGACAAAAAATCATCAGAATTCAAAGTGTGTCCACTGGCCGGAAGTAAGATAGCAATCCTACTATCAGATGTTGTTATTGCTGAATAATATGTGATGACATATCATGTGTTTACTGTAAATGGATCAAAATGACCTGAAGACTGAATAATATGTGATGACACATCATGTGTTTACTATAAATGGATCAAAATGACCTGAAGACTGAATAATATGTGATGACATATCATATGTTTACTGTAAATGGATCAAAATGACCTGAAGACTGAATAATATGTGATGACATATCATGTGTTTACTGTAAATGGATCAAAATGACCTGAAGACTGAATAATATGTGATGACATATCATGTGTTTACTGTAAATGGATCAAAATGACCTGAAGACTGAATAATATGCTATGACACATTATGTGTTTACTATAAATGGATCAAAATATAAAATGACCTGAAGACTGAATAATATGTGATGACATATCATGTTTACTGTAAATGGAGCAAAATGACCTGAAGACTGAATAATATGCTACGACACATTATGTGTTTACTGTAAATGGATCAAAATATAAAATGACCTGAAGAAAAGAAACCACCTGACTCCAGAGTTTAATATTGGACTGTATGTGAAAGTGCTTACCCAGTATAATGGCAGTAATGTTGGACTGTATGTAAAAGTGCTTACCCAGTATAATGCCAGTAATGTTGGGAAGGGGGCAAACAAACAAAAGAAAAAATGCTATGAGTCTTTATCTAGATCATTATTAGGCTACCTACTAAAATACAAACATACCTTTTTATGTTTCAGTGTGATGTTTTGTTGGATTCCTAATGTCATCTGTTGAAGTGTCAGCAAGCAACTTTCACCATTTAGTGTAACAGGTCCATTCTCACTATTCAACAGATAAAATCACACCCAGGTCATTATATAAAGCCATGTCTTTATATTTACGTTCATAAACCCGCAATCTACTGACATCATACCTGCCTAGAATGGCCAAACAGACTAACTGCCATTAGTACACCACATCAAATGAAAAAAAAAACTTGTCTCCAATGTGGAACAAAATAATAGCTGCCATTGGTTGTAAAATTATATGTAAAGTAAATCTTTGGGTATATTTTATTCAACCTCACAGAAGACATCTTATACTTCCCATAATGCATTTCTCACATTTCAATTTCCATAACTGATTTGTTAGTTCGTGGAAACATGAGTCGATAGTGACAAAATGTACCTCAATGAACAGAGCACATCTAAATCTTGCAAAATGTGTTTATTTCATGACTATCAACCCATGTTTAACCAGTCTATTCTCAACATGAAAACAACAGGAAACCAGTACAAAGTAATGGGAGTGTTCAAGGTCATTCAATTTGAAATTCATACTCCATCTGTGGAAGATATTTTTCAAATCTTCCACAGAGGTAGAATCTTAAATGGAATTGCCCAATCTGTGTCCAAACAGTTTTGATCACAGTGTTGCCATACAAAATCATTGAAAACCAAAATGTCTGCAATTGAATCTGCAATTCTATACAAAATGTCTGTGTTTCTTAGTAAACGTGGCTTGTATATGAAAATATCTAGAATCGTTTGGGTAAAAATGCAGAATGGAACAGAATGCATTAAAATTTATTAACTGAACTCAAAATTGAGGATTTGTCACACAGCAGCTATTTTAGAAGTAACCATGCTGGATTCTTATGACAAAAATATGTTTGCCGAGCCCCAGAATGCAAAGATGGAAACAAACATCTTCTTTTTGTACCAATTTGGTAGATGGAGAAATCTCACAGAATTCATAAATCTGGTTTAATTTGGATTTCTGATTCAGAGTATGGGAACAAAGGTCAGACTCTGATTGGTAGCAAATATGCCATATTTTGCAACATAACTCAGAGTGCATAAATGATTATAGTTCCATATATCATTTTTAACTTGACTTTGTTTCTTTTTGAGAGAGCATCTTAATATCAGCTTCACAGTATATGTCTAGATTGTATTTTCAGTCAAAGACACATAATTAGATTTTGTAAATTTTCTATTTTTGGAGACACATCTAATTGCAATGCAAATTCCTAAGACACAGTTTTTACAGTGTACCAATCAACATCAATCCAAACCAGAGCAGATTCTAACGCATGGTATAGACCATCCTAATATTTGCATGCAACAAACTTAGTGAGCATCCTGCCTATTTTCTTGCCGTGTATGGTCAATATTTACCATCATGTCATGTCCCAACTAACGTTGTTTAGTTTAGGACGAGATGACCTCTGAAAATTCACAAGATAAATGTCACAGAAATCCCAATTCATACATAAGTGAAGATAAAATAAATCTTAACTATCTTCCTTCTCAATCTTGTAAGTACTTCAGTTTTTTTGTCATTGGCGGATTCATCTTCAGTAGTTACTAGTTAGCAACATTAACACAATCTGATATCAGCTATCTTCAGTAGATAGCAACATTAACACAATCTGATATCAGCTATCTTCAGTAGATAGCAACATTAACACAATCTGATATCAGCTATCTTCAGTAGATAGCAACATTAACACAATCTGATATCAGCTATCTTCAGTAGATAGCAACATTAACACAATCTGATATCAGCTATCTTCAGTAGATTGCAACATTAACACAATCTGATATCAGCTATCTTCAGTAGATAGCATCATTAACACAATCTGATATCAGCTATCTTCAGTAGATAGCAACATTAACACAATCTGATATCAGCTATCTTCAGTAGATAGCATCATTAACACAATCTGATATCAGCTATCTTCAGTAGATAGCAACATTAACACCATCTGATAATGAGCTATCTTCAGTACATGGCAACATTAACATGTTCTGATAGCAACACTACACTTTCTGATATCAGCTATCTTCAGTGGAACACTCTTGTCAGGTGCAACTTTTGATTTGGATGATAACATACTTTCTGGTCCTAAATCTCCATCATTGTTAGTTTAATTTTCACATATGAGGTATTAAGGACAACATATTCCATAACAAAATGTATTTTCAGATGACAGCTTATAAAATTAAAACTGAGTAGTTACTTTTTGTGCCACATGAATGTTGAGTATCAAAACTCATACCCCTAAAGATGGGGTCAATTTTTCAAGATTGCATTGGGTTAATGAACTATGTCATAGTACATGAGGCTGTTGTTGATATCATATAGGCCTATATTTTAAGGCAACAAGGTGTTATTTTGTCTGACCCAGTAGCCTATATTTGTTTACAATATTCAGATTTAGTAAATGCAATCCCAGGTTACATTGTACAATTCACATCATTATTAAAGTCACATTCACATCATTTAAGTTCAATTGTTTCCTTAAATTTTGTTTTGTAATGACCCTATAGTTTGATCAGCTCGTCATCGGTGGGTAATTACATTGTGTATTAATATTAATATATTTTGTTTTGAGAATTTTCTTGTGACATCTCGCAAAAAGCTTCACAATTTTAATTGAACTCCCATTTTGTATGCTTCTCTTTAACACGCAAAATATAGACCAGACATGTCAACTATATCACTCTTAGCATTGGTCTACTTTTCAGCATAGTGGTAAAAGCCGAGAGGTCGGTGCGTAATGCAGTTGATGGATGGCTTGCCTCAGCTTCATAACCACATATCCAGTAACATGATTGACAAACATACCATTTTTAGTTTGTTAACATGATTGACAATCAAAAGAAGGCGCCATAAAAATATTTTATATTCTAAGAACCCTTAAATCCATCATGCTGATCATTCCTCTGAATATCATTTATCTTAATCTAATTATGGCGTGTCCGTCCGTCCGTCCCTCTGTCCAGCGGCGCTTATCGTGTTCAAGCGGTGCGTTATCAGCGTTTCGCGGTGTGACGGGGTGTGCGATCGGAAAGCATAACACTTGACAGGTGCATCTCAAGACATGATTAACATAAAATCATCAGTTATGGTAAGGCCTATATAACCCGATTGAATTGACGGCCTACATCCAGATACTACTAGAATCTCGGGGTATTTTTGGGTCCTTTAATGTGGTAGCAGGACAGGGCTTGAAAGAGGCGAACGATCTGGGTTTTCAGATTATGGGTACCGAAATAAAGCGCCACAGCTACAAAACAGTTGATTAAGTTGTGAGAGACGTATATCGTAGTAGTTTGAAAGGTCAGGACAAGTATTATGGGTAACGGTGTTATAGGTAATTAGAGATAGGCCTATCACAAGAACCGCGAAATCTAGTATAATATATTCTTGTAGACTTTAAACAGTTTCACACTTTTACAAGTCTGTTTGGCAATAACGTCTCTAGGTAACTAGTGGCCTACTTTTGCAATGAATACATTTGGGGTTCAGGTGCGAGCATACTAAAAATCATCACCTGAGTATTTGCTTTCATTTTGAAAAGTAGATTCCAAGAAAAAATATACAACTTGCATATCTGTTACAAAATTTGTCATAAAAAAGATGCTTTTACCTGAATTAGCTCCACTCAGGTGCATTCATAATATGTCATCAAGTGACTATAGGGACTGATGCTCACTATGATGTGACACTTGATCAATCAAGCAAAAGGAGTACAATGTCACCAAAATTGTGTCTGAGTTGTCATGGTTATGAGGTGATTTTCTATGTAAATCCCACCATTCTTTATTGTGTTAATATCCTGTGTTTTCAACCATACTTTTGTCTTCCTTATGTCACATTTTCATGACTTTTTACATCAATTAAAGCTTCTTTTTTTTTTAATAATGCAAACATTCACAAATTCACTTTTCACGACACTGTCGTAATTTTTGAGTCTTGATTGAGTTGCATTTAAGTTTATCATTTAAATGGACACAAACCGGTTGATATGTAGGCCTACTCTCTATTAAAGTTAACTAAAATGAAATCTGTAAGAGATGTGAATATCGTGGACATCAAAGACAATCAGTCGTTAGTTCCATTCATTGTCGACAAAACAGGTGACATGTGCCCTCTATAAACACTACTCATGATAACTGTGACATGAGGGATGAGAGTATCATGGACATCAGATACAATCTATCATTCGTTCCGTTCATTGGCGACGAAACAGGTGATACGTGCCCTCTATTAAAACTAATGAATTCTATATTACCCCTCATCAGAGTGAAAACTGATACCTCAATTATCAATAAACAGGTTTGCCCTGGCAAACATTGGTTGGTAATGGAACACAAGTTAACTAATGCGCTTGACTGGTGAACGATTTAACTGAATATGCTTGGATACGGAGTGTCCGATGAACGATTTGCTTGGGTACGAAGGGTCCGATGAATGATAATGAGTGTGTGCAAAGAAGCAGGTTTAGGAACTCAAATAGAGTATCACATAATGGTCAGATTTATAAATCAAAACTTGAATTTCACAGCTAAAGAAAAGCAATATCATGATGAAACAGTGGTGCTTAATCCTTGGTGCGTCACCATTCATACATAAAACGGCAAATTACACAAACAAAAATGGTAACAACAGAAGAAGAAAGACAGACTCGTGAGAAAGCATACTTTTTTTTTCTTAATGGGTGGTTTTAAAAGACAGATGAAAAAGCACCTAAATTGAGTAGAGCTCATTTGGGTATTTCTTTTAATGCGGAATTGAGAAAACTATTTATATAAAAATGTGTTTCTTCATACCCATCAATTTTACTTCAAACTAATAACAGAGCTTTTTTTTTTTTGATCAATGATGTAAGTAATTCCTATTCAAATGCTGAATGCTACAGGTCAGAGGTTTTTTTCCCTTCAAAATTCAAACAAAAATGAAATTTTATTTTGAACCTATGAATCCATTCAAATGACTTCAAGCATAAAGTTTGACCGTTCTTATTTCAGTAACACATCTAAATGAAGATGTGTAGTAATAAATCTAGCACTTCAATAACAGCATAGAATAACATGTAGTGTGTGTTACTGAATGCGTTGTATCTATCAGATGATGATTGACCATAGATTAAATGGTGAAATCCTATTCCATTTATGTTATTGGTCTGGACTCTGACGAAGCTTACAGGATTGCTTAATCTTGGCTTTGTGATTGCAATATGTTATTGCTATATGAAGGGGTTATTCCGGCCTATCTTGTTATCGGTCTAGACCTAGCTCAAACTATTGCTTAATCTTGACTTCAATAAGTAATTAATATAAAGATCTTTAAATTATACTTTTAAAAATTCAAAAACATTAAAGTAGAGGACCAACTAATGAACTAAAAGAGGATATTTGTGGCCTAAAACAGAGCCAAAGAAGATGGCATTACAACTTTTGGTAAACTTTGTCTCCGATTGTCTGTCTCATCTTCAAGTACATTAATGATAACCTAACCAGATGTTAAGTAGTCATAGATAATTTGTGTCTCCCAATCTGTCTAATATACTGGCCCATCATCACTCAATTCACTGTTATCTGTCTCGTCTTCAGGACAACCTAAATACAGAGCTATGGGTTACTTAACCTATGTGTCCACACTGACCTTATATCATTACAATCTCTCAGGACAAGGTTCTTTAACCCCAATATTATGTGTACTTATAGAATGACCTTTGATTCCATGAGTACTAAAACTCATACTCCAAAACATAAGGTCAATCTTTGAGCTGTCACTATTGAATGGGATTATTGAACTATGCATTAGGATTGAGGCCATTTGGCTCATCCTGAATGCTAGACATCTAAGACCACAAATATATAAGAGACTCCATGCAGAGATAACTAGCATATCAGTTGGTAGTGATGATAGTCAAGATGAAAACCTACACCAGATGGTCCCGATTCTTGCTTCAAGGGAATTCCTGTGATTTCTTAGAATCAGAACTCATCTCTAAGCTTACTGACTTTTGGCATGGATTTCAGGGTCTATGGATTCACTAATAATTGACCAAGTACTTCATTTAGAAAATGATATTGATATTTTTAGATTGCCTTTATAAATGTGGTACATACGCTTAGGAACCGGGGGGCTTGGTCGGGGGACTCAGTCCCCCAATAATTCCAGACGAAGAAAAAAAATGTGATCATATACCATGTGTTTTTTACCTTAGTTTTCGCTAAATTTCATGAAAAAACCCTCAGGCACCCTCCGGATGGATCACCAACATTTGTATTTGTTGTTTGGTCAGCCCATCCAATATTGAAAATCTTTCAAAGCCAATGTGGTAGATCTTTAAGGTATAAGATGTTCAAATGAACTGCTTGTAACCATGTAATAAGTCATGACTTATGAAATGATATGACTTACTGGGTGACTTGAGTAGCATTTGACCACATTGAATTTACTTATGTTTCAAATTATTAGTACCTTTTTATTGCATACAGCATATAAATAATATTAACACATAAGAGAGCCTTTTACATTCTTGAAAAATTATCACCACAAAAATTACAGTAACATCATCACCTCTTTAATATTTGTGAAAAAGATCACCACAAAAATATCATCATCTCATCAGCAGCACCTCATTAATCAGATACATGATACTAGCAGTTAAAAGGTTAACTTAATGAGGTAATGATTGAAGATGATCTATGGAAGATAGCCATATGCCATGTGTCTACAGATATGGCTACACTGCTCCTCCACTGCAATACATTTGTCTCTATTCAGCAGCTCCACTTTTGGTGATGATAAATATAAACAGTTCGATTAAGGCATGTCTTACTCCTCCCCAAAATAAAACAACATATTTTCTTGCTCTGCAAAACCCAGTATCACAACACCAAAATATCTGAAAATGCACCCTGAAAACAAGCACATCCCTTACCATGAAACAGGTTAAAGTTTGTTCAGCTATATAAGGCGGAAAAAATGAGACTCATGCATGACACTGTCTTATTGATTTGCACGCTGTTGGGCGCAATGCTTACGCTTGGTGTGCGTTGAGTAATGCGTGACTAGTGCACGCTTTATGTGAATATGCACGAGCGTGAGTTGGACTTTACTGATGCACGCAGTAACAGAAGCCTTATATAAACCGAACAAATTGTAGCCCTTCCCCTAACATATAGCACTGAAATGATTAGGGCCTAGTCCCCCCTATATACTTCACTGCTGATAGATATATTAAACATCTTGACCATTGTCTCCATATGTTACCTTACCCCTCCCCCATCCAACCAGCAGTCCTGTTCTCACTACCCACAGCACTCAAATGGTTACTTATTTCATTGGCAAGACCGATATAACATCTAGACCATTATCCATTGATATGATTCTTAGCCCTCCCTCCCCTCTCCCTCCCAATCATCATTCCC
Source organism: Amphiura filiformis (assembly GCF_039555335.1). Classification (NCBI taxonomy): domain Eukaryota; kingdom Metazoa; phylum Echinodermata; class Ophiuroidea; order Amphilepidida; family Amphiuridae; genus Amphiura; species Amphiura filiformis. The sequence goes on along the minus strand of NC_092641.1, from coordinate 2,919,325 downwards.
TTTCAGTGACTCCGGAACCAGGGGGGCAGCCTCTCCCTTTCTCATAATACTACTCACAGCACTCAAAGGGTTATCTACTTTATCCCTGATAGACCTTTTACTTCTTGGCCATATGGTCTCCATTGATAATGATGCCACCTTCCCCCTGGAGGGCATTTAGATATGTTTGCTTTGATGGACACAGTCAATGGTTATCAGGTCACCTCAGGTCATGCTGAAGGACATGTGTATAGCAGATTTGTTTTCATATGCATCAATTTTTGATATAAAATTGTGGAAATTTATCTGGAAAGTCAATTGAGGTGTTATTGGCAATTCTGTAATGATGATGATATTTTAATCACAATTGTATCCATTTTATAATGCATAACCTGGGTGGTATAAAAATCTGTTTTATTTTTTTATTATTTTAGCATGATTATGTGTGGTTTCGAGTTGAGGTAAAATCTAATGCTGAAGATTCAAGAGTTTCTTCTTCCAATAAAAATTATTAACAAAATATTATAAACAATGGAATACAGCCCTAAATAAAATGTAATAAACATGATCACTGGTGATCACTGATCAGGTGATAGAGTCAGAGATTTTTCAATGGACATTACTATATTACATTACCATGATTTCACCACCCATCTACCTCAGTCTGGCCTGGAGGAGGAAATACATGTATGTTGGGAGGGATAAATGTAAAAGAGAGGGGAGGTCATCTTGCCTGCGCCCAGCTATAGACAATATAATGATACATCTTCTCAACAACAGACCAAGCATGCAAGCCCACAGGCCAATAATTACCATGGTTATTTATCAGATGAATGAGGATGCTACCAGCATGACCAGGTCATTCTTACATTGGTCTGTCTGCTGTGGGGTTTGACATGGGGTTTGACCTGGGGGTGAGCATGCAAGCCCACATGACAGTGATCATCATGGTTATCATACGATGAATGAGGATGCTACCAGGTCATTCTTACATTGGTCTGCTGTGGGGCTTGACCTGGGGTGAGCATGCAAGTCCATGGGACAGTGATTATCATGGTTATCATCAGATGGATGAGGATCATCTACCAGGTCAATCTTTGGAGTTTGACCTGGAGTCAGAGTGAGAACACAAGCCCAAAGTAAAGAAGGGCATTTATCATACCACTAAGGGAAACATGAAAGAACACCGCCAACCTGATATATTTTCGTATCTAGTCAGTGAGTACGTATTTTACGCTTTATATCTAGTCAGTGAGAGCGTATTTCGCAAGCCCGTTACGCGTGTACGGCGAGGTACGCGTATAAAGGCGATTCAGCGTAAACCGGTGCGTAAAATGCACGCAATCTGTAACACGCGGAACAGTCATCTTTTTTTGTAATGTTTTTCCTATTTAGCAGCAATTAAAATGTTTAAAAACGTAATTATTTCAATATTTAGAATGACTTAGTGGTATGATAAATTCGTTATTAGGTTCAGCGTCGGTATGGTACGGGAAGTTATCGTGCGCTCAGTGTCATACTGGGTTCAGCCTTGGCTTCACCCAGTATGACACTTCAGCATGCGATAATTTCCCACCATACCTCCGCTTCACCTAATAACTAATAACATCATGGTTTCATCTCTCATACACCCCCGGGATACACCCCATCCTGGCCTGAAGGGTGCATGTGTAAGGAGGGACAAAATGGTTATCATATTAGATGGATATGAGGTCGAGGATGTTCATCCCATGTTACCAGGTCAATATTGTCTTGGTCTGCTATAGGGTTTAAACTGGGTGTGACATGTCAGAACATGGCTACCATGGTTGGAAGGAAGGGTAATCAGAAGTTAAAATATCTGCAGCAATAGACCCGCCATGCATGCCCAGGCTAATTGTTGTCATTGCTATACATGATAGGCCCTAAATGGTCTTCTGCTAACTTGACCATGTCATGGTTTGACCTGCAGGGGGACATGTCAGGAGGAAGGGTGTATCATGTCTATAACTACCCAATTATAGCCCCACCACATACATGTATGCCTACTGGGTCCAATGGCAATCACAAAGCAATCAGAGGGTTGGACAAGAAAACATGTATCGCTATCGGCAAAACATTTCAACTCTTTGAAGTTGTCAACCACAAATGAATCCCATCATTTTGAACAATTTTGTTTAAAATCACTAATTTCAACTCATTGTTAAGGTTATATTGGAGGAAGGGGAAAAGTTGCTTCAACTTAAAGCTATTTTATACACCTACACAAAAAGGTTAAGGCTGACATGTTGGTATTTCTGATGAAAAGGCTTTTGTAGCAATGATCAACCACTATATCTGTCTGCTGCCACCAATCTTGGAGTATCTTCTATCCTTCAGTTCTGAAGTCCAATCATCTGCTGAACTTTTCCTGGCTTGGTGATTTTGTGACCTAGCCCAGTGTGACACATCTCAAGTGACACCCCTATTTGGGATCTTTAAACCGCTCAATTGGGCATGAGGGGGCCAAAGTGAATTTGGTGGCAAAATCAACAAATTTTGCACAAAATTGCTTCAAAAAAGTGGTAATTTTTGAAATTTGGGTTTTTTGCCTTAAACTTGAAGGGGCGGGGCAAGAAAATACTTGTGGAAATGGTCCTTGCCCCCCCCCCCGTAGCGCCAACACTGTTCCACTCACAAAAACCAGCCAGGGCTTTATCATGTTTATGTGTTATTCAACAAAGGACAATATTTGTTGGCATAAGCGGGAAAATACCTAAACACTGGAGTGTTGAATGAGTCAACAAATTGTTCCCCCATGTTTAGGAAGGGGGCATGACCTGCCCATATGTTATGAGGTGAATACAGTCAGCGCTGGGTTATAGGCAGTATATCAAACTCTGTTGGGTAAATTGTAACTGTTTCAAACAAATCAGGGACTATCTGCAAAGTTCATGATAATTTATAGGATATAGAGGTATATCATGAATACTTTGAAACATGTAGGCCAGGAGAAATTCCGGCATGCATCCCCTAAAATTCCCAAGAACATAAGGAATTAAGCCAAACTTGAGACAAATCATTTCAGTGAATTCTAGCCTCTGTCTCCCCCAGGTCCGGGGTGGGGCAGATTTTCAAAATGCAGACCTTTTGAAGAGAAATCTTCATTCTGGCCAAAAGTAGACCTTTACCCTATCTCCTCTGCAATTTATTTTTGATCCTATTTTTAACAAATTTCACAGAAAGTTCATGATTTGGGTTATAGGCCTGTTTATCAAAAGTTTTGACACTTTTGGACCAATTTTGCAGATTTGGGGGTGGGGAGGGTCTCCCTGGCTACGGGCCTGGCCTCCCCCAATTAATAATCCTGGATCTGCCCATAGAACCAGAAATGAAGAGGTGAAACCAGAAGAGGAAAATGGAAATTATCAATACAATGAAAGGAAGATTAGATGCATAATGCAGGAAAAAAAACTTAGTTTGTAAAGTAAATTACAGTTGATTCTTCAATGTGTGTTGCACTTCATTTTCTAATGTACTTCTTCTGCATGCATTCACCAGTAGCTTTCTTAGCCTTTGTGACCCAGATTCCCATTCATTTATCATATAGGCCTACACCAGACAATATATGTGACACATACACCAGACAATTATGTGACACATAATGAAACTGAGAAATACTATCACAACATTATTGTCACAGAAGTCAAAACTAAACGTGAAGATATCTAGTTCATCTGTGACATCTCATATCTTAGGACTACAAACAACTGATGGGTAAAATAGTTTGTGTTTAGTTCGAAAGCCCAACGTTTTACCAGTGATGATGATGTTTAGTCATGATAGTTCAAATAACAGAATCTACAATAGACACATTTGATGAATAGCTCATTGCAAAAATAAATGATTTGGTTTCACAATAAGTGTAATCTGTTTGTCGGTTCTTTTCATCAAGCATTGAAGACATGATGTAGGACAACATATGTCATTAATATGATATCAAAATGTTTGATTTGGTGTCTGATGTTTGATAAATTGTACCTTGTGCATCATGATATTTGCGAAAGGTTTCAGATTCATCTGAAGTCCATCTTTTTGAGGTGCCCCAATGGAGCTAGGGTGTCTGGAGGTTTGCTCTCTGAGAGAACCTCACCATTTCTGACCATTTCACATAAATTATTTTTGGATAATCTGATGGGCATGGTCTGATCAAAAGGCAAATGTTTCTTCAACTGAGGAAATGTCATGGAAACCATTGTGTTGCTATGGAATTATAATCAATATTTCAGAAATATTTTGGTCAAATGATTCAGGAAATTGGTTGAAATGGTGATCAGAAGTTTCTAAAAACATGGCTGAAAACTTTCATCAGTAGCAGAGTATATCATAAATACATCAAATGCCTTTGTTTGACCCTTGGAGAGTGGATACATGTATACATTTCAATGGCTGATCTATTTCAGACTATAAATTCCCCTTAGCAATTCTTGTAACACACAATCAGTGTTGTCAAAATACACAAAATTGTACAATTTCAAACAAGTCATCATAAACACTAAACACAGCAGTGTAGGTCAATGTTATTAGATGTATGCAAGTGTTCAATGTTTATTTAGCCTATTACCTTCTAAAAAAACTATAGAAATAATTGACTGATCAAAGCAACTGCCCCCAAGTCATTTCTGACTGGACTTCTATGGGAATATCACTTTTCATATTTTAATTGCAATGGAATAAAGCCAATGGTAGAATAGAGCTGAAATGAATCTCAGGGGAGCCAAACATCAGAAAATTTGCCTAAATCTGAAACATTTGGCAAAAACTATTGGAATTACTGCTGTAATTTAGTTGTTGGAGGGGCAACTGGGGTCAGGCAAAGTCTAAATACCCTCCATGCCCTCCAAGCCCCGTACTGCTAATCCGCAAATGAACACAACATGGAGCCAGAGCAAAAAGGGTGGACAAGGGGACGATCAACAACCCGCCCTATGATTTTGAAGAGGTTTGAACCTGAAGCATTTTAAAATTATTGTTAATTTTTGGTGTATTTTCCTGCAGCCTCAAAAAGGGATAAGGATGACTTCATTCAATCTCATACCCAACTGAATGCACCCAAGCATCAAAATACAATACAATATTTGTGTGAACTTAACTTTGCCCTTACAATTGAGACTATTGAGGGCACTAATGAGTGTTAGTTTAACCAGACAATAAAACCAGGACACCCTTCAAATTCAAAGTCAATTTCTGACCTAAATTCTCTGAGGTATTGGATTTCATCATCATCCCTCTATCTCTAGGTGTGTTTAGACGGTAGCCTACATTTGAATGTTACTTACAAGCGAGCCAGCAATTAAATTATGCTACAAGCGAGTGTGTGTCCACACGGGACTTACTTGTAAGCCAACTCACTTGTAAGAGTGACCTTCACTGGTCAATTATGCCATGATTATGCACAATCAGAATAGGATTAGGTCATCAAGGTCATGCTTACAAGCGAGCTAACATGCAAGTCTTGTTCACACTGGCCTTACATTTGAATGTTACTCGCTACATGTAAGATATCTTACATGTAAAATCGTCACTTGTAACTTGCATGTAGCTACATGCGAGTGCGTTTAGACGGGCACTACATACAAGTTTACATTTGAATGTAGTTACAAGCGACTTTACAAGCGACCGTCTGAACAAGCCTAATGTCTCAGGAGATCATTTAAAACTGGGCTGTAAATTTATAAACAATAAATTGAGCTTAAGTGTTCTTACAATGATGCCTGTCATCACACAATTGCCACATATTTAGGTGTAAAGTGCAGCTTTAAGCCCATATTTATACAACTTTTGCACCATATTTCATCAGTTCAGGTTAAATATGGCAAAAATTTTCGGGCCCTTCACGCGCATACTATTAACATATTCTGTCGCCAAAAGGTGCTGGGTTCACTATACTCCAAGATTTGTTTTCCCGATCCCCTCCCCCCAATGTCATATTACGACACTGAATAAATTGTGGTGTACCCTTCCCATGACTTTCTATGCTGTTATGCAGGATATTCTAATATTTGTTTCAATTTTCAGATGCATGTTAAAAGGATAACTTTATACTGCACAGAATCAGGTTATTGAGATGAGGGCTACTTTCAGTGACAAAAATTTATTGAAAAACAGCCCAAATGTTTGGTCGAGACACCCACTGGCAACTGTAGATGTCATCATGGCATTTATCTTTATGGCAAATAACATACGATGACAGCTTTATAGATAAACAAAATATTGCTGTGGATTTAGGAAAGTTCAAGTTTTTAAAAATATTGTTAAAATTGCAAACCTCTCCTAAGAACCACTGCACCAATACTATGCATGTTTGTACTCATTTGAATGCATTTGATGTGCAGACTCCAAATATGGTAATGTCAATAAGGTAGTTTGACATTTTCTTTAAATTTGCTAACAATTCAGATTTTCAGCCAAGGCATAAGATTTACTAGGGTTCTGCAGAGAGGAGGTTGGTTGGGTTATGTTCATGTTTTGGGAATAAAATGTTTGTGGCATTGTAAATATTGTGATTATGATTTAAGTGGTCATGTTCATGGTAATAATTTTATTATTAGGTATGCAGTAATATTTGCTGTAAATAATAGACCAATACTGAAACATTGGTAAATGGAGACAAACATTTTCATTTGGGTTGAGTTATTTACATGTATTGTAGACCCAGAAAATCTTACCTGGTGTATGTCAAATTAGCAGAGCGTCAAGATGTACATGAAAGAAAAGAAAACAAGACAGAAACAATATATTAGAATCGTACATATCAGTATGAAAGAAAAGAGACAGATATAGAAAATATCTTCAAATCATTTTAAAGCACAACATTTACAATTCAACAAACAAAACTTTACAATGTTTGCACCCACTCACTCCAATGTTATTATGTAACCAGGACTTTTTCAGGGGGGGGGGGGGCAATGCAGCTTCCAGAGGGTGGCAAACTTTGATGAAAAAGGTCAAAGATTTTGCTAATTTCTACCTAATTATTACCCTTAATGATTATAATCAGTTACATAATGCAAATACATAATGTATAAATACTTGAATAAACTGGGGTCAGCAAAAGGATGACAAATTAGACCCAAAAAGTGGGATCACCTTTGGGCTACACCCTTAAGAGTTAACCTACCCCTTCAAGTGAAATACTATAAGATCACCCAAAGTTCAAAGGCTTTGGCAAAGCCTTCCTAACAGCTCTAAATCCATATGTCTGGACTTGATAGGGATAAAATGACTGCAGAAACCGCATTACATCTAGTTATCATTCACACCCAGTAACTCCTCTGTGATTCTTTTCTTTTCTTTGCATACCAAAAAATGTTATAACATCGCTGCCTCATTACAGTATTTACAATTAACAATTTAAGAGACTCACAAGGACTAACTGCCCTGATATTTAAGATTTTGTGTACTTTTTAGCCCATTCATGGCAATTCTCATCACATTTTGCTGTACTTGAAAGTTGCCAAGGCGGGCCCCTTGCCCTCCTTTGCACCCTTGATTTTTTTTAGTAGTAGACCCCTCCCTTTAGATGTGGTGGGGTGGAGGAGGTAAACTATACTTCATTCAGTACATGTTCAGTGGCAGTGATGAATTGGGTCATATGGTTGGTCACTGGGTGCAGAGGTATAGGTTTGAGTCATCTGATGGATGAGTGGATGGGGGAGAACACTACACCTGGTGGAGGGGAAAGAGCACCGAGCCTGATTTGAGGGACACTGCCCCTCCCATCTATACACACTGAGTTATCTAATGGGTGGGTGGGTGGGTGGGGGAGAACACTAGGCCTGGTGGAGGGAAGGGGCACTAAAGTGAAACACACTGCATGCCCCCTCTCATCTACAGTCAGTCTACTCTGAAGTACAAAGAACCGACGCGGACGCACATATTGTGCTGACTTTGAAGGCACGCATACCTGCAACAGAGACGCAGCACTACGCACTATTAACGCGCTGTATACGTGTGCGTTGTCACTTTGTACTTCAGAGTGGACAAACTGTATACACACTGAATCATATGATGTGTGGGTGGGCGGGGATAACAATAGACCTGGTGGAGGGGATGGGGGCACTGATTGAGACACACTATACACACTCAAATGATGATCCATCTTTGGTTCATCTATACAATAAACACCTTTTTTTTCATTGACTCCCCCTGGCTGAGTAGTTTCTTGCAGGGCTTGAAATAAGGATTTCAGATCCAGGAGCAATTTTGGGTGTTTTTGTGTAAATATTGCGCCTGGTCTATACAAATACACACAGTTCTGTTTCAGAACCAGGGGCATTTTGCCTTTTAGCAGGGGTAAATTTGCTCCTTGCTCCTGCTTATTTCAAGCTCTGGTTTCTTGGCCATACTGGTCTTTATACCACAATATTAAGCAAAAGCTTACTGCATCTTCTCAAAATAAGGTGCATATCACACAGGAGCTATTCCCTATATGATCTTCTCCATCACCAGACACTGTTCTCCTTTCAGCAGCATCATTGATGATGCCTTCAGGATAATGACCCCATGACCTCTAATCTGACCTCATGACCCTTAAATCCACCACCAATGGCACCAGTATTTACTTTCAATTCAAATGAAGGCATATTGTCATGGAAACTGTCTTTGTTGTTATCAATGTGGATATATCATGCTTTTAAAGTAATTTTTTTTCCTCCACCTTCAAAACTTTTGACTTTCTTTTCAAGATGTGAACTCCACAAACATGTTGATTGGGTTAATGACAATTTAAGTCTGGTTTAAAATCTTATTTAAAAATACTCATAAATATGCCGAGATGAATTTGGTGAAAAGCTTGTTGATTTATCATAAATGGCTGCTGCACCCATTAGCATGTATGTTGTACAGGAAGTTTTCTTTTTGGATCAGATGGGCTCCCATTACCATTGTGTGGTTTCCATGAACTTGGCTGGCTGCAGAATTCTCATCTGGGAATTCAACAAAGCTGCAAAAATAGTCCCAATCCTGTTATTTATGAGTTAATTTGGGTCATGAGGTCTAGCTGGATTTGCTGAGATTGATAACTTTGTTTTCACAGATTTGAACACAAGACAAATGGCAATTCAATCTTTCTACTGTGTGGGCGCATAGGCGCGACCTTTGTCCCACAAACGTCTATTAATTTGGTTTAACCACGACCTTCCATGAAATACCAGGTTCAACAGCAACTTAACCGAAGGACGACCTTGCTACCATTTACCATATCCGTTCAGACTGTAGCATTATTCACACGAGTAGGTGGTTGGTATTACAAAGAGTGGAACAATAATAGTTTTATGCGCTGAAACGTAAAGTGTAGTAACTGATATGTTTTCTGTAGTTCATCCAAAGACAAATATAAGTAAGAGTAATCATTATTTATTAAAATAAACAAAAAAGCAGCATATATAATCATGCCACGTAGTAAAAATTTTATAAAATCATACCCGCTGAAAACTGGAATCAACCAAAATATCCTATGTGGAGAACAGCGTTCAGAAACCTTGAGTTTACGTGACCTGACAAGCAGAGACATTTTGACCTGAAAACTTACTGAAATATCTTACCGTTATCAAATTGAAACTGATGGGCGGAGCTTATAGTTTACTTGTTGAAGTAAAAAAGGGTAAATTTAGTTAATATAAACCATTAACTAGGTTCAGACACCTTAGCATATTTGCTGACGCTGCAATCCTTTTCCAGGGCAGTTTTTCTGTAGAGAGCTGCTGGTGCACTCGAGACTAGCTCAGTCCTATGCAAGGTCGCGTGTTTTGTGGTATGGGTGATTTTGTAGTATTTTTAGTACAAAAAAAATCGGTCGGTGTGTATAACAGCCATCAAAATTCACGAAAAAAATACACAAAGTGTACAAATATATATGAAATCCATATAGACCGCTGCATAAATTGTGACTATTACAATTTTCCCGATTTTAACACTAAACCGCCGACGGCTGTTGCTGGTCCTATAGCGTAGCATGCAGGGGTTTGTAGAGGTCATCTGGTTTAATACGGAGTGGAATAGGAAAAGTGGACCGATAGTTTGTATTGGTGTCACTGCCAATGCCATAGTTCGTTCACCTTCAATCAATATGATAGCCCAAAAGTTGACACCATGTTAAAGAGGATGATTTTGTGTACCCAACACATTTAGAAGTCATCTTATGAGTGTATAAGTATATGGGGTTAAGACTTGTGTCAAGAGGGATGAGAATGTTTGATAACTTTGTTATCTCAGATTTGAGCATCAAGTAGGCCATCATTCAGTGTTGAGTATCCATGATGCGATTTAGGAGTACCTAGGAGGCTATCCTATTACCCCATGCCATCCATATTGGTATAATAGAAGAGTGGAGTCAGACAAAGAATGATTCATCAAAGGGAGGCCTGGGTCTTACCCCCTGATCATCCATTTTCCCCAAATACAGACCATTGTTATCTTTATATTTATTAATTCATATTTCTTGATGGTGATACCACCTCTGAAGCTGCTTTGTGTATGTACAATCAGAGACATGCTTTGTCTCATACCCTTGGTACAATGTTATACATACAATTTTGTTCAATAGCTTGTTATTCAAGATTACCCAAGTCCGTCGCCGAATCATCTGTTGCCCTAAACGGATACAAAAGCATCAGACTCTAGATACTGCCCCCCCCATTTCAGTGCTTCTGCCTCCACTAATCAGATAGGCCTACTGGACCTAAATCACAATGACCACAGATGAAGACCACACAATTGCATCTACTATCATGACCATCAGCCTCTGGTTTCATGCATCACCTACTTGTCATGTTCATGTTCAAGGGATGACTGCATGGATACGCCTATTTTAATAGACAAACAAATATCTAAGATCCTTTGATGTTTTAAACCATTAGCCTTTCAAGTTTAAGTTCAAGTTTAAGAATATCAAGGAGGATATTTCTGATTCAGCAAAATTTTTAATCTATCAAAATATGTGGGATGTGTAAACCTGTCTTTGGTCTATGGACGAAGTGTTTTACACAGGAGGGACTTGAACATTTACCTGACATTTGAAATTTGTCAGTGTTTGCCCAACAGAAAAATCAGCATATTTTGGTCATTCAATTCCTGCCCCCCCCCTCTAAGCCACTATTAGCCCCCCCCCCCTCCACTTCCACCCAATCTGAAGATTTCTGCATACATCTGCAAAAATATTTGATAAAAACATCTTTAAAACTATCACCTTGACACATATTTCAAAATATTGATCAGACTGTTTGAAATTTTGCCAAGAAAAAGCTCAAAGGTACCATTGATAGAGATGCTAAAATTCCTAACCCTATGGGTCATTGGTTGTCACAAACAGTAAGCTTACTAAACACACCCCGGGAAACACACAATGTCATATGTATATGTTTTGTATCAAAAGTGTATTATTGTGAATGTCAAAGCCAGTAAGCCTGAATGATATTGCAATTTATACACAGTGAAATTGTTTAAAAGTGTCCTTTCTTGGAGAAGCTTTATGAAAAGATTCAAGCTTTCTGTTTTACAAAAGTTTTACCCAAAAAATGCCACTGCACTTGTTTAGCCTGCCTACTGTAGCCTAGGCCTGATTGTTCAAATTGAAAAGACGGAAATTGCATGTATTTGTTTGTTTGCTTTCAATAACTTTCTTTGCAGTGTTGTCGTGGTAACAAGAGGTTTATTTTTAGAAAACTTGTGGTTGATATCGATGTCATATGAAACTGAATAGTTGAAAATCAACAAGTTCTATTTTATGATTATCAGAAGCATAGGTTAACGTTTTTGACCAAATAGAAGCATAGGTTAACGTTTTTGACCAAATAGAAGCATAGGTTAACGTTTTTGATCAAATAGAAGCATAGGTTAACGTTTTTGATCAAATAGAAGCATAGGTTAACGTTTTTGATCAAATAGAAGCATAGGTTAACGTTTTTGATCAAATAGAAGCATAGGTTAACGTTTTTGATCAAATAGAAGCATAGGTTAACGTTTTTGATCAAATAGAAGCATAGGTTAACGTTTTTGACCAAATAGAAGCATAGGTTAACGTTTTTAATCAAATAGAAGCATAGGTTAACGTTTTTGACCAAATAGAAGCATAGGTTAACGTTTTTGATCAAATAGAAGCATAGGTTAACGTTTTTGACCAAATAGAAGCATAGGTTAACGTTTTTGACCAAATAGAAGCATAGGTTAACGTTTTTGATCAAATAGAAGCATAGGTTAACGTTTTTGACCAAATAGAAGCATAGGTTAACGTTTTTGACCAAATAGAAGCATAGGTTAACGTTTTTGACCAAATAGAAGCATAGGTTAACGTTTTTAATCAAATAGAAGCATAGGTTAACGTTTTTGACCAAATAGAAGCATAGGTTAACGTTTTTAATCAAATAGAAGCATAGGTTAACGTTTTTGACCAAATAGAAGCATAGGTTAACGTTTTTAATCAAATAGAAGCATAGGTTAACGTTTTTAATCAAATAGAAGCATAGGTTAACGTTTTTAATCAAATAGAAGCATAGGTTAACGTTTTTGACCAAATAGAAGCATAGGTTAACGTTTTTAATCAAATAGAAGCATAGGTTAACGTTTTTAATCAAATAGAAGCATAGGTTAACGTTTTTAATCAAATAGAAGCATAGGTTAACGTTTTTAATCAAATAGAAGCATAGGTTAACGTTTTTAATCAAATAGAAGCATAGGTTAACGTTTTTAATCAAATAGAAGCATAGGTTAACGTTTTTAATCAAATAGAAGCATAGGTTAACGTTTTTGACCAAATAGAAGCATAGGTTAACGTTTTTAATCAAATAGAAGCATAGGTTAACGTTTTTAATCAAATAGATCAGAGGAAGGGGAGTGCACTCAAGTAATGTACACATGCTTGACCAAATTTTGCACTGCATCATATCAGTGAAAATAACCCCTGCAACTGAAACAACATTTTTGACCAAAGAGCCCTTTTTTGTGCTAGATTTGAGGACATGCTTTATAGCGATGTGTTTTCAACTTTTAACCCCTTCGGTAACAGCCCATGTTTTCACACATAATTATTTCTCATTATGGGGGCATCCTTGTTTGCTGGTGTTTACAAACGTATACATTCACAAATTAAAATGTACCCTGCTCCTACATCAGTCATGTCCCTCACAACTAAATCTAACAGAATCATATTACATAAGTATATCTTGGTCGGCCGGCGGTATTCTACAATTTCATAGCTCCAGATTCAATCAGCGTAACAGGAGATGGCGATCAAACATATCTAATTTCATTAAGAGATGTAATATTGAGAGAATTAAGACTCCATTAGGTTCATTTGTACACTGGGGATACTATTTATATGAAGCAAATGAGACCTGGTGTGATGTGCATAGAGATTATAATATGTGAAGCTTATCATATAACGGAATGAAACACCATTTTGAAAAATGAATGCAAAATATGATTATGGTCCCAAAAGAATAGGTGGTGGTTTGTAATATTGTGGACAGAAAATTCATAAACTTTTTGAAGTAAATTGATATAGAACAGGTTTTCAATTCTAGCGATGTATAGATGAATGAAAGCGAAAAACTACATTGAAGTAAATACAAAAGCAAACATTTCTCAAAATCCATCTGGCATGGGCAAGATGACCATTGGCTTCCTCGTGTTGTCCTTGAAATTCACCCCAGTGACCTCACTGACCCATTAAATACTATTATGTTATGATAACCATGATAACCTGGTCAACAGGTGATGACCAGTGTCCAGGCTAGTGACCTTGTCCTTATAAGGTCAATTGGCATCCTTGTGTGTAATTGGTAGATGTGGCTACCTGGTCAAAATATGTGGTCTCAAAGCATCTGGGAGATCATGATCTGGACGGTTCTTACATTATGCAGACTGGCAGACTGTGGCAGACTGGATTGTTGCATGTTCATGAAATACTTTTCATCATTATAAAACTGTAATTTTTTACAACAGTTGCTGTGTAAACAGGTCATACTTAATAATTGTATGCATTCAATTCAATTCAATTATTTAACAAAATACCCCTATTGTATTGAGCAATATATTTGGGTTGACCCTCATGCTAGGAATTCATCCTCTTGTGTTCCTAGTATTATAATGGATAATACGTAGTGTCACTAGGATCCATAACATGCTCATATATCAGGGGCACAGTTCTTTAACCCCAATACATTTGTACATTCATTGAATGACCTTTCAAAATATGGGGATAAAAACTCATACTCTGCAACTTCAGGTCAAATTTTGCACTATGATTGTTTAATTCAGGTTATTGGGCTATGCCATTGGGATGCAGTCATTGTGGTCCATAGTGTGTGGTGGCCTAGATTTATGATAAATAGGATGGAAAGTGGTTGTCAAATCTTAATAGTGTTAGTGACCCTATCACCCTACAGACTTTTTATTTGATGTAAAATATTTGATGTAACATATCTACCGTATTTTTTAAAATCTATTCCCATTCTATTTTCAGTATTTAAATGTTTAGGGGCTGTGCAATAATTATGAGCCCCCAGTGTGTGTGTGTGGGGGGGGGGGTAAAGTTCGAAACGGCTCGCCAAAAAAGTGCGTGCCCCCCACTCGGCCCGCCAAAAATTCTTTGCCTCCCCCCTTGCACATCCCAATTTACAAACCTTAAATGGTCTTGATATGATAAATGTTGCGAGCGCAGCGAGCAGGAAAATTTGCATATTAAAGCGTTTCAGTACCGTGCCGTTTTCCTAAGCCTTTTAGCACGTTTTATTCAAAAGAGCGCCCCATGAATGTGTGCCAAAAATCGCTGCCCCTCTCGGCTTGCCAAAATTGCTCCCCCCTCTCGGCTTGCCAAAATTGCCCCCCCCCTTTCGGCTCGCCAAAAATTTCCCCCTGAATTTTACCCTCACCCAGGGCTCATAATTATTGCACAGCCCCTTAAGTTCTAACGTATGTTTGATGACATAAAAACGATAATATATTTTTACCAGATATTATACGTATTCATATATCGATTTTACGTCAGACATTTGTTGTAGCTTGTTGTCTCGCTTTCCTTAATTCACACCAATTTTTAAGAACCTGCAACAATCTGTGGCAATTTGAGCCTGTATGACCCTGACATGACCTTGATAATTTTTGTCCACCATTAGGGGTAGTTCTAACCTGACATTACTACCACTAGTATACCAAATGGTATATTTTGATACTAGTCTCATATTCTAACCCAGTCTGCCAGTCTGCATAATGTAAGAACCGATGATCTGGACAAAGTCCTTAACTTGGATGTTATCCACAACCACCCAATTTTGTTGATGTTTCAAGCCATTATGTGATTTGCAAGCCGCCTTCAATTTTTCTTGAATTTCAACTTTTTACATGATTGTAATGCCCAATGGTGTACTAAAATGGTGTACCAATAGGCTACAGGGATATGCTCAAATTCTTGTCAATTTTTAATGCATTTTGCGCCCACTTTTCTCATTTTCACAGTTCCCCTGACAGCTTAAATAAAAATTATCAGAAGATGGAAAAAAAAAACTTCACAAGATATTTGAGGCCACACAAATGTGTTGAAGACACATCTTAAGTTAAATGGGTGAATTGATGCCCATAGCACCTGTCCTACTTTAATATGAGACTCGCTTTTCCCTTCTAACTGATTTTGAGGCATCTCATAATTTGTTGATTTTTCATTACTGTACCTCATTTAATCCAAACTGTATTAGGCAAATGATTTTATCTCAGATATGTCCCATAAATCATCTCAAGTACCACCTTAGGGAAGATTCTGTACAAAATCCACTGGTATATTCATCTCATTTTGGGGCTGAGGGAAATCTTCTTTGAGACCCTCATTTGAAAGCACATTTGGAGTAGGGATCCAAGTCACTATGGACCACAATAGCCTCACCCCAATGGCATAGTTCAATAACCTCAATTAAACACGCATAGTGCAAAATGTGACCTCAAGTTGCAAAGTATGAGTTTTTGTACCCATATTTTCTAAGGTCATCCAATGAATGAATACATGTATTGAGGTTAAAAAACTGTGCCCTGATAGACGAATGTGTTGTCGATACTAGTGAGAATGGAATGTTTGAAAAGGAAAACATTTATTTTTCAGAATTATTTTGTGAAAACTGTAATTTGTTGCTCTGTTAGTTGAGTCATTTTTGCATTTCTTCTTCATTTCTATGTTTGATTGGCAACATTTAACAGTGGATGACTATGTACAATTTAGTGCTAAGGCAACAAAAATCCCTGTTATAAGGGCGGACAGACTTTATAAGTAGGGTAAATCAGTCAGGACTTTTTTCACTTTATTTATTTTCTGTAAAAGGCTATAAATGACCCTAAAAACTCACTAAAGCTTGAAAAGTCTGAAAAAACATACTGAAAAACAAAAACAACTAGTGGCAAATGGTGGTCATAGACCACAAACCTAGCTGGGGCATGTTGGTGTTGTGGAGGTATCTGACCCCTACAAAATGTTCCAAAAATGCTCCCCTGGTCATGGGGTTTGTTTTCACCGAGTTTGAGTCCCGTACTCTAACAGATGTCCAAAAATTAAATTCTAAGATTTGACCCCAGATGACCTTTGACCTGACCTATGCATGATGTTCCATAATGTTCCCCTGGTCTTGAGGTTTGTTGTCACCATGTTTGAGCCCGTACCTCTTACAGATATCCAGAAAATGAAATTCTACGATTTGACCCCAGATGACCTTTGACATGACCCTTGCACAGTGTTCCAAAATGTTCCCCAGGTCAGTAAGTTTGTTGTTGTGGAGTTTGAGCCCGTACCCCTAACAGATGTCCAGAAAATGCATTTAGAAAATTTGACCTCTATATGACCTTTGACCTGACACCTGCAAAATGTTCCCCTGGTCATGAGATTTGTTGTCACTGAGTTTGAGCCCCATACCCCTTGCAGATATCCAGAAAATGAAGTTATAAAGATTTGACCCCAGATAACCTTTGACCTGACCCCTGCAAAGTGTTCCAACATGTTCCCCTGATCATTAAGTTTGTTGTCACCAAGTTTGAGCCCCAGACCCCTTACAGATGTCCCGGAAATGCGTTTCTAAAATTTGACCTCAGCATGACCTTTGACCTGCCCCCCGCAATATGTTCCCCTGGTCATGAGATTTATTGTATCGAGTTTGAGCCCCATACTCCTTACAGATGTCCAGATAATGCAATTGTAAGATTTTACCCCTTAATGACCTTTGACCCCAATTCTGTGTGCAAGGTATGGGCACTGGGTAAAGCCGATGCACATGTGTAAGTGACGTCATTGTGCTATGTAATATGTGGCAGAAGAAGCATTTTGGAAGTATTTGGTTAAATACCGGAAATGCCCCCTTAATGACTTTTGACCCCAATTCTGTTTGCACCCTATGGGCACTGGATATAGCCGGTACATATGTGCAAGTTACGTAATTGTAGGGTGTAACATGTAGGAAGAGAAGCATTTTGAAATTTGTTGACAGAAGAAGAAAGAAGAATCGGATAGCATTACAGTACCTAGCTGGGGGGTGTAAACCCCCCAGCTAGGTAAATAATAAGTCAAAATCAATCCAAAATACAAATCTGGGTCACAGTTTGGTTTCCTTGGTCACCTTACTGCAGTTACGTCCTTTCCTCCTCCTTGAACATAAGTTGCATAACACAAACACAGCAATTTTAAAATATTAAAGTTTTTAGTTTTTTAATAAAATATGTACCTATGTTTTCTCTACTGCAAAGAAGTGCTTATCTTCAGGGGCATATAGCCTACAACGTACATGAGCACTCTTCTGGAATCCCATTATACATGAAGAAACACTTCTATAAGACATGATATGCATCCCTGTTGCTATGGTAACATGTTATTTCAGCTAAGATCATACCAGAGGCTTCAGAAAGGTTTCTACACTTGAGGGTACAACTGCCTTCCTTCCTTTCAGCCATTTTGAAGAAAAAATTGAAGTAATGAAATCTGATCAAGTAATTTTTCAACCTATAAAAATTTCACAAATTGTTTACTTTTTTTATTAGCTCATTTAAAGATGTCTACAGAGACCTAAATAAATATTTTTCACATGTTAAATTTCACGCAAGTTTAAAAGAGTGGACAAAGTGCAAAATTTAACAGTGCAAAAAATTACATTTTCAGTACCACAAGCATACATGTAATATAGTGCAAATATAAAGCAAAAATCTCTTTCAATTTAAGTACCACTTTAAACTGATATAGTTAGATATTATAGCCAATGCTGAACCAATACTAGCAACAGACTTGACAAAAAAAATTGTGAAATTGTAGTCACAAATACATATTTTTTTAAATTTTATATATCTTTTTTTTATCTTGTCAAGAGCACTCAGAATCGTTGAAAGGCATATTTATTTCAATCCAAATTCCAAGAAAATATCCATTCTGAAATTGGTGAAACTAATGTTTCTTTTTTCAATCCGAGAGGTGTATTGTTTTCACCCAACAGCTACTGCCACCCAGAGAATATATCTTACACTTCCCAGAATCCTTTGCAACATAATGCATCACCTCATTACATCAAATGACATTCCTATTTCTTTGTACAGGATCCCTTTCTTTTTTATGTCGAGAATAGACTGGCTAAACATGGGTCGATAGTCAAGAAATAATCGAAATTTGCAAGATCTGCAATCCCCGAAAAATGTCGTTGAAACGCTTTAGGCATCTTGAATGAAATCCAAAGTGTATATTTAATGTGGATAAAAATGTTCAATATTTGGAATTAGAAGAAAGCTGGGCCATCAAGTAACACTTTTCCCTTCCCCACCCCCCATCATTCAATGTTGCGACACTTTGGAGACACGCTGAACACATTTGCACTTTTCAACATTGCACGGGGAGTGGGGGACTAATTTTCCCTAAAGCGCTTTTAATGTTTCAAGACATATTTGGGATTGTATGAGGCAAACGCTAAAATTAACATCTGATTTTAATCTTTTGGCTATAACTTTAAAACTACTTGATAGAATCACTCCAAATTTTCAATGAATATTAGTTAGTGCATAAGCTATGATATGGGTATAAAATAAAACAACTAATTGTATCAATTTTGACTATATCGCCCTGCACTACAAGCAGGTTGCACCCCCACCTGTGTATGTCTACAATCATGGATTGAATACAATAACGCTCTTTTCAAACATACTAATCTTACAGATGTGAGTGATCAGCATGATATAGTTCAATACATAGGTATCACTTGAATGCTGCAGTGCAGGGCAATATATAAAAAAAACTACCTTTTTCACCTTTTTCAGACCAACGCCCCGAGCAAAAAACAAAACAAAACGAACCAATAACAAAATCGCATTAGTACGCTTATGAAGTAGGCCTACTCATGCAGAAATATCTTTAAAATTGATATTTTATTTGCGTGAAATGGTAAAGTGCGATTGTAAATCGTCCCATTGAATCACATAGTGATTTGACGGTTTACCCTAGCCTAATACTGAATATTAATACAAGGAGTTTCTTTAATTTAGAAATGGTAAACCGTTGACAAAATTCATAATTTAGGCCGATTTGGTGTCAAATTTTATTTGTAAAGTGTTTTGTTTGAAAGCTTGTTAAAAACTACATCTAATTTTACTATTTTACGTTTTGTTAGCTCTAACATTATTTACATTTTACTGATTTTAGCAAATGTAAATCGTCTGTCGAGATTTACCATTTTCATAATCACGAGAATGCAATGCGCACCCATATATCACGGAATCCCGTAATTATTTCAACATGACAGCGTGGTGTAATGGACAGTGCTTCAGACGGTGAAACGGAAGGCTATTGGTTCGAGCCTCAACAGTTTCACCTTTTTTTTTTTCTTTTTTTTTTGTGTGTGACTTATTCAAACCAGTAAACTATTCTTCTGTATTCATGACAATTGACATTGTGAAACACGAAAATAAGTTTTAAAGCCCTAATTTATCTATGCCATGATAATTGATTTTATTTTAATTGTAATAAAGACACAAATAGATCCGGACATCTTTAAAGGTTATGAATATGGGCACTATAGCAATTGTAAGATAAACTATTCTTCTGTATTCATGACAATTGACATTATGAAACACGAAAATAAGTTTTAAAACCCTAATTTATCTATGGCATGATAATTGATTGTTTTTGTTTTAAATTGTAATAAAGACAAACATAGATCCGGACATCTTTAAAGGTCATGAATATGGGCACTATAGCAATTGTAAGATCCCCCCCCCCCCCCCCACACACACACACCCACCCCCACCCCGTTAAAATTTCATACGTTTCATAAGTATTTTACTTATAGAGTGCTTGCACATAAGGTCATTAGTTCAAATCATCTCCTCTATAGGCACTAGGGTGATTCACAAAAAATGAAATTGGTATTTTTCAACGGGACACCCCCTCATTTTGTTCATTTTGGTAATAAAATTATACCTGCAAAATATGAAAAAATTCAAAAAGTTTAGGGGTGCTACCGGTCAATGAACTTTTGTACACAAAGTCAATGGGATTTTTTGTCAAAAATTTCAACCGCTTATTTCAGGGCCTAAAAATTCTACCAGGCTTGCAAAACTGAAGTAAATGTTCAATGATATACCTAACTTTGTGAAAACATGGGTTTTTACCAAATTAAAGTTCATAGTTGACTGTAATAATAAAAAATGTTTCAAAAGTCACAGAGGGAGTGTAGCTCAAGAAAAGAATACCCTGGGATATCCCCTGGAATCCCACCAGGCACCCCAAATTTATACCTTATTGAACTGAACTGTTGATAAAAAAAAAGATTAAAATTCTTCACATATTAGTTTACCCCAATGGTGATACCAGCTTTTGAAATCTTATGTAATAGTAAATCAAAATCCATACATCTGTATCAGGGGTGGTCATTATGGCCATACCTGATGAAGATTTGTATTGTTTGAATTGAATGACCACAGGAAGGATTAGATTCACCATGGTTGAAAAGAAATGTATATAAATTGGGGTCACAACATTGGATAGTGGCCAGTTCAAAATATTTTGGCTGTTCCAGCAACTGCCTTGCCCCAAATGTAACAGTTTTCACAAAAATGCAATTTTCTGGAAAGCGGGTTAACATTTTTACAATTTTCTTTAGCATTTATTTTAAGGACATTACTCACACTATGATCAAATATTTTTGGCACAATCAGGGAAAATTAACATGGCTTTTTTGTGTTGTAAAGAAAATGGCTCATAAATCCCATTGACTTTGTGTACAAAAGTTCATTGACCGGTAGCACCCCCTAAACTTTTTGAATTTTTTTCATATTTTGCAGGTATGATTTTATTATCAAAATGAACAAAATGAGGGGGTGTCCCGTTGAAAAATACCAATTTCATTTTTTGTGAATCACCCTAATAGGCACGCTCCAGAAGATATGCAAATGGATGGAGTACAAAAGAATTATTTGACCACTACCTAAATAAAAGATGAGTTGTTTTATTTTGTGCCCACATCATAGCCTATCTATTAATGAATAGTCATGGAAAATTTTTCACGCTGGTACCTATGCATTGAACTATATCATGCTGATCACTCACATCTGTAAGATTAGTATGTTTGAAAAGAGCGCTATTGTATTCAATCTATGATTGTAGACATACACAGGTGATGGGTGCAAGCTGCTTGTAGTGCAGGGCGATATAGTCAAAATTGATACAATTAGTTGCTTTATTTTATACCCACATCATAGCTTATGCACTAACTAATATTCATTGAAAATTTGGAGTGATTCTATCAAGTAGTTTTAAAGTTATAGCCAAAAGATTAAAATCAGATGTTAATTTTAGCGTTTGCCTCAGACAATCCCTGAAAAATGTCGTTGAAACGCTTTAGGCATCTTGAATGAAATCCAAAGTGTATATTTAATGTGGATAAAAATGTTCAATATTTGGAATTAGAAGAAAGCTGGGCCATCAAGTAACACTTTTCCCTTCCCCACCCCCCATCATTCAATGTTGCGACACTTTGGAGACACGCTGAACACATTTGCACTTTTCAACATTGCACGGGGAGTGGGGGACTAATTTTCCCTAAAGACGCTTTAATGTTTCAAGACATATTTCGGGGATTGTGGATGTTCTCTGTTCATTGAGGTACATCACATGTTACACTAGATAGCAAATCAGTATAGTAAATTGAAATGGAAGAAATGCATTGTGGGAAAAGTAAGATATATTCTCTGGTTTTCACCCACCAGCTACTGCCATCCTCGTGACTGACAACTGTGATTCAATTTCAAGTAGATCTACTTCTAATTTTTTGAGGCAAATTCTAGAAAATGTGTGGAAAATAACTCCTATGGGTGACAAGTTTTGTGTTCTCTTGATATCTGTGGATGCTACTGAAGAGATTAAACAACTTTCATTGATTATGCAGCAACAAATAGTTGCTTTGCTGCTGCTTCTGCTAACATAGCTCTCATTTTCTTCATCATGATCATGTCCTCCTATAACTCTCCTCCACCGCATCATCATCATTGATGTTATTATCAGCACTATCATCAATGTCACCATCATCATCAACCTCATTATTGTTATCATTGTCAACATCATCATCACATGATGATCATCCTCATTTTCATCATTACCACAATATCATCATCATCAATGCCATCATCGTCATCATTATAATCAATGTCATCATCATCATCATCATCATCATCATAGTCATCATCATCATCAACATTGTAATCATCATCATCATCATCATCATTTTCTTTCTTTAATTTGTTTATTATTTGTATATTTAATTTTGTTTATTGTTTGGCCTTATGAATGAATCCTACGTGGCCACTGACACAGCCCCTTTCCAACCCTGCCTATGACAGACAAATGTCTTATTCAGCCAGAATAGTATCCTTTGCAAATGCTTCTCTCCATCCATCCTCCAAGTTGCATTTCCCACATTTCCAACTAAATCCTATGGGATTATAGTCAGTCCATCTCCTCCCCTTTATGTAGATGACAGATTTGATGCGAGTCTGTCATGTTAGTACATTGACATATTCTAATCATCATGATGACTTAACCATCTACTGCTATTACATCATTTACGCAATTATTATCAAAAATCACAAAATTACACTTAAATATATTGATATATTTACAGTAGTCAAGAAAAATGCTTTCAAATGAGTACAAACATACCTAGTATTCATTCTGTATTTTTAAAATACTTTCTTTTGCAATTGTGAAAAAATCACAAACCTTTGAATGGTACCATGTTCCTAAATGGTACATGTAGCACTATGGACCACAATGGCCTCATCCCAATGGCATAGTTCAATAACCTCAATTACACAATAAAAGTGTAAAATTTGACCTCAACTTCCAGAGTATGAGTTTTTGTCCCCAAATTTTTAAAGGTCATTCAAAGAATGTACAAACGTATTGTGGTTTTAAGAACTGTGGCCTGATAGATGAGCATGTTGTGAATTAAGATACAGCCAAGATCATCTGATTTTCTAATCATCTTCCCTCTTAGTTGCTAGGCAACACACATCTTTTCTATCTGTGACTCTAAGTGAATCTTTTATCACTTGTTAAATGTTATGATATTTTGGTAACAACAAAAACAAGTTCACTTTATTCGCATCTGGTGTTGGCGATTTTGTAAATTAAAGCTGGTAGTGTAGCCATGCACTAAACATTATTGGACACAATGAAAAAAAGAAAAGCATTAATGGTTATTCCTTGTGATTGGGGAAAGAGTCCTAAAGGACCTGATAAGAGGTCTTTGAGAGTTGATAAAACATTTGTTATCTCATCTAATATAACACAAATCCAACAATGTGTCTCTACCAGTTTTCATTCCTTTTATTTATTTCTCATCATCTCATGTATTCTCATCATTACTGTCCTCCTTTAGATTCTCATCATCTATTTTAATACTACCAATTTCTTCTAAATGAATAAAACCAACAATTTGTCCCTTCATACCAGTCTTCATTCCTTTTATGTATTTCTCATTTCACGTATATTTTCTATCCCTCCATCTCATGTATTCTCATAATTACAGTCCTCCTGTACATTCTCATCATCTATTTTAATACTACCAATCTCATCTTATAACATAAAATCACCAATCTGTCTCTTTATACCAGTCTTCATTCCTTGTATTTATTTCTGCTACTTTTTATTCCTCCATCTCATGTATTCTCATCATTACCCTCCTCCTGTACATTCTCATCATCTATTTTAATACCACCAATCTCATCTTATAACATAAAATCATCAATCTGTCTCTTTATACCAGTCTTCATTCCTTTTATGTATTTCTCATTTCATGTATACCAGTTTTCATTCCTTTTATGTATTTCTCATCATCTCATGTATTCTCATCATTACAGTCCTCCTGTACATTCTCATCATCTATTTTAATACCACCAATCTCATCTTATAACATAAAATCACCAACCTGTCTCTTTATACCAGTCTTCATTCCTTTTATGTATTTCTCATTTCATGTATACATTTTTTATTTCTTCATCTCATGTATTCTCATCATTACCATCCTCCTTTACATTCTCATCATCTATTTTAACACCACCAATCTCATCTTATAACATAAAACCAAATATTTGTCTCTTTATACCAGTCTTCATTTATTTTATGTATTTCTCCTTTCATGTTTATCTTTTTATTTCTTCATCTCATGTAGTCTCATCATTACCCTCCTCCTTAACATTCTCATCATCTATTTTAATACTATACCAATCGCTTCCAATAACACAAAACCAGTACTGCTGATTGCATGCCACTTCCTTGCACAGTGTATCCCTTGGTAACGAAAAACACACTTTGTTTTAACTAAATCCAAATTGAACCATTTTTCATCAAATGTAATTCACTCAAAACCAGTGCATTACCATTACAGCACCCAATATCATCAGCTCCCTGCACCGCTTATAAACTTCTTCAAAGTTCTTGTCTGCAAGCAATGTTGAAAACGATTAACTTTGAAAAATAGGCCAAACCGTGAATTCTGTTTTTTTAGTTCAACAACCCTGAATACATAGAAAAAAGGCAAAATTCTATGCAAAATATAACAAAATAGGGGAGAGTATAAAATGTTTGGTATAGACAAGGCATGAACCTAGCAACTCACAGAGGATAGATGAACCTGGGAGCTCAAGATGGACGTATCTATGTAAGATGCAGATAGCTGCTCTAAGTATTATTCATTGGGTGTGTGTATGATTGAAATGTTTGGTATAGACATAATTATAGCATGAACCTAGCAACTAACAGCGGATAGATGAATGTATCTATGTAAGACACAAATAGCTGCTTTAAGTATTATCATGAAGCACTTGATGAGGACTACTGTCTACAGCACTTCTGATTGGTTAATTATGTGAAATGGTCAACTGAGTACCCAATTAAAACACAGCTTCTAAATATTTCAGCTCAATCCTCATCAGTCCCACAACCATTCTTACCATGTTGCTGATTGGCTCAATAAATTACAATAGTCTTCATAGAACCAATCAGGAGGTAGTGTTATGGTCACAAGACTCTTCTTACAGGAGTAAAAATGGTCTCATTTCCAATGGCATAGTTCATTGACCTATAGCTCAAAATTTGGCCTCAAGTTTGAAAGTATGAGATTTTGTACTCAACAGATACCCGCTACTGATAGGAGGGATCCTCATACTATAAGACTGGGCAATTTCCTGTTTTTTGCCATAGAATCCATGATATATTTGAAAAGATTTTAAAAAATCCATGACATATGAATCTAAAATTGGCTGAAAAAATAATAAATGTTGGTTAATTTTGTCCTGGTAATTTGATCAGCAGGCTCAAGTTGTCAATAAAATACTTTATATGGCAGCCATATCATTTCGTTGATGATCTGGTTTTTCTGCCACACACAAGAAGAAATGCATCAGTCTTCATATGGCAGCCATGTCATTTCTTTGATGATCTTGTTTTTCTCCCACACACAAGAAGAAATGCATCAGTCTTCATATGGCAGCCATATCATTTCTTTAATGATCTGGTTTTTCTTCCACACACAAGAAGAAATGCATCAGTCTTCATATGACAGCCATATCATTTCTTTGATGATCTGGTTTTTCTTCCACACGCAAGAAGAAATGCATGAGCAAACACAATCATGACAGAATAAGAGAGAAAACTAACATGGCTGCAAGGGACATAGATTTAATCCGTGTCTTAACCGCCAGGATTACCACGGTAACATCGCCTTGTTATCTTCACCAACTCTTCGATTCTCATCAAAGCTTATGAGCAAAAAAAGCATCTGCCACAGTTTCAAATGCCAACCAGTTAGTCCCATTTGAAATTCACACTCCCTGTGTGGAAGATTAAGGTCATGTCTTCCATAGGGGGTGTATGGATTTCAACTGGAATAACCCAATGCCAACCTTACCATCACAAACCCCTTGATTTCTTTGATTCACTTAACACTATCACCATGGCAACGTGAAGCTTGCCGGCGGCTAACCTTGCGGCAACATCACAACATTGCGCTAAGGTGACGTTAATCGCAAATCTTGAAACCTATGTATCTGATTGTTAATCCTGTAGATCGTAGTATCGACACAATCTCGCACCATGCCATGGCAGATATGTTTTGAGTAGGCTTATTGTCACAATACAAGTGTTGTTGAGAGAGAAGTGCTGACGTGAGGACCACTTCGTTGCCTTGAGCGTTGTCAACTTTGATTTTCTCTACTGCTGGTTTGTTTAAGCTTAAGTACCTCAAGCATGTTTCACGACGTAATACATTGCATCATTTGAAATCTGCAGAATTACACTCTTTTTTCTAAAAAATACTAAGACTGTCTTGAAGCAGACTTAAGGAGCTCATGAACTAATACTAGGCATGTTTGTACCACTGTGCCTTGAGTGTTGTCACCTTTGCTTTTCTATAATTACCTCAACCTTTTCTCTACTGCTGGTTTATTCAAGCTTTATAAGTACCTCAAGCAAGCATCACAACGTAATACATTGCATCATTTGAAAACAACAAAATTCCACTCTTTTTCCCCAAGTATGTTAAAAATTACTGAAAAAGCTTTAGAACCAATGCTAGGCATGTTTGTACCACTGTATTGCACAATCATCATAATAATTATTCTCTCTTCTGTTGGTATCTAAAGCAAGTATCACAATAACAACACATTGCATCATGGAAAAACTACTAAATTCCGCTATTTTTTTTCTTCAGGTATGCTAAGAAAAAACTGTCAAATTTGATTCTTTATTCTGTTATTTTTTACAGATGTAATACTTGCAGTTGCATCATCATCATCAGTGTACAAAAAACATATACAATTCCAAGATCTTCCTTAGAATAATAAGACCCCTGAACCAAAACTGGGCATGTTTCTACCATGATTCATTTGCTTTTTAGTAACATCAAGTCAACCTATTCCTATAACTTCATGTTGAATGTCAAATCGCCTTCACTTTCACTATGCTAATTGAGGAAATCATCATGTAGTGTCCCTTAAAGATATCACCCACGCCTTCTACATTCACCTCACACTGTCCCTTTTCCTGCTTACAGTGTTCCATTCTCACAAGACACCAACTCCCCTTACAGTGACCCTTACCACTGTGTACCTTTCCCCCTACATTGCACCCCTTTTCTCTATACAGTGTCCCATTCTCACAAAGCACCATTTCCCTCTACAGTGCCCCCTTCTCACTGTACAATGTCCCCTTTTCACATTTCCCCCATACAGTGCCTCCTTGTTAACCCATCTACTAACCATCCAATGATTAATCTACTCCAACTAGTTCAGCTGTTTAATTGACTTTGCAAATAGTCTTCCCCTACACTGTCCCCTGCTCACCGTACAGTGTCCCCTTCTCACATTCCCCCATACAGTGCCTTCTTGTTAACCCATCTACCAACCATCCAATGATTAATCTACTCCAACTAGTTCAGCTGTTTAATTGACTTTGCAAATAGTCCTCCCTACACTGCCCCGTCTCACCGTACAATGTCCCCGTCTCATATTTCCCCATATAGTGCCTCCTTATCACTTGTTCACCTGCCCACCAAGCATCCAATAATAAATCTACTCTAACTAGTTCAGCTGTTTAATTGACTTTGCAAATAGTCCTCCCCTACACTGCCCCCCTGCTCACCATACAGTGTCCCCTTTTCATATTTCCCCCATATAGTGCCTCCTTATCACTTGTTCACCTGCCCACCAAGCATCCAATAATAAATCTTCTCTAACTAGTTCAGCTGTTTAATTGACTTTGCAAATAGTCCATAAATATTACAAATGACGTCCTCAATTTGCCCTTAAAATATTCATCCCATCGGATCCTCTTCCTATTCCATGAATCACTAATTGAAGCAACAATAAATAATTTAAAATGATAACAAAAATAAGTCCAACTAACTGAGGTCACTTGCGGCAATATTCTGGGAAAAGAGATTACTAATAAAATTATTATATGGGGCTTAGAATGACCATAAATTTTAGATGACATTTGATAAAGGGCAAAATGTCAAATGAATTTCATATGATTTTGATTTGAGAGTATTAATGAGAAGAGAAAGATCCAACACGCATATAAACACCACATTGGCCTGCAGAAAATCCACACTTGTTTGTGTAGGCATGGTGCTTTTTTTTTTAACATAGTGGAAACATTAATGAATGTGTGGAAAATTTGCTACCTGCAGTTTCACACCTGTCTTGTCTAAAAGAGCATTTCCCTTCCTGTCCATGTTCATTTCTTTTTCTTCTTTATTTCGTCCATTTCTACATTTTGTAATTTTCTCCCTATGCTTACACACCTGCTCCCTCTCTGTCCATTTCTACTCTTTCACCCTTTCTGTTTTTGTCCTTTCTCCTAATACCTCTGTTTCTATCTTGTCTTGTCTCCTTCATTGTCTTTCTCTCTTGCTTCATCTCTCTCACCTCCCACATTCCTCCTCTTGCTCTCTGTCATCTCTCAACATTGTCCTCCTCCACTCACTATCCTGTCCACTCTGTCATTCCTCCTTTTCACTATTTCCATCTGTTATACCCTCTTATCATCCACTCACCCTATCTCATCTCACTCTCCTCCTCCCTCCTCCTCCTCTTGCTCTCTCTCGTCTCCCAACTCTGTCCTCTACTCACTATCCTCTCCACTCCATTGCTCCTTTTCACTATTTCCCTGTTTAATATACCCTCTTATCATCCACTCACCCTATCTCATCTCACTCTCCTCCTCCTCTTGCTCTTTCTCGTCTCCCAACATTGTCCTTCTCCACTCATTATCCTCTCCACTCCGTCATTCCTCCTTTTGACTATTTCCATCTGTTATACCCTCTTATCATCCACTCACCCTATCTCATCTCACTCTTCTCCTCCCTCCTCCATTTCATGTCAGTATCACATGCTCATGTTCTGCCACTTAACTCAATCATTCCACCACATTACAAATCCCAAAGGGGGCTATCACACTAGTCATCAATACCCCAAACACATCTAAATTACACAAATTCCATCAAGAAATAGAGACATTACACATCAAAAAATTGACTAGAAAGAAAAAATGGCTTGTCTGTTTAAGAGAACGCATAGGTGTGAAATTTGAGTGGGTATGATTCACTGATTGGACAATCCCACCTGCGCTAATTATATATGCGCATAGTGTTTGATCGTGGTATGATTCCGCATTGTAATCGCAATATTTCCCCAGTTGGTAAAGGAGGTTTGTCGCGTCTTGTGGTATGCACGTTTGGGGATGTAATCTTACACTGGTTTTCATATCTGAAGATTGTCTTAATGGTGCGATACTATCACCGATAATGCATGTCATAATTAAGTGTGCTGAATTTGGCTCCACACTGATTTATTTCCCCTATCTTCAACCATAGTGTCATAAAATGAGGTTAGGTCAATTAGGAGTTACATTTGCAGAGTGACACATTGCTGTAGCTGTTCATTATACAACAAGCAAGTAACAAATTATGCATAATTTTACGGCAGGCCCGTATCCATGATTTATTTGGGGGGCTGATTTTGAAAAAATGGACTTGGGGAGGCTGATTTTGAAAAAGTGGATTTTTTTAAACAAAATTTTGACCCTTTTTGACCATAAATGGCTAAAAACCCTCTATTTTTTTGCTCACGATGCTCACAAATGGGGCTTTTTGGGTCAAAAGAGGGGATTTTTTGGGCATTTGGCGATTGGGGAGCATCTGCCCCCTCGCCCCTGGTTACGGGCCTGTTTTACATGGTATCACACCCCTTCAGATCCCTCTCTACATCAACAAGTACAGAAAATAATGAGATTATGAAAGCTCTGTTTGTGTGTTTGTTTTTTTGTGTATTTGTTTGTTTTCATCAGTTTTATTTTACAAACTACATGTTTTGAGAATGGCTACACCATTGGGCTATTCCATTTAAAATCCACACTACCCATGTGGAAGAGTTTGGAAATATCTTCCACAGGGGAGAATGTTTTTCAAATGGAATTAACACATTTGCAGTTCCCTTTGAAACTCACTCACCCTCAGGGGAAGATTCAGGTTGAATCTTGCTCAGAGGGTGAACAAAATTAAAATAGAACAGCCTAGTGTGCTCATTGTATTTGAAATTTATACTCCCTCTGTGGCAGATATTTCCAAAATCTTCCATAGGGGTAGCCCATTTGGCCCTTACATCTTAAACTGTCCTACCACCGACATCATCATAATAATAGACATCATCATCATCGACCACAACCCACCATCCATATTTCGGCCCTTACAAGTTACATCTTAAACCGTCCTATACCACCGACATCATCATCATCATTGACCACAACCCACCATCAGGTTAGCTGTCTCATTCATGTCAATAACCATACAATCTCTATATACCTAAACCACACTGGGCATACAGTATACAATCTCTATATACCTAAACCACAGTGGGCATACAGTATTATATTTCCTATCATTTTATTGATAACATTATTAATCCCTTAATCTATCCACCATGCGTCCACTGAGAGAGACGTTTGCGTGCAGCGCACACCTTAACATGTGTTCTGAGCTTAATATAAAGCTGTAAAATGATTGAATTACATAGGCTAGGTAAGCCTTGATCTGATATATGATATCAGCGCCCTGTGCTGGGGTCCCCATTTCATAATAAGTTATAGTCTGATTTTCCTGTATTATAAAGAAGAGCTGTGCATGTTTGTACTTATCTGCAACATGTGTCATCCGCTTTACACAAATGAGTGTTAAAACTGTTGCATTGGACTGTTCCAATTGAAAACCATACACCCCCTATGGAAGACATAAACTAATCTCCCACACAGGGAGTGTGAATTTCAAATGGGGTTACCGGAATTGAATTAGTGGCTCCATCTAAACCTCCTTTGTGGGGGATTAGGACTATGTCTTCCATAGGGTATATGGATTTCAACTGGAATAGCCCATTACATATAGATAATGAAACCCTTGCTCTGGCAATGTGAGATAAACATGGTGCAGGCCCCAGTTCAGAATTGGCATCTAAGGATAGGCATGTAAGTGTGTTTATGAACGCAACAGTATATAGCAAATATACGGTAGGCTCTGAAGCAATTGAGCAAACAAACAAGCAAACGAGCAAACAAACAAACAAACAAAATACAGAAAACATTAACATAATTTGAGATGCTAAAGTTCAGAGGTGAGATATCAGAGATATAAGTTTAACAAGTCAGATAATTTCACTCTTTAAAGTTAATTGTGCCAAAGAGACCAGAATTGGGTGGATAAAATGATGAGCCAAATGAGATGTTGGGACTGTCATGTCATGGCACAGATGAGATTGGTTTAGATTAATGGATCAATGTCTCATCTGGGTAGGGATTAAGTTACGCACAATATCAGGACTTATATTAACCTGTCAACCATAAACAGTCTTTAACTTTTCATAACTCAATTAGGGTGGATCAAGATAAAATACCACAATGATATGAAGTGAAGATGAGATTGAGTTTGCAATCTGAGGCAACTCACTTTGTGATGTACATTTTTGCATCTACTAATGATAGCATCTTCTTGCTTTCTTATGAAGATAACATGTATGTGTTAATTGCTGAAGACAACATTCACTAGCTGATATCTACCAAAGATAGCATCTACTTGTTATCTACTGAAGATAGCATTTACTGGCATGTTTGTGTTAATTACTGAAGATAACATTGAATTAGGGATTCAATCATGTTTCACCGTTGTTCATCACCGATTAACAACACGGCGTCCGCGTCGTCTGAGTGGTTTACTTCACGAGGGCAGCTTTAGCTGCCCGGCGAAATAAACCACGCAGACGCTGACCCGGACCAGTTGTTAATCGGTGATGAACAACGATGAAACATGATTGAATCCTTTCAACAACGAAAAGAAGCTAAAAATCGTATAATTCATGATTATTTTACGAGGAATGTCAGTTAATCATTGCCACTCATGCAGCCTTACAAAAACTTCAATGATTTCTCTTTTGATATCAGCAATAAAACTACAGAATAAAACGGTAATGTTTAGCCGCTTCCTGATAAATACTGAATTCAACTTGTAAGCTGGCATACGGACAAAGGTTCCAGGCATGACAAATTTTACGCGCTCTCACGTACCGCGTACGCTTAACCTTGCGTTCGCGTATACGCTACAGTAAAAGTGTTGGTTCATCACGGATTAACAACGGTTGGCTCCTGTACAAAGGTATAGGAAGAGTTGTTGAATTGTTTATTATCAACTGAACACAGCAAATTCTTGCTATTTACTAAAGACAATCTATTATAGCTATCTACTGAAGATAGCATACATTTGAAAGTGTTATCTACTGAAGATACTATAGCATTATGTTTAGTTGTTATCTTCTGAAGCATATTCTAATATCTACTAAATTAAATCAACTATAGTGATATCTACTGAATCTAGCATTCACATCTACTGAAGTATATCGGGGGGAATGAAAGGGCAATATAAGCTGCTGCTCTAATGCAGGAAAATAGCAAGTTGCGCTCTGCTAAAGACAACATCAACTTGCTTATTGCGTTAAAATAAACATGCCTGCTGCTACCTATTGAATACAGCACATATCCACTATAGCTATCTACTGAAGATACTTGTTATCTACTGAAGATAGCATCTACTTGCTATCTACTGAAGATAGCATTTGCTGAAGATAACATCTACATGTTTGCTATCTACTGAAGATAGCATTCACATATTTTTATCATAAATTTGCACTGGTAGATACTATAGTCCTAGCCAAAGTATTGTGAACTGAGAGAAAAAATATATAACAAATATGATATCTTCCATTCTTCCTAATTTTATCATTTCACCTGTGCATATGAGGTTTCCATTCAGCTATAAAGTGAACTTGTTAGTTACACCATCCATCATATGTAATCGAATACCTGTTATCTTGGACAAAATGTCCATACATCACTCCTCACTGTCAGCTGTCCAAGATACAATACAATCTAAATATTTTCATATCTTATACACAATATGTTTAGGCCTAATTATTATTCATAAATCATAATTTCACAAGGGCATAATATCATTTTACGTTTCTTTTAATTATCAAGGGAAAAAAGAAAGAAATTGATGCATATATTCAATGTAAAACTTATTGTATCCCACCTGCAAATATCACTGCAAACAAAATTCACTTTAAAACTGCCATATGGAAGTGGGTTTCAAGGCATGAAACTACACAAATGTATCATTCTTCAAGAAATTACAAAATATTATGTATCAAGACATTGACCCAATACTAGGCATGTTTGTTCCCAGTCACAAAACATCTCCCATAGAGATTTTAAAATATATTTTTTCACACATTTTAATTACATGTCTTTTTTTGTTTATTTTCAATAGACACAACTCAGTGAACTCACTTTCCACCAGTATTGGTTAATAAGCTGTAGGACCGGTAATGTCGTTGGATACGACGGAATTCTGGACCGCATTTATTTCCGAAGTGGGTAAATAGAGCCCAACATGAGTTCTCATCTGAACAAACAATGCAATGACAGAAGATGATTGATCACATGGGGATGGACTTTATGAAATTTGGATTTCAAGGACCCATATGAGCTATGGAATATCTATTCTATGGATGTTTGAACAGAGGAAGTATACAACTCTTGGAAACAAGGAATTTCAATAAAGTTAGTGAACCAGTTGACAGGCTGTATTTTTCTCATAAACCTAGTAAAATTCTAGTTTGATGAGATATTTCAATTGGATGACATGAACAAAAAAGGGTTATCCTTATCGACTATGGTCCAATAATCAAACGCAAAACATTTTCAACATTATTTGCAAAAGGCTAGAAAAGGTTGCCTGATAACGTTTAAATGTCAGGATATAAAGGATGTAAAACATTTTCATAACATTCAAAACATTTTTTGAAAACTTAAAAAAACATTCCAATAAAATGTTATTTTTAAATAACTTAAAAGTGCTGATAAAATATTTGGCAAATATGTTTGGAACAAATATTTTATAATAACATTTTGACAACATTTAAAAAATGTTCTTGTAGTGTGTTTTTTATACAAAACGCTTTGAAACATTTACGACCTTTATAAAACCCGACATTTAATGTTATTAAAATGTGTTTACCAAAACCAAAAACCAAAATATAACCTGTTTTAAATGTTTTAAAAAGTTTTGTGTTTGCTGGGTATACCACTCATAATGCTCATGGGCCATTACAATACACATTTTTGTTTTTAAATATCCAAACTGCTGAAGTAATTTATCTCAAAACTTAGAATCAGGTTAGTTTGGTTTTGGTAAGAAGCCACCAGATAAGAGGTAAGATTGACAACAACATACAAAAAAGTATTGGAACAGCACCTTTAATTAAAAGGTCTTTTATTAAAGTTTGATTGTAGCAGGTGTGCCTCATATCTGATTCAGGTTCAGCAAGACTGCTCATCTTTATACATGCCCCTGAATAGCTAAAAGCTAAACAGAGAAACAGCATTATACACTAAGGAAATCAAGCAAATTGGCTGAAGACATTAGGGTAGAGTCTGAAGTTTACCGTTTTCTAAAATCCATTTTCCGTGTTGTAATCCGTGTTGTAAAATTTGTAAATCCGTGCCATGAATAAAGCTTAAAATGTATAAACAACGATATTAATATCACAATAAAGTGTTCAATATCGCGATCAATATGCTCCGATTGAAATATTCTCACGATAATATGCCGACTATTACGATGTTTGGAGAGATATAGGGGGTTCATGTATTGGTAATATACCTTTATTTCGGTATTATTAAACAGTATTTTTATCATAAAAATTGACATACACAACTCATGATTGTTTTTAACATTTATTTCTTTTATTTTTTAACAATTTTTGTCACATCATACAAAAATGTCACTTTCCGTGTTGTACCTCCAATTCCGTGATTTTCTTCCGTTTTCCGTACATTAGGGGTAATGAGCAGTTTTATCTTAACTGTGTTTACTGCAATTTATTTTACTGAAAACTACCTTTTGTACACTATATTTATACTAATTGTTTCTTTCTTTGTCTCCCTCTTGTCTTTCTGTCTGTTTGTAATTTTGAGTAAAAATTTCAAATGGTGTAGCCCTAACCTGAATGGGTGGCCCATGCATTTGAAATCTGCTTAAGATCATGTCTTCTATAGGGGGTGTATGAATTTCAACTGGAACTTTCTTGTGATAGATGTATTTAGATTTAACTTGTACAGTAATAGATGTATTTCCAGATTTCAAATACTTGTCTAATGCAGTCATCCACAAACACACTTGTTATCAGTGCATTTTGTCTAAATTCACTCTCAACAAGTCAGCCACAGTTGTTACCATATAAATGTAGCAGCCTGGCCGTCTGATAGATACAGTCACATAGGTCTCTCTAATGTGTTATTCAAAAATACAACAAGCTGGTTACAAGGAGATTGGTCTGCTGTTGATTCTGATTGAGAATGCTGTTTAAGATACAAGACATTGTCCCACAGGAATTTCTTCTCCTTTTTCTTCTTCTTTTTTTCATGAGATTTAAAAGATTGGCAAAGCTGCCACTTGTAGAGATGAGTGTCACCCAACATTCCAGTCCATGTGCTGGCCATAGGCTTCAACATAAAAAGTACAAGTTTTGAGATATTTCTAAAAAATATCAAAAGCTATTGCAAGAACCACTGAACCAATACTAGGCTTTTTTGTACTCATTTTAATGCATTTTTCAAGCTGATTCCAAATATGGTCATGAAAATTTACAATTATGAAATTTTCAACAACAAAAAAACTGAAACTTGTCGTCTGCATGCTGCAGTTGACACATGCATGGAGAGAGTTAATTACACCCAAATATGCTTGTCAGAATGGCCTCTGTATGGAAGGGATACACAATTTTGAATTGAAAAAATTGGGTTTTTTTTAAACAAGTCTCCAGACAGGCAGTGAAAAAAGTCACTGACCATCCAGGATTTGAACTAGGGACTAAACAACTTGATATCAACATTTGTGCTATACTATAAAACTTGTTTCTGGTCAAGCTTTTGTCAATAGCGTCTTGCAAACAGATGCAAATAGACATGTCTTCGACAATATAAAACATAACAAATAGAAACATGTGTCCAGTGACTGAAAAAAAGACCTTTAACTTTCAAAACATGTCTTGGGTGGAGACATGCCTTTGTGCCTTTAACCTGCAGATGTTTTGCATTGAAACCTGTCTTTGTATCTATCTAGTGAAATGTCTCAAAACTGGTTTCAAAGGATGTGCCTCGGATTGTGTTTTCAGGCAAAAAACATGGTTATATTTCGTACAATCTTTATTGTCAAAACATCAAGGTTACAGGTTTTATCAAGTTTTTAAAACCTGTAAAACAACATATTAACAAATTCCCAGAATTTCATTAATTATGTTCCCTCAGATTTCAGGCTATGCTGGTCTACTGAAATCAGCTTAAAAGTGTAGCTTACACAGAAATGACCCATCAAGATGGCTCACACCTGTAACACAAGACTCAAATAGCTCTCTACTTAAGGCAGCTTTGAAACCCAAGATTCAAATAGCTCCCTACTTAAGGCAGCTTTGTTCCTGGATGACATGAGCTCATCCTAACCTTGACTTATTCCTATCAATGCAGACATATTAAGTGCATAGATAGGCTATAGGAACCTCATTGATAATGAACTCAAGTGAACTCACTATGTACTAACTCTTTGCCAACCATCTCTAGGTTGATGGATCTATAGTGAATATTAAAGGTCCATAAACTTTCCATAAGTTTGAAATGTCTGGGGTTTGGCATAACCCTGATCAAGTTGGGATTTGAAAGTGTACAGATAGGCTATATGAACCTCATTGATAATGAACTAAACTGAACTCACTATATATTAACCCTATTGAACCAAACAGCAAAAAAGCTCAATTCACAAAGCATCCACAAGCACATGTATCCTGTGATGGCATTGCGTCATCATGTGAACACATTTACGGGCACAGAAAGCTTGGCCGGCCAAGGTAGACCCTGTGGCAAGCTATCCCTGTGTGTGTGTCTGGCACCTGAGTGGTCCATGGTTCAAACTGAACCGCATCCAAGAAGTTTTTCCCTTCTTCTTCCTTCCTTCTTTCCTTCCCCATCACCAAAAAACATCTGGGGTTAACTCTATATTCCTTCCATCTACTGCATGGTGTGGAGTAACTCCACACGTCCATAAAATAATCCAACAATATATAAAAGGTCAGTGTAATTTGATTGTTATATCATAAGCCTTCCAAAAAGGCCTATGGTTATATACTCCTTATGGATAGACCGTGATGTAAAGTGGGTCTTGAAAGTTTCCAAAAAGGCAACATTTGATGACCAAATAATGTTGCCTTTGATGCTTCTCTGTGCCATATGAACCTTGTTAATAAATGAACATTAAATGAACTTGTATATCCTTTCTTGTAGAAACAGTAAAAAGCTGCGTCGGCAGTGTGATGATGAATACAAAAGTAAAAAGTAGGAAACTACCGTGAAGTATATAAAATTGGGCGAGCTTTCGGCCATAGGCCTTTTTCATAGCCATGATATAAATACTTGTGAAAACAAAACATACACAAGGAATGAACGTTTCTTGTATACCATCTTCATGTTAAAATGGAATGAATTTTACAGGCTTAAAAAGTTTCAGAATGTCTGGAGTTAGAGCCTTAACCTTGACTCTATCGACTCAGACATCTTAAGTGCTTAGACCTAGACATGCTATTATTGACAAGGACTAAATTGAACTCAAAAATGCATCTTAAAATTGTTTTTGCCACTACAAGTCTCGGTTCACCTTTCCGAAGGTTACCATGAAAATTTTTTAATCAGATGCGACTCTATTCTATTGGCCATTCTGGTGACAAGCCCGAGGGTGTACTAACCCCTCCTCCTTCCTCAGATTCCGAAAATGGGGGTAAAAAATCTCAAATCCCCCTATTAATATAAAGAATCTCATCACACATTGCCAATCCAATTGTACTATCATAGAAAGCAGACATGGAGATCAAACCCTGAGTTTCTCTTGTACAATACCTTTTTGATAAACTTTGTTTTTAGCATTTATTTTTCATTTCACACATTTTGGCAAAACTTAAAATTCACATAATTTTGACAACACAAATTTTTAATTTTTAATTATCTTTCTAAAAGTTATAATGACACCCTAATTCACACCCCTTAATTTTAAAGTATCAGCCCTTACAGCCTTTTTGTATTCAACCAAGGCAAAAAGTATTCCTCAATCACAGAAGATGTCAGGTATGTTATTTCCCCATTCATTTCCTTAGTATGACACAAGGTGAATGTCTTTCTTGTTCCCATGTCATTGCTACCTAAATGCATTATTTTGTTCCAAGGTGGAATTGCTTTGGAACCCTCAAGGTCTACATTTATTTCTCCCTTTTAACAGGATGTGTAGTTGACTTTGAAATATTGACCGTTTTCTT
This sequence comes from Amphiura filiformis, assembly GCF_039555335.1. NCBI lineage: Eukaryota > Metazoa > Echinodermata > Ophiuroidea > Amphilepidida > Amphiuridae > Amphiura > Amphiura filiformis. Next base: position 2,880,376 of record NC_092641.1, on the reverse strand, counting down.
CATCATTAACATCCCATTCATTTTATGAACCAATTTACTCTCATCTCCAGTCAGCATAGTTCAATAATCCTCATTCAACACTCATATCTCTAAATATGAGATCAAGGTGTGGGGAATGAGTTTCTGTTCCTCGCACATAGAAAGGTCATTCTCTGAGAGCACAAGCCCAGATGGATAAACATCTTGAATGAACTTTGCCTGGAACTGCCCTGACAGATTGGAATATGTGAGATCCAAGTGTCATTTCTATACATTGACAGCATGCCTTTTATGCTATATGTAATGTAAGGCTTACTTGTAATGTCTTAAATGGCCCATGGTGGTCTTGCACAGGTATCACAACAAAATCTGTCACAAAATTCAGGTGCATCAGGTCGGTTTGAGGAGCAAAACCCTGATCATTGAGTGTCCCTGTTGGGACTGATTTATCATTATTTTCTTCTAGATTATTGCTATTTCCACAGTACCCTTATCAGCCTAAAATTAAGATTAAGAAAAATCATTGCAGCCTGGTAACCATTGCTCACTGTCAGCCCTAGTGGGGACCGAACCAAGGCTTCAGCAATGAGAGATAGTGGCATCAATCACTACATCGTATCACCTTATCTAGGATTTCGGAGCATGAAGTGAAGGATTTTTCTTTTCCAAAATGATCAAAAGTTTGCAATTTTTTCCACTGTGAATGTCAATATCCTTGCACCAAACCTCATTTTCACTGCACATAAATTGTGACATAATTCCTCTATGTGAACACTGCTCAACACCAACATAATTACAGTAAACTAGATTTTGCAGTTCTCGGATTGGGTGGTTCTCATAATAGGCCTATCTCTAATGACCTTTTAAACTACTATGATATAGGTCTGCATCTCTTAGTGATCAATATAATGGGCTATAGGCCTTACCTGGTTCTGGTCCGATGAGATTAGTCACATGCACACTGTAATGCTTTGCGATACCCGCACTGCGCCCGTCGGTACTCCGCGCACACGCCCGTTGATACTCCGGACAAACTCTCTATAATTAGTATTAAGATTACTTACATTCAGCACCTCAGGTATTGAGGTTACATGACAGTAATACTAATGTCCCTAAGCAAAACACAAACTTCAAATGCCAACTCTCATGTCAACTTTATTTTGTCCCTTCTTAATAAACTGAATAACTGAACATAGTGCAACCATTATTGATAATATACTTACAAATAATCACAACGATGTAAACTCAGAAATAATAGTTACTGATGTCAGTGATCATCTATTAACTATAGTACTCAAAAATCGGGCAGTAAGAAAAACATCGCCTGATGAAAGAAATTATTTTTATAAGAGGAATCATAATACTTGTAATATAAATAATTTGAAGCAAAAACTTTTCAATGTGAATTGGCATGCTGAACTGGATAATGAAGATGTAAATGATAGTTACAATAAGTTTATGCGTATTTTCAATAATGTATATAATGAATGTGTGCCTTTGACAAAACACAAGAGTAATAATAAAAAAGAACCAAAATTTCCTTGGATAAGTAGAGGTCTTCTCAAAAGTATAAAAACTAAGAATAAGATGTATAAGAGGTATATACAAAAGCCATGTGATGAAACGCTTGAGTCATTCAAAACATATAGAAATAAGTTAAACACGTTAATACGAAAATCAAAAGAGAGTATTATAAAAAGAAATTTGAATCTGTTAAACACAATCTACAAAAAACATGGAAAACAATAAATAGTATTATTGGACGTAACAACAAAAGAAATATGCAAGCTAAATTCAAAAATGATGAAGGCGAAACGGTGTCAGATCCCCAGAAAATTTCAAATGAATTTAATAAATATTTTGTTAACATCGGACCTAAATTAGCTTCCAAGATTACAACAAATGGCAAGAAGTACTATGATTATTTAAAGAGCCCATTAAGCAGTAGCATGTACATGAAACCAATTGTTGATGAAGCGTTATAAAAATAATACATAAATTTAATCAAAACAAGAGTGCTGGTCACGATACTATTGGTAATTACGTGGTAAAAAGGATTGCAAAGGAAATATCGATTCCATTAACTATTATATTCAACCTGTCTATTACTGCTGGTGTAGTACCAAATGAGTTAAAGATCGCAAAGGTAATTCCCATTTATAAGAAAGAAAATCCAGAAGTTTTCTCAAACTATCGTCCAGTTTCTGTTCTGCCATGCTTTTCAAAAATACTTGAAAGGCTTGTGTTCAACAGATGCATACATTACATTGATAAATATGAAATTCTAAATGATAAGCAATTTGGCTTTAGATCTAAACATTCTACCTATATGGCTATCTTGGAATTTATTGACAAAATTAGTAATGCTGTCGAAAACAATGAGACAACTGTTGGGATTTTCTTAGATTTGTCAAAAGCCTTTGACACTATCGACCATAGTATTTTATTACATAAACTGGAACATTATGGTTTTAGAGGAAACGTTTTAAAATGGTTTAAAGATTACTTACATAATAGAAAACAGTATGTGTATTACAATTCTTGTAAATCTGAACATAAAGATATAATATGTGGAGTACCTCAAGGCTCCATCCTAGGCCCATTATTGTTCATTTTGTATGTTAATGATATCATAAATACTTCCACCATTCTAAAATTTGTCTTGTTTGCCGATGATACTACTATAACTTATTCACATAAGGACATTGTGTCCAAATACGATCTTATCAACAATGAATTAAAAGAAGTAAATAATTGGTTTAAGGCTAATAAGCTATCAGTGAATGCAAGCAAGACTAATTATATGGTGCTTGGTACACATCACAAAACATCACACGTATTGTACAATGTTACTAAAAATATTATATTAGATAATGTAATCCTGGAAAGGTTGAATAAGACCAAATTTCTTGGAGTGACAATTGATGAGAATTTAACTTGGAAATTTCATATTACCAACATCTCAAAGAATATATCTAGAGGTGTTGGTGTAATAAACCAACTGAAACATTTTGTCCCCGAGCGAATAATGTATTCACTATATTGTACTTTAATACTTCCTTACATAAACTATGGTATCTTAGCATGGGGAAATACTTGTCAAAAATAATTGGAAAAGATTTTCAAACTTCAAAAAAAGCCCTTAGAATGATATCGAATAGTCACTTTTTAAGTCACTCAGCCCCTATTTTCAAGAATTACAATTTGCTTAATGTTTATGATAGTTATGATCTCGAACTAAGCACTTTTATGTACAAGTATAATACCAATCAGTTACCAAAGGCCTTCAATAGTTATTTTGTTGAGCAGAGGAATCACCTCAGGTATCACACAAGAAACGCTGAAGATTACAAGATCTGTCTTACAAAAACAGAGTTTGCTAACAAAACAATAAGAACCGCCGGGCCAAGAAAATGGCATTCGATTGACAGATGCGCCAAAAACAGCTACATCAGTAAAACTCTTTAGATCCCAAATTAAAACAAACCTTATAGAAATGTACACTTAATACCACATAGTTTGAATTAACTTATTTTAATATTTCTCCCTATTAAAAGAAAAAATCGATTAAAATTAACTGATCTCTTAGCATTTATACTATATTCACAAAATGTCAGCTTTCTTGTGCGATATCGTGACGTGAGCAAATGTTATGAAATCCTAATTTATATTCTGCATGTTCTTTATTCATCATTTTTTTCCTGCTTAGTTCGTTCTACATGAATGTATGAAAGAGGGTGGGGGGGTGTTTGTATGTATGTAATTGTATTTTATTAGACAAATTAAGAAACTTAGGCTAAGGTTAAGGGGGTGCTTGTTCAGGCCTTTTTGGCCTTCTGAGCATCTCCTCATTCAAATGTGTTGTTTTGCTGTTATTGTATTGTTGTATTTTGAATGAAATAAAGATTGATTGATTGATTGATTGATTAAATTTAAAACAACATCATCTCCCTAATGATCACATTAAATCCCAGATCTGATCATCACAAACATAGTAAACAAACTTTGCTTGGGGGTTTAGTTGTATGTACAACTGTACCTGTTATAGAAATTCAATTTTACCATATCATATGGGGCCCATGAATTGGTGAAGGAACCAAATAATATTTTCTAGATGGTGTGGTGTTGAGGTACTCCTTTCAACACAAGAGAATGAAATAATATCTTTTGTAAGATCCTCAGGGATGGAAGGTGTAAATGTTTTCCAAAACTACATTTTTGTCTATATGTGTAATAGTAAAATGTTTAAACATTGTAAGCTAGCATGGTCCATGTTCAGAATTAAAGAGGAAGCCCAGCCAGAGCAGTTCTTCTGGGACAAACTAAACCTGCCTGGTTATCAAATTAATCAGTGACAAGGTTATCTATAAACTTGACAGGTGCTAATTGACACATTAACATTAAAACATCAATTAACACCAGTCAAATTCAAAGATAACCATGTCACTGATTAATTTGATAACCAGGCAGGTTTGGTTCACCCAGAAGAACTGGTCTGGCAGGGCTTCCTTTGTAACTTGGTCAAAAACAGATATATTAGCACAGGTTTTCTTCAAGATATCTAGTATTATAATTGTACGTAAGCCACAATCAAATGACTTTCATCATTCCAACCAAGGCATGCAGCATGTCAGTCCCAGTCCAGGTAACAAGTGTAGTTGTCTTTTAATAACAAGAGACACCCACACCTACAGGCTACATTTACCTACCACTTTTCATTTAGTAGTTGAAATCGCATTGGACCCAGTTTATTTCACATGATAAGAAGGTTGTATCTGCTTTGCTATCTACTCATAAATAATGTGTTTTACTTCGGGGATGATGAAGTCACCCCACCCAAAGGGTACACTGATGCTTTCTATGTGGTCCTAAACTCAAAAACACACCAAATTGTAAAATATTTCCCAAGTTCAAATTGCTATCTCAAGAACCACTGAACCAATACAAGGCATGTTGGTAATCATTTGAATTGTCCCAAATCTCACACTTCTGCAGTAGTTTAAAATACCAGATGGCCAACCAACTGTTCTGTTACTAGGCAACAACCACACCCTTAGCAATATGCATATGCCAGCACAGCCTGCAACTTAATATTCCGAGGATTTACAAAAAGGTGCGAGTCCATGAAATGAAAACATGGATCCGGACATGGGCGAGCCTGATTGGTTTCATAGACATGGGCGAGCCCCATTGGTTTCATAGACATTCATCAGACCAGATGGTATTCCTTCTCCCAGGTTATATTATTACAAAGTTGGACAAATTTGGAAGTGTTACATTTGATGATGATGGGCTTGTGAAATGCTCACTTTGCAAGTCACCTGGGAACCACATAGTGAAGGTCTCTTCTTCTGGTAGAAGGGTGTGAGAGAAATTTGCTTGTAATATAAAAAAATGTTGTGTTCCTATCACACCCAATATCATAATGAATAATGAATATTTCAGTCATGTATTCTGAAGAGTATAGCTTTCAGGCAAGAGGGAGCCTGACATGATCCTCATTTTATTTTGTAACTAAATGTTCAGAAAGGCGTTCTACACCTCTCACACACAAATGACTTAAAATATTTGAAAACATGCCACTTTCGTCCATGATAGTAGGCCCATCAGTGTGATAATGTGGAAAGGTATACAGCAGTTGGACACACATAAACCCACCCACCCCTCCCACACACAAATGACCTCAAATGTTGGAAAGCATGGCACTTTCATCCATGATAGAGGCCCATCAGTGTGACAATGTACCAAGGTTTACATTACAGCAGATGCACACAAACCCACCCCACCCCTCAAATGAACTCACATGTTGGAAAACATGGCACTTTCATCCATGATAGAAGCCCATCAGTGTGACAATATGCCAATGTTTACATCAGGACAGATGGACACACATACACCTCTCTCCAACACCTTATTGTTATCATTACATACAACATGGGAAGCAATGCCACCTGATTAACCATATCAATCAAATTCTGCAACCATGTCCTATGACATACATTGATGTTGTTGCCATTGGTAACCACTATGTGATGTCACTCCCAGGAGTACATTAGGTGTTACAATGTGATGATGATATGGTGAAGAACTGCAATTTTAGGGTCACTAATTCTGAACAGGGGTTGGGAGGTTGTAAGTTAGCAATACCTACAATTAGTTAGCGTAATGCAGTAAATGTTGATAGGAATTGTGTAATTTAACCTAAAAATTGAATAAGTTTAAAACTTTCTTACCTGGTATCAGCAAAGAGTTGAGTGCAAATGGTATGAGAAGTCGTGAAAAAGAAAAGAAATAAAAAACAATTTAATGAGTACATAATATAAATACTTGTGCCTACATAGAATAATTTATCATGGTGTTAATGTTACAATTTAGACTTCTACTTATGTTAAGTTGTTCTTAAACAAGAGAAGGCCTGAATAAAAAAAGTGTAGGGATAAATGGTCAAACAGAGCACTAAAATAAATTCTACTATCTACTGAAGATAGCACTTTTAAGCAGCGTTCGAAATAAGTGGTTGTCCGGTTGTCCAGGACAACCACAATGAACGTCGGAACCCAAAATGCTGATGGCAGTTGTCCGAGGGACAACCATAAAAATGTGTACCAATGTTACCGAGTAAGCTGAACATAAAATGCATTGCATAAATCTTGGAATGTTCAGATGAAATTGTGACCAAAAATTTTGTTTTCCCATAATTTTTTGGCAATTATTTTATAAACATCATGATAAAATGCGTAATCTAACATTGGCCTTTATAGCAGGTGTGCAGTATCGATGGGGACACGAGCTAGCACATCATGGCCCCCAGGAAATTTGAGGAAAAACCTGACCAGAGTGACCTGATCTCTGACTCCAAGTCTCTGACGTCAGTTTCAAGACCCCCCTGAAGCTATACCATGACTGTGCATACAAAATAATTAGTTTCAAAATACCCATTTTGTCATCTGGGGAATACCCAATGAGTCATGAATAATTAATGAGATACTTTATCAATGGAGATGTCGATGTTTACGTTTTTGACGTCTTGAATTCTGATGGCTTTTAAGCATAAAATCCGGCACAAATACGAATTTATTGATGACAAATAAATGCTGAACATATAACCTGTATTTTCTTGGATATATTTGATATTTTATAATAGCAACAAGGTGAGTTTGGGAAATGTGTGTGACATGTGAATACTGGCGGAAGTGCATGTTTTTTAAACTTACAACTGTATTTTTTACGGCTTAACAAGTTCATATAAATTTCGGACAACCAAAAATATTTTCGGACAACCAAACCATTTTTTTTAAGGTTGTCCGGCGGACAACCGCAAAAAAATTCTTAATTCGAACGCTGCTTTTAAGTGCTATTTTTAGTAAAATACCCCACCACTTTAGGTCTTGCTGAAGATGACACTTACAATGGTACAAAATGCATTAATACATCAGTGAGACTGGACACAAATCTTTCAACACTACAAAAAAATTGTCAGTCCATGATAAAAATAAACATGTGGTTGTTATTCAGGAACCCTTATTACAATAATTTATGCCTAAAAAAGACCTGAACTGTTAGAAGAGCATTTCAGGTATGAATGACCAAATAGAGTACTAAGACAAATGCTGTTATCTACTGAAGATAGCACTTAAGCCACAAACCACTTTGCACTTTAAGACACCCACCGTCTATGAAGATGGCACTTACAGTGGTAAAAAATACATTACTAAATCACTAAGACTTAATACAAATCTTCAAACACTACCAAAACATTGCCTATCCATGATAACAAGGAATTGAAGTTAAGTTCATAAGACTTGACGTAAATCTATTAATCTTGAGACTAGTGTCTGTTTGTGAGAGCATTTTACGATGACCGCCAACATGAGACGGATGTGATGTACCTGTTTATGGATGAATACCACTGGAGATGCGACAAATCAGACCTGTTTTGTAAGAAACATGGCTGATGATGTCGGAGGAGAGATAATCTTGAGTCAAGTGTCTGTTTATGACCATCAGCACGAGATAGTTGAGATGTACCTGTTTACGGATGAATACCACTGGAGATGTGATAAATCACATCTGTTTTGCAAGAAACATGTCTGACAATGTCGGAGGAGAGGTAATCTTCAGTCAAGTGTGTGATGGGGGAAATAAACTTAAAGATGAGTAGTCTTGAGTAGACTCACTTCTTGCATTAGATGTTTGTGAGTGTGTGTGGGGGTGTTTGTCTGGGTCTCTCTATCTTGTGTATGTGATATACTCTTCACTTTACAATGCCAAAATAAGCTTGAGAATCCATGAGTAGCCAACTGGTAAGTTTCATGTCTAATACAGATGAGTCTATGTGTGTTCTTGTTGCATCTGCATGTCTTGTTTGTCTGTCATGGTGACTGCTTGTCTGTCTGGCAAAGTCAGAGAAAAATTAGTCAAATTAGTATTTGTCATCAACTTATTTGTTTCTCTAGAGAATATGTGTATTGGTGCAAGTATTGCTACCTACCAAATATAGCACTTAGGTGCAGTGTATAATAATGAGTTGGATCTAGATGCAAAATATAACACTGTATTGGTTCAAATATTGCTATCTACCGAAGATAGCACTTAAGTGCAGTATGATGACTTTGGTCTATGCAAAATATAACACTGTAGGACAATCTGAAATGTGTCATCACACAGAGTGAGTATGTTTTTCAAATGGAATTGTCTAGAGTTAATTATTTTGAGACCCATATTTCCCATTTACCCAATTATCTATTTTATTTGAAATCCACACTCCCTCTGACTTTAACTAAATCTTCCACAGGGAGATTGTGTATCACATGGAATAGCCCAATATGCTGCTACTACTGTATATACTATCTGCTACACATTGTCATGCAAGTTGCATAGACATGATAAACAACAACTTGCTGAAGAGGAAAGAGATGTCAGCGTCCCTTAACCAATCTTGACTTAGCAGTGTATAAAACACATACATAATTTCCTAAATTTGTTTTGAAAAATCAAAGCTGGCTGCACCTTGCTATCTTTGGACATGGTTTACAATGTGTAAACAGTGTTGCCAAAAAAGTAGCCCAAAAATGAGTCAAATTACAAAAAGTTCACCCAATTGTTCTCTTATTGGTTTCTATATGAGAGAGGAAACTTTCAAGATATTGTGGAGCAAATTCTTCTTAACCAGTGGTCTCTATGGGGTACTGTGACTGGTCAAAAGTTGTGTGGAAATCTTCACAAGTCACCAAATTGGGCTACCAAATCCCATTTGGTGTGTAAGTTACATAAGCAAGATGAAGTGGAGCCTAGCATAGTAGGAAATTGATGTCAGGATCTTTTAACCATCGTTGACTTAAGTGTAAAGGCTAAGCTAGTGTTGCCATGTTGGCTCACCACACGTGCTGCCATGTTGTCACCCATTTGGGCTACCTGTGTGTAAGTTACATAGGAGTGATAGGCTACGCTAACCATCAGTGTTGCCATGTTGGCTCACCATCAGTGCTGCCATGTTGTATCCTTTTGGGCTACCAGTCTGTAAGTCACATAGGAGTAATGAAGAGGAGCCTGTCATAGGAAATTGATGTCAGGATCTTTTAACCATCGTTGACTTAAAGTATAAAGACTAAGCTAGTGTTGCCATATTGGCTAACCATCAGTGTTGCCAGACTCATCTCACCATCAGTGCTGGTGAGTTTTTCTGAAAGTGCCCAAATTGAGCAGGTAAGTCACTTTATGGCAACAATGCCATAACCCCATGAGTACTACCTGCTGATTGGATACAAGAAGACTATTATGGTTTATTAAGCCAATCAGCAGCAAGATAAGAATGGTGGTAGATAATGAAGAGGCTTTACCATGAGTACTACCTGCTGATTGGTTACAACAAGACTATTAACAGATATGTTGTAATAAAATCAGAAGAAAGGCAGTAGCTTCTAAACACATCCTGGCTACATAACACATTACTTATACCACTCAATGACTCTACAGTGTGCAATGGATCACCAGTTGTATCCTCAATGTCATTTTACCCTTCAATGAGTTCAATGACCTGAAAGACATTCTAAGCAACTGATTTGAATTTCAAATCTTTACAATTACTTGCTTCTGTCTGTTGTATGTCTGTCAATTTGTTTGTCAGTTTGTTTGTTTGATACATCAAATTCCCACAAATAAGCAATAAATTGACTCATACATTCTATGTTATTTTACACTACAGTGGGTTCACTGACCCTAACAGACATTAGTAGCAAAATGATTTTTTACTTTAAATTTTTTGTCTATTTGTGTGTATCAAATTCAATAATATATTGCTGCTTTATAAATGTTTTTCTCCATGTTTGTGTATCTGTTTGTTACATCAATGGCAAGCAGTAGATGGCTATCTATCTGCCTCATCTTTATGTAATGTTATCCTCTATCCTCCAGTTCAACGACCCAACAGACATTCTAAGAAAGAAAACAAGTAGCTTTCAAATCTTCCTTGTAAGTGTTTAGGACATTTACTGCTTCATTTTGTCTGTCACATCATGTGTCCATTTGTTTCTCCATCAGTGCATAATACTGCATATGCATGGGCACAAATAACAAGGTGAAGGTTTATGTCTGTAGTAGACATGGGATGCGGTAAATTCACCAATTTGTAAGCTTTACTGGGGCCAAAAACTGAAAAATTTAAAAAGTTTTTAATGAAACTGGTCTGAAAGCATTCATCATGTGAAAATAAACCAAATAAGGAATGGTTTGTGTTGTCTAGAATGCTTCATTACTGGAGTAATAGAGCAAGAAAGAAATTACAACATCCATTGCACATGGAAACCTTAGCCTACCTCAATGGGTTGAATATTCCAGTTGAAATCCATACACCCCCTATGGAAGACATGACCTTAATCTTCCACACAAGGAGTGTGAAGTTCAAACAGGGTTGCCTAAATGGGTGACTCCATTTGAAATCTACACTCCCTGTGTGGGAGATTAAGTTATATCTTCCAAAGGTGTATGGATTTCAACTTGAACAGCCTAAATTTATCCCTGGTCAGGCTGTTGTGCTCACAGGGAATATTCACACCGGTTGTGTACCTGCTGCTATCTACTGAAGATAGCACTTAAACATAAAATCACGTAAGAGCATGTGTTTATGTGCATAGGTTTGTGTTTTAATATTGTGTGAGTTTGAATCGTTCCTATGTGTTTGTCTATTTCATTTAATCTTTTCTATGACATTTCAAAATTTCAGGGAAAATATCCCTTGATTTCAGAAATCAAATTTGACTTAAAATACTGGCCACACTATGTCTCAGTATATGAAATTAGTGCACCTAGAGTAAACTTTATACAACAATCTGACAAAATTAATTTCTGTATCACTATCCCTTATGTCTGGTCATCGTCCATATCTCATCTACCAGTCCACTAATCTTGTCTGATCACTTTAATCTACATAATCTATTATTTAATCCCCATATAAATTCTTTATTATCATGGCTTCCTCCAGGCATTATGAGAAACTGATATGTGACCCCTCAGCACAACTGAGCCCTGAAGTCGCCAATCATCATTTTTGAGATATTCAACCAAAATATTCTGCTTGAAATTATCTTTAAAATGATGTATATCATGTCTATAGTACTTGACATTTAAGTAGTGAAAAATCAATAAAACAGTCAATAAATCCTTTGTTTCCTATTGTTTATTGTTAAGTTCGATGGAGCATATCTCAATAGTGGCACTGGCGACATCCGGGCTCAGTTGTGGAGGATGGTCACATATGTTGGTAAAAACTAGATATCAAAATGTCATGGTGATTTAAAAGGATTCTACACAATTAGGTCCAGTTGATTTTTAGCTGACCATATATGGACATGAATCCTGAAATCCTGAAGTTTTTGAAAAAAAAAGCCTAAAAAAGTGTGTGAAATTGGGCTAAAAAGGCCAAAAACGGGCTGAATTTAAAAGAAAGTGTGGAAATTTGGGAAAAAAAGCCTGAATTCAGGTTTAAACCTGAAAATTCTCATGCCTGTTTATACACTCATGAAAGTTGTAAACCAACCATGTTTTGTTTTGCTCTCTTTAAATTAGGCCTACTTCAACCTGTTCAGAAACAGTCATGGAGCATTTTGATCAATCTGATGTTTTTTCAATATTTTCACTGTGACATGTTCACTTTAATGTTAAACATTACTGGATTTACTGGTGTATCCAGAGTTGTAGGCTATAACACAAAACATGGGTCATTATAGAAGCCAACTTGATATTTTGTTTGTCGTTTTGTGTGGGCTAAATGTAGCCAATGTTAACTCTAAAGTATTTGGTTAACTTGTATGTTATTACTTTAGTCTCGGAGTTGTAACACAGGTCATATAGAAGTCAGCTTGATGTTTTGTTTGTCTGTTTGTGTGGCCTATAGGTAGCTTATGTATGTTAAACATCACCTTTACTCTCTGCCGATGTTATGACTTCTCCATATGAAGAACATGAATACAACATTACTTGCATTAAAACATTACTTTGTCTGCGCCAGTGTATCGACTCCAAAGTGGTACAACTTCCTGATGTTGGTGGATAAGATTTTCAAAACATTATAATCTTGACTCTGGCTTATGGAGTCACAACATGCTCAACATACAAAGCTGGTCTACTGCTTCAAAATAAAACACAGCACAAATCAACTTTGAATATCCACTGTTGTCTATAACCCATGTCTACTTTCTATTATAATCAAATAAAACTGGGTCAGTCATAAGTTTTCATTTTGTTCATTTAATAATCCTTGCCAATTTATTAAAGCAACATAACAAATAATATACTTTCAGTTCTGTGGATATGACGCCACTAAAAAAACAACAAAAAAATAGTAAAGACAATTTTCCTTTGGCTGTAGGCCTATTGTAAATTTAATTTATGTAACTGACAATTGACTCTAATATGTTGTTTCATCATGCAACATGCGCAGGGTTTGAATTCGTTTAAAAATTGTGCGTATTAGTTATTGGATAATTTATCATAATCAGGATACTTCCATATACTAAAGCACTATAAAAAGTGCTATACAAATGCAAAATTGAGTAGCAGTTACTTCAAAATAAGGAGAAAACTTTTATGCGATACAGCCGAATTAGAACCCTGAACATGAGAAAGGTTTTTAACACAAGTCTCCACATACAAAAATGACAGGCAGCGAAAATATGCTTTTTTCAAAGAATCTGCTTGTTCAGTAACAGAAAGCACACTTAGCGAGTGGTTAAAAAGAGGATTTTGAAGCTTATTCTCTGTAAGTTTTCTTAGAACTTCCTTTTTTTCTTTCAAGAATTGTGTTTCTCCCTCTCAAATTGATACTCCATGCCCATGAATACAACTGTAAACAGCAGCTAAGATAAAACAAAGACTGCCTATTTGTTGTATAGTTTATTCTTAAACACTTGAGAACGTTCCTGCAATCTTATTGGTTCTTACCCAGCTTCACCCGTGTGATATGACACGATATCACACGGGTCAGCGCGTGTGCGTCAACGCGATACGCATACTCGTTATTTGGACTAATCGGAGGCGCACAGCAGCAACGGGACTGATCGATTTTAAGCCCTAGGTAATTCCTTGCAAAATGTAGATTTAATTTGATTAAAATTTGTATAATATTTTTATTTGAATTAAAGTGTTTAAGAATGATATTAAAGGTATTGTTTTTAGCCGCTCTCGTGCATCTATCGTCTCATATAACACGGGCGACACATTATTTTTGGCGTAAAACAACTCGGCTTCGCCTCGTTGTTTTACTTAAAATAATGATGTCGCCCGTATATATGAGACGATAGATGCACTCCAGCGCTAAAAACAATACCTTATTCTCTAAGTTTACCATGTTTACTCATTAATAATGTACACCCCTGCCCTAGATTATATTGTTTGTGACATGTATGGTTAAAACAGGTTTGGCCGGGTAGCTACAAAGCTGATGTCTGGTTTGAAATTCCGCCTTTTCTTTGTAGAGCCGGCCTTGCAGCAAACAAGCTAATTAATTAGGTTCATTTCTGTTTGTTTCATTACTGGTTTAACAATACATTCCATTTAAAGTCTACAACAGTGAATTGCAAGTTGAAAATACTATACTTAATTTTAAAGAAGTTGGATAAAATTATGTTGATCTTCTACAAAAATTGTAAAAAAGTTTCAGAACCGGTTGATTTTCTACAAAGATTGTAACAAAGTTTCAGAACCGGTCTTACCGGTCCAAGTCTCCCTAACATCAAGGATAACAGTCTCCCCACCAAGATGAGCAAATAACAACATCTCTCACCACATTAGATGTATTTAGGAATCACTTAGTCTCCGTGCCGGTATTTCACCCTCCGGTATTTCACCCTCCGGCTATTGCTTAATACATCGTGGTTCAATGGCAAAAGATAAGTTTGTGGGGTGAAAGTTAGAATGAGAAAATTCCTTTGGAATTACATAGCTGCATCTCAGCTAATACTCCTTCCGCACAGAAAATAGAATGGTTTTAGCTCTAATTTTAGTTTGATGTCAGGAATTTAAACTAAAGCAGCACTCATGATCTAAAAAGTGTTATTGATAACCTCCAGAATAACTTAACAAAGAATTTTTCTTATATAATGTTATTAAACTATGATTTCAAGTCAATGAGCAATCCTTCACAGAACAGAGGTTTTAGCTCTAATTCTATTTTGATGCAATGAATGAAAGCATCACTCTGTGATCTTAAAATTGAACTTGATAACTACCAGGATAGCGTTTCAAAATTAGAACAAAGAATGTTCTTATTTATGTCACTCAACTATGTTACAGTGTCAATAGCTCATATTCAAGACACAAATAGCTTATACACAGTGATGTACTGGCCAAAACTTCCGGGAAGTGGGGGAGGGTCAAAATATTCAAAAATATATTTCTAACTAGGTTGTAAATCCAAGTCACATCTCTAAATTGTAACAATATTTTGTTTATTTTCAGGGACACTCTTTGCATGGCGATTGGATACACTAGTTCAAAAATGGCATCAAGGGACATCAGTTCCCCACCTTTATGTATTTTTGGACTCGGAAGAGGTCAAATTTCATAACACTATTTGTTTCTGGTAATTATCTGGTCTGAATTGTCTCATTACTCTGTTATCTGATGATCTGACGTACAAAAAGATGACACTTTTATAAAGAGATGGTCATCAATATTAAGCCTAAACAAGTGCAAGGGTCATATGTTTTATCAACTTCTTGCACAATTCTCCTCCAAAGACAACTCTCCCAGCTCTCTTATAATTACACAACAGACCATTTGACCTATAAAAAGATGACATCTTTGACAAGTAAATCGATGAGCTTGTCAGATGAAGATATTATTTGACCCGGTGTAAGGAAATCAATCCTGGCTAGGGAATTGACACATCTTCATCTGTGTCATCATCTTTATAAGATGGATCAAGAAAGGTTATAACTCTGATTCTCTGGCTTAACACTAATATCTCATACATTACAATGTGACATGGCAAAGTCCTTTGACCCAACTTGTTTGAACACTTATAGAATGCCCTTTGAATATGCTGGGTACAGAAACTCATACCACAAACTTGAGGTCAATTGTTGAGTGATGATTATTGCATGGAGGTTAGTGAACTATGCCACTGGAAATGAGGTCATTTTTACTCATTTGGCTATTCCATTTGAAATCCATACATGGCCAGGGTGTTTAGAACATGGCGTCACCCATTCAGGTAACCCACTAACCCCATTTGAAAATTATAGGACCTACTCTCTGTGTGGAGGTCACATCTTCCATAGGATGAAATATTCAGCTATAGTGTTTATTATGTTCCCAAAACATACACAAACATTCCTGCATTTTCATAAACTTTTTTAAAAGTATCAGTTGACAACAACTTTGCCAAGTTTCAAATTGGCCAGGCAACAAAGCATACAAATGCAGATGGTCTATGATAGGAAAATACATAATATTGATAAGTGCAAAAGGCAAAACCATATGTTTAATAAAATACCAGGGATGCAAACAACACAATTAATTTTCAAATGATATACATATGTATCGCATTACCACAAAAGGTACATTATGTCGGCCACAAATTACCGACATACACATGCATATTTTCAATAAAGCTCTTCACAAAAGGGCAAAACAAGTATTTGTTTGAAATCAAACAAAGAGATACGTTTAAACAAACTGACATTATATTGAAAGAGAAAAGACCATAAAACAACTGGTAGGGATCGAACCAGCACATTAGCGACTTCTATTTTAGCGCTGGAGCTCATCAAACTGAGCTCCTAGATGAAAAGAAACAACCAATGGGATAAAGTGATTGAGATCTTTTCAACTGTGTGGGCAACAACAATGGAGCTCCTAGATGAAAAGAATTTCACTTATTTACCTCCCTGCTTGAATCTTAAGGTGACAAGAAGTATAGTCACTGATTACTTCCGCTCTCATGTGTCTCAGCGGCCAAATACAATTTAGGCCTACCCAACAAGACTACCCAACAAGAGCAGATTCCTGGTGAGTCTTTACTATCCTGCTTATCACATTGAGATTATAGTGACCTCACTGCCTTGGCAAAAACAACCAATGGGATAAAGTGATCTATCGTGAGTGACGTCATACCGATCGACAAAATGCTTGTGTGTAAAAGGCAGCACTATGCGGCGGAACACTCTCTCACATACAAATACACATTTTGATACACCAATCTCGCAGGCAAGCACTTGAGATCTTTTCAACTGTGTGGGCAACAACAATGGAGCTCCTAGATGAAAAGAATTTCACTTATTTACCTCCCTGCTTGAATCTTAAGGTGACAAGAAGTATAGTCACTGATTACTTCCGCTCTCATGTGTCTCAGCGGCCAAATACAATTTAGGCCTAATATAATTGACAACAAAGGTATCCTATGACTGATGTATTGGTATCTACAAAATGTAAGGAAATATTGTCAGGTGTAAAAGGCATAAACACATGGCTGTGATCAAATCCATTATGTATGCTAGGGGACAAATAAAAGGCATAATAACATGGCTGTGATCAAATCCATTATGTATGCTAGGACAGTAATAAAAACATATTGAGGCATTGGAATAAACTTTATGTAAAAGTAATAAAAGAAATGTTTGCAGTCATTAGACCAAATTGTAAGCAAACCACAAACATGATGTATTTTATTAGTTAGGTGAAAAAGTTCAATTTGGTGACCACTCTCTGGCTAGTAAGGTTTGACGATTGATTCGACTTCTATGGACCATTTAGAAAAAAATAGCCACCATGTCCCTCGCGAAAATCCGGCATTTTTCGCTAGAGGCCAAAATCCAAAATGGCCGCCGCCACCATTTTGAAAATTTAAGTTTTGAACCAGAGCACCTATAATCATGCACAAAGACACTTTTTCGGATATGTCGAGTACAAGGATTCCGATTCTGACATTAGTTTGACATTACGGCATCATTTTCACCCAGAAATCCAAGATGGTGGCGGCACCATCTTGAAAAATTTAGTTTTGAACAAGAGGACCTAAAATCGTGTACAAAGACACTTTTTGGATAAGTCGACCACAAGGATTTCAAATTTGACATTACTTTGACATTACGAACTCATATTTACCCAGAAATCCAAGATGGTGGCCATGGGCGCCATCTTGAAAAAAATAAGTTTTGAACCAGATTACCTAAAATCGTGTACAAAAACACTTTTTCCGATAAGTCGACCCCAAGAAATCCGAATCTGACATTAATTTGACGTAATAACTTAATTTTTGCCCAGAAATCCAAGATGGCCCCTATTTGGTAGAGCGTAAATGTGATTTTTGAATGAGAGCAGAAGCATAAGTGTGTCATTTCCGCCTTATCTGGGGTTCATGTCCCTTATATGGGGTTTAAACTGCCTTATCTTGGGTTTACATCCCTTATCTAGGAATGAATTTTTCTAAATGGTCCATAGAAGTCGAATCAATCGTCAAACCTTACTAGCCAGAGAGTGGTCACCAAATCTTTTTCACCTAACTATATTGTAAGTTGTAAAATACTAAACCACATGTAAACCTATGGTAATAATTTTTAGTGGCGAAGGCAGCTCAAGCAATCGCTGTCCTTCAGTTCGTTCGTCACAAACATTCAAATGTTAAATATTGTGTGCGTTTTGCGCATGCTTTACGCAAAGATGGGGGAACGCACTGGTTTGCATGCGTATTGACTCTGTGTGCGTCATGTCATTGAGTAAAGAAAGTCAGTGAAAACGTAAACGCAGACACTAAATTGCATGGAAGAAACTAAGAAAAGGAGAGAAAACGGACATAAACAAATTTAATCTGGTTACATCACGTTGGGATTATTCATGACCCTCCTACTTTCCACAAAAAGTAACAGCCTGTCAGATTGAAGCTTCAGAAATTCAAACAAGCTTGTTCCTTTAATGTAAACACTACAAAAACAAAAAAAAGGAGCGATTTATAGAAACAATTTGTTATTTCTACATGTGCCTACTTCAAATTGTCCTTCCAAATTTCAACAATCTCCATAATATTGAAAATTTGTTTGTTCTAAAATACATGACTGTGTGAAAATGTGTGTTAAGTAAAAAAATAATTTTCTTCAGACTTCCAGCATGAAGAAGAACACCAACCTACAAACCCCTAGAAGGTGCAAAGCGCAAAACCACATGCATGTTGTTAAACAAAATAGTCTCACTCACAGGCCTAAATATCCCATATACTACCTTTCACATCCATTACACACTTCAGGCCTGCTAAAAAGACTACCATTTCAAGTGCTTTTACAAAATGTGGAAGTGCCTTTTGAAAAAACGATGGAACTTTATGCTTGTATGTTGAAGTACGACTAAACTACACGCTACACTGACGCGGTGGTCGATTGAGTCCATATCTCTATTGATCAATACTGTATACTTTCACAGGGGTAATATTTTCATGACTTCTGTAGTTCTCATCATTTTTTGTGGAATATATTTTTCGCAGGTTCTTCCCATTCAAATACTGCTATATGAGTCAATAATATTTTGTGGGTTTTCATTTGCGAGAAAACATGAAAATAAATTATATATTTTGCACAAAAAATCAAAAATATTCCAAGATGACAAGATGTGTAGCAGTGATTTCAGTGAGATTTGAGATTATTTGTGTGGGAACTAAATTACTCCAGCAAACAGGAACAGCACCAAAAAGAACATTATTATGCATCAAATTGTGAGACAATTTTTCATATCTTCATACAAAATGATAATTTTTACCCTCGGAATTGACATAAAAATGTGATTCAATTATAACACCCTTCATTTTTCTTGAATTTCTACTTTTTGCACGCTTGTAATTCCCTATGATGTACTTTGTAAAACTAAACTTGAAATGCTTTAATTACAGTAAAATCATGAATTTTCATAATAAACAGGATTCTCGATCTCCAAAACACAGTGGGCTGTTTGGCCACTGGAATAAAGTAGCAATTTCTGCTTTACCTCATTTATTCAGTCCCAAATTAAAGGATATATCTAATAGTGGAAACCAACAATGATTAGGGGGAAAATACAAATCTATTTTTGATGCAAAACACACATTATTGCTACAATTATAACTGATATGCAGCAGCCGTTTTACTTACTCCAACAAGACGGCTTATTCTACCCACATACAACCAGGTGAAAAATGTGTGGCAAGCCGGAATATAGCGACGTCGGCAGGCAGTAGTCGATTTCCGAGCTTTCCTCTTATAGATCAATATTGCTTAAATGACACTACCATTTGTTAAAAAATGTTAAATAGATCTCAGTCCTCCAATTTGGTGACCAGGTGGAAGTGTATCTAGGGAGCAAGTAGTCCAGAGCAGAAATTATTGACAAAAAACTAAATCAGATTTTTGTTTCTTGCATTTACTTCATCTGTTTATCGCCTTCATCAATTTTGAGAGGAGATTACAAATCTTGAACAAGACAATAATAAGATACAATCTGCATTATTACAATCTCTCAAAGACAAAGTTCAAATATAATGCGTTTAATACCTGAAGAATATTGAATTTAGGTATCAAAATGAGTACCCAGGTCAATCTTATACGTATAGTAGTTAATAGAGGTCACTGTATTGAGCCATGAGGGATGAGAGTGATGAGGTGATAGAGATACAGGATAGATGTGGGTTGGATGCTCCCTGAGGTTTAACACAGAATTTTGTGTAGCAAATTGGATTGTTGTTGAGGGACAAATTCAACGCTATAGTTGCATCATTTAGGAGTGTGCCAATTCTGATCAAATTTGTGTCTCAAAGATGGCAAGTCTAATCTTGAATTGCTGTGAATCTTTTAAAACCACTTGATAAAATGCAAATAACAGTATGCTTAGGGAACACGTCCTATGTTTGTTAAAAATAAGGATAAAATATCAATGCAAAAAAATTATGATTTTTGAATGTTTACATCTTATAGGCAGGGAGCCGGAGAGAGGGAGTTAACTTTCTATAGTTTTGTTTATATATAGTCATCTGTCCTTTAGTTTGCTTCCCTAATTTGTACTGACAAATAAATATAAATAGTCTTTAAAAAAAATCTATAAATAGTTTTAAATGGATAAGTTTTATTTCAATTTTGCTGCCAACCATAATACCCCACAGAATGCCTCATATACAACACTAGGTCAATCTCCAGGGCTGTTAATTTATCTGATTCTCATCATGCTAACCTCCTCGTCCCTCGTCTCTAAATTGCTCTCATAAGCCGCATCCATACTGCAGCCATGCAATGTCTTCAGATGGCAGATGGAAATCTTTAGACTTATTAATTGATGTATGATATTGCAGGCACATTCTGGATTCAACACTGATATTTACACCAAATATTACATGGAGGCAAAATGAGCAGACTTCAGGCTAAGACTTTACCTAACTTTATAAATCTTGGTCACTTGGTGTAATCATAGGGATAGGAGATCCGGAGTTAACCCAGGGTTGACCCTCCCTACTCTATACGTCCAGTGAGGACCTGTCACTGACCAGTGAGCACCCCCCCATGTACTGAGACAGTTTGTACAGGTGTCTATGGAGAAGGTCCAGTTTCACCCATGCAGGCACTGCCCTTGCCCCCCAATTACATCACTAAAATAGGTCTGGAGAAGCACAAGTTGTCCCCAAATTACATCATAACTTGATATTGAAAACCAAATTACCTGTCACTGACCAGTGAGCACCTCCCCCCCTCCCCTATGTACTGAGACAGTTTGTACAGGTGTCTATGGAGAAGGTCCAGTTTAAGCCCATGCAGGCACTGCCCCCCCCAATTACATCACTAAAATAGGTCTGGAGAAGCACAAGTTGTCCCCAAATTACATCATAACTTGATATTGAAAATCTCAAGATATTTTGCCTGTGTGGACATAGCCTACTGCCTGCAACACACGAAATGTGAGGCGACATTGATTGGAAGAAATTGATCAATATCAGGACAAATTTCTTTCATTTGTCTGTAATTGCAAGCACCAGGCAAGGGATGAAGATTCAAAGCATTGATTGGCAAGTAGGTTACCTAATATGGGCAATGGGATGCCTAATATGGTCATTGAGGTAACAAATTAGGTGATAGGATGCCTAATGTCTACCTCCGATAACCAAAACATAATTGCTATCAAATATCATACTTTGTTGGCACACCCTGTATAACTAGTTAAGAAAATCTGGGTAAAAGGGCATCTTTACAAACTACTTCATCTAGTGAAGTAGGTAATGGGGATACGCATCCTGCACAAGAACAAATAAACACAATGGGGAACGATTGCTCGCTACAAGAGGAAACTGAATATATTTAATAAGAAAGAATGAACAGTTTAACCAACCCAAAGTGTTACAATTATACATGACAACAAATAAACACAAAGCCCGACCGGCACACAACCCAACTTGAAAAAAAAGCAAGGGAATGTGCCGGCATGGGAATCGAACCCACGACCTTCCGATATCTAGACGGACGCCTTATCCATTAGGCTACCAGCTCCCACTGATAAACGGTGGTTAAAGCTGGGTCTAATGTTATAGCAGTCATGGTATACAATACACACACACAAGTATTACGCAAGTACGTATGTGCAGGAGATCATTATTGATGCTTAATCGTTTCCCCAGTATAATTATAAGTAAAGTAGGTAATGGGGATACGCATCCTGCACAAGAACAAATAAACACAATGGGGAACGATTGCTCGCTACAAGAGGAAACTGAATATATTTAATAAGAAAGAATGAACAGTTTAACCAACCCAAAGTGTTACAATTATACATGACAACAAATAAACACAAATCCCGACCGCACACAACCCAACTTGAAAAAAAAGCAAGGGAATGTGCTGGCATGGGAATCGAACCCACGACCTTCCGATATCTAGACGGACGCCTTATCCATTAGGCTACCAGCTCCCACTGATAAACGGTGGTTAAAGCTGGGTCTAATGTTATAGCAGTCATGGTATACAATACACACACACAAGTATTACGCAAATACGCATGTGCAGGAGATCATTATTGATGCTTAATCGTTTCCCCAGTATAATTATAAGTAAAGTAGGTAATGGGGATACGCATCCTGCACAAGAACAAATAAACACAATGGGGAACGATTGCTCGCTACAAGAGGAAACTGAATATATTTAATAAGAAAGAATGAACAGTTTAACCAACCCAAAGTGTTACAATTATACATGACAACAAATAAAACATAGTGCCGGCATGGGAATCGAACCCACGACCTTCCGATATCTAGACGGACGCCTTATCCATTAGGCTACCAGCTCCCACTGATAAACGGTGGTTAAAGCTGGGTCTAATGTTATAGCAGTCATGGTATACAATACACACACACAAGTATTACGCAAGTACGCATGTGCAGGAGATCATTATTGATGCTTAATCGTTTCCCCAGTATAATTATAAGTAAAGTAGGTAATGGGGATACGCATCCTGCACAAGAACAAATAAACACAATGGGGAACGATTGCTCGCTACAAGAGGAAACTGAATATATTTAATAAGAAAGAATGAACAGTTTAACCAACCCAAAGTGTTACAATTATACATGACAACAAATAAACACAAATCCCGACCGGCACACAACCCAACTTGAAAAAAAAGCAATGGAATGTGCCGGCATGGGAATCGAACCCACGACCTTCCGATATCTAGACGGACGCCTTATCCATTAGGCTACCAGCTCCCACTGATAAACGGTGATTAAAGCTGGGTCTAATGTTATAGCAGTCATGGTATACACACACACACAAGTATTACATGAAGTACGCATGTGCAGGAGATCATTATTGATGCTTAATCGTTTCCCCAGTATAATTATAAGTAAAGTAGGTAATGGGGATACGCATCCTGCACAAGAACAAATAAACACAATGGGGAACGATTGCTCGCTACAAGAGGAAACTGAATATATTTAATAAGAAAGAATGAACAGTTTAACCAACCCAAAGTGTTACAATTATACATGACAACAAATAAACACAAATCCCGACCGCACACAACCCAACTTGAAAAAAAGCAAGGGAATGTGCCGGCATGGGAATCGAACCCACGACCTTCCGATATCTAGACGGACGCCTTATCCATTAGGCTACCAGCTCCCACTGATAAACGGTGGTTAAAGCTGGGTCTAATGTTATAGCAGTCATGGTATACAATACACACACACAAGTATTACGCATGTACGCATGTGCAGGAGATCATTATTGATGCTTAATCGTTTCCCCAGTATAATTATAAGTAAAGTAGGTAATGGGGATACGCATCCTGCACAAGAACAAATAAACACAATGGGGAACGATTGCTCGCTACAAGAGGAAACTGAATATATTTAATAAGAAAGAATGAACAGTTTAACCAACCCAAAGTGTTACAATTATACATGACAACAAATAAACACAAATCCCGACCGGCACACAACCCAACTTGAAAAAAAAGCAAGGGAATGTGCCGGCATGGGAATCGAACCCACGACCTTCCGATATCTAGACGGACGCCTTATCCATTAGGCTACCAGCTCCCACTGATAAACGGTGGTTAAAGCTGGGTCTAATGTTATAGCAGTCATGGTATACAATACACACACACAAGTATTACGCAAAACGCATGTGCAGGAGATCATTATTGATGCTTAATCGTTTCCCCAGTATAATTATAAGTAAAGTAGGTAATGGGGATACGCATCCTGCACAAGAACAAATAAACACAATGGGGAACGATTGCTCGCTACAAGAGGAAACTGAATATATTTAATAAGAAAGAATGAACAGTTTAACCAACCCAAAGTGTTACAATTATACATGACAACAAATAAACACAAATCCCGACCGGCACACAACCCAACTTGAAAAAAAAGCAAGGGAATGTGCCGGCATGGGAATCGAACCCACGACCTTCCGATATCTAGACGGACGCCTTATCCATTAGGCTACCAGCTCCCACTGATAAACGGTGGTTAAAGCTGGGTCTAATGTTATAGCAGTCATGGTATACAATACACACACACAAGTATTACGAAGCACGCATGTGCAGGAGATCATTATTGATGCTTAATCGTTTCCCCAGTATAATTATAAGTAAAGTAGGTAATGGGGATACGCATCCTGCACAAGAACAAATAAACACAATGGGGAACGATTGCTCGCTACAAGAGGAAACTGAATATATTTAATAAGAAAGAATGAACAGTTTAACCAACCCAAAGTGTTACAATTATACATGACAACAAATAAACACAAATCCCGACGGCACACAACCCAACTTGAAAAAAAAGCAAGGGAATGTGCCGGCATGGGAATCGAACCCACGACCTTCCGATATCTAGACGGACGCCTTATCCATTAGGCTACCAGCTCCCACTGATAAACGGTGGTTAAAGCTGGGTCTAATGTTATAGCAGTCATGGTATACAATACACACACACAAGTATTACGCATGAAATACGCATGTGCAGGAGATCATTATTGATGCTTAATCGTTTCCCCAGTATAATTATAAGTAAAGTAGGTAATGGGGATACGCATCCTGCACAAGAACAAATAAACACAATGGGGAACGATTGCTCGCTACAAGAGGAAACTGAATATATTTAATAAGAAAGAATGAACAGTTTAACCAACCCAAAGTGTTACAATTATACATGACAACAAATAAACACAAATCCCGACCGCACACAACCCAACTTGAAAAAAAGCAAGGGAATGTGCCGGCATGGGAATCGAACCCACGACCTTCCGATATCTAGACGGACGCCTTATCCATTAGGCTACCAGCTCCCACTGATAAGCGGTGGTTAAAGCTGGGTCTAATGTTATAGCAGTCATGGTATACAATACACACACACAAGTATTACGCAAGCACGCATGTGCAGGAGATCATTATTGATGCTTAATCGTTTCCCCAGTATAATTATAAGTAAAGTAGGTAATGGGGATACGCATCCTGCACAAGAACAAATAAACACAATGGGGAACGATTGCTCGCTACAAGAGGAAACTGAATATATTTAATAAGAAAGAATGAACAGTTTAACCAACCCAAAGTGTTACAATTATACATGACAACAAATAAACACAAATCCCGACCGCACACAACCCAACTTGAAAAAAAGCAAGGGAATGTGCCGGCATGGGAATCGAACCCACGACCTTCCGATATCTAGACGGACGCCTTATCCATTAGGCTACCAGCTCCCACTGATAAACGGTGGTTAAAGCTGGGTCTAATGTTATAGCAGTCATGGTATACAATACACACACACAAGTATTACGCAAGCACGCATGTGCAGGAGATCATTATTGATGCTTAATCGTTTCCCCAGTATAATTATAAGTAAAGTAGGTAATGGGGATACGCATCCTGCACAAGAACAAATAAACACAATGGGGAACGATTGCTCGCTACAAGAGGAAACTGAATATATTTAATAAGAAAGAATGAACAGTTTAACCAACCCAAAGTGTTACAATTATACATGACAACAAATAAACACAAATCCCGACCGGCACACAACCCAACTTGAAAAAAAAGCAAGGGAATGTGCCGGCATGGGAATCGAACCCACGACCTTCCGATATCTAGATGGACGCCTTATCCATTAGGCTACCAGCTCCCACTGATAAACGGTGGTTAAAGCTGGGTCTAATGTTATAGCAGTCATGGTATACAATACACACACACAAGTATTACGCAAGTACGCATGTGCAGGAGATCATTATTGATGCTTAATCGTTTCCCCAGTATAATTATAAGTAAAGTAGGTAATGGGGATACGCATCCTGCACAAGAACAAATAAACACAATGGGGAACGATTGCTCGCTACAAGAGGAAACTGAATATATTTAATAAGAAAGAATGAACAGTTTAACCAACCCAAAGTGTTACAATTATACATGACAACAAATAAACACAAATCCCGACCGGCACACAACCCAACTTGAAAAAAAAGCAAGGGAATGTGCCGGCATGGGAATCGAACCCACGACCTTCCGATATCTAGACGGACGCCTTATCCATTAGGCTACCAGCTCCCACTGATAAACGGTGGTTAAAGCTGGGTCTAATGTTATAGCAGTCATGGTATACAATACACACACACAAGTATTACGCAAGCACGCATGTGCAGGAGATCATTATTGATGCTTAATCGTTTCCCCAGTATAATTATAAGTAAAGTAGGTAATGGGGATACGCATCCTGCACAAGAACAAATAAACACAATGGGGAACGATTGCTCGCTACAAGAGGAAACTGAATATATTTAATAAGAAAGAATGAACAGTTTAACCAACCCAAAGTGTTACAATTATACATGACAACAAATAAACACAAATCCCGACCGCACACAACCCAACTTGAAAAAAAAGCAAGGGAATGTGCCGGCATGGGAATCGAACCCACGACCTTCCGATATCTAGACGGACGCCTTATCCATTAGGCTACCAGCTCCCACTGATAAACGGTGGTTAAAGCTGGGTCTAATGTTATAGCAGTCATGGTATACAATACACACACACAAGTATTACGCAAGTACGCATGTGCAGGAGATCATTATTGATGCTTAATCGTTTCCCCAGTATAATTATAAGTAAAGTAGGTAATGGGGATACGCATCCTGCACAAGAACAAATAAACACAATGGGGAACGATTGCTCGCTACAAGAGGAAACTGAATATATTTAATAAGAAAGAATGAACAGTTTAACCAACCCAAAGTGTTACAATTATACATGACAACAAATAAACACAAATCCCGTCCGCCCCACAACCCAACTCGAAAAAAGCAAGGGAATGTGCCGGCATGGGAATCGAACCCACGACCTTCCGATATCTAGACGGACGCCTTATCCATTAGGCTACCAGCTCCCACTGATAAACGGTGGTTAAAGCTGGGTCTAATGTTATAGCAGTCATGGTATACAATACACACACACAAGTATTACGCAAGCACGCATGTGCAGGAGATCATTATTGATGCTTAATCGTTTCCCCAGTATAATTATAAGTAAAGTAGGTAATGGGGAACGATTGCACAAGAACAAATAAACACAATGGGGAACGATTGCTCGCTACAAGAGGAAACTGAATATATTTAATAAGAAAGAATGAACAGTTTAACCAACCCAAAGTGTTACAATTATACATGACAACAAATAAACACAAATCCCGACCGGCACACAACCCAACTTGAAAAAAAAGCAAGGGAATGTGCCGGCATGGGAATCGAACCCACGACCTTCCGATATCTAGACGGACGCCTTATCCATTAGGCTACCAGCTCCCACTGATAAACGGTGGTTAAAGCTGGGTCTAATGTTATAGCAGTCATGGTATACAATACACACACACAAGTATTACGCAAGTACGCATGTGCAGGAGATCATTATTGATGCTTAATCGCTTCCCCAGTATAATTATAAGTAAAGTAGGTAATGGGGATACGCATCCTGCACAAGAACAAATAAACACAATGGGGAACGATTGCTCGCTACAAGAGGAAACTGAATATATTTAATAAGAAAGAATGAACAGTTTAACCAACCCAAAGTGTTACAATTATACATGACAACAAATAAACACAAATCCCAACCGGCACACAACCCAACTTGAAAAAAAGCAAGGGAATGTGCCGGCATGGGAATCGAACCCACGACCTTCCGATATCTAGACGGACGCCTTATCCATTAGGCTACCAGCTCCCACTGATAAACGGTGGTTAAAGCTGGGTCTAATGTTATAGCAGTCATGGTATACAATACACACACACAAGTATTACGCAAGTACGCATGTGCAGGAGATCATTATTGATGCTTAATCGCTTCCCCAGTATAATTATAAGTAAAGTAGGTAATGGGGATACGATCCTGCACAAGAACAAATAAACACAATGGGGAACGATTGCTCGCTACAAGAGGAAACTGAATATATTTAATAAGAAAGAATGAACAGTTTAACCAACCCAAAGTGTTACAATTATACATGACAACAAATAAACACAAATCCCGAACGGCACACAACCCAACTTGAAAAAAAAGCAAGGGAATGTGCCGGCATGGGAATCGAACCCACGACCTTCCGATATCTAGACGGACGCCTTATCCATTAGGCTACCAGCTCCCACTGATAAACGGTGGTTAAAGCTGGGTCTAATGTTATAGCAGTCATGGTATACAATACACACACACAAGTATTACGCAAGTACGCATGTGCAGGAGATCATTATTGATGCTTAATCGTTTCCCCAGTATAATTATAAGTAAAGTAGGTAATGGGGATACCGCTCATTCTACAAAATCCGGTGCCAATCCACTAAAAAAATTGAAAAAATAAAAGTTGTTCAAAAAAACCTGCTTTTTGTGTTTTTTAAAAGTAAATGTATCACTACTTTCAGATGTAAAAAATTGCCAACACCACTTGCATATTTTTCTTTCAGGATGTCATGATGTTTTTTAACATTAAAACTCAATGTAATGTTAGCTACGTTACCGACTATAAAATGGGCTGTTTTTACTCAATCCAAGGTCATAAAAAGCAAATTAAAGATCACTTGAGTGAAATGTAAAACAGATTTCACCATTTCATAGAAGTTTTGAAGATGCATAAATGAGTGTGTAACGTAGCTCACAGTAACGTAGTTCACTGGTTTTTAATGTTTTTAATGTGATTTGCGAACGTTAGAACGTTATGTCGGTTAATTCTAATATAAATGAGGTTCGACCACTGGTAGCTTTCACATATTATTAGGAAGTACATGTAATACAAGTGCATACTATAGAATTCTGGTAACGTAGCTCACCAATCTTAACATGGTCGGTCGAAATTTCAATGTTTACAACATTTCTATGCCAAAAATGCTACAGCATCACGATTTTTACTGTGATTTTTATAAACCTATGAGTGTTTCCTTTCAAAAACCGCAAATTACATTGATACCTCTGTTTTACTTCTTTCCAATAACGTGTGTTAAAAAGGGGTAACGTAGCTCACAGCGTTTTGGTGGAAAGTGCAATTTATTTTAGAATTACACAAAGACATTTTAATCACTAAAAATAATGTTGATAAACGATATGATGGTGCGTTATCTAATTAAAAACAACAAATATGTAAAGAAATCGCATTTATTCAAAGAAAATATTTAGGGTTAGATGTGACACTTGAGCTGTGGAAACGCATTTTAGCGATTTTTGAGCCTTTGCAAGGGTTAATCAGGCTGAAGAAAGCATTTAAAGTATGGAAAACTATATATGTCCGTGTAGATCTCGTTGAGTTCTACCAGAAAAACAACATATTTGATGCCCTAAATGCTCGACAAAGTTTTTGTGGACCAAAGAATGGAAAAAAGGCTATTGGCACGGATTTTTGTAGAATGACGCATCTGCACAAGAACAAATCGCATCTAGTAACAAGGGAATGTGCCGCATGGGAATAACCAGCCTAATGGATAAGGCGTCCGCTCAGATATCGGAAGGTCGTGGGTTCGATAACCAGGCCAGCACATTCCCTTGCTTTTTTTTCAAGTTGGGTTGTGTGCCGGTCGGGATTTGTGTTTATTTGTTGTCATGTATAATTGTAACACTTTGGGTTGGTTAAACTGTTCATTCTTTCTTATTAAATATATTCAGTTTCCTCTTGTAGCGAGCAATCGTTCCTCATTGTGTTTATTTGTTCTTGTGCAGGATGCGTCTCCCCATTACCTACTTTACTTATAATTATACTGGGGAAACGATTAACATCAATAATGATCTCCTGCACATGCGTATTTATGTAATACTTGTGTGTGTGTATGTATACCATGATCTGCTATAACATTAGACCCAGCTTTAACCACCGCTTATCAGTGGGAGCTGGTAGCCTAATGGATAAGGCGTCCGTCTAGATATCGGAAGGTCGTGGGTTCGATTCCCATGCCGGCACATTCCCTTGCTTTTTTTTTTTTTTGGGTTGTGTGCCGGTCGGGATTTGTGTTTATTTGTTGTCATGTATAATTGTAACACTTTGGGTTGGTTAAACTGTTCATTCTTTCTTACTTCATCTAGCATACAATAGGTTTGTTATTCTAACTCCAATATTCTTCATTTCTGATATTCCTATAGATATTATTCTGCCTTGTCAAAGAACTTGTAAAGAATGAATAACAATATAAATGAGGAACACGATTTGATCATAAAATCCATCAAATTTGCCCTAAATCTCACTGCAAATCTTTGATATATCATAGGCAAAATGTAAAATGGTTGTAAGTGTCTTTATATTATATCATCATTTACAGTATTTTTGCTTTCACTTGATATATAGAACTGACAGCTAGGTTAACTATGTTCATCCATAATTTTGATATCTATATTTTGTTTCTCCAGAATACAGTCGTTATGTTGCGTACATATAAGCTTGCTCGGAGGTGTCCTAATGTCTTATATGACGTTACGCATCCACGCTTGAATTAAAGCGCCATGCTTTTCATTGTTTTACAATGAGTTCACCGAATGTGATGTGGAATTTTGTTGTCGTTATATTACAAAGGATGGAAAATTGAGTCGCAAAATATGACACTTATACTCTCCGGGTTTTGATCTCAAATCTGGCTGTACATACAAAGTTTGCTGGTTTGGAATTATATTTCCCATATTTCAAAAGCGTTATTTAAAGGACCATAACACCAATACTAGGCAACATGGTACTCATGTGAATGCATTGATACATACCTGAACAACCACTGAACCAATACTAGGCATGTTTGTACTCATTTGAACGCATTTTACATGGGGATTTTAAATATGGTCACAAAAATGGAAAGTTTTGACTTTTTGACAAATTTACAAAATTTTCTGAAATGCTGAAACCAATAGTCATGAAGTTATCAAATTGAAATGAACAGAACTGATGATGCTTTGATGCTATGATTAGCCCCGGGGGGGCCACTCATGTATAAAAGTTGTAAGCATCCGCGTGAATTGACTTTCAAAAATGACCCTAAGCTAGGATGTCGAAAATCTGTCAAACTAACCCTAAACAAGGATTTTACTCAAATAAAAACACCCTAAGCGAGGATTTTTTTTTAAAATTTACCCCTAAACAAGGACAGACAATATAAAAACACCGTAAGTGAGGAATTGGTTTGAAATTTGCCCCTATTCCAAAATGTATTCATTGCGTGTGTCAGTCGGATATCAGTGACAGTGACAGTGATGATATCAGTAAGCTTAAAATTGGCTTTGTTGAAGTCGGCTCTGATTTTTTTTTTTTCTGGTTAGTAAAACTGCTTAGAAACCACTCTTTTATGCCGAATAACTTGATAAATATGTCACCACTAAATGTCTGTTAATTGGGTAATTTTAAAAACTACCCTAAGCGAGGATCGCCCTTTAAAAAACACCTTTCTTTTAGTAAAATGAGTGTTTTGAGATTCTAATCGGATCCGCGGATCCTCGCTTTTGCTTTTCAAAAACACCCTAAATCCGCGTTTTCTTTCACGCGGATGCTTACAACTTTCATATATGAGTGATCCCCCCGGGTGATTAGCATAACAAAATTGTATCAAAAAGTTCTCATCAGGTGCTCTAGTACATATGACAAGCTTAAATTCATATCCATGAGGAACATATGAGATCAGTCCCAAAATACAAGTGTCTATTGAAACATAGACCCTAGAAAGAATAGGGTCTATGATTGAAATGATATAAATCAGGGGAATCATGCTAGAATGTTCAATCTGCAATAGCTGCCAGGTGTCATATTTCAAAATGTGTACAATAAAAGAATTCAAAAATTGTCAAAAATTCACAAGGCAGCTTTTGCAGACATTGCCTTACTGCACTAATTAGCTCATCAACTTCAATTATCAAATGTTTCAATAAAGTAATATAGAAACTCTCCTTTCCCTTTGAGTATTTCCTTTAAGACTACGCTCTACGTGCGATCACATACCCCATTCCCTCGCGACAAGACTACGCTCTACGTGCGATCACATACCCCCATTCCCTCGCGACAATAAACATACAAAAAAGAAGATGCGCCAAAAGTAGAACATAGTATCTTTGCCCAACGGGGTGATAAAGTGTGCTGGGCAACTTTGTATGAATCACTGTCCCCACGGCACAAAATATCGTCATATTTGCTCAAATCGCAGGCAAGTGTTAGCGTGTAATATCCCTGTAATGATAACGTCTTTAGTCGTTCAAGTCGTGTCGTATCAAAGTGAGTATTATGAGGTGTCAGAATTATGATTTGTTTTTACGTTGAGTGACAGCGAGGTATACATGGATAGAGAGTTTCTGATTGTATGTCGTTCTGATTTGGAAAATGTTTTGTTTGATTAACTCTTGTAATTTGGACCAAATTTCAACAAAACTGACATGAAATGATGATTCCATAGCATTAGTATAGTGATTTTTAGGTTTTTAATATCAAAAGTCTGTCAACCTATTTTTACATTTTGGTGATAGTTACTGAATCTGGGTAAATTGACTTTTAAACTACATGAGAATGACTTCAGGAGAAAACTCATTGCTAGTGATGAGATCAAGCATTATTCCACGACCAGTAGCCACAGGTGTTTCGCTGGCCCGGCAAATGAAAGCGTGCATATATAATATGAGTTAGGGTGATTGCATCATCACATCACATGGGATGCATGCTGGTGGTTTTGCTTTGTAAGATTTTGTAAGAGTTAGAGTTAACCCCATGAGATCTACCTGCCTATTGGTCAAAAAGAAGTTTTCATTATCAATTAGACCAATCGGCAACATTGTTAAAATAATTTCCCTATGCAAAACAAATTGGGGTGAATTATTTGCAAAGCTCCATTCTGATTGGTGATTAAAATGAAGTTATCATGTAATTGACCAATCAGAGGTAATGTTAGATCAGCAGGTGGTGCTCAGGGGGTTAAGTTGTCAAAAAATGCATAAATTTCTTTTCAATCAGTCAATCAGAAGGAAATCCTCCAGCTTTATAAGTGAAATTTTAAATCAAAGCCTAATCTTAACTCATCTAAGTTCTGCCTGAGCAAAACTAGATAGCTATAGAAAAATTCCAGTTGCAATTATAAATATGACCCTACATCGCTGTGTTGACTAGTACAAACCAATTTCATCTCAACTTACAGGCAGTTTTATTTGCAATATCTGCCCAATCAATACATAGAAAACATCCCGATGCCATTCCATGATATTGGGGTCATCGTTCTACACACACCTGCATCGTCATGGAAATAGCTCTGTAATTTACCATGCTGAAATGTGCAATTTGTGTTTTCTCTGGAAGTTATAACAAAATGAGGTGTAAATGGTCAAGATACAGTAGAAAAAGTTTTTTTATAGTTACAAGCCCTTTCAAAATTATGCTACTTTTTGATGTAAACCAAACCAAACTTCTTGTTACCATGTTATAGGCAAATTTGAATAACTCAAAAATCAATATTAGCATCATTACACTCATTCTCCTCCATGTGTCCCACAATAAAATGAACATTTAAAGGGGCATTTCGTGATCCACAGCCTCATCCCCCCACTTTTCTCAAAAAAAGTTGAGATTTTTATATCACTGGAAACCTCTGGCTACATAATGTTTATGTACACAATATTTCTTGCAGATTAATTCGTTTTGCAAAGATATCATGAAATTTGAATTTCGTTCTGGTGCACCAGAACTAAATTACAACGCATTGTCTATGGAGCAGTGTAATACACATAATCATGCATAACTTGCAAACGCAAAATCGGAATCAACTGAAATTTTGGGAATAGGTTTTTTTCGTGGATATCTAATGAAAAATGACATAAATAGAGGATGCTAGGATCACGAAATACTCCTTTAAGTAGCATTATGTTACAAGTTACAAAACTTTGAACTTCAAAATGGTTAGAAACAGGAAATCAGGACTTGAGACGTTATAAGAAACAACTAAAAAGGGTAAGGACTTCAACTTGTTGATGTCTCATTAACACATTCAAATTCATTTGCGATTCAAATTAAAACAATACAACTATAGACATTATAGTTCAATGTAATCAAATCCATTATCAATCATTCCATTTGAACATATTATGTATTATAAACTCTTCCCATAATGCACTGGTGATTGTGTTAAATCACATATATAATAGAACATTGATATACTTTGATCAATAAGATGATCATTGCTCATGGAACTTCAAAAAAAGTCAATTATGGATATTGTATCTATTAATTGCAAACCTCGTTTAGCAATTGTCTTAGGCCTAATTTTTATTTATTTTTTCAAAATTACATAACTCTGTATTATGTCATGGTTTATAGACCACTTGACATGTGACGTCATTGCCCGGCAGTATGCGCACAAATTATGGCAATTTCCATTGTTCTTTGCCCTGCAGTGTGTGTACACATCGTAGTTTGCTCAGGGCATGTGTATTTTAAATCGCCTACCACATTTCATATGGTACAAGAAAGCCATTGAACACTGAACAGTGTAGCTTATTCATTCAAGCATATCGATAGACCAGTCCCTCGCTTTTGTTGATAAACAATGATGTCAAGTGGTCTATAGTGAGGGCACATGGGAGTCTATCCTAAATGCCAAGGAAAAAGAGATGGGCACTTTGGCTTGTAAGCATTGCTCTGGCATGACTTTAAGGCATCATGGGAAGGTAAGCTTCTCTGCTAATTGGTTGCAGTATATACTGTGACAACCTGGGTAAACAAACAAACAAACAAACAAACAATTACTTCAAGAAACAATGTCTTCCCATGATGCATTGGTTTATAGTGACATTTGACTAAGGCATCATGGGAAGGCAAGCTTCTCTGCTAATTGTTTGCAGTAGTTACTCTGATAATTACTACAAGAAATTTATGCAACAGGAACTGGGACTTTTATATATTCCTATTTTTCATCCCAATTGCATCTTCAACTTTCTTTAAACCTGCAGATGATCTTCCTGAATCAACAAATGGAGTTGATCAAATCAACTTATTTGCATTCTCTTGTAAGTTAATCTGACTAAATAAACTTTTAAAAGTACGGCCAAGATTTAGTTTCTTGATATAAACTACTTGTAGTAATGCTTAATCTACAAAAGCTCCTTTGAGATACTTTTTTGGAGCTTTTGCAGAAAAAACTGTCTGATATAATATTATGCACAATGGATACAGGTTACACAAGAACATCCAAAGTTTAAACACAATCATGTTCACTCCAAGCAATGAGCTAAAGAGTGTGTAGAAAAAACACCCGACTGCCTTAGTGTGACAGGTGGCCTTACTGTTGTTCCAGAGGAAAGATTAACATCAATGTTTAGCCCTAAACTGTCACTCCCCCTCCCCACTGGTCAGCCCTCCTGAATTGACTGGAACATCAGGCATGCATCATATCTATAGCATTCTAACTGAATAGTAATTGACCGGGGGGTTGACACCTGACTGATTGGTACTCCTTCTGCCACCCCTTCACCCATTCAGTCTGCCTGAATTGACTGATTCAACATCAGGCATGCATCATATCTGGCATTGTTAACTGAGTGTTGTTGACCCAGAGGAAGGGAGGGGTTGACCTGACTGTTTGGTACCTCTACAGCCTCCCCTTCACCCATTCAGTCCCCCCTGCAAATGACTGATTCAGCATCAGGCAGGTATGATATCTGACATCATTAACAGAATGGTTGTTTTCATAGACTAGCCACTCACTAAAGCAAATCAGATTGATGCGTGGGTTTTAATAAATGGAGTAATGAGTAGACCTTTGTTTTGTAATGCAGGAAACATGACATTTGGCAGGCAGCGTTTGTTTGCATTGGTCCTCTATTCTTAAGTCCCTGTAACCTTTGTTTTGTAATGCACCAAACATGACATTTGGCAGGCAGCGTTTGTTTGCATTGGTCCTCTATTCTTAAGTCCCTGTAACCTTTGTTTTGTAATGCAGGAAACATGACATTTGGCAGGCAGCGTTTGTTTGCATTGGTCCTCTATTCTTAAGTCCCTGTAACCTTTGTTTTGTAATGCACCAAACATGACATTTGGCAGGCAGCGTTTGTTTGCATTGGTCCTCTATTCTTAAGTCCCTGTAACCTTTGATTGAAATTGAAAATGTTAAGTTATATGCAAGAAAAGAGAACAGGATGTAGAGAGATTAATTCTATGCATGAGAGATAGGTAGAGAGAGACTGACAGACAGATGGACAGACAAAAGAGACATGAGGCAGAGGGAGATAAAGATACAGGACAACTAGAAAAACTGCAGACTAAGACATATACAAGAGGGACAGGGAGAGACAGAGATATACAGAAACCCAAGAGACATAGTGACAGACAGAAGAAACAAACAGACACACAAGAGGGACAGGGACAGACAGATATATATATAAACCCAAGAGACATAGTGACAAAGTAATTGATACATCCTGTATTTCAGTTGGAAGAAGGGCCAATCGCGCACCCTCAGAAATCTTACAAAAGTCTTATCAACCGACTCCTACAATTTTGTCCATTAAAGTATATCACTGTAAGAACCGTCTGAATATTAAATGTTCTGTGAACTATCATGTCCTAACATGTGTGGAGTATGGTCAATATAAAACAGGTCTTTGTACTTAATAAGTATCACAATCATTTTGTTCTAGTTCTAGTCAAGGAGGTTATAAGCTGAGATGCAAATAAAAGCACACAACAACTGGAGCTTACTGGTGTGCGAGATACTTATACAATGGCTATGCCAAAGAGGGGGACATTGTGAGGGGGTAGGGGAATACCCCAAATCGCTAGCTTTGCCCTCTTCACTTTCCTGGAACAAGCCAAAACAAGAAATCTCAACTTTTTTGGCACAAAATGCAAACTTTTAGGCAAATTATGAGATTTTTGTATATCAATGAAAGCCACTTTTAAATTAAGTCTGCAACTTCTTGAGAAAAGAGGAAAAAGAATGATATAGCGAAGTACGTTCTGCTGCTTAGCAAATAGTGCACACGTTTCTGGCACATTATAATTGTTAAGTGCATACTCAACTCAGTTGTCTACTAAATCAAATATATTCAACATGATTATCAATAACATGATAGTCATGGCAACAGCTGATTTTTGAAAGAGAGGACAAATTATTATCATTGGTGACTGAAGAGGGATATATAAAAGACCCCAAACAACAATTTTACAAGGAAATGTACAAAAGTAACAGAGTTTGCATAGCCCTATATTAAAAATTGTACACATAAATCCTGCATTTTTAGCTAAAAATTAAAGCTGAAAATTATTATTATTTTGGCATTTTAGAATGTATGTGCATTACAAAGCAAAGGTTTGCGATCAGAGACTGTTTATTAAAAATAAATAAATGTCAGTATTTTCATAGCACTTTTTCAATTTAATCAAAGCTCTTTACACTACCACTATGATATATCACACCATCTAACCTCTGACATCTAACAACCAACAATAACAGCTACCCATTGTTCACCTGAGTGGAGTGGTCACTTTACATTTATTTGACTACCACTAGGATATATCACACCATCTAACCTCTGACATCTAACAACCAACAATAACAGCTCCCCAATGTACACCTGAGTGGAGTGATCACTTTATATTTATTTGACTACCACTAGGATATATCACACCATCTAACCTCTGACATCTAACAACCAACAATAACAGCTCCCCAATGTAC
The DNA here is from genome assembly GCF_039555335.1 of Amphiura filiformis. Classification (NCBI taxonomy): domain Eukaryota; kingdom Metazoa; phylum Echinodermata; class Ophiuroidea; order Amphilepidida; family Amphiuridae; genus Amphiura; species Amphiura filiformis. The sequence continues at coordinate 2,842,253 of NC_092641.1, read as the reverse complement.
ACCTGAGTGGAGTGATCACTTTATATTTATTTGACTACCACTAGGATATATCACACCATCTAACCTCTGACATCTAACAACCAACAATAACAGCTCCCCAATGTACACCTGAGAGGAGTGATCACTTTACATTTATTTGTCTACCACTAGGATATATCACACCATCTAACCTCTGATATCTAACAACCAACAATAACAACTCCCAATTGTACAGTGGGTGGAGTGATCACTTTATATTTATTTGACTACCACTAGGATATAATATACCATCTAACCTCTGACATCTAACACAACCAACAATAACAGCTCCCTAATGTACACCTGAGTGGAGTGATCACTTTACATTTATTTGACTACCACAAGGATATATCACAACATCTGGCTAAACTGGTATGACAACCCATAACAGCTCCCCATTGCACACTTGGGTGGAGTGATCATTTTACATTTATTTGACTACCACTTGATACAAGCAGGATTCAGTGAAAAGGATATAACCTGCTGGCTACAATGTTACTCGAACCGATAACATTGTTATTATGAGTCTGATAACTAAACTGCAAAGGGCCACCAGGCTCTGTGCTAATTTGCAGTTTCAGGAATGTCCCATTTAAAAAAAAAATGTATTCTAATGGTTTGTTTGCTTTCCATATAAGACACATGTAAACATGGCAGAGTAACATACTACACATGCTCTCCCATTTAGTCCCTTGGTAATATATGAACCATCTTTCTGACAACAGTAATTCTTAATGCACAATTACTTATTTATAAATGAATGTTATCAGTAACAACTGGTTATTCAAGTGCATTGAGGTCTTATGCACTTTAAATCGCTATCATCATAGTAACATTTCATTTGACAACCACTGAAATGATGACATTTAATTTAGCCGCCAATGAAGCCTAATTATCCAACAATTTGTGTTAAGTGATCATAGAGACAGTATAATCAAATAGTCTCTCTGTTATTTCCTTTATGATGTCATCATGCGGGCTGATGAAGGTCAGTGGATGTACAGAAAGCTTGATACTAATCATGTTCACTGTTCGATTGAATGAATTTGACTTGTTAAGGGATCTAAAATGAGCGTTTATTGCATTTCGACAGTATTTTTTGTGGGACATGAGAGCACCTCAGACCTATCGAATTGCATTCTGAATTCGAAGCATGTCTTTCTGATATCAAATAATTTACATTTTTGAAAATCACAATATAATACAAATTTTATGACAAATTATAAAATTTGATATTTTTCAAATTTTTGATATATAACAGTCCTCGAAGTAAATTATATAAATCTAATGATATATTCTTAAAGTATATGTAGCAGGGAGGAAAAGCCGACGGTCAATTGAAAATTTTGACCTTTCATATTGAAGATATGGATTTTTTCCCAAAAAGACCTAATTTTTTTTGGTGTTTTGGGAAAAAATCCATATCTTCAATAATAAAGGTCAACATTTTCAATTGATCGTCGGCTTTTCATCCCACCTACATACACTTTAAGTATAAATCATCAGATTTATAAAGTTTACTTCGAGTACTGTTAAATATCAAAAATATCAATTTTTAATGATTTGCCATAAAATGTGTATTAAATTGCTAATTTCAAAAATCAAAATTATTTGATATCAGAATGACATTCTTCGTATTCAGAATGCAATTCGAATGTCTGATGTGCTCTAATGTCCCAAAATAAATACTGTCCAAACGTTCATACCCCAGCCCTTAAGTTGCCGACTTAATTGTTAATGCTTCATCTACCTGTGATGTAGGCAGTCAACTATTGGTAATGTGGCAACTAAAGATGAGTATAGTACATGTTACTTTAATACAAGTGTCAAGTGCAAAGGTGAATGAACATATTCTTTAGGGATGAGGCTAAATTATAAATTCCAATGACATAAATTTGTATGACTTCCTACTAAAATAACACACACAGTAAAGCAAACATCATTGGATATAGACGGACACCAGTACGCTTCGCCATGTATGAGCGCAAAATGTCACAGAATGCAAAAGAGCAAAATGACAAATGGTGGTTTAATTGTGGTACAAATTGGAGCTGACAATCCCTAGCAGGATAATATCCTATTGACTTGATGAACAAAAAGGTCATTCATAGGATACAAAAAATCTTAAAGTTTGGTTAATCTCAAGATTTTTTACTTGGTGCGCACAAGTCATGTTTACCCCTTCAACCCATCAACTAAAATACCAAAGAAAAATCATTATCACCCATTTTGTGGGGCTTTCAACTCATCTGCAAATTACCTTTATGCCCAAAGAAATCAAACATTTTGGCACTTTCTGTTGTAGTTGATACTAAGCAACATGGTACCTGTTTATTGATGTGAAATAACCATGATTTCATCCAAATTTTACTTCTGAAATCTCAAATGAAGCATACAAAATAGTTCACATGCATGGTAATTTAACACACATATTTATGATACTATGTTTTCACTACTTTTAAATGATCTAAGAGCAGATGATGGGATGAGTTTGGGGGAATGAGTTTATCGCAGGACATCTTTTAGAAGTGTAAACCAAAAGATAATTTTTGACTTCAAACAAATAATAAAGCCAAGTCTACAGCAACATCCTGTCACATGGACATTATTGACAAAAACTCATCATGTGACAATCATCAAGATCAATAACATCCATTTGAAAAAAGCTTTGCAACCGCAAGCCGAAAGCTCACATAAGTGAAATATATAGTTGTGAGAATAGTCATAAAATTCATTGATAAGTATAAACTTGGTGTAATCTCTTCCACACAACCTGATATTTCACTAAATTATCACCATCATACCAAGTTTTGTGAAATCTTAAGATTTATCAATCCATGTAAATATGACTGCATATATGACTATGGCACCAGATCCATTAGACCCAATAAAGAACACTATGTAATACATGCAACTAATTTAATAATTGCTAGGCCGTGGTTTGGGACTAGTTACATCGGTAAGCTTAAGGGCGTAAACCACCAAATAACTTCTCCGTTGAAAAGCACGTAGAAATCAACTTTTTTAAGCGGCGTTTTCTACCAGGCGTGACAATTTTTTTCACTTTTTAACGTCATCCCTGTATTAATTAAGGACTGAAATTTCATTTTAGCTTCAATTTTGGGGATCTTTACAGATTCAGTTTTTATTAAAAATGTTGAAAAGCTTACGCCGCTATTTCAACGCCAAAACTAGCATTAAAACTTGTTCCGTTAGCAGTAATTCGGACAGGGCCTACTTTTCTTGTGAAATCGATTTGTATAATTTTATATCTATTTTAGTCATTAATAGGTTAGCATCTTTCATTTAAATCAGAACATGCCAACCTCACGAAGAACATGGTCCCTGGGGACACCACATTGTCTCCAGTAGCCATATACTTTTAACCGAACTCAACACCATTGCACCTTTCGGCAAGCAGTGATTTGGTGTCATGCGCCTTGAACCGCACAAGAGGTTTGAATTTTTTTAACTTTTCTCTATTTTTGGAAACAATAAACCATTCTTAGAAAAAGTGTCACTTCTTTAATTCATACATTGCACCAATCTCATATAAGGGTTCTCTAAACAATTTTTGATACATTGAAAAAAAAAACCGCCATTTTGGGTACTTTTGAGCAATTATAGATATAAACAGAGTTTAAAGCAGGTTTGATCGATCTTTAAATACAATAATGACGTCATAATAGTTAAACTTAAACAACATTGAGTCAAATAACTTAAGTTGCACATTATATAAGCAAAATGCACAAAGGTTTCTGACCACCCCCCCCCCCCCATGACAAGCATCATCTCATTGCACGCGTATATGCCTAGGTCGGAAACGTTAGGGGTAGGGGTATAAAGACACGACACCTCCCCACCCTTGAGTGCTTATTTTCTCCCAATGTCTGATAATATTACAATATCTTTAATCAAAGAAACTCATCACAAACTTGGTTAATGAATTTCCCTCCAAAGAATTGAAAACAGCGGGAAATTCATTGAAAACAGCTGCATTGCAAATAATATCGCCATATACCGACCAAATTTCGTTAAAATTGAGAGGAAAAAAGACACGTCCCCTTAAAACGCTATTGATGAGGCAGTTGGAGGTACTTGGATACCTTTGATGGGATAAATGTTTCCAGGAGTATCTTATAAACACATTTCATGTTATACATTTTTCAATTATTATACCATTTTCTTAAACAAAAATGTTAAAAGTTGAATGGTTATTCGATTTTAAGCTCAAAATGGTATATCTGAACAAACATGGCCGCCATTGCCAGCTTTGGTACCAAACCCTGTTTCCAGCGAATTTTCCAGACATTTATACTCTAAAATCTTGTTTGAAAGCTTCATGATTATATAATAGAATATTCTCATTTCAAAATAAATCAGTTTCAGGGGAAATCTTTCTTTAATAACTTTAAATTCCAAATTTTATAGCTCATTCCACCATTTTTATAACATGCTTTCAAGGGCGTAAACCACCAAATAACTTCTCCGTTGAAAAGCACGTAGAAATCAACTTTTTAAGCGGCGTTTTCTACCAGGCGTGACAATTTTTTTCACTTTTTAACGTCATCCCTGTATTAATTAAGGACTGAAATTTCATTTTAGCTTCAATTTTGGGGATCTTTACAGATTCAGTTTTTTATTAAAAAATGTTGAAAAGCGACGCCGCTATTTCAACGCCAAAACTAGCATTAAAACTTGTTCCGTTAGCAGTAATTCGGACAGGGCCTACTTTTCTTGTGAAATCGATTTGTATAATTTTATATCTATTTTAGTCATTAATAGGTTAGCATCTTTCATTTAAATCAGAACATGCCAACCTCACGAAGAACATGGTCCCTGGGGACACCACATTGTCTCCAGTAGCCATATACTTTTAACCGGAACTCAACACCATTGCACCTTTCGCGCAGTGATTTGGTGTCATGCAATTAAAGCAATTTTACCATTTGATGGCGCTTCGGTTTTATTTCACAGCTGTATTATATTGCCTGAGGAAGGGACAGATTCTGGTGATCGATTTAGAAAATGTTTTTCTTCCTCCCTTCGCCGTGAAAAGGCCTTGGGGTGAATGTTTTCTTTTTTGTTATGATGACAAGCTTAGCTGCCATCTTGGATTGAATTCACCATCCTCATGGCGATAATGGCGGTGGTCATTTTATCTATTAAGGCTGTTTTCCCTGATCGTTTCTATAATGAGAACCAATTACGAAAAGTACTGACCAGGGACGGGGTCTAGACAGGACAAAGTCCTAATTTTGACCGACTACAACTAAGGATGGACTACGCTGATGTTGAATGCTATTAACAATGGATTGAAGGTAGTAATGTTTCATTGAAGCAACCAAAAAATCTGTACGTAAATTATATGAATCAATCTTGATGAATTTTATATTACGAATATGGTTTAGTTCCCTATAGATTTCAGTGTCTCTTGATTTTGTGCATGTACACAAACCGCAAATGATTGGAATATTTTATTTATTGACTAAAATAAAATATATCGCTGCGATTATCAAACAGTTTTGTTCCATTAACCAACTACATCCATTTAGTACACCAAAACCATCCATTTAGTACACCCAAACCATCCATTTAACACACACTGATTACTACCCAATAACACAATATATTTCAATAATCAAATACCCACGCTTAGGCCCACAAAAGACACAAATCGTCTCTAACATGATCAATTTCATCAAGGCCACCGATCAAAAGTTGCGATAACTATGCCCTCCAGCAATAGCTACATTTTTGTGTTTTGTGATAGTTCAATGTTTTCAAAGTTTAATTATTTTGCACACTGCTTAAAGTGGAGAGGATGTATACTTGTAATTTGTTCAAAATTCAAAAATTGGTAGAAATTCGACCTGTCATTATCTAATGGGACAATCTGTGACTATTAAACCAGAACACCTTTATATAAAATTCATCAACTTTAGATTTGTTTTTGCTTCTTCTTTTTTGAACCAGCATAATGTGTTAAAATATGAAACCAATCCTACAGAAAATCTCTCAATTGTCCTTTTTTATACAATATAAATACATGTCTGCTTACATGTGTTAAAGGAAGTCTCCAGCAATCACAACATCATGCCTTTTATGTAAGAAAAATAATTATCAAGCATGAATCACATGATTTTATTTAAAACAAACTCATATTGACCATAAAAAAAACCAAATAAAGACATCTGTCTCTCAACACGCAATATTCAAAATTCTCGGGCACCAAAACCGAAAAAATAAATAACTTTTAAAAAAATCCGGAATTTTTCGAAAAATGGGGGGTGGGACTATACTCGAACGTGGGACTATACTCAGACGAATACGGTAATACAATGAAGACTGACGACAATTGAGCACAAATAATCATTACGTCATTGCACTTAGACAATTTCGGAATTTTAAATATCGTGTTTTTATTTGTTTTTATGGTCAATATGAGTTTGTTTAAATAAAACCATATGATTTGTGCTTAATAATTATTTTTCTAACATATAAGGCATAATGTTATGATTGCTGGAGACTCCCTTTAAACACTCCTCAATTATTATAACAAATACTAAGAGACATTTATGTCAGATAAAACTAGGCACACATTTGAACTCAACCTGAATCCCTGATTGGATCCTAAGGTCCTATCTGATCATGTCCGTCTTCGATACATCCGTCCATGCATATATACTAGTGATGTTCACATCGTTATCTATACATGTGAGTTCCCCAATCTTAAGTTAAAATGCCTCTAGAATGAATACAAATTTTCTTCAACCTGAAAGCAGAGCATAAAATTTGTTGGGAGTGACTTTTTTTCTCTCATTTTTACATTCAATTCCACTCTTTTCTTTCCAACTTTCCATAAGAGCATGAGCAACCCCACAGCAAGTTATGGAATCAAATTTAAGCTTTAAAAAAAAGGATTGAAGTTGTTGTGTTTACTAAACTATGTTTTGTGTTCCAACTCAAGTCCATTCTCCTCCATTTTGTGTGGACACACCTATTGTGACCTTTTATAAAACCCTCATGGTGATAACGAAGACAACAACGAAGGAAGACTGTGAATAAACGGATAATGTGAAAGAAAAATGTGAACATCAATAGTGGCGGACTAGTGGTGTAGACATCCACAGGGCATATGTTTAGCCAAGTGACAGCTATGTAGAGCTCATATTGATAGGTCTAGATAACATGAGTAAGGGATGAAACCAAAACGCGACTGGTGGTTGACTACTGGTTCCGTCCGGTTCCTTCCAGTTGCTATTGTTCTAAACAAAGGCAACCAGATGGAACCGGACGGAACCGCTGGTCGAGTTTTGATTTCATCCCTAAGTTGTCTTTCCACTCATGCCCAACTGTGTCCATGATTGTCTAATCAAGATTGTTCCGGTCCATGATCACAGAGTCAGTGTGGCTTAAATTTAAAATTTCATCTTGCATAAAAATTGCCACTTTCACAGCAGTACACATAATAGAAATATGACCACTATATGATCTAATTGCTACAGGTGTTGTACGCTCTGACATCATCTTTTATTACAATTTCAAACCATGCACCAACTTTACCTTTAAATTTAAACCACTGAAATTCAAGCCCAAAAACATGACTTTGTATCAACCCAGAAACTTCAATATTCGTCAACATGTCTGAGACTTGTTTGTTCCTTCACGACACCGATTTACCTCTGCTTGAAACACTAGAATATTCTTTATATCTCAAATAATTCTGTTCCTACTAGCATACTAGTTTAACAGTGTTTATTTTCACTACAGTAGAATTCTTGCAATAATTCAAACATGTCGGCTTGTTTTTAAAGTTCTAAAAAGTTTTCTATGAAGTTAGCCTATTCATTTTGTACAAGCTTTTTCGTGCAACTTTTTTCTTCTATAAAAATGAGACAATTTGGGGCAACAATATAATTTTTTTCTTTGCATATTACAAATTTCTTGTGCTATATCTAATTTTCATACATTGAACACTGGTTAGTAATAAGAACCCCAATTAACACATGAAAATTTGCATACTTGAAAACATAGCTGGTATTCCAGTGGTAGTATCCCATTTTCCATACTATTGTCACTGACCTGTGATTACCCATATCATGCAGTCATGGTGTCATTTTGGGTCACTTCAGGTGACACCTACAAAACGGACCATCACCTTTTCATAGTAGTCTACTGTAAGGGGCTTGCCTGTTTTAAGGTATCTTCCTGTTTACAACCCATACACATAGCTAGTATTCCAGTAGTATCCTGTGTGTGTATTTTGTTAGGCAATTCTCCATGTTATTGTCACTGATCTATGATTACCCATATCATACAGTCATGGCGTCATTTTGGGTCACTTCTCATGACATTTACACCTAAGGGACCATCACCTTTTCATAGTAGTCTATTGTAAGGGACTTGCGACTTTTAAGGAATCTTCTTGTTTACAACCAACACACATACCAGTGCTGTGGCAGTATTCCCCCTGTGTATAGGCAACTCTCCATGCTATTGTCACTGACCTATGATTACCCATATCATGCAGTCATGATGTCATTTTGGGTCACTTCTTGGTGACACCTACACAAAAGGGACCATCCACTCATAATAATGCTCTATTTGTGAACCAAATGTTATTATACCATTACCCCCCTTTCAATTATATATGCACTTTGTTGATATGCACCCTGAACTGATTTAGGAGCAATAAATTCTTCAAATCATACCCAATTTGACACTTTCAAGAAAAGTCAAAGAAATATTGTTTTAAAAGTTAGGTGACATAAAGTACTTTAGATTTGATATAGTGTACCTGTCACATATAACAATCCATGCATATCCATCATATATGCCACATTTGATTCATATCATATTTATTACTCTCAGGCTACAGTTAATAGGTCTATTCATTACTTTTGTTCCAGATTTCATATTTGCAATCTCAAATCCATCAATGAAGCCTTGACTGCTGTGAAGAATATCATGTGATGCACCAAAGCCAAATTAGCTGTACATGTCACTAAAATAGATTTTAAAGTTCAAATTCTGCAATGGTAACTGTAAATCAAACTTTACTGATTGAGATTTTAGTATCTTGTAGTCTGGATGATGGGCAATTAAAACTCATGGAATTCCAGTGTGATTACAAGATCAAGCGTCCAAGATGAGTTGCCACCATGCTTTAGATTGCAGTGTCCATTCTTTCCCAAGACATGGTAGTTTAAGAAATTTATGACATTGGTTTTGTACACCAACTCATTTTACGTCACTGAATCCCAGAAAAAATGGTTAAGGGCCACCTTCTTATAACTTGGACACAGGGCAGTCTGCTTGAACAACTCTTTTCAGAGCCACATCTTCAGAGCCACTCTCTTTGTAGTGGACATAGGGCAGTCTGGTTGAACGGCTCTTTTCAGAGCCATCATATCTCCTGCAGGAAAGGGGTGCCTACACTGAAAACGAAACTTGGGGTGACTAACTAAGGAAAAGTTAGTTAAAACAATGTCAAGTACGACTAACCTGTAACTAATACGGCTGGATGGACTAAACTATATGTTAGTAGGTCAGGATACACTAGGGACTTAACTATCAAAATACTAGTTCAACCTTGACCTACTAATATAACAAATTAGTTCAACTAGACCTACTAATGCTTACTAGGGACTCTACTAATATATTGGGGTGTTCTACTAATGGGCTCTACTATCAAAAAACGATGTCAAGTACGACTATTTTTTTTAATAGGGCATTCTGTACTAATGTTCGACTAGTTCAGCTGACTGAACTAGTCTGTGGAACTAGCCCAATTCTAGCCCGGTAGAAGTGGTCGAAGATATGGAAACTTTTTTTTATTTTATTTTATTTTTTTATTATTTTTTTTTGAAGTTTTTTATTCCCTGTTCTTGGAACTGGTGGAGGGAGAAAAACATACAAAATGGGCCACCAGTTCCCAACGATCATGAATTAAAATATAATATTATAGTCAAAATTTTTAAGAACAGGTACAAAGGACAATCACAAAAGAGACAAAGACGATGGACAAAGAGAACGTTCACTCTTACAAACAAAACACAAGCACCAGTCTTGTGTCAAACAAGTGCACACATTACTTGGTTACACCCATCTTGATCCTGCCATAATCAGTTTGAAAATAATTGAAGAAAAGGACAACAATTTAAGATGCTTCAAGATCAATGGTCCATTTTTTGAAATGGAGCCGCAGTTTACCTTTACGTTTTATTGACCTTTTTTCCCAACCTTGTATTTTTTAATAACTTACAAACCGTTTTAGCATGGTTAGAATTTGAAAAATAGATTTGGCCCCGTTTTTTCGAGCCCTGTTTTCTACTACACACGGCATGATGAAGGTTTCCACGAATTCTGCAACCATGGCAGCCTCAACCATGCATGCACAAACCCACGGTCCATGATCATGACATTTGTGTTCCGATTTACAATCTCATTTCAAATTCTAACGGTTTGTAAGTTAATCAAAAACAAGCTTGGGAAAAATGTCAATAAAACATACCTTTCCATTTCTTCGACCATTTCTAACGGGCTAGAATCGGGGCTAAAATGTCCATCTCAAGACGCTAGATGTGCTATATCTACAGCTGCATCAGACTAGCTCTACTAGCTTTATTTGTCATAAGAGTCATGTCATGTGATCAAAAGGGCGGTAAATTCAACTTTAGTACAACCCTTGGTACGGTCCACGACCATGATTCGTTCTACCAACCGTCCCATAATTGTAGAAGCCAGAAAAGTTAGTTGGACCGACTTTTGCGGTGCAACTAATTTTCACTTATTAGTAAAGTACCATAATTTGGCATAGTTCGGCATGTCCGTACTAACAATTTCCCTCACTGCATGCTGTACTAGCCAAGCATACTAGATGGACGTTTAGTCCGACATTAAAAACTAGTTTACCAGGGGAAACTAGTGGTCCTACTAAACAAAAGCTTAGTTCAGCTTGCATAATACGAGTTTTTGTTTTCAGTGTACCATACTTTGTTTGACTTATAAATGGTAAAAAAGACTCATAACATTGTGAATTGATAAAGAATGGCATGCACAGCACCTATGCTATGTTGTGTAATTCATGGCAGCTAGGAACGAGCTTATGTGCATTTACATAGCGTAAGTTGGGACTTTACTGATGCGCACAGTAACAAAAAACAAATATTTTTGGCCAATTATAAACCAATGTTTATATATATGTCCAATATGTCCAACGTAGAACCAGTTGAAATCGTGAAACTGATCTAGTCAAATAATTTTTGGAGGTGAACACTAACTTTGCATTTCACCCAGTACGCCCCTGCATGCTTACAGTTACATCGCCTGCATGCTTACAGTTACATTGCCCTCTTATACTTTGTCAGTGCTTGTTATTTTACAATAAATGTAGATTGTCAAAACCCATATATTTCAAAGTTCCCATCTACTATGATATTCATTACTTATCGTTGCTGCTATATATAACTTTATAAGCTTATCTAAATGCAAGGTAAATTTTGCATATTAATTTCATGTCATGCAAGGATTGTGTTTTACAAAATAGCTTGTCACTTTCTATGCATATCATTGATGTGTTTGTGTCCAGTAAGGCAATACTGATGATGCTCATTAGTTAAATAGTCATACCTTATTTATATGCAAGACAAGTGATATTTTATCACAGCTTATGCATTCTAATTACAAGTCTCCCTGTGGAAGTTGCCTTTACAGAGAGTGATCAACTCAAAATAGAAAATGCAGCGAATTATACGGCAATATATGCACAATACTTTGAGTGTGCAGAGGCCTTAAGTGTTTGGCATTTCACTAGCTCTCTATCCCTCTGTCTCTGTCTCAATTTCTGTCTCTCTGTTGTCAGTCCCTCACTCTGTCCCTCAATCTGTCTGACTACTTTGTCTAGGTTTCTTTATCTCCTTTATGCATCTTTGTGGCTCCCTCTGTCCACTGTCTTCATGTATCTCTATGTACTTTTATCTATGTCCCTCTGTCTGCCTATCTGTCACATTCTCTTTATTGCTGTCTGTCTTCTCTGTCCCTCTCTCTGTCCATCTCAGTTTCTATCCATATATATATTTCCCTCTCTCTGTCTCTGTCTCCATCTCAGTTTCTATTCATACGGTATGTCTCCTTGTCCCTATATGTTTCTTGTGTCTTGTGTCCCTGTCTCTCTGTGCTTACTGTCTCCTTGTCCCTATGTTTCCTATGTCCCTCTAGATCTGTATGTCTTCCCCTCTCTATGTCTCATTTTATCTCTAATAATAAGAACTTATGCAATGAAAGCAGGTGCCTTTGTGTATTCTCATAATTATGTTTTATTTAATATGTAAAACTTGACCCTATATTTTAAGAGTGTACATTGTGACTTTGCATCAATGTTTGTATCTGATTGTTTCACTGATATTCATTATTCCTAGCCACTAATACCTCATTTATAAGTTGTAAGTAGCCATGAGTCTTGATAAGCTTAGCGGGATGAATTTCAACTTGTCCGTCTAGATAAACACCCATCATGAGAACTCATTGGTAAGAGTAGATGCATAAATTTGAACTTGTATGGTGACCAGTGGTGTACCTATACATTGATGGAATCATAGAATCCCCAGCAAACACAAAACGTTTTTAAAATGTTTGAAACAGGTTACATTTTGGGTTTTTTGTTTTGGTAAAAACGTTTTAATAACATTACATGTCGGGTTATATAAAGGTCATGAAAACAATGTAAAACGTTTTGTATGAAAAACACTACAAAAATATTTGTAAAATGTTTTAATATTAAATGTTATTGTAAAATATTTTTTGCAAACATTTTTTTGCCAAATATTTTGTCAACACTTAAATAACATTATGTTAGAATATTTGCAAGTAAGTTATTATCATAAAATGTTTTTGAATGTTATGTAAATGTATTATACCCTTTATATAACCCGACATTTAAACGTTTTCTGGTAACCTTTGCTAACTTATGCGAATGATGTCGAAAACGTTTTGTGTTTGCTAGGTCTGTGGTGCAATCCAGTGGCAAGAGGGGTGAACACTAACCCCAGCAATGTATCTATTCTGGGATTTCTAAGTATGCAAAAAAACCCTTTTAGATTGTCCTGATTAGATACAAAAAGTATCAAAAAAGGTTGTATTTAACAAACATTTTCAATTCTATCAATTTACCAAAGAGGCAACCTGTCCCGTCCCATACTCTTCACCCCCTAATTACACCAACAAAATGAAACCAGCTTTCTCCCCAGGCATCTGTATAACAAACCTCCATTTGAAATAGGAAGTAGGAAAAGTTCCATTCTCAATTGCATCAATTGTCACTTGCTTATAGAGAGCCGACATCATCAAGTTGCATATCCTAATAATTATCATGTTGTTCAATTCCAGTATTCCTGGAATGTTTTCTGGTTATTTTAAGCCAAACTAATGAGGTACAATGAAATAAAACTCACTTACTATAATGGCCATCAAACTGCAGAGCTCTATATATGGAGGATTTAATATCTGAATTCAGACATAGACATTAATTCAAAATGCTGTTTTCCTAAAAGCAAATTTGGATGAATCCAATTAGGTGCAAGTTGGGACAAACTCATTTTAAAATATCGTACATAATGGCTTTAAATTTACCCCACTACAATAATTTAATAAAATAATAATTGGTAATCATCTACAGACATCTCAGCAATAATCAAATCTTCTCATTGTAAGTTTTGTAAGCAAAACAGCAGTATGCAATACAAGTGTCATCCAAGTAGCCATGAATCCAGTCTACTCATAGTATTATGTCACAATATTTTCACAAGACATTAATTTCACATACTAAATTTTCACATCTTTAACATTATTGTGTGAAAATATCTACCACAAATAATTTAAGCTTTTTTTCATGAAGAATATAAGGTAAAATTTAACAGCAATTAAAAATTGTAAACAATCAAAAAATTACGAAATTTGATTAAGCAAAAAGAGACCCTTTTGTCATAGTAGCCTGGCTAAAATCCCACCGAGTATTTTGGGATGTGCAAAGCATATTGCATCTTCTTGGTTTCTTTATAGTTTATAGGAGAGAGAACTGGTCATTGCAAGGTCACATCATGATGAAGTGATGAGGTGTGTCCACCATGTAGATGGTCAGTAAAGATTATGTAATCAACCATGTTATCCATTCATGATACATGTCAACTATTTGAGTTACATGAATTTGTTAAAGATGATATTCTCAACTTAACTCACAGAATCTACATGTCTTGAATTTAAATCATTAGATTGGTTTGTGTACGCTTGGACATCAGTGAAAGCTGGTAAACTGTGTGAAAATTGATTCAGGGCATTTTGACAACAATTGGTTGGAAATTAGGTAATTATTCATGAACAGAGGCGATGGAGCTTACAATCTTAGCAGTACAAAGTCTCTATGGTATCATCAGACACTGAATGGACAATGAGTGAGTGTGTAAAACAAAGTAGTGTGTGGCCAGTGATATGTGACTCCTCGCCACAACTGAGCCCGGATGTCGCCAATCATCATTTTTGAGATATTCAACCAAAATATTCTGCTTGAAATTAGCTTTAAAATAATGTATATCATGTCTATAGTACTTGACATTTAAGTAGTGAAAATCAATAAAACAGTCACTAAACCCTTTCTTTCCTATTGTTTATTGTTAAGTTCGATGGAGCATATCTCAATAGTGGCACTGGCTATACATCCGGGCTCAATTGTGGCGAGGAGTCACATATATGGTATGATAAATACTATATGCATGCATATTACTTGCACCCATGTGTGTGCTCACTCATCCATTCCACCTTTTTAACATTAACTATTCAACTAAGATTGTACAGTCCATCACCTCTGTTCATAAATAATAAATTAAAGCAGATCAGCATGATTTGTAAATTGACCGCAAGTTTTAATTGTCAAAATACTAATTTGTGACCAGATCCACACTAAAGTCAGAAATTTTGAAAATTGAGTACTAACTTGCTCAATACCTGCACTTCCTGATGTTGAATCCCCAGATCTATAGAATACATGATTGCAAAGTCATGAGCCTTTTATTATTATGTCCATTTTCTTATTTTTTTTATTGTTTGTTTTTCTCCTCAGTTTTGCCTATCTCAGTTTCATTATTGCCGACTTTAACCTGATTGGACTCGATTTGATCACCTTTGATCTTGTTAAATGATTGACTATACTTTCTTAATGCTCTGCGTGCTAGTCCTTCGCTTCAACAGAAAAAGTTCCAAGTTTTGAAATATTTTCTCAAAATATCAAGAGCTATCTTGAGTACTACTGAACCAATACTTGGCTTGTTTGTACTCATTTTAATGGATTTTTCATGCTGATTCCAAATATGGTCATGGAAATTTACATTTATGAAATTTTTTGAATTTTTAAAAAATATTTGAAACATGTCGTCTGCAATCGACACCCGTGTGAAGAGAGTTAATGAATGAATTCTTACCTGTTTGAGATGATGTACAGTAACGAGGATATTGGATGCAGAAACACGACATCAGATGGTTATTAATCAGATCATCATCAGACATGGAAAAAAGGAGAAACAAAAAGAAAACAATTACATCATTAGTTTTGTATCACCATTCTTAATTGTCATCACAAAGAACTTTAATGCTAACAGATTCACCAGGAAACCTCTGGCTACATAATGTATATGAACAAAATATTTATTGCGGATTAATTCGTTTAGCAAAGATATCGTGAAATTTGAATTTCGTTCTGGTGCACCAGAACGAAATTACAACGCATTGTCTATGGAGCAGTGTAATACACATAATCATGCATAACTCATGAACGCAAAATCAGAATCAACTGAAATTTTGGGAATAGGTTTTTTCATGGATATCTAATGAAAAATGACATAAATAGAGGATGCTAGGATCACGAAATACTCCTTTAAGAGGCATATGATGCAAAGTTATTTGATGACCAGATTCAAATAACCAATTGGGAACCAAAAATCATGAATTGTCAAAGTTGTAAAAAGTTGTAGCAATTTCAAAACATTCAGACTCCAGAACTGATTTGACTCAATTATCTGACACAATTCTGAAGTCAGATTTGACAGCAAATCAGGTCAATTTGACCCAATTCAGTTTAAATTAACTCCATTCGGCATAAAACTGGCACAATGGTCAAATTTGATGCCATTGCTCGTCAAATTTGACTACAAAATCAGGCAATTTTATTATTTTACTAGAAATTTAGTCAAAATTGCCTATCGAATCTAGTTGCTAATTTTTTCACAGCATTGCTCTTGCCTTGAGATCCAATTCACTCTTTTACAATAAAACAAAAAACAATAATAAAATATTGATAGAAACAAAACTATTATACCCGCTGTTATGACACTATTTGCCTTTATCCTAACTTCCACACATCGATTTTCAAGATTAAAATAAAGGAAATGAAACAACCTTAGTCGTTGCAAATTGAATTTAAAAATCTGAATCAATAATACAATAAAGCCAGGTCTAGCCTGTGAAAAAATATTGGATGCAGAGAAGCTAATAATATATAACCAAGATATTTGGGGCATAACAATTATTGCAAGTCCTAGTCCTTGTTCCATCCAAAATAATATTTTAGTGACTTATACAAGGTATCAAAGAGATGCACTCAGTTCAGACCTTGATTAAGCTATATCATATCCCTATTTGCACTCAAAAATGTACCTGAAGTTGAGATACAACTTTCTAAGTGAGGCGCTATATTGTGATTCTAACTTTTTAAATGCTAAATATTTTATTGCACATCACTCCCATTTTCAAACAAGCAACAAGCCAACATGACCAAATAACACAAGGGTAAAATGTCAAACTTTGGCTTATCTGTACGGACACTTGTGGTTCCATACAATTATTGAATGCAGCTTCATACTGCCATTTTCTTCCGTTTTGCCAATTTTCGTATATGAAATAACATCTACATAAATACTCAACAAAGTTGCATGAAAGCAATATCTAGTTGAGGTGATCAAAGGCGCCAGTTGAATACAACATGGCTATACAAAACTGAGGGCAAAAATACATTAAATTACATATTATTAATACAACTCTTGAAGCAGTCAACTGATTTGGCAATATACACAGAAGGAGGTAGGGCGTTCCATTCTATGATTGTCCGGGGGAAGAAACTATATTTGTAGGTGTTTATATGAGGTGTCATAACTCTAAACCTTTGGGGATGGTATTGACGAGTTTTAACTGTCTGTGCGTGAACATATTCAGGAATGGGTATTGCAATTTCACCATTTTGAATTTTATACATTGTTGTTAATCTATGTTGTCTTCTTCGCTGCTCAAGGGAAGGCCACTCCAGATTTTGAAGGATACTAGTGACCGTACCCTCGGTTCTCAGGTAATTGTTGGATACAAACCGAGCTGCCCTGCGCTGTATTGCCTCGATTCGTTGGATGTCGGACACATTATGGGGGTCCCATACAGCGCAAGCAAACTCAAGGTGCGGTCTTACCAATGCGAAGTACATTTGCTGTTTTACGACTTCGGCACCTCCAGAGATTTCTGCGAATAAACCATAGCGCATTGCCGGCTTTAACAGTAATATTGTTGATATGATTTGACCACTTTAGATTACTACTGATTTCAACCCCAGATATGGGTGATGAGATACGGTTTCCAGGTTATCAGTGCCCATGCTATAGTATAAATGATAGGATTTTTTCTTTGTAGTTACTAGCAATGTCTTACATTTACGTGTATTAAATGACATTTGCCACTTGTCAGACCATTCAACAAGTGAATTGAGATCTTTCTGCAGGGCCAGTGAGTCATGCTCAGATGTTATTGACCTATACAACAAGCAGTCGTCTGCAAAGAGGCGTATTTGCGTGGAACTATCAAGGTTGTTTGCTATATCATTAATGTAAATTAAAAACATTAAAGGTCCCAACACCGTTCCCTGAGGTACACCAGACTTGACGGAAGTTGGTATTGAACATTCTCCATCCACAACGACCCGCTGTGTTCGGGTCGTTAGCCATTTTTAATCCAATTCAAGATGGTGCCACGTATACCATAAAAATCAAGTTTCTGGATCAATCGCTGGTGTGGAACGGTGTCAAAAGCTTTTTGGAAGTCTAATAGTAACATGTCAGTTTGGAGTTTGCTGTCAAGATTTTTAGCCAAGTCTTCCACAGTGATGACAAGTTGTGACTCACAAGAGTGCTGTGCTCTAAATCCGTGTTGGAAAGTGGATAATATTTGGAATTTCTCCAGGTGTGACATAATATGAGAAAATAGAATGTGCTCGAATAATTTACAAGATACTGATGTCAACGACACAGGTCTATAGTTGGCAGGGATACTCTTGTCACCTTTCTTAAAAAATAGCTGTTATATTTGCTATGAGCCAATCGGCAGGAACATCACCTGTATCAAGGGATTGTTGAAAAATGTGACTCATGATTGGTGCGAGTTCTTTGCTTAACTCTTTCAAGATCTTTTCAATACATAATGACAATTTTATTGACTAATCTTTCACTTTTATGCCATTCCTACTAATTTTAATGTTTTAACTCTCTCATTGGGATCACTCTAAAGCCTAGCCATGCATACCAAGTATCATTTTAAATGAAAAGTATAAAAAAGCACATTCAATGGGGAAAGTATCATAATATTATTTCAAGTTCAACCAGCATCTCAGAAAACTATCCATTCTTTACCTTTCCACGCCGCCATCCACCAGTACAAATTTGCTCATTATAATCCTTCAAATAGCTCTTACACATAATGGCAAGGTGTTTAATATATAGATAGTACAGATAGTTGCTCAGTTAAACAAATCAAGAAAAATGATTGACAAACAACAACACAATGAATGGAAAAAGCACAAAATGACACCAAATCTTCAAGATGAAGCGACTAGAAATCTAAAAGCAACTAAAAATCCTATTTTAATCATTGCATAAAATCACACTTGTCAAATGCAATTGGTTAATATGCAAGAAAAAATTGGCTAAAAGGAGTCAAGGAAGAATAGAGGAAAAAAAAAAGACTTTCTTTAAATTATCCTTACCCAGAGGTTGATTCTATCCAATCCCAGAATGCAATGCACTAATCAATCACAAGTTTTATAATGCATGACTACATGAGCCAATATGTGTTGTCAACAAGACAGGCTATGTGTCTGTTTAATATACAAACACATGCTAGAAACTGTTGATTTTATTCATCTAAGAAGTATATTTTACCAAAATTTTCACAAATTACAATTTATTTTAAAATGTGTTGGACTGTTGGTATCATTATGTTAAATCCAAAACATTATCCAAATCCATTTATTAATTCAAATGAAACAAGTCTTTATGAATAATAACCGCTCTATGGCCATTTTAATCCTGCACATTTGAATGTACGCAATTAGCTCCATTATCCATGCTGCATGTTGGGAAGACTGTTGAGTCAACCTCTGATCCTTGCCTGTCCACAAGCCTTGCACAAGAAAAATCGAATGTAGATACATTTGTGAATGTCAGCCCAAACTTAATTTGTTGGAAATATCTATAGCGTTGGCTAGGATAGGACATACATCATTGTCTCAGGATCAATAAAGCGTTAGCACCGGGGGAAAAGCGATAGCACCAAGAGGAAAACATGGAAAGGCAATGCTTTCATACTAACATCCTTGGGAAACAGTGTGATTTACACATGGCTATTTGTCTTGAAATTACACACAAGTTAAAGGCATATTGACCAGCAGCAAGGAGTTGCTTTCCTCTCTGCAAAGACAAATCCAAGAGAATTAACCGCATGAATACTACCTGTTGATTGGTTACAACAAGACTAGTAAAATTTATTGGGCCAATCAGCAACGTGGTACAAATGATGACAGAAGATTGAACTTAATTAAATATATAAAAGCTGTATTTTAATTGGTCACTTTGATTAATATCTCCTAATTATCCAATCAGAAATGCTATAACAAAGGCATTGGTTCTCAGGGTGTTCAAATCACTGTCAGTGAAAAGCCAGACCAAAATACACTACAATTTATAGGACTTTGAGAATTTTTGGAACAAGTACGATATAATATTACACTGTGCAAATGATAAAAGTGAAAGCAATCTTAGAAAGTCAGAAAATCTGAAATTTTACATCAAGTTACAAACTTTTACTCTCTCTTGCAAGTGAGGTAGTTGAATTTGGAATTCCAAAAGAATCAAGATGACGAAATACTGAAGCATAATTATGTTGTATCCTTTCAAGTTCTCAGCACTCTGTTTTAAGAAATTACACTACCAGCACAGGTACCTGCACAGGTACACCATCACTGTGGAGTACCAATGGAGTACCAAATATGCTGGTGGGTCCTGTGCAGTAACAGCATTGATACTACATGTATGTAGGTACTCTGTGTGTACCAATCAGGTACCTTGACAACAGTGTACCTGTACAGGTGGTCGAAATAGGAATCTTGTAGTGTAAGTGGTAACAAAACTAGATAGTGGCAAGGAAGCTTATGTGGTAGAAATGCTCTGATTGCAGCGCCCCTGATCACCTCATTCCCCTAAATCAGGTCAGTCCTGTGCATATCCCACCATGCAACATTTCCTAAACTAACATGAACCGAGTTTCTTTGTTTCTTTTTTTTTAAAGGTACTACGTGACACCATGCAACAAAACTTTCAAAAGTTGTCAGCCATTTTGTTGCCCCCAACATCAACCAGTCACCTAAATCAGGTCATCTCTGTAACACATCACACTATGGACCACAATAGCCTCATCCTAGTGGCATAGTTCAATAACCTTAATCAAACAATCATAGTGCAAAATTTGACCTCAAGTTAGAGAGTATGAGTTTTTGTACCTAAATTTTTAAAGGTCATTCAATGAATGTACTAATGTATTGGGGTTAAAGAACTTTGTCCTGATAGATGAGCATGTTGTGGATCCTAGTGTCATGCCCCATTCTCTCAACCTACATCGCCAAGTTTGCTTTGTATATTCTGACAAGGTACTACGTGACCCCATGCAACAAAACTTTGTCTGCCATTTTGTTGCCACCAACCTCAATCAGTCACCTAAATCAGGTCATTTCTGTAACACATCATGCCCCATTCCCTCAACCTACATCGCCAAGTTTGCTTTGTATATTCTGACAAGGTACTACGTGACCCCATGCAACAAAACTTTGTCTGCCATTTTGTTGCCACCAACCTCAATCAGTCACCTAAATCAGGTCATCTCTGTAACACATCATGCCCCATTCTCTCAACCTACATCACCAAGTTTGCTTCATATATTCTGACAAGGTACTACGTAACCCCATGCCACAAAACTTTGTCTGCCATTTTGTTGCCACCAACCTCAATCAGTCACTTAAATCAGGTCATCTCTGTAACACATCATGCCCCATTCTCTCAACCTACTTCACCAAGTTTGCTTCATATATTCTGACAAGGTACTCACGTGACCCCATGCGACAAAACTTTGTCTGCCATTTTGTTGCCACCAACCTCAATCAGTCACTTAAATCAGGTCATCTCTGTAACACATCATGCCCCATTCTCTCAACCTACTTCACCAAGTTTGCTTCATATATTCTGACAAGGTACTACGTGACCCCATGCAACAAAACTTTGTCGGCCATTTTGTTGCCACCAACCTCAATCAGTCACACAAATCAGGTCATTTCTGTAACACATCATGCCCCATTCTCTCAATCTACATCACCAAGTTTGCTTTGTATATCCTGACAAGGTACTATGTGACCCCATGCAACAAAACTTTGTCAGCCATTTTGTTGCCACCAACCTTAATCAGTCACCTAAATCAGGTCATTTCTGTAACACATCATGCCCCATTCCCTCAACCTACATCACCAAGTTTGCTTTGTATATTCTGACGAGGTACTACGTGACCCCATGCAACAAAACTTTGTCAGCCATTTTGTTGCCACCAACCTTAATCAGTCACCTAAATCAGGTCATCTCTGTAACACATCATGCCCCATTCTCTCAATCTACATCACCAAGTTTGCTTTGTATATTCTGACGAGGTACTACGTGACCCCATGCAACAAAACTTTGTCGGCCATTTTGTTGCCACCAACCTCAATCAGTCACCTAAATCAGGTCATTTCTGTAACACATCATGCCCCATTCTCTCAATCTACATCACCAAGTTTGCTTTGTATATCCTGACAAGGTACTATGTGACCCCATGCAACAAAACTTTGTCAGCCATTTTGTTGCCACCAACCTTAATCAGTCACCTAAATCAGGTCATTTCTGTAACACATCATGCCCCATTCTCTCAATCTACATCACCAAGTTTGCTTCATATATTCTGACAAGGTACTACGTGACCCCATGCAACAAAACTTTGTCGGCCATTTTGTTGCCACCAACCTCAATCAGTCACCTAAATCAGGTCATCTCTGTATCACATCATGCCCCATTCTCTCAATCTACATCACCAAGTTTGCTTCATATATTCTGACAAGGTACTACGTGACCCCATGCAACAAAACTTTCCAGAGTTGTCAGCCATTTCCCTGCTAGCATGAAATCCCCAATTCCTGAGTCACCTAAAATTGGGTCATTCTCATCAAAATCACATCACCAATTCCACTCACAAGAACTCAGTATTCTTTGTATTTTTGGCGGTGTCGATCCAGTAACTTTCAAGAGTTTAGGCAATTTCCCTGCCAGCATCTTCAATACCTCAAGACACCTAAAATTGGGTCACTCATCTCGATATCACATTCCACCTGAAACCCATACTCCCTCTGTATTATGGCTTTACCTATATCTTCCACAACTGGAGGGAGTATCTGTCGTATTTGAAACCCATACTTCCCCTGTGTATGCTTTACCTATATCTTCCACAGCTGGAGCGAGTATTTCAAATGGAATTGACTATCCGTTTTGAAATCCAAACTCACTCTCTGTGGAAGACTTTAACTAAATCTTCCACTGAGGGAGTATGGATTTCAAACGGAATAGCCCAACTCACTAAACTTGATTGAACCACATTCTTCCCTCACCATTTCTCTGATTGTAATACAGAAACAACAGTCTTAATGACAACAACAACCACTAAACTGCTACATACATACATGCGCCGCGTGCATACACACGCATGTTAGTTTGATTCCGTATGCATCCCAGATATCGTCTTTCGTTCCCATCTTAACCCTGTCAGGTTTAATACCGGAGTCGATCTGACGACAAAATCGCTCAGCTTATACTTATATCGTAAACGACACCCACTGATAATGTATGTGCTGTAGCGTTGAATTTGTTTCCTTATATTTACAGCAATGTGCTTTTTTCAATTTAACATCAAGTTCATGATATAGACTAATTGGAGATAATTGATAGATTTGACAAACTTGAAATGAATGTGATCTGTCTTCATTTTATTTAGGGTAGAACCTACATAGTGATGAATGTTTGCTTTCTTAAGTAGAATCCCATACTGGTGTTTAAACAATTTAAGGTGGTGTTTAAGTGATTTTAAACTAACAATTTAAGGTGGTGTTTGAGTGATTTTAAAGTAACTATTTAAGGTGGTGTTTGAATGATTTTTTAAAGTTAAACTTACATTACAACAAAGCAGTATTATCAGTAGTATATGACGTAGCATGTATAATATCATTATATTCTGTACTTTGTTTGCCTGCTTATGGTTTCTGTTGCTGCTTATTATTGTTAAAGTGGAACAAAATTAAATTATGAGTTCCTTGAAGTGACTAACTGTTGGTTACATGATGAGAGGACCGAGTGGTAAGCCACTGAAAGCACTACCTGTTACATGATGAGAGGACCGAGTGGTAAGCCACTGAAAACGCTAACAGTTACATAATGAGAGGACTGAGTGGTAAGCCACTGAAAGCACTAACTGTTACATAATGAGAGGACTGAGTGGTAAGCCACTGAAAGCACTACCTGTTACATGATGAGAGGACCGAGTGGTAAGCCACTGAAAGCACTAACAGTTACATAATGAGAGGACTGAGTGGTAAGCCACTGAAAGCACTACCTGTTACATGATGAGAGGACCGAGTGGTAAGCCACTGCAAGCACTAACAGTTACATAATGAGAGGACCGAGTGGTAAGCCACTGAAAGCACTAACTGTTACATAATGAGAGGACCGAGTGGTAAGCCACTGAAAGCACTACCTGTTACATGATGAGAGGACCGAGTGGTAAGCCACTGCAAGCACTAACAGTTACATAATGAGAGGACCGAGTGGTAAGCCACTGAAAGCACTAACAGTTACATAATGAGAGGACTGAGTGGTAAGCCACTGAAAGCACTACCTGTTACATGATGAGAGGACCGAGTGGTAAGCCACTGCAAGCACTAACAGTTACATAATGAGAGGACTGAGTGGTAAGCCACTGAAAGCACTAACTGTTACATGATGAGAGGACTGAGTGGTAAGCCACTGAAAGCACTAACAGTTACATAATGAGAGGACTGAGTGGTAAGCCACTGAAAGCACTACCTGTTACATGATGAGAGGACCGAGTGGTAAGCCACTGCAAGCACTAACAGTTACATAATGAGAGGACCGAGTGGTAAGCCACTGAAAGCACTAACAGTTACATAATGAGAGGACTGAGTGGTAAGCCACTGAAAGCACTAACTGTTACATGATGAGAGGACCGAGTGGTAAGCCACTGAAAGCACTAACAGTTACATGATGAGAGGACCGAGTGGTAAGCCACTGAAAGCACTAACAGTTACATAATGAGAGGACTGAGTGGTAAGCCACTGAAAGCACTAACAGTTACATAATGAGAGGACTGAGTGGTAAGCCACTGAAAGCACTACTTGTTACATGATGAGAGGACCGAGTGGTAAGCCACTGAAAGCACTAACAGTTACATAATGAGAGGACTGAGTTGTAAGCCACTGAAAGCACTACCTGTTACATGATGAGAGGACCGAGTGGTAAGCCACTGAAAGCACTAACAGTTACATGATGAGAGGACCGAGTGGTAAGCCACTGAAAGCACTAACTGTTACATGATGAGAGGACCGAGTGGTAAGCCACTGAAAGCACTAACTGTTACATGATGAGAGGACCGAGTGGTAAGCCACTGAAAGCACTAACTGTTACATGATGAGAGGACCGAGTGGTAAGCCACTGAAAGCACTAAAAGTTACATGATGAGAGGACCGAGTGGTAAGCCACTGCAAGCACTAACTGTTACATGATGAGAGGACCGAGTGGTAAGCCTGTGATAATGTCTGGGTAGGCAGCAGCCATTTTGGAGTTAGACTTTCATAAATTTCAATTCCATCTTCGCCACAGTCGCATAAATCCTTAAACCTAATCACTGAAATTAACCTGTAAAGGTCACAATGAGAAATAAAATCCACCAAGACAATTCAATCCATTAATAACAAAATTCACAAATTTAATCTCCCTTAAACCTAATAAAATTCACAATTTCATCCCAAATTCCCTCAAAACCCTGACTCCCTCACCATTATTGGTAAACTGACTCAATAACTAAATACCTTAAGCCTGGCTCACACCTCCCAGCTATGCGCTGGTTTCCGATAACGGTTACGGACCAGTTACTCAGATTTTCTGGTAGGCAGGCAGGTTTTATTTTGATCATTATGAGAACAGTCTCATCCTTACGGCACCGTTCATTAACCTCTATAAACCAATCATAGCTCAAAATTTGACCTGAAGTTGAGCAGTATGAGTTTTAGTACTGAGCTCATACAAAGGTCATTTTATGAATGTGTGAACATATTGAGGGCCAAGAACTGTGTCCTGATCAATGAGAATATTTTCAATCCTAGTGAATCTGACGTTTTATTTTAGTTGATGATGATGTGTGTTAGCGATCATGAATGATGCACAGGGTTGGATGTAACAGTATACTTTATACCGGTAGGCATGAAGTTATACCGATAGGCACGGTGGGATGACCTCGGAAGAACAGAGTACGAGATTAATTTTACTTTGACATAATTTTCGTATTTTTTCAGTTCATCTTATTGAAGGGGTTCTATAGAATTCAAGCATTGCACTTTCCACCGGTTATGTATTGTTTGTTTGTTTTTTGTTCTGTATCTAGTAGGAAAACCAGATTATTGTTTTCTGAGAGGGGCACAAGGGAGCATGTGGAAGTTAAGGCAAAGTGATTTATTGGGGGGATCTTAAAAATTCACTAAAATTTGCAGACTTTTTGCTGACCCCAAATAGTGGAATTTGCAATGTATTGAATGAGGTACAACACTGAGGGGGAGGAGGAATTGGTAAAAAAAATCACAAGTTAGAGCTTGTCAGAGCCACTGCTTCAATATTGAACTCTCAGTACAATATTCAATTCATCAAGCGAATAAGAAATTTTATTTACTGTTTTAATAGATAATGTTAAGGAGTAGAATGTGCACTATATAAGAGGAAATCTCAAGTCTGGGGCTTGTCACCGCCACTGCTTCAATATTCAATTCATCAAGTGATTTTATGTTTTAGTTTTGTGTTGTGAAGTAGAATGTATACCAACTATATACGCCCTAAAAATACATTTGCTCTTTGAGCGTCTACCCGCCATTTATCTAGAGCCCTAAGTAGCCTGACATAACTTATAAAGTCTGCCAATAAAATATTTGGGTTAATTATGAATGTATATTCGTTAGAAGAAAGTACATGTGTATGTTATTGGAGCACTGCTGGTATATAGCCACTGTGTGTACATGATTATGGTGCAAGCTGCATTTTTCATGTAGGTATGAAATGCTGTTATATTTCATGTGACTCAATGCAAACAAATGAGGCAGGGACATTGGAGCGTGAAATCATCAGGTACCATAAAAGATTCTGTGAGACCACTTGATGATATGTATCCTGCATCAGAGAACGATAATTCCAAACAGAATAAGCACTTACAATATTGACAATGCAAGGTTGAATCTCACAATTTTTGATAGGGAAGGGTGGACAGGGTTTTGGGCAGTCGGCTGTCTTAGTCGGGAGATGGCCGATGGGGAGGTGTCACATGGCAGGTGGGTGAATGATGGTGAAGGATAGGGGGTAGACAGTAATTTGCGCACAGTTTGCTGTCCCAGTCAGGAGATGGGGAGAGGGGTCACAAGGTAGATGGGGTGAATGATGGTGAAGGATAGAGGAGGGAGACAGTGATTTGCGCACAGTTTGCTGTCCCAGTCAGGAGATGGGGGGAGGGGTCACATGGTAGGTGGGGGTGAATGATGGTGAAGCCACCTATAGGCAACTCCTATAAATTGGTACTTTCCTGCCATTGCTGGGGTGAACATTGATATCATGCCATTCTTGTCCTCTCTTTCATAATGTGTGCAGTTTTTAATAGCTTGTCTATTCAAAAGCGTTTTTGGTCTCATGAGGTCTCCCTGTTTGGTTTAGTTTTGGCTGGGTTTTTCTTGCTGTTCGGGGGGAGTAAGGCAGTTTGTATTAATTGCCCCAGCTCCAGCCATATCAGTAATGTTACCCTTGTGAGGTAGTATCTGCGGCAGGCTTTTTTCCCTCAGCATTCTTGATTGGCTGCCTTACGACCTTGCCAGGCTGCTCAGACCAATCGGATTGCTTGTTAGCGAGTGTCTGGTTTTTGCGGGGTGTTTCCCCTCCTCATTCACTTTTTCGGCTGAAGCGGTCAAGTTCGTTTGAAAACCACTTGCATTTGGATGATTGATGAAAATAAAATATGAATGAATGAATGTATGAATGAATGAATGAATGCATCATGTGATACCCTTCTTGTCCTCATTTTGTTATTTTATATAAGCTATTGATACTCATGTCTGTAAAAAGGGCCCAGCCCATGCTTTCACATACTTTGCTACAAACCTTACCTTTTTTTTGGCATTATTCATAGGTATTCATAGTACATGAAGTATGGTCATAAAAATTCAAATCATTTAAATTTTCAAAGTGTTTTGCCAAGCCACCTGAACTCCACATCCAAGACCAAGCTGAATACCAAGCATAACCACATAGATTTCATGCTGCTACCCACGTTTACAATGCACACATGGTCATGTATGAGTCTATTTCATGCTGCTGCCCACGTTTACAATGCACACATGGTCATTGACATTGATGTTCTAGCTTTCTTACCCAAGCATTTACATAGCCACACAAATTAACCCAACCATTTGCCAGGGTTGCCAAACCCGCGATTTGGTAGCCCAATTGGGCGACTTTTGAAGATTTTCCCCGCGACTTTTGACAATTTCCGGTCCCATAGAAACCAATGGTTAAGAAAAAATTGGGCGACTTTTTCAACATTGGCTCCCGCGACTTCCGCTAGTTTCCTGCCCCATAGAAACCAATGGTAAAGAGAAAAATTGGGCGACTTTTCGATTATTTGACCCGCGATTCGGGCTGAAATCTTTTGGCAACCCTGCCATTTGCACTAAGATCAAATTGAGCTACACACCATACAAAAATGTATACACTTTTAAAATGTTGCGTCTAAAATGTCAAAATTATGCCCTGAGGGGTATGAAGTGGCGAAAGCGGCGTTGTCCGTCCATCTCGACGATATTATATGTACGTCGTTAAAATTTAAACGCAATTTACCTTGGTCGTATCGTCTTGCACAAAGTAATGTAACCATAGGACATAATCACTGATTAAAGCAAAATAGCGTTTAATTAAATGCCAGCGAAAGACAATTCTGGACGAGCAGCCACTTGGCGGAGAGATTCTTTTACAAGAAACCATATTGCGTTACCGATTTGCAGACGTGTTTGTGGTGTACCAACGAGCTCTGGAGAGTCATGTGTCTCCTTATAAAAGGTCTTCATATTCCATCTTGGCTGATAATCAGTGGTGTCTTTTATAAAGTATATTATGATGCAAGTAATTCCCACAAAATGTTTCATCATCTGTTAATTAATCAGACTTTTATATTTCAAAGTTAGAGGTAGACTTTTAAATTAACAAAATTTCGGAAAAATTATCAAATAATTATCACAAATTCTGTATAAATTCTGTAAAAATTCTGTTGTAAAAATAATAGACCAGAAAAATACACTGAAATAATCTGGATCAAATGCTACTTAAATTTAGTCTACTGCAGATATGATCTAATCCATTTAAGATCAAAATATATGATCCGCTTGAAGTTCAATTTAGAGAACTTGGATTCCAGAAAAAAACCTGATTCAGGATCAAATTATATTACCCCATTCAAGATCAATTGATCCAGAATGCTACTCCAAATCCATTTCAAATCAAATATGATCCAGTTCTGATTAAATCTGAGTAACATTCCAGATCAATTTGATCTGGAAACAAATAAGCTCATATTTATTCCAGATCCAGATCAGATTAATCCAGGCTATTCCAGATCTTATATAACAAGTATACTAGCTGGTGTCCTATCATGTATTACAATGACACCATTCAAAGCTGATATATTTCACAACCAGGACTGGGGGAAAGATTAATCATTTTAATATCAGTGAAGGGATCATCAGCTATTTGATCTGAATCTAGATCAGATTGATCCAGGCTATTTTAATTATTATGACCACCCATGATATTGTTGTCCTATCATGTATTACAACAAGAGCACCATTCAAAGCTGATGACAGATTTCACAACTAGGGCTGGGGAAGGGTGAATATGTAGGTATATCAAAGAGGGGGACATGTAATGAATATGCCTTACTCATTCATCTAGCACCTACTAAGTGTTATATTGTACTTTTCATTGTTTTCTCAATTTCTATATTGCTTGCCGACTCCAATTTCATACTCTTACTTTAGGACAGGCTGTTTGCAGACTGCGTGCAATGTCCCTTGAATAGCAACAAAGCAAATTTGAAATAATTTTGAAACAAATTTGAAATGAAAATATTCTTCCTGTCTCCTCCTCCTTCACTTCCTCATCTTCATTCTTCCTTTTCATCCTTCTCAGTCATGATATCTTCATCTACAAATTTTTGTTTCACCGATGCTCTTCATCCCCTCCTCTTTCTCCTCTTCCTCCACATCCTCATCTCATCAACCATTTCCTCTAGCAGCATGATGGTCCATCTATCCATCCAGGTCTATTTTGTCATCAGTATAATTATGGCCTTTCTGTCCTTCAGTTTCTTATCACCTCATTTTCTTTGTTCCTTTTTTCTCTAATTACTGCTCAATTTCAATCCAAATGTAGTTTCTCTAATGCAATTACACATTTCCCCTTTTAACATAAACCTTAATAAAATCATCACTGAATTAGCCAACATCACACAGACAAAGGTATAGATTTCCCATCAGTTTAATCCAACCTAGAGGTGACAAGTTGTCATTTAATCTGACCTCTGACCCCATTTATTGGACATTGAGACAAATCACCATAGTGATCAAATCAGTGTTGCACAATTTGGCAACTTTCACAATAAGCTGCCTTTTGATAAAAATAGAACTATAATGTTATAAGTATGTGCTCAATTTCCCTCACTCTTAAATGTTTGGATGCCTGATAACATCTTTTTAAACACCTTTTATATGTTACATAATTGAACACTTGTGGTCCAAATATGAACGGTAGTGTTCAAGGTGGTGTTCTAGGTTTGAACATATAGTGTTCAATAGAGGAACAAACCTAGAACACCACCTTGAACACTTCCGTTCATATTTGAAACACCACCTTGAACACTGCCGTTCATATTTGAAACACCACCTTGAACACTGCCGTTCATATTTGGAACACCACCTTGAACACTGCCATTCATATTTGGAACACAAGTGTTCAATAGTCCATTTACTCACACATCTTTCTGCTAATTTGGCAATTTCTTATTTTCTTTCCTGGAGCTTGAAGATATAAGGATATGGGGTACCTCCTTAACTTGAAATTGGGCTACTGGAACACCATTACCTTTTGAGTGTCAATGGCTGCCACTTCACATACATGTTTGATGTAACTTTTGTGTTGAAAAACTGGCAACACTGATGTACATAAAAACAATCATTTTGGAAATATACCTGAAAAAGTATGAATTGATGTGTCATTTATGAAGTGCCAAACTAGCCATAAAATAACAGTTTTGTCATGATCATGAAGATTGATTGACACATTTTGAACCATTTCTGTTTTCGTACCATAAAGTCATAAAACTAACCATGAAAAGAACTCTCCATTATGTGTTTAATTTCATTAACATGTAAAAATATTATCTTCAAGAGTTTTGACAGAATTATTATCCCATCATATGCGTGGTCACTGCACCAAATGCAGTCAAAACACCTAAGATTATGTTCTTCCTTTCACAAAATTTTACAATTTTCCATTTTTCGCCATCTTTTGAATCTCTCTAATGCAAAATGCATTTCAAATAAGTGCAAACATGCCCAGTATTAGTAGTGCTTCTAATTGATAATGGCTTGGAAATCTTACAAAAGCTTATGAATCTCAGAATTGAGTAAGCTTATACGGTAATGTTAAACCTCGTACACAGCACCAAGAATATTATATTTAGTTATGAATTCAGAGCCTTGGGCTAATCGGCTAGACCGACTTAATTGTACAGGTTTAGCGGGTGACATGAGAAGTTGTCAGTACCAGCCATAATGTGTGTTTATGATGTTACAGTGTGGTATTCCCCGCTTACTGGTACATCACAGTGTCATATCTTGATTTTCATCGTAAAATTATCTAAATTACATCTGAGTCATCTAAGTTTGTATAAAGTTGTGAGTTTGTTGGAAATCGCATTTTGGGATATGACACCTTATAGCGATGAGCTCATCTATGTTTTACTTCAAAAATAGTCATTATAGTTTTATGAGCGTTAATTTGTCAAAATTGCAATAACTTCTTCTTTTCTTACCCATTTTTCCCAGTTATACACACATGGTTCAAGCTCTTGACGAGCAAAAATTGTTTTTCCTTATATGTGACATGATCAAGGGGAATGAGTCACATGTCGGCAATTTTCAATTAGAGGTTTTTACATCATTTTCTGGTAGTTTACGAATACTACATTCTGATGCAAATCCTATCAAAATTGGACATCTGGTTACTGAGTTATGAGCAATTTATCAATGGCTGAAAACAATATAAAACAAAAGAATTTAAACAATGTTTTTGCCAATATCTCAAAAACAATATTAGCGACATGACATCTGACTCATTCCCCTTGATCATGTCACATATTATTATCATGGAGCTTTCACAATTTTGAATACAGTGAAAATTCTATAACATTTGATGTAATGTTTTGGAACACATTATTATGTATTCAAGGCACAAGATAAACACATCTTCCCGGTAATTGACACCTATTTTTTATGCGACTATTGTATTAATTAAAAAAGGAATCACATATTTTTTTCCATGTAGCGTTTGATTGAGATGTGATCAAGTCATATGTCAATAGAAATGATGAGTTATAGCTAAAATTAAGACTCAATTTTTTGTATATTTCCAACATGAAAAATTGTACCAAATTATGATACTTCTGTTGATTTTAAGCAAACACTTTATAAAGGAGACTAAATATTCCGACATTTTTTTAAAAAGTTGAGACAAACACCACATTTTCTGTTCTCTAGTGCGATTTGTGGTTTTAAGATTTTATTCCTGTCCTATGGCACAATTTTGGCCACAGTGAAAAAGAATGTGTGGCAAATTGCAGGTACAGTAGCAAATTGCTGCTACAACAGCAAAACTTTGAACTATAGAGTTGTGAGGCAAAATAAAGTCATGAAATTAGTCCAAAAATGAAAAATGATTGAGAAAGTGGATTGCTTACCAACCTAACAGCACATCTGTATAAAGCTACCATATTTGCTGACCCTCAACCCCATTAATTCGTTCATAAAATTATATGCAAGATCCAAGTACAGCCTTCCGTTACAGAACAATTCAAGCAAATCTATTTACATTGGCTTAAATTCTGAACTTCAAAATAGGCAAATGTTTGATTTAAACAAAGCACAAATATTCTAAAACCCCAAATCGTCCTCTTATACCATTCCAGCTAGCATTGGTGATTGTGTACCTCCCTCCATCCGAACAAAGGCCATCCCAAGAGCTTTTTAAATATGCGATATGCATACAATACTGTAAGGGGTGTATACCACTTAATGGTCCATGCCATCAGGCGCACTGGAGAACCACTTAGTACAATGCACAGTGCAGATGAATTCGCTATAAAAATCACAAAATTTCACGATTCCACAAAATTTTGAAAGCTTATTTCAAGATATGCTGTATCAATACTAAGCATGTTTGTACTCATCTGAATGCATTTTTCATGACTATTTTGAATATAATCATAAAAATTGGAAGTTTTGAGTTTTTTTGACAAAAAAATTATAAAATTCTAAGCTTTTCATGTGATAAAAGGGTTAACAGGTACACATCACTTATGATGGGAACTACAAGGCCAGAGAAGTATTCTACTTGTCTACACCAAATGGGCCCCATATCTAAATCACTTGTGGATCCTACAATGGCCTCTGTAGTATTTGCTTCCACATTTCCTCATTTCTCGCTTCCCATTTTTCTCCGTATCTTGCTTTTCACTATTCTCGCATTGTCGCTTCACTGCACACACGCAATCTTGACAGTTGTTGTTTTAAGCGACAGAAAAGTTTTGAGTTAAACGTGATGTTCTCTGAGGAGTTGTGTGATATCAATATCATTCAGTTGCTTTGATTGAATGTGAGCTAATATTTCATAGATTTTACTCGTCTCATTTAATAGCATCTTTTTCTTGTAAGGACTTGATTTATGGCACTTCCAGAGGAATACAAGATGTTTGATTTCACGATTTAATGGTTTTTTTGGCTTTTAACATACTACATGCAACAAACCAATTAATGTTCTGTCTGTCTTGTCTTTCTCTCTCTATTTGTCATGCTTATGTCCGTCTCTCTTTATTTCTCTCTCATCCTCTCTCTGTCCTAAGCTTTCCCTTTCCCCATGTTTTCAGATTGAATGAAGGAATGGCACCTGGAATGGTAAAGACTGTATCACTTTGGTCTCAGTTCAGACCTTGGAAGCTACAGATCTAATTTTTAGTTAATCAACAACAGTATAAAACTACATTTTCTCCCTCAAAACTGACTGGAATTTATTCCAAACAACTGTCAAATGCTTAAAGAAGTTGACAGCGTCTGCCTGTAGTTATGAAGAAATAGTAATGTATACAAAATCTTACATCAAAGCAGAAGGGGAAAGTGACATGATACATGACACCATCTGATCCAATCAGTCAGCAAAGAACGATAAAAATGGACAAAAAAAGTTCATAACTCTCCAACTCTCTTAAATACAATCACCCTTTCTGGTAACCCCATTTGAAATGCAGATTACGGTTATGTCTTCCATATAGGGGTGTTCCTGGAACACTTTCTGTCTGTAGATATATATAAGTGTTCCTAGAACTTGTTCTGTCTGCAGATTTAATGAGCTCTCAGTAAAGTGTTCCTAGAACTCTTTCTGATACAATCTGTTTGGACACGCTTGAGGTAAAAAATAAATAAAACATCAAAATAAAATAATAAAAAAAACGATATTAATCCTAAATAAGAAAAATTTAATCAAGAAGAGTTAACAATCAAATACTCTAGAATCATTGTTTTAAAATTCTTAAATCTTGTTTTTTTCAATCAAAAAGAACAAATAATAATAACTGTACCATTCAAATTTCACAGTATGGGATTCTCGCATAAGAATAAGAGCATTAAATATTTGCAAATTACCATGGCGATATCACGTTACAATTTTAGGACTGAGTCGTGAAATTTGAGTCCATAATCACTGATGACTGGTGAACACTGTTCAAACAAAAATAGAGCCATTCAGTGTAAGAAATGTGCAACATCAGTAGCTGCTTTGTGTTAGTTACACTTTGTATCATGCTCTGCATGCTAGCCACAGGTTTCAAAATAAAAAAACCCAGTTTTAGATTTTTTCTCAAAATATCAAAAGCTACTCAAGAACCACTGAACCAATACTAGGCTTGTTTGTATTCATTTTAATGCATTTTTCATGCTGATTCCAAATATGGTCATGACAATTTACAATTCTGTAATTTTTGAATTTGTAAAAAATAAAATGAAACAGTCGATTAGTTTTTGGATTCTCTATGAAATTCAACAAAAGGCAGCCATTTGAAGATACAACTCATTTGGTCTAATGTGACAATATGAAACTTAAGAGTGAGTGTTAACTCTACAACCGTGGCTAGCTACTGCTTGCTGGGATCCCATGAAAATAAAAGACTATTATCTGGGAAGATGGGTTCGATAAATGTGATCACAAAAGTGGGGTAAAAGCCATAAAATTGAGTGTATGGGATCATGATGCTAGCTATTGTCCAATGATAGTATCGGTTAAAAGCTTTCTTTAGAAACATCTCAGACCAACTTGGGATTGAGTTACCGATGGATAATCAAGATAAAAACAACGACTCGATGATCACATGAACAGCTATTATAATAGTGTATGGGATCATGATGCTGGCTATTGTCCATAATGATATCGGTTAAAAGGTTTCTTTAGAAACATCTCAGACCAACTTGGGATTGAGTTACCGGTGGATAATCAAGATAAAAACAACGACTCGATGATCACATGAACAGCTAGAAAAATATCTTAATTTTATATCTCGTTGTATGTTTTGATTTCTGTGAATGAAGAGTGGAAGAGTTTCCGTTGCGTGGCTCCGGGGGTTGAAGATAAAATTTTGCATATTACGGGAGTGATGACCCTCATGGCAATTTGCGTTCGCTTTGTTATCGACTAACAGGATTACGGGTAACAGAGAATACAATAGGAGACGGATCGGAAATGGGAACGTAGTTTATCTAGCGTCTGTTTTCATTCTTGTCTTTCTTTCATTCACTAATACTTTTGTGTGTGTGGATATGTCCTATAGGCTTCATAAATAGTTTGATTTAATCATAGAAAAGATTCATCAGCTTTTAATATAAACTTTGAAATACAAGATTTAAGTTAATGTTACTATGCCTGCATTCTGAGCCAAATAGTCTCATTATCCTATGACAAAGTCTGATAACCTACATTCAAACAGTATACCAAATAATTTGACCTGAAGCTGTTGAGTATGAGTTTTTGTACCCAACATATTCAAAGGTCATTATATGCGTGTACAGACATATTGGGGTTAAAGAACTGTGTACTGACAGATGAGCATATTTTGTATGCTAGTGCTGGTGAACTGTTAAAGGGTAAGGGTTGAAATCACATGACAGAAACTGAGTCTCATGAACTGAAATAAGTCATGTACAAATAAATAAGACATTAGTAGCTGTGTTATAATCATTTTCCTAGCTTCCTTTTCTCTCTTTCTCTGTCACTTGCTTTCTTGCCTTGCTATGAAGGGTCACAAATCACTGGCACTGTGGTATTTTCATCTCATCTTCTCATCAGTTAATTCCCTTGTTACCATGATTACCACTTTGCCAATTTCTTAAATACTAAGGGGTTCAAGGGGCCTGCATGGGGTCAGTATCATCACCAGTTCCACTTTGAAAGGTTTGGATAAGCTTAATTGCTGCTGGTGTTTTGATGAGCCCTTCCCCCACCCTCATCCCTCTCAGACTTACTCTCTAAATACACCCTAATATTTATACATTACCCCCATCCCACTTTAAACTTCTTAATAATCCACAAAATAAGAAATGTTATATGGAAGACCCAAAATCTGTTTTTTCAAGATGGTCAAAAGTGGAGCGAGTGGCAATCTGAAAACACAAAAGACTCGCGAGACCGGCTCTCATAAACACATTACCTATATTAGTCTAGATATTGAAGTGAATTCATCAATAGTCCATATCTGTCTTGACCTTCTTATTGTTACTGATGTATGTCCATAATATGAGGAATAAAATGGAATAAAATGGAATAGACAAAAGGATCAGCAAAATATTATAGTATATTATAAATTTATGAAAACAAATATGTCTGTCAAGTTGAATTAAGTAAGTTTCTGAGATGAAGGCACTGCAGAAGATCCAACTTTTCATTTTTCTTTTTTTTTTTTTTTTCATGATACTGTCTTCAGAAGATAGCAGGGAAGAGACAAAATTTTATTAGTATGAAAGATGGCCAAGTCTATGGTATGATGCTATCTTCAGTAGATAGCAGGGAAGAGACAAATTCTTATTGGTATGCAAGGTGGCCATGTCTATGATATGATGCTATCTTCAGTAGATACCAGGGGAGAGATGAAATCTTATTGGCAAGAAAGGTGAACAAACCAATCGGTGGTGCTATCTTCAGTAAATAGTAAGGACAAGGCAAAATCTTACTGTATAACCAAGTCTATGGTTTGATGCTATCTGCAGAAGACACCAGAGAAGAGACAAAATCTTACTGATTAACATGGTCGAATCAATTAGTGATGCTATCTTTAGAAGATAGCAGGGACAACACAAAACATTACTGGTATGAAAGATGCCAGGTCAATTGGTAGTGCTAGCTTCAGTAGATAGCAGAGACAACACAAAACCTTACTGGTATGAAAGATGGCAGGTCAATTTGTAGTGCTAGCTTCAGTAGATAGCAGGGACAACACAAAACCTTACTGGTATGAAAGATGGCAGGTCAATTGGTAGTGCTAGCTTCAGTACATAGCAGGGGAATACTGAATTTCAAATGGGGTTACCAGAATGAATGGCTCCATCTACACCCACTGATTGGAAGATTGAGGTCATATCTTCCAGGGGGTGTATGGATTTCAACTGGAATAACCCAGTTTGATTTGGTTCTGTAATTTTGGGAATGTGACTTTTATCACCTTTTGCTCTTCCTCCAAAAGGTGATGACAATGTTATAAGGATATTGACCCGTTTCTTTACAATCTTACAAAGTAACCAATTTGGGAGACACTCCACCATTATATGCTATTTATGCCAATATGTCAGGGCACAGTTTTGTTAATTATGCTTTTGTACTCATATAGAATGACCTGTGAATGTGCTGGGTACACAACCTCATACTCCACAATTTGAGGTCAAGCTATGCAGTATGAGGATTATTGAACTTTGTCATTGGAGATGAGAGCATTTAGGCTAATAGTGATACTTGAAGGAAGACACAAGCCAGGACCAGTTGCAGTCATTTTCACATCCTAATGATGCTTCTCCAACTGCCTGTGACACATTACGATTTCGATTGGCAAAACATGACACATCTATGTCAAATTTGCCATCCATCAGGCACTAAAATGCCCTAAAATACACTCACGATTTCTATTGACTCTCTCCCTTTCAATGTGTTTAGCCCTCTAGCGATGCATTATGGGGTTGAAAATCACATGGTCCATGGTAACCCTCTGGCAATGCATTATGGGAGGTGAGTACTTTGCAATTCAAGGTATCAGGTTTTGCTGATGGCATCAACACTAGGTCATTATTTATTTCACCCTAGATGAAGTCACACATTTCCTATGTCCATTGCTCATAGGTATGCTCAGTGCAATCTTACAGATTCATATGCTTCCTACTCGCAATGCATTGTGGGTTCAGACTTGCCCTAGGGTATGTGGTACCATAGTGTTGTAAAAATTGTACACCCCGTAAGGCTCCGGTGATGAAATTCACATCCGTCTCCCTACTTTCCTTTTAATCCATTCACCTATATCCCAAAGCAACTTGAAAAGCTTATCATGCCCTCTTTACCAGTGCATTATGGGATCAACACAGCCCTAGGGTACATGGTAACATTGTGTTATGCACTCTGTCTGTATCTGACGATGAAGTCCCGCAACCATTTCCTTACTTTTTATCCATCCCCCATAGCAACTCAAAAAAAGCTTATACCCCCTAGAGCAGGGCATTGTGGGAGCTTACCAGCCTGGGGGTACACGGTAACATTGTGTTGCTCCAGTAGCGTGCATCTACACACCAGACCCGTTGGGTTCAATCGTTGTTGCTCCGATTACGGTGACCCCTTTCTATGTTCAATTTATGTGTCCCTAATGGCTATATTGCATGGACTATACCATGTGCATGTGTTTGCTAGACACAGCCATTGGATGGAAACCTTCTAATACAATTACTGTCTTTTTATTGTGAGAATGTGGGCTTATTAGAGATCTGCATCTGTTACACAGAAATGTAATAAACTAGATTTTTTTGTTCCTTAAAATGAAAATAGTTTTAAATCTCTTGGATAAAAATGTAAAAATGTTTCAAATTTAAGTGTCAGGTACTAAGGCTATATCAAGAAAATCCTTTGTCTCAAATCTCCCACAGGTATTTGTAAAATCGTGCACATTCGCTTATTTTATAGTCATAATTTTTTAATTTCCTTTTTATTTTTTTCAAACAAAAGGCTAAAAAAACTCAAGGTCTGTATTTGTGATTTATTTCTTTAAACAGTCGTGCAGCACATTGTATATATGGATATCACAGTATTAAAGTGCATAACGGTCACCTTGACAAGCATTGCAAAATCACATTCCACATTAGGTTTTCAGAAGCATGGCTTAAGTAGGACTGGCCTAAGTGGGACATGGACTTAGTGGGAATAATCAGCTGACATAGACTCTAATAACTTCAAACTGAAAATCATAAATGTGGCTATTACACTTTATTCATATCATTAAGTATTATTAAGTGTGACTTATATATCCATTTTCCATTACGAAGAACAGTGTAATTTCAGCTTTCATGACACTTCTATATGTCTCAACCTTCAGATGAATTGAGTGAATCAGAACATAGATCAGAATGACAAAATAACACAAGATTTTG
The DNA here is from genome assembly GCF_039555335.1 of Amphiura filiformis. Classification (NCBI taxonomy): domain Eukaryota; kingdom Metazoa; phylum Echinodermata; class Ophiuroidea; order Amphilepidida; family Amphiuridae; genus Amphiura; species Amphiura filiformis. The sequence continues at coordinate 2,802,502 of NC_092641.1, read as the reverse complement.
CAATATTTTGGTTCCTAAATAACACAAATCATAATCAGATTATACCACATCATAAATTGAAATAAAATTAATAGTTTTAGGGGAATTATAACAAAAATTATAGATTTTAATCGCCATATTTGGTTGCCATCAATCATCATTTTTGCCCCCAGCAGAGAGCTGTAAAAATACGCAACCAGGATTAATTGATAATGGAAGGAAAGATGAAAAGTAGAACTGAAAATATAATTATAAGTGCATTAAGCTGGCAATGTTTACTTTGGTGATTAGTTAAACAAACAAAAATATAAAAAGATACATAACTATATCACTGATTTATAGTGCATTGAGTACGCTATAACAAAGTTGATATCAAGGCAGTGAACTATATCCTGTACACTGAGTTAATGCTTTACTGAACACTCAGGACTGAACATAATTCAATAAATGCTTAGTCTAGCTATGTCCTTATATAACTGAACTCAAGCAAGTCTAAGTGACAAATTGAATGATACCATTTTTGTTTTTTCCCCATATACTCGTAAGTATATACTAAATCTACCACTCTCAGTTCAAAATGGTTTTCTTTTGCTATTCATTTATATTTCATTTTGATTAATAAAACTTATGATTGCCAATATCCATTCCCAGAGGAAAAAATAAATGCACTTTTCAACATATCTGTTTTTATGTGTATTATGAATAAAATTGAAATGATGAAACTAACAATATTCATAATCTTGTATACTTAAATTTATTGTTTAAATTTGTCATAAGTGTATAAAATAAGAAATAAGAGACAAGTACAGTAGTATGAGGATAATTTTCAACCAGCAACTTTAACAAGGGGTCAGTGAACTTTGTCTTTAAGGAGGGATTGCCATGGAAAATTGGCTAGACTTTGTCACAGACCAAAAAAGGACCTGTGATATATATACAAGTGAGCTAGTTTTCCTCACAAACTTTACTTACAAGTATTATGGTCTATACAAAAAAAAACCATCAGACTTCGATAAAGTCTAACTAATGCCTATATTTGGCCATTATGTTCTCCATTACTTGCACAGATTGAATCAATTAGAGTCTTTGTCAAAGACTATCTACTGACCAATCCACCATCTGCAGGTGCACCATCTATCAAGGCAAATTATTGTCCCAACCAACCCCTTAATATCCGACTCAAAGACCCGTGGATTAATTTGGATCACAGTGGCAATTTTCAAGTAGATACGTAAGAATAACATACGCTTACGTCGTCCACGGCTGCACCTGTCTGGCCAGGTGTGGCCTTTAGCTTGCAATAGACCAGTAAGCCTTTATATTGGTGTGGCCTTTAGCTTGCAATAGACCAGTAAACGTTTATATTGGGGAGATTTTATCTCACATTTTCTTTATTTACAGCAGAAATGTCGACTTCTATAAATTTGGTTAAATTTTAAACTAAGTACTGATAGGATTCATCAAAGTAAAAAGTTGTAAAAAGTACATTTTGCTTTTACAGTAGAAGCTTTATATTATTAAAATAAATTAATTATACAATTTATGAACCTCATGAAAAATTACAACAATTTTGTTTGTTTGTTTGTTTGTTTTTGAAACTTGAGTTGTCCAATATCCATGTGTTTGGTCCATGCTATATACACAATAGCTTGGAAGCTTAGGCTTTATCTTATTTTCAATATGTGTTGAAGACAGAAATATGTCATAGTGTTATAGGTACCCTGTCATACCATTAAGATGGTTTCTTTTCACTGCTATCTACTGAAGATAGCACCATACCATAGACTTGGCCATCTTTCATACCAATAAGATTTTGTCTCATCCCTGCTATCTACTGAAGATAGCATCATACCATAGACTTGGCCATCTTTCATACCAATAAGATTTTGTCTCTCCCCTGCTATCTACTGAAGATAGCATCATACCATAGACTTGGCCACCTTTCATACCAATAAGATTTTGTCTCTCACCTGCTATCTACTGAAGATAGCATCATACCATAGACTTGGCCAAATTTCATACCAATAAAATGTAAGTCTAATCCCTGCTATCTACTGAAGATATAGCATCATACCATAGACTTGGCCACCTTTCATACCAATAAGAATTTGTCTCTTCCCTACTATCTACTGAAAATAGCATCATACTATAATAGTGTTAACAAATTGTCACAATGACAGTCTTCTGAAGTACATTTATCAAACATAAAAGTTTCATCAGACATGATCCTATAAGTTTACTTTTGATTATCATACAGAACCTATAAAATAAATAACATCTCCTTCTTTTCTTAAGTGTACCCCACTAGCAGTCCCAGGGGGGGGGGCTCAAGGGGTATGATTTCCCCAGAGATACAAATTCTGAATAAATGTATCAGCCAATTTCAGCATTTCATCATCTCCCAGTCAAACTATATCATACAACATAAACTTATAAACAATTCCACTTTGATAATAGAACTTTGTGATGACATTATTTTGTGGTGAAAAACTGGATTGAAGTCAAATGAGCCCCTTAAGCAAAAAAACAAAAGTGTACATTTGTCCTACTTCTTGCCATAATTATTTCCCTATTTTCGTTGTTTTCTTTGCCACCTGCTCAAGAAAACTATATCGGTATTAACCAGGCACAAAATGATTACATTCTGGCATTTACACATGCAATAGATAAGACACAAGCAACCAAGGAGAGAAAATAATAAGATTTTGAGGGTATAGCTAGATTCTTGTCAATAGCGATTTCGAGCTGGTTCTGATGACATTTTGAGCACGTCAATAAGGATATACAATGCCTATGGGACAAATTGTAATCTACAGGGATGCTTAACGAACAATGAATGAAAGAAGAAATCTTGCTAAAAACGAATGAAATCGGTGTCAATAGACTAGAGTATGATTGAAAATGTAAATCACTCCCTTTCGTGTTTCACTGACATGTTTGTAATATTGATCCACAAAAGTCACGCCTGTATGAAAGTAGGGAGGAGGGATACCATGTTAAAAGCTCTTGTATTATTCACCATCATAATTCTAACTTCATAGTTCTCTTTGTGTGATGCAGGCGGGTGACTCTTGCCAATTGTGTTACCATGGTAATATGTACCCCTTGGGAGACGGAAGTGTCCGTTACACACCATTACACAGATGAGAACCTATTTTTATGTCAGGTATTACTTCATTTTCTTTGAACCAATATTATTAATATCAATATTATTAATTACAATTGAAGTATATTTTTCATCATCTGAAATCATGGTCAAGAAAATTGAATGAACTTCTAAAACAAGTCATAAAAACACAAATATCTAAAACAAATCAAAATAACTTGATGAATTTCTAAACCAAATCATAAACACCTTGCATCTATCAACTGTGTCACTCAATACTGACTATCAATTGATAACATAAATCTATTTTTCATATTGTCTGGTTATGAAACTGTAAAGGAGACAGTATCAGGCATCTACCTATCACCAATCTCTTCAGGTGAGAGACTATTTATAAAGTCACATATCGCTTAGAGTTAGAATTTCATCTCATATCTTATACCTTACCATTGAGCATCATCAAAAGCTTGCAAGTAATTTTGAGTTTCCATCATGTTAGAATAGGCTTATGTGATGCAATGTAAAATTAATTAAATTGTTTCATTTTACTTCGCCTATATCATCAACACAAGTGGCTGCACCTGACTTTCTTTTCAGGGTGGAATGGGGTGTTATTTTTACTGGGGACCACAGCCAAACATTTAGGGGAAATGCCCAATTCCCCCTTGCTGCCACTGATAAAACTAAAATAATAGAAAGGGCTAACATGTGGTGTTTTTGTCATTTTTTTTTTCATTATTGGAAAACGTTTGACTTTTCATGACTATGATTTAACACATGTGAGACACTCATTGAAAATGGAGAAAACTAAACTAATACATTTTTAAAGTTAGGCCTCAAAAAAAGGTAATATTATGTAACAAATTGAGTATGGATTACCATCAAGTTACCAAATGCCTGTTATGATTTCAAACCAGATAATGGAAATAAAAAATGCACATTTGCAACAAGATTGATTCATTCAGAGTTTTCAAAACTGGGGCTGGGTCATCACCAGCAGCAGTCCTCCCAAGTATATCATCCAGGGATCAGTGCAAGAAAGCCCTATCTGCAATAGCTGCTGGGTGTCATATGTGTAGGATACATACTGCAGTAACGGTCAATGTCTGTAGAGCAGCTATTGCAGAAAGTGTCTTCTTTGCCCTAAACCCTCTTGTACTTTCTGTTATAAATGTATCAGGTTATATATTATACATCACCATCTTCTCTGGGGACACTCTGTATTATAGGTTCATTTACACCAGTTTTGGGCAAAAATCCTCGGCTTGTTTGATTTGTAGAATTGAATTCTGAGTGCAGCAGATGGTATCCAATTGTGTTTGATTAAAAATATATGTTAAATAGTCTCATCCTCGATGGCATCATTCAATACTCCATATTAAGTAGTGAAGACATAATGGCCTTTACAACTTTGTGGGTATGATGTACAATATTCATAACATGAAGGGTCCATTTATGGAGTGTACAAGTCAATACGTAATAACGAACCTTGCATGTGGGAGATGGGAATAGAAGATGATGGGAAAGTCTATTATGCAAGGGGGATAAAGGGGGATCTAATTTGAGGCCATGGCAAAAACGTAAATCCCAGGGGGTAGCGGACTTGAGATTTGTTACTGTTAACTCTAGGAAAGACAAAGCAGCAATTCAGATCACAGGTCACAGCACTGTACCAGGGGGTGGGGGACATGTGAGTTATAATGAGACAACAATAGGAGAGATAATAATAGGCAGATTGTGTCTTTGGAAAGATAAAATTACAATCTAACCTTAACATGCATAATTCACTAGCTGGGTACCGAATTGTTTTCGCTAACGTAATCCTTAAAAGCATATACACATGTGTACAAGGGCGTAGTCAGCATGCTTGTGACGCAACCTCATTAAAGCAATAATAATAAAGCCGCTACCGTACTGAAGATGAGACAAAGTATAGTTTGGTTGGTTGCATCACATTGGTGAACTTTGATAAAACCCAGCTTAGCAGCTCCATCTTCATCTTTTGACACCAACAAGTCTCTCTAAATCCAATCAACCCACCTACTTCTTGGCTACAAAAACGACGTAATCACATAACGAGACAAATTGACTTATAATTTGATGTCTAATACGTCTACAGCAACGTCATTGACAAACTCAATGGCAAGGACACAGTTCTTTAACTCCAATATGTTTACACACTCATAAAATGACCTTTGAAAGAGTTGGGTACAAAACTCATACCCAGGTCAACTTTTGAGCTGATTGTTGAATGGCATTACTGAACTATGGCATTGGAAATGAGGCTATTTTGCTCATAGAGACAATAACAAACATAATAGCCTGCAGCGTAATTGGACAGTTATTTATACTCTATAATTGCTCATTAGGTGTTGAATTCTGCTCCTTTAAAACATCTTAATGATGCAAATAAACTTGCAATAAAACCAGTAAATAAGTCTCATCTGACATGTATTAATTTCTCATTTTATAACCTGATGAATTCACCTGATGCCAAATCTTATCTACTTCTTGGTTTTTTATCATCCAATTTGCAAAACTGATATTGCTTTTATAAGACTTCAATGATTCCACAGAGACTTTGCTCTATTACTTTATTAGGCATCTCTATTGCTTTATTAGGTATCTCTATTACTTTATTTGGCATTACTATTGCTTTATTTGGCATTACTATTACTTTATTTGGTGTTACTATCATCATCAATGCTCAAATGATACTTCCGTTGAAATCATCTCAATTTTTTGGTGATTTCCCTTTGCTGGTACTTTAAGGGTGCAATTTCCTGTTTTCTTATCACGACTACGAGCAAACACTGCCCTTGTGGTTATTGTTGACTGGTGCATTGGAGTTGGGAAAGTCGTTGCCTTGTAGACAGCGGAAGAAAACGAGGCCGAGGGTTGTGCCAGTTTTGGTTATTAAAATTTTATAGTTGGTAAATATTTTAACGTCGCCCTGCCCAAGCCTGCTTGCAATTTTGAATCGAGCAAGAAAATGTCACTATCGAGTCTAATCCTGTTTTTGATACTCTTTGCATGATGATATGATATTATTCAGATGTTTTCAGTGAAATATAATAAAATCTTATTGCGTGCAATCTGTGATTCTTCTTTCCCATTTTTTTTTTTAATGTGTTTGTTTGTTTTATTTGCATGTAACGCCAATATGGTCAGCTCCATAAGTTACATACTTCGATACTAAACAACTACTATAAAGAAAAGAAAATGAAATAAATAATATTCATTCCCAAGTAAAAGACATTTTACAAAAACCTCAATGATATCATTACACTGTTAAAACAATGTTTAAAAATTTAAATGACCCTATTTAATTGGGAGCTGAACAAAAAGTTGCTTAAAATATTCAAGTAGGTTATTTAAAGATTTCAAACAATTAATTATAACCTGTATAAACATTCACCTGTCACCTTGTTAAAACTTTTACACAGCGTTTTAACAGTGTAGGATTCATAAGTGTGAGTTTATGTATAACAAGAAGTCAAATTTCCTTACATCAAAATTCCACGTGAATTCCAAATAATAAATTTGGGAGATTGTGAATTAAATTATTGATTGAATAAAATCTGTTGAAATATTTTCATCTTAAGACATGACATTACTTATACAAAGCCACTTATAAGAAATCTATTTTTACTATTCCTGAAAATCCCGATATTAATAAATAAATCTGGTAGTGCATCAGGACAAGGCAGCACACACATATGTACTGACATGCAATGAGGAAATAAAGCGGGATAAAACGAAGATGATGCTAGGAAAGTTAGTCGATTTGGTTTTAATTAGATTGATGGGAAATATGTCAATCTATACCAGGTCGGATATTACTGGAAATCACCTGCACCCTTATAAAAACTTATTAAACACAATATTAAGATGTGCAATGCTGCTATATATACATACAATTAAGGGCACACTTAATATAACCCTTTTGACTAGATCTAATGTTTTGTGGGGTGGTTTGTGAGCTTCTTGACTAAGAATGCCAAATATTGGGTTCTACTAATTCATATTTTTAATAAAACATATATATATATCTGTTAGCTGGGAAACTAATTTCTTAAAAATATTTACATAAAATCAATCCAAAACTGCTGTGGAGGTGCTGTGCCTCTCAACTACTATATTTGGTATTAATCTTTATTTCAAATTGCGATAATAGCTCAGGATATTTAACAGACATATATTAATAACATTCCTTTTTATTTAAGTCTTATTTATATTTTATATTTGTGAAAAATACTGTATTTCACTTATTTTTCTCCAATTCATCATTTTGATTACAACTGACATTCTTATTGAAATAATGAAGCAACTTGTTACACATCATATGCATTAGGGCAATGATCCTGACATTATTAGCATCAGGGTAATCATCCTGCCATTCTGTCCATGCAAGCCTAAGGGTTACTTGTATAAAATTGGGTGTTTGAGACGTGTGGTAAATCTAGGTCCCTATAATGTCCCGCAGCAAGGCACAGTGGTAAAAGGTGAAGCTTTTTGTATCAAATTTTGTCCCAGCTAATGGGTCAATTTTATTACTCCAATTTTCATGCAATGACTTTTTTGTAGTGCAGAATTTAAACATATTTCACTTATTTTTAATGTAAGTAATGTCTAATATCTAAAAAACATACTAGAAAAACTGTTTGCACATTTTAATTTTGCAGAACTTAGTAAAGCATTGAAAATGTGAGGTGAAAATTATAGCGTACATGAAAATGTCCCACTTTTCCAGTAACAATCTGTTTGTGGGTAGAGGTAATTTCTATTGTAGATGAAAAGTAAATAATGTTGTGATTTTTTAAATTCTTTCCAAAATAATAATGGGGTATCCCCTGCCCCCAGCCCCAAAAAAAACCAACTCAATAATAATAATACATAAAATAAATTCAATTCTTTTTAAAATCAAGCAATTTTAAATAACCAATTCAAATTATCCTTTATATAAATGGATGTATTTATTGTATGCAAAATAACGAGGTAGAGTATTTTTCAATTTCAAACATCTTCATCAATTTAAAATGAATCATGAAATAACATTTTCCTTTGTGATCTGAAATTCAAAAAAAAAAAAATGCAATTTTATTATAACAACAACAAAAATGCAATAATGGTGAACAAATTTCCCAGCAAAAAAAAAGATAACATTTTGCAATGTGACCTAATTCCTTCCCACATTTTGTCAGACCTATTAACTTTGCACTTTTTGTTCCTCCAATTATGTGACTGCTATACAATGTACCAGTGTTAATTTAGGCAACCAATTTAGGTAAAGTAAATAGAATGTACCAAACCCATTATCTGAAAAAGAATGAGGAATGGAAGAGAAATCCCTCAAATACTCTGCACTAGATCCACCTGATGGTTTGCTCATCTCCATCTAATTGAATATAGGAGGATGGATGGTTGCAACTCTTTGCTATTGGTTTACTATTTACGGTATACCTCAGGTAGAACTGAACCAATACTAGGCATGTTTGTACTCATTTTTATAATGCATTTTTCATGTAGACTCCAAATATGAAGATGAAAAATTGAATTTCTGAAATTTTTTACAAATTTTAAAATTTTATACCAAATCAGCTGTATACGGTAGAGACCAAGGTAGGGGTTAATTACTGCACCCATTGTATGACCATCTCTGTGATAATTACTATTTACACCGCTACTACCACGACTCATCCACCACCATCTCTGCAAAGACTACCGCCACCATCATCCGCATTACCGTGACAACACACAGTGGTAGTATATCCCAGCCATGACTCATGGGTAATTCCAGTAGCTAACAGACAACTCAGCTTTCTGCTTTCTACAGTCTGAGTCAATAATTCTGTGATGGATTATACCCGGCAGTGACCGACGATCTGACAACGAGTTCTCACATAACAATACCCGATTAAATACTCTCCATCCGCTGCTATCATACACATGTGTGTCAACACAATAACGTATCAATTAACGCATCTTCAATCAGCACACTCTCATCTCCAAAATTTCTATGCAACACTGTCTTTTATGATTATGATAAATTTAATGCTTGATTTTTATTATTTTTATCATAGTTTCAGTTCATTTCATGCTACTATAGTATCATACATGACTATCTCCCCAGATGATTCACCCAGTGTCTTTTAATGGTTCCATGCCATTGACCTCACATAGGTACTTAAAACAATACATTTTTTTATGATTGGAAGTAACGCATGGGTCATACCGGTATATAAACCCATTAACAATCCATCAAATGACTAACGGACCCCTTTGTGTCGCTGTGATATGACATTTTTGTAGCTTAACTGGATTAAAGTTGCCCTAATTGCAAGCTGGTCTTGGAAACTTTTGCATATTAATTAGTTAGAAAGCAGGTATAATACCCACTGTAAACCCATTGCTGTACTTTATAATATCAACTGGGTTTAGTTTTACAAAGGCTTGCAATAAATTTGCTAAGTGCTTTAACATTATACCCCAAACTCCTGTTCATACATATAGGTTTTCAACAAGTTCAGCGCATCACAATTTTTGTCACCTATCCGTGATCCCCTGAAGCATACAAATATTTAAAATTGATATAGGAATAGCTTCAAAGTGACGAACAAGTCTACAAAATTCTCATTATGTATCTTTCATGTGAATTATTAACAACAAAAAAAGAAACAGTAATACTGACAAAATGTGCACCTCTGTTCTATTGGGCTATTCCAGTTGAAATCCATACACCCTCATGGAAGACATGACCTTAATTTCCCACATAAAGGGTGCAAATTTGAAATTGAAACACCCATTCAGGTAATCCCATTTGATATTCACACTCCCTGTGTGGAAAATTAATGTTAAAAAGTCACTATTATTATTTCCTAGAAATGGTTGAAAGTAAAGCGTCCCTTCAAACAAATTTTCCCAGTGTTCCTCAGCAGGTCTAACCTAGTTTGCCCTATTTCTTTTGGTTTAAGGGATCAGATAGCAATGTTTGCACAGTATTTTTTGTGGGACATGAGAGCACAACAGACACACCAAATTGCATTCTGAATACGAGGAATGTCCTTCTGATATCAAATAATTTTGATTGTTTTTTTTAATTCATGATATAATACACATTTTATGGCAAATATTTTTTTGCATTAAACAGTCCTAGAAGTAAACTTTATAAATCTAATGATATATACTTGAAGTGTATGCAGCTGGGAGGAAAAGCTGTAAATTATTTGAAATTATGTCCTTTCACATTGAAGATATACATTTTCTCCCCCAAATTTTAAATATCAAAAATATCAAAACAGTGCGCAAATGTTGCTGTCCGATACCTGAATTGAAAATTAAATTGTAGTAGACTCAATGTTCATCTTACTCATTTACAATACCATCATCCTACCTAGAAACTATGATATATACCCACATCATTTCATCGCAGTGCAAAAATATTTCTACTATTTGTCTTTTACCAAATGTAGATCCTCCATGTTTGCATTTGCGATTACGCATCAAGATGATCGTTTTCTGCCTCTCTCATGACACAGAGCGATAAAATATAGACAAAAGGATAGCAAACATCTGTTCAATGGTAGGATTTGCTTGGAATATAACAAATGTGCAGGTATTTGGGAATTTGTGATGAATCATTTTTAATATTTTTTAATTTTTATTTTCTACCTATAGCTATATGAAGTATAAATTATATAAATTCAATTGTATGAATTAGTTGCACTTAAAATAAGAATTTAATTTATGTTTGCTTTGAATAATAATAGTGTAGACATTTCATATAAATTTGCAATGCTTCATATTCCCAAATTTGACAATTTTCTCTCTTCACATAATATGAATTATCATTATAATATGGTGTTATGAAATTTGTCAGTAAAAAGTAATATAAAACAAATGCAGATGGATGTAATCGCAAGGCCATTCATTTCAATTTCATTTTTGTATAATTATTGTATTGATATTAAATTTATTGCAGAAAACTTGAGCGATATTAAATCAGCACTACTAAATACTGGCATACACATCTAGGCCATCTTCAGGTTTGCTGTCATATGCAGTATGCACAAATAATATGGCGTTAGGAAAGGGGGAATTGAGAAAGAAGCCATTATCAGCCAATTCTTTTGGATAGAAAAGGAAAACAACTACATTTCATGGGAATTGGATTCCCAAATTCCTCACTTTTTCAAGGATTGCTCATTCTTTTGGCCAGAAAAAGGGAAACCCAAAATTGTTTTCAGGAAGAAAAGTGGACCAGGACATTTTAAATACAAAAATGTGAGGCAACTGGAGAGAGCAACAGTTTTTGAGTAACTGCAGGGGAGAAACCCAAAAATCTTTGTTCAAGTTTTTTACGTCCCCATTTCCCCTCTCAGTGAAAAAATATTCCTTCATCCAATAACTGACACAACTTTCAAGAGAGTCATAAACACGCAAAGTCAACACAATTCTTTCTTCTTAATTCAACTGCTTCTCTCACTGACCCATACTAGAATGCAGCACGTTTTCCCATTCTGTAATGCATTATAATGGCGACAATAAGAAGCATATATCCATCCTATTTGCTTACGCAAGACCACATCATAGTGCAGTTCAACACTTTATAGTCGACAAAGAGACTTGGAACAGATGATGGTTCACTTGGTTTTGACACACTAGGACGTGTGTTATCCACCTATAGGCTCTGAATGTGTGCGCATCGTTAATAGAAAGATGATAGAATATACAGGGTGACCGTGCTTGTGCCTATTTGATATACTGGAAAGTGTTCTCCCCACCTATATCACAATGCAAGCACATCTTTAGCACTTAGATTAAGGTATATAGGGTGATCCAACAGAGAATATTCTCATAAAGTTGGCAAATTTTTATCAACTTGAAATATTCAGCGAAAAGATGGTTTAGGATAGAATATATACAGAGTGGTCATGGTTTTGTCCATTTGATGCACTAGGACTCACTGCTCCCACATACAGATTCCAGATGTAAACACTTAATTATATTTAAAGGGGCTTTTGGTTATCCACAGCATCATTCACACCCCACTTTTCTCAAACAGAGTTGAGATTTTTATACCACTGGAAACCAATGTTCTGGTGTACCAGAACGAAATTACAACATAGTGGCCCGTAGAGCAGTGTAATACACATAATCATGCATAACTCATAAACAAACAAAAAATCGGAATCCACTAAAATTTTGGGAATAAGCTTTTTTCGCGTGGGAGAAAAAGGTCATGTCTTCCATACAGGGTGTATGGATTTCAACTGGAATAGCCAATGCTGGCAGAAGGATACCTAAATAACAATGCTAATCTTAAGGTCCATTGTTCATGCTCCATATGAACAAGTCTTGCCTTGCAAATAGAGGGGCAATTTATGGCAAGCAGAATGCTAAAATTACAAACATTTCTCAGAATATTATGTATAAATCAATTTATTATCATCTCCCATATAAGTTAATTTGCTAAAATAACGCAGCATAAATGAACAACCTCACAGTGTGTATGAAATGTAAACAGAGACTAGAGGTTGTAACACCGCAGAAATAACACCTTCCCATGATGCATTTCATTATCAGATTGCGCTGCAGTACTTTGTTATACATGGAGTACTTCATATTTAGCATGTAAAATAACAAAATAAGGATCACATTCAACTGGGTAACTCCATCACATTTTCACAGTGCCAACATCACACATTCTGCAAATGAGCAAATCATGTTTTGGTTGTGGAGACACTGGAATGAGGCATGCTGGGAGACATGCCTTTCACCTGCAACATGCTGGGAAGGCATGAATATCTCCTGTGGTTTGTAGCCTGATAGTGGCCCAGTTATTTCATTATCTTAATGCCTTCCCATGATGCATTGGTTTATATGGACGACATAGGAATGAAGCATGCTGGGATGGCATGACTCTATGATCAGATTGAAGCCTGATATTGGCCCAGTTATTTACATTCTCTTAATGCCTTCCACACATACAAAGGTTTTCCCACTTGCCAACCAACAAATTCTGAAATATATCCCTGAAAACCAACACCAATATTAATAACTACTGAACCAATACTAGGCATGTTTGTACTCATTTGAATGCATTTTGCATAGAGATTCCAAATATTGGTATATAAATGTAAAATTCTGAACTTTTTCAAAATTTTACAGAAAAAAATGTTGATGTGGAATGCATGAAACATGAGTGTGAATAAGGTTAATGTTATGGCAGTATGTAATCTTACCCACTAATGACAATCATTTATAACATCTGACTGAGCATGAGACTGTACCAGGGACTGTATAATATTAATTTCATGAGCTCAGCTATGGATTAAATCATGCAAATCAGAAGGGAAAATTCATCCTCTAACATACAGGTCTATATCTCAACAATACAAATACAAAGACTAGGCATGTTGGTGATGAGTAGGCAATGTCATCTTTACTGTATGTCCAGAAGAATTCTTGTATGACAATTTTGGTCATGTCTGTCAATCAAATGTGGATATTCAGTTGTGTATTAAAGTTAGTATAAGTAAGTTGCTATCTACTGAAGATAGCAGTACACTGCACCTATGTGTATGTATACGGTTAGTATTGGTCCACTGTGTGCTACCTACTGTAGAATAGTGAAGATAGCATTGCACATGAGTGTATTAGAGTTAGTATTAATTGGTCCAATAGGCTATCTACTGAAGATAGTATTACACATTAGCGTTAGTATTGGTCCACTGTGTGTTATCTACTGAAGATGGCAGTACACATGTGTGTATTAGAGTTATTATTGGTGCACTGTGTGCTATCTACTGAAGATAGCATTATACATGTGTGTATTAGAGTTAGTATTAGTGCAATATGCTATCTACTGAAGATAGCAGCACACTACACATGTATGTATTAGAGTTAGTATCGGTCCACTGTGTGCTATCTACTGAATATAGCATTACACATGCGTATATTACAGTTAGCATTGGTAAATATGCTGTCTACTGAAGTGTGTGTGTGTGTTGCAGTTAGTATTGGTCCAATGTGCTATCTACTGAAGATAACAGTACACTACACCTATGTGTATTAGAGTTAGTATTGGTCCACTGTGTGCTACCTACTGAAGATAGCATTACACTTGTAACATAATAGGTCAGAGTTTTAATGTGTTTATTTTACGTCATATTTTATACCGCATCACATTAAATATTTACATGAGCATCCTTTACTTGGATTTCTTCTTAATTTCGTCAAAATCCGAAGCAATTTGATATGCCAATCAGATTATTTATTGGGTGTATATGGGATGAAAATGATGAGGTGTTTTAATCAATAACACATCTTAGCTATTTCCAATTATGATTACACCATTTTATAAAACTGTATCATTTTATCATGAAAACCCCTTTGGCAATGTCATTTTTGGGGGCATCCCTTTCCTCAAGCATAATTTTTTTATAGCTGACATAGATTAGATTTGTTGATTTGATCTGAAAATTCATTGCAACTTAAATTCACTAGCAAAACTAGAAGGCAATTTGCATTTTGTTATCATATCCACTATCTACTGAAAATAATGTCACATTCAAATCAATCATCTCAGTCATATCTACTATCTACTAAAGATACCATAACACATTAAAATAACCCATCCACAAGTATATTTACTATCTACTGAAGATAGCATAATGCATCAAATCAAAATGATAAGGTGTTTTAATCAATAACACATCTTAGCTTTTTCAAAATATGGACACACCTGAGCTATTTTACAAAATTGTATCGTGAAAAACCCTCTGGCAATATCATTTTTTGGGGCAGCCCTTTCCTCTAGGATAAATTTGTTAGTAGTAGTCATAGATTAGATTTGTTGATTTGATCTGAAAGTTCATTGCACCTTAAATCTGCTAGCAAAACTAATGGCAATTTATAGAAACACATTTGTTATCATATCTTCCATCTACGGAAAATAACATCATACATTAAAATCAATCATTCCTGTCATATCTACTATCTACTGAAGATAGCATAACACATTAAAATCAATCATCACCAAATACAGTTGGTGGTATTCCAACTAATATAGTGCATGCTTGACAGTGTGTTTTTGATTGCCCAAATTCATTTCAGTTTGTCATAAAAAAGATTGACATTAACTTGAACTTCTACAAGTACAAGTCACAAATGCAGGGAGCACAGCCTGTGGAAGTCCCAAATGAAGTACTGTGCCCATAGAATTAAACCTTAAAATGGGATATTAAAATGGGTTTTGAAGCCATCCCTAATGGGTCAGTAACATAAAATACTGATCTTATTCAATAATTGTGCCACAAAAAATCAGTTTCCTTTAAATTTCATTTCATATAAGGTAGAAATTCTTCTAAAGGATATTAAATAGTCTTTCCACAGATCAATGTAAGTTTAATAGTCTCTTTATCAGTCTCTTACCTGGTGATCAAAAAGGTACCAGCAATGAAACAGCAGCATCAGATGTGCGATGAAGAGATTGCCACATCCAGCAACAAGCCACATGAAATAAATGAGAAACATAAAGAAAATATTATTAGACCCAGAAAGAAAATATTAGACTGTGCAGTAAAATGGCCTTGTATGGTAGAATTTCATCAGATTCATCCTTAGAAACACAATATTTGTATTAAAGCATGACACCTGTGTTCCAAATTTGTTTCATTTCAAAACAAATTCATGCTATTATTAAACTCATCGTATCCAAGCAATTCTTTTGACATTGATATCGGGGATATTTCAATCAAGTTTTATTGTATTCCAAAGAATCACTTGTTTATTTGTCTTTATGTCTGTTAGTCTGTCTGTTTCATACATCTTCTCTATTTTCAAGAAATTTGTGTATCTGTTTGTCTATTTGTTTGCCTGTATGTATGTCTATCTTATTGTCAATGCAAAATGCACTGCATTTAGGGATGCTATTCCTGCCCTTTTCAAGATCTTGTCTATTTTCCAAACAATCCTCGTATTTGCTCACCCTGTTCTGTCACAGGTACACCGTCACTTCTTTCCTTGTGTTCTGTCACTTGTACACCGTCACTTCTTTCCTTGTGTTATTACAGCTGAGTGTTGTCTATTGGCAACCTGTTATAGGCAGTCTGTCACTCAAAAACTCATTCTTAAATTTGTAACTAATTCCTTTTGTACTATGGAAAATATAACCCTTAAATTTCTTTCAGTACAAGATCTGTACTTGTATAAATTTTGACAAAACTGTTTGGATAAATATACCATAATAATTTAAGTATCGTATATCCAATTTGTAAAAACAATTCAACTAATATGCGGCAATTTCATGTAATGTCTACCTTGGGAGCCATAAAATAAGCCATTTTTATTTGATAAAAACACTGCTAATGCGTCTCATTTATATCTAGAAATCAGCCATTTTAAGAATTTCAACACCAAATTATTTACCCAAGTCACATCCGCAATGTTTGCGCATTACTGCCAACGCATTTACCAATACACGCTTACGACAAACAAAACCCTCTTAGATAACCATGAATGGTCCTATCTACGAGGACGCAACTATACTGACGCGAGAAAAGCTGAACGTTAGAAGAACATGGTAAGGGGAGATATGGTAAATAAGACGTCGTTGTGAGATAAAGTGATAAACATAGCAGACATCAACGTTGGTTATGCATACACTAAGACAGGGACAAGAAATATATGCAATAAATTTAGGAAAATATGCAACAACAAAAAATCTTCTATATTTTACGTTTGTTGTTTTGTTTTCACATTATGGAATTAACTCCGAACACTTTATTTTCTGAATCATTTTGAAAAATTATAGTCAAAATTATTTAAAAACTTAATATTTAAAATCTTCCCTTGTTTTTTTCCAAGAAAGCAATATACATTCAAAATAAATATCTGAAAACTCATTTTGACTTCTTTCTACCAATCAACTTAATTATGGAAATCTGCAAGCAGAATACGGAAAATGTTGCCAAAGTTGTTTTTGAGTTAATATGATGAGCTGATGTTTCCAAATATAACTTGGTTCTTATGTCACATTTTAATGACACTAAGATCAAATTAAAAGCTTACTTTGTTCATTATCATGATGCAAAAATCAGATCAAATGCCTTACAGGTGATTCCAAGCTAACCAAGGAATAATCAAATGCCTTACAGGTGATTCCAAGCTAACCAAGGAATAATCAAATGCCTTACAGGTGATTCCAAGCTAACCAAGGAATAATCAAATGCCTTACAGGTGATTCCAAGCTAACCAAGGAATAATCAAATGCCTTACAGGTGATTCCAAGCTAACCAAGGAATAATCAAATGCCTTACAGGTGATTCCAAGCTAACCAAGGAATAATCAAATGCCTTACAGGTGATTCCAAGCTAACCAAGGAATAATCAAATGCCTTGCAGGGGATTCCAAGCTAACCAAGGAATAATCAAATGCCTTACAGGTGATTCCAAGCTTACCAAGGAATAATCAAATGCCTTACAGGTGATTCCAAGCTAACCAAGGAATAATCAAATGCCTTACAGGTGATTCCAAACTTACCAAGGAATAATCAAATGCCTTACAGGTGATTCCAAACTTACCAAGGAATAATCAAATGCCTTACAGGTGATTCCAAGCTAACCAAGGAATAATCAAATGCCTTACAGGTGATTCCAAGCTAACCAAGGAATAATCAAATGCCTTACAGGTGATTCCAAGCTAACCAAGGAATAATCAAATGCCTTACAGGTGATTCCAAGCTAACCAAGGAATAATCAAATGCCTTACAGGTGATTCCAAACTAACCAAGGAATAATCAAATGCCTTACAGGTGATTCCAAACTAACCAAGGAATAATCAAATGCCTTACAGGTGATTCCAAACTAACCAAGGAATAATCAAATGCCTTACAGGTGATTCCAAGCTAACCAAGGAATAATCAAATGCCTTACAGGTGATTCCAAACTAACCAAGGAATAATCAAATGCCTTACAGGTGATTCCAAGCTAACCAAGGAATAATCAAATGCCTTACAGGTGATTCCAAGCTAACCCAGGAATAATCAAATGCCTTACAGGTGATTCCAAGCTAACCAAGGAATAATCAAATGCCTTACAGGTGATTCCAAGCTAACCAAGGAATAATCAAATGCCTTACAGGTGATTCCAAGCTTACCAAGGAATAATCAAATGCCTTACAGGTGATTCCAAGCTAACCAAGGAATAATCAAATGCCTTACATGTGATTCCAAGCTAACCAAGGAATAATCAAATGCCTTACAGGTGATTCCAAGCTAACCAAGGAATAATCAAATGCCTTACAGGTGATTCCAAGCTTACCAAGGAATAATCAAATGCCTTGCAGGGGATTCCAAGCTTACCAAGGAATAATCAAATGCCTTACAGGTGATTCCAAGCTAACCAAGGAATAATCAAATGCCATACAGGTGATTCCAAGCTAACCAAGGAATAATCAAATGCCTTACAGGTGATTCCAAGCTAACCAAGGAATAATCAAATGCCTTGCAGGGGATTCCAAGCTAACCAAGGAATAATCAAATGCCTTACAGGTGATTCCAAGCTTACCAAGGAATAATCAAATGCCTTACAGGTGATTCCAAGCTTACCAAGGAATAATCAAATGCCTTACAGGTGATTCCAAGCTAACCAAGGAATAATCAAATGCCTTACAGGGGATTCCAAGCTAACCAAGGAATAATCAAATGCCTTACAGGTGATTCCTAAAGAATAATCAAATGCCTAACCAAGGAATAATCAAATGCCTTACAGGTGATTCCAAGCTTACCAAGGAATAATCAAATGCCTTACAGGTGATTCCAAGCTTACCAAGGAATAATCAAATCAAATGCCTTACAGGTGATTCCAAGCTTACCAAGGAATAATCAAATGCCTTACAGGTGATTCCAAGCTAACCAAGGAATAATCAAATGCCTTACAGGTGATTCCAAGCTTACCAAGGAATAATCAAATGCCTTACAGGTGATTCCAAGCTAACCAAGGAATAATCAAATGCCTTACAGGTGATTCCAAGCTAACCAAGGAATAATCAAATGCCTTACAGGTGATTCCAAGCTAACCAAGGAATAATCAAATGCCTTACAGGTGATTCCAAGCTAACCAAGGAATAATCAAATGCCTTACAGGTGATTCCAAGCTAACCAAGGAATAATCAAATGCCTTACAGGTGATTCCAAGCTTACCAAGGAATAATCAAATGCCTTACAGGTGATTCCCCGCTAACCAAGAAATAATCAAATGCCTTACAGGTGATTCCAAGCTAACCAAGGAATAATCAAATGCCTTACAGGTGATTCCAAGCTAACCAAGGAATAATCAAATGCCTTACAGGTGATTCCAAGCTAACCAAGGAATAATCAAATGCCTTACAGGTGATTCCAAGCTAACCAAGGAATAATCAAATGCCTTACAGGTGATTCCAATCTAACCAAGGAATAATCAAATGCCTTACAGGTGATTCCAAACTAACCAAGGAATAATCAAATGCCTTACAGGTGATTCCAAGCTAACCAAGGAATAATCAAATGCCTTACAGGTGATTCCAAGCTAACCAAGGAATAATCAAATGCCTTACAGGTGATTCCAAGCTAACCAAGGAATAATCAAATGCCTTACAGGTGATTCCAAACTAACCAAGGAATAATCAAATGCCTTACAGGTGATTCCAAACTAACCAAGGAATAATCAAATGCCTTACAGGTGATTCCAAGCTAACCAAGGAATAATCAAATGCCTTACAGGTGATTCCAAGCTAACCAAGGAATAATCAAATGCCTTACAGGTGATTCCAAGCTAACCAAGGAATAATCAAATGCCTTACAGGTGATTCCAAGCTAACCAAGGAATAATCAAATGCCTTACAGGTGATTCCAAGCTAACCAAGGAATCAAATCAGGTGATGCTAACCAAGGAATTATGCCTTACAGGTGATTCCAAGCTAACCAAGGAATAATCAAATGCCTTACAGGTGATTCCAAGCTAACCAAGGAATAATCAAATGCCTTACAGGTGATTCCAAGCTAACCAAGGAATAATCAAATGCCTTACAGGTGATTCCAAGCTAATTCCAAGCTAACCAAGGAATAATCAAATGCCTTACAGGTGATTCCAAGCTAACCAAGGAATAATCAAATGCCTTACAGGTGATTCCAAGCTAACCAAGGAATAATCAAATGCCTTACAGGTGATTCCAAGCTAACCAAGGAATAATCAAATGCCTTACAGGTGATTCCAAGCTAACCAAGGAATAATCAAATGCCTTACAGGTGATTCCAAGCTAACCAAGGAATAATCAAATGCCTTACAGGTGATTCCAAGCTAACCAAGGAATAATCAAATGCCTTACAGGTGATTCCAAGCTAACCAAGGAATAATCAAATGCCTTACAGGTGATTCCAAGCTAACCAAGGAATAATCAAATGCCTTACAGGTGATTCCAAGCGAACCAAGGAATAATCAAATGCCTTACAGGTGATTCCAAGCTAACCAAGGAATAATCAAATGCCTTACAGGTGATTCCAATCTAACCAAGGAAAAATCAACCAAGGAATAATCAAATGCCTTACAGGTGATTCCAAGCTAACCAAGGAATAATCAAATGCCTTACAGGTGATTCCAAGCTAACCAAGGAATAATCAAATGCCTTACAGGTGATTCCAAGCTAACCAAGGAATAATCAAATGCCTTACAGGTGATTCCAAGCTAACCAAGGAATAATCAAATGCCTTACAGGTGATTCCAAGCTAACCAAGGAATAATCAAATGCCTTACAGGTGATTCCAAGCTAACCAAGGAATAATCAAATGCCTTACAGGTGATTCCAAGCTAACCAAGGAATAATCAAATGCCTTACAGGTGATTCCAAACTAACCAAGGAATAATCAAATGCCTTACAGGTGATTCCAAGCTAACCAAGGAATAATCAAATGCCTTACAGGTGATTCCAAGCTTACCAAGGAATAATCAAATGCCTTACAGGTGATTCCAAGCTAACCAAGGAATAATCAAATGCCTTACAGGGGATTCCAAACTAACCAAGGAATAATCAAATGCCTTACAGGTGATTCCAAGCTAACCAAGGAATAATCAAATGCCTTACAGGTGATTCCAAGCTAACCAAGGAATAATCAAATGCCTTACAGGTGATTCCAAGCTAACCAAGGAATAATCAAATGCCTTACAGGTGATTCCAAGCTAACCAAGGAATAATCAAATGCCTTACAGGGGATTCCAAACTAACCAAGGAATAATCAAATGCCTTACAGGTGATTCCAAGCTAACCAAGGAATAATCAAATGCCTTACAGGTGATTCCAATCTAACCAAGGAATAATCAAATGCCTTACAGGTGATTCCAAGCTAACCAAGGAATAATCAAATGCCTTACAGGTGATTCCAAGCTTACCAAGGAATAATCAAATGCCTTACAGGTGATTCCAAGCTAACCAAGGAATAATCAAATGCCTTATAGGTGATTCCAAGCTAACCAAGGAATAATCAAATGCCTTACAGGTGATTCCAAGCTAACCAAGGAATAATCAAATGCCTTACAGGGGATTCCAAGCTAACCAAGGAATAATCAAATGCCTTACAGGTGATTCCAATCTAACCAAGGAATAATCAAATGCCTTACAGGTGATTCCAAACTAACCAAGGAATAATCAAATGCCTTACAGGTGATTCCAAGCTTACCAAGGAATAATCAAATGCCTTACAGGTGATTCCAATCTAACCAAGGAATAATCAAATGCCTTACAGGTGATTCCAAACTAACCAAGGAATAATCAAATGCCTTACAGGTGATTCCAAGCTTACCAAGGAATAATCAAATGCCTTACAGGTGATTCCAAACTAACCAAGGAATAATCAAATGCCTTACAGGTGATTCCAAGCTAACCAAGGAATAATCAAATGCCTTACAGGTGATTCCAAGCTTACCAAGGAATAATCAAATGCCTTACAGGTGATTCCAAGCTAACCAAGGAATAATCAAATGCCTTACAGGTGATTCCAAGCTAACCAAGGAATAATCAAATGCCTTACAGGTGATTCCAAACTAACCAAGGAATAATCAAATGCCTTACAGGTGATTCCAAGCTAACCAAGGAATAATCAAATGCCTTACAGGTGATTCCAAGCTTACCAAGGAATAATCAAATGCCTTACAGGTGATTCCAAGCTAACCAAGGAATAATCAAATGCCTTACAGGGGATTCCAAACTAACCAAGGAATAATCAAATGCCTTACAGGTGATTCCAAGCTAACCAAGGAGTAATCAAATGCCTTACAGGTGATTCCAAGCTAACCAAGGAATAATCAAATGCCTTACAGGTGATTCCAAGCTAACCAAGGAATAATCAAATGCCTTACAGGTGATTCCAAGCTAACCAAGGAATAATCAAATGCCTTACAGGGGATTCCAAACTAACCAAGGAATAATCAAATGCCTTACAGGTGATTCCAAGCTAACCAAGGAATAATCAAATGCCTTACAGGTGATTCCAATCTAACCAAGGAATAATCAAATGCCTTACAGGTGATTCCAAGCTAACCAAGGAATAATCAAATGCCTTACAGGTGATTCCAAGCTTACCAAGGAATAATCAAATGCCTTACAGGTGATTCCAAGCTAACCAAGGAATAATCAAATGCCTTATAGGTGATTCCAAGCTAACCAAGGAATAATCAAATGCCTTACAGGTGATTCCAAGCTAACCAAGGAATAATCAAATGCCTTACAGGGGATTCCAAGCTAACCAAGGAATAATCAAATGCCTTACAGGTGATTCCAATCTAACCAAGGAATAATCAAATGCCTTACAGGTGATTCCA
Organism: Amphiura filiformis; assembly: GCF_039555335.1. Classification (NCBI taxonomy): domain Eukaryota; kingdom Metazoa; phylum Echinodermata; class Ophiuroidea; order Amphilepidida; family Amphiuridae; genus Amphiura; species Amphiura filiformis. The sequence goes on along the minus strand of NC_092641.1, from coordinate 2,779,564 downwards.
AACTAACCAAGGAATAATCAAATGCCTTACAGGTGATTCCAAGCTTACCAAGGAATAATCAAATGCCTTACAGGTGATTCCAATCTAACCAAGGAATAATCAAATGCCTTACAGGTGATTCCAAACTAACCAAGGAATAATCAAATGCCTTACAGGTGATTCCAAGCTTACCAAGGAATAATCAAATGCCTTACAGGTGATTCCAAACTAACCAAGGAATAATCAAATGCCTTACAGGTGATTCCAAGCTAACCAAGGATTCCAAGCTTACCAAGGAATATCAAATGCCTTACAGGTGATTCCAAGCTTACCAAGGAATAATCAAATGCCTTACAGGTGATTCCAAGCTAACCAAGGAATAATCAAATGCCTTACAGGTGATTCCAAACTAACCAAGGAATAATCAAATGCCTTACAGGTGATTCCAAGCTTACAAGGAATAATCAAATGCCTTACAGGTGATTCCAAACTAACCAAGGAATAATCAAATGCCTTACAGGTGATTCCAAGCTTACCAAGGAATAATCAAATGCCTTACAGGGGATTCCAAACTAACCAAGGAATAATCAAATGCCTTACAGGTGATTCCAAGCTTACCAAGGAATAATCAAATGCCTTACAGGGGATTCCAAGCTAACCAAGGAATAATCAAATGCCTTACAGGTGATTCCAAGCTTACCAAGGAATAATCAAATCAAATGCCTTACAGGTGATTCCAAGCTAACCAAGGAATAATCAAATGCCTTACAGGTGATTCCAAGCTAACCAAGGAATAATCAAATGCCTTACAGGTGATTCCAAGCTAACCAAGGAATAATCAAATGCCTTACAGGTGATTCCAAGCTAACCAAGGAATAATCAAATGCCTTACAGGTGATTCCAATCTAACCAAGGAATAATCAAATGCCTTACAGGTGATTCCAAACTAACCAAGGAATAATCAAATGCCTTACAGGTGATTCCAAGCTTACCAAGGAATAATCAAATGCCTTACAGGTGATTCCAAACTAACCAAGGAATAATCAAATGCCTTACAGGTGATTCCAAGCTAACCAAGGAATAATCAAATGCCTTACAGGTGATTCCAAGCTTACCAAGGAATAATCAAATGCCTTACAGGTGATTCCAAACTAACCAAGGAATAATCAAATGCCTCACAGGTGATTCCAAGCTAACCAAGGAATAATCAAATGCCTTACAGGTGATTCCAAGCTTACCAAGGAATAATCAAATGCCTTACAGGTGATTCCAAGCTAACCAAGGAATAATCAAATGCCTTACAGGTGATTCCAAGCTAACCAAGGAATAATCAAATGCCTTACAGGTGATTCCAAACTAACCAAGGAATAATCAAATGCCTTACAGGTGATTCCAAGCTTACCCAGGAATAATCAAATGCCTTGCAGGTGATTCCAAACTAACCAAGGAATAATCAAATGCCTTACAGGTGATTCCAAGCTAACCAAGGAATAATCAAATGCCTTACAGGTGATTCCAAGCTAACCAAGGAATAATCAAATGCCTTACAGGTGATTCCAAGCTTACCAAGGAATAATCAAATGCCTTACAGGTGATTCCAAGCTTACCAAGGAATAATCAAATGCCTTACAGGTGATTCCAAACTAACCAAGGAATAATCAAATGCCTTACAGGTGATTCCAAGCTAACCAAGGAATAATCAAATGCCTTACAGGTGATTCCAAGCTTACCAAGGAATAGTCAAATGCCTTACAGGTGATTCCAATCTAACCAAGGAATAATCAAATGCCTTACAGGTGATTCCAAGCTTACCAAGGAATAATCAAATGCCTTACAGGTGATTCCAAGCTAACCAAGGAATAATCAAATGCCTTACAGGTGATTCCAAGCTAACCAAGGAATAATCAAATGCCTTACAGGTGATTCCAAGCTAACCAAGGAATAATCAAATGCCTTACAGGTGATTCCAAGCTAACCAAGGAATAATCAAATGCCTTACAGGTGATTCCAAGCTAACCAAGGAATAATCAAATGCCTTACAGGTGATTCCAAGCTAACCAAGGAATAATCAAATGCCTTACAGGTGATTCCAAGCTAACCAAGGAATAATCAAATGCCTTACAGGTGATTCCAAGCTAACCAAGGAATAATCAAATGCCTTACAGGTGATTCCAAACTAACCAAGGAATAATCAAATGCCTTACAGGTGATTCCAAGCTAACCAAGGAATAATCAAATGCCTTACAGGTGATTCCAAGCTAACCAAGGAATAATCAAATGCCTTACAGGTGATTCCAAGCTAACCAAGGAATAATCAAATGCCTTACAGGTGATTCCAAGCTAACCAAGGAATAATCAAATGCCTTACAGGTGATTCCAAGCTAACCAAGGAATAATCAAATGCCTTACAGGTGATTCCAAGCTTACCAAGGAGTAATCAAATGCCTTACAGGTGATTCCAAGCTAACCAAGGAATAATCAAATGCCTTACAGGTGATTCCAAGCTAACCAAGGAATAATCAAATGCCTTACAGGGGATTCCAAACTAACCAAGGAATAATCAAATGCCTTACAGGTGATTCCAAGCTAACCAAGGAATAATCAAATGCCTTACAGGTGATTCCAAGCTAACCAAGGAATAATCAAATGCCTTACAGGTGATTCCAAGCTAACCAAGGAATAATCAAATGCCTTACAGGTGATTCCAAGCTAACCAAGGAATAATCAAATGCCTTACAGGTGATTCCAAGCTAACCAAGGAATAATCAAATGCCTTACAGGTGATTCCAAGCTAACCAAGGAATAATCAAATGCCTTACAGGTGATTCCAAGCTAACCAAGGAATAATCAAATGCCTTACAGGTGATTCCAAACTAACCAAGGAATAATCAAAAAATTTCTATCACAGGAATTGATTCAAACTGAAATTGTTACCAAAAAGTGACAGTATAGTGTTTGCTTCAACAGCTCAAAAGCCGAAGTGGTATGAAAATGATTGAAATGCTTAAAACACTTTATCCTTGTCTCTACACTCCGATCTCTCATCTACATCCTGGGGTTGGCTTTACTCACTCATCTACATCCTGGGGTTGACGTTTGTCTCTATACACTCCACTCTCTCATCTACATCCTGGGGTTGGCATTGGAGTACCACTTGTCAACCACAAGGACTATAAGCGTATCGGGAAGCAAAGATGGTATGGGATAAGACATGGTTGACCCTCACAGAAGTCATTACGATTCTTCCTTCAAATGGACAAGTCAAGCCAGTCAAAATACATTCAAATGAGTACAAACATGCCTAGAATTGGTGCATGTTTGTAAAATATTGGTAATACAGGGTTCCCGCACCTTGAAGGCTTTAAAATTCAAAGAATTTTCAAGGACAACAACACAAAAAGTTGTTACACTAGGTCAATTAGTTCAGTATTACCAAAAGTGACAGCTCCTCTCCACTCCCCAAATTTTGTCGAAATTACACTTGAGGTAAAATTTCAATTTTCAAGGACTTTCAAGGACCTTTTGCAAATTTCCAGGATTTTCAAGGCCTTGAAAAGGTGTTTTTTAAATTCAAGGACTTTCAAGGACTGTGGGAACCCTGTAATAATGTCAGAAGTTTGTTTTCTATTGAATTCAGACAATTGAGGATCAGCAGAGTTGAAAAAAGAAGCTTTTGGAATTACTAGCTATTCGCCCACACCTATATGCATACTATCCATCAAATTCCACATGCTTATAAATCTAGTTAAATCCTCCTTACTTGCACGTCATCCACACAATTTCAGCTAAAAGGAACTCAAAATCTTCCTGATTTCCCCAAATATAAGTTATATTTGACACCTTTTTTGCAGTGACTATGTAATTACACACATAGCGTACCAGACACGTTTTATCTGTTGGTTGCGCACGGTGAATGCACACACGAAACCCTGGTAGCTAAGACGCACGTATAGACCTTACTCTGTCAACTAGAAAACCCATGATATTAAATACCACATGAACTCAGGCGGAAACATCAACAGAACGGGCAAATTTATGATCCTAGCTCAGTTGCATGCGACTTCTGTGCAACACGTAATGTCGATGACGGCACTTGTGTCGTATTTATGATGACAAAGAGAGGATGCGATGGAATGGAAGAAATCTGTGGTGTAATTACGTTTTGATTTATAAGATAAAAAGAAGGTCGCGTGTTAAATGGTTAATTATTTTATCACGGTGCAGAGAATGGAATTTTATTACGCTTTTGCTGAATGGTTCACACTAGACAAGAATTTGTCACATAGGGCTAGGGCTTTATCTCTCACTATACTATAGATGAGGAGCAGCATTTTGGGGACAATTGGCATTTTCTATGGGGGAGGGGCAGCACTTTGGGGACATTTGGCAGTCTTTGTTGCAAAAACATACACAGTGGTCAAATACAAAGTAAACAATTCAAAAGGTCAATGTTTTATAAATCATCCTGTTTACCAAGGTCGGCTTTTTTTGGAAAAAGAGCATTTACAGATATGTTTCTAAAACCTAGCTATAGTCTTGCGGTCTTTATCCATGCCCTACCCTACTCAATCCAACCATGACAGCCCTATATGTTTGTATTACCAATTGCTATAGGATGTCATATGTCCAGTAATGTTATTGTGTAACAAAACACCAAAATGCACCAAATCATTTTTTCAAGTGGACCCTAAAAGAGTTACAGGTTGCTATTAAAAACCTATAAATTGTACAAAAAATATAAAAAAAGTTAAACAGAAAATGAAAAACATTGAAATTGCTTCATAACTAGGGCACAATAGTAACCAAAGACATTGATTATTACAGCCCTGCTGAGTCTGCATCCATACAGTAACATTGTAGCAAAATAAATTTTTTCCTTTTTTTATTTTTCATATACCACACTGCAGTGCACAGAATGTTACAAACCATATTTTTATGACATTATAATAAATTGAATTACTCAAATGATGTTCCTCCTATGCGGCACACTTTAATGTAATATTATCCCATCCTATATAAAGCAACATGTGGTTTTTCTACCTATTGATTTCAATTGCTCACTGTGTATTTACCCTAATATTGCATGAATTAAGGGCATATCACGAGGTCCCTATCTGATTTAAAGGTTTCTTGGTATGTTATTCTAAAATATGTTCTCAATTTATCTGGTATTGTGGTTCTAGATAATTAAATGGAGCTATATGGGTTAAATCAACAGAAGAAAAAAAAACTTAAATAAAAGAACAATTTTTTGGTACTTCTTAAAGCCATGTGTGATTTGCTTCACAGCGACACCCTCAATTTTACTCAGATTTCTATTTACATAATTATAATGCCCAGTGGTGTACTAAAATACCACGTAAAAGATTAAGCCTGAAGTGCTTTAATAATAGTAAAATTTAACTTTTTATATTAAAACCGAATTCGACCCGCTTGTAACAGTTCATCGATCGACTGCTTGCTAACATCTCCGTGGATGTCAGCTTATGTGTATTATACACACGCTCAAGCGCGATGCTCCGTGTAGTATTACATGTTACGATTGGCGAGCGTAGTACACGCATTGTAGGCACTGAAATGAAATCACAATTTTCTTTGTTATACCTCATTTATTTGACTCAAAATTTGGCTCAACATTATTGCATATCTTATCCTCAACTCTCAAACCATACAGAATAGTGTAGCACAATATGTCCAATCTCAAAATGACAAAAGGCAAATTTTAATATTATTATATTAAAATAAAATTCATTTCTCAGAAAGCTAAAGAATTTATGTCAAGGGAGTTCAGTATGGTATAGTTCCTTTAAAAAACACCATATAAAAACTGCATTTTCATCATGAAAACACACAAACATTCTTTTTCACTCTACCATATGTCATTGTAAAAAATGAGATAATTTCAGAAAAGAACCTTCCTGTCATCATGGTCATAAACAGTTTTGCTGGTGATGATCTCTGGGTGATGATATGGTTGGAAATAATCATGTTACAGTAATATCTGTGTCCAATTTTCAACGCAGGATAGTTAAGCTTACAAAACAAGTTGAAATGTTAGTGAAAATTTCATACAAAAAAATCATCCCAACTTTGTGAATCAGTAGAGTTCAAAAACTTGAAATGCTCTCAAAATCATTTTTTGATAAATGGAGGGCTAATGTAATTTTACTTGTGCACATTTATATGTGTAGATCTACATGTATGTATGTTTTTGTAAATAAATATGTACACGCATCTGTGAATAGAAGGCTTAACAACTTGCCGGACTGTGAACTGACTACACAGTGACTCACTACATCATAAAAATGGCCAAAAATAAAAATTGTCACTACTGATGAAAAGATGGTTCTCATCATTTGGAACCATGTCATGAGAATGCTTTACAAATAGTTAATTGTGATCAATTATTGTACATAGAAAGACTGGTCTTGGCCAATTAGTATATGTAATAGGATTGGCTCTACTTTGTAGCTAATTATAGTACATGCGGTCAAGTCATTTATAATATATTAATCATGTTTGGCCTGACTTGAACTCAGATAGAAGATGAAAATGGAACATTATCAATACCATTAACCCTAACCGCCTAAGGGCTTTTTGTCGACGGGAAGGGAAAGAAGGAAAGAATAAAGAGAGAAAAGAAGGAAAGAAGTTGTTTGCTCTGGGTGGGATTAGAACCCGAGACTCCTCGCATGCCAAGCACTCGGTCGGCGACACTTTGCCACAGGTCTTGGGCTTCGCTGGCCAGCGAAACCATGCCTATATATCACTTAGGGCGATTGCGTCATCACACCACGTGGGATTCACGAACGAACAGCGCATATATGAAGTAGTATTTTTAGTATACAGGAGGGTTAGGGTTAAGGGAAACATCAAAGAACACCTCTAACCGGATATATTTTCGTATCTAGTCATTAAGTGCGTATTTACGCTTTATATCTAGTCAGTGAGAGCGCAATGCGCAAGCACAACACATGTATACGGTGGGCATGTAAAATGATATACTTATGTAATACATGGAACAGTAATCTAATTTTTGTATACATGTTTTCAATATTTAGAATAACTTAGTGGTATGATAAATTCGTTATTAGGTTCAGCATTGTTCGGCTTCACCCAGTATGACACTTTGCGCATGATAATTTCCCGTACCAAACCTCCACTTCATCTAATAACTAATATTATATGATGTGAAGTAGTTTTATTGTCTAATCAGTGTTTAGATAAAGATTTCACAATGCCTGATGCAGAGTCCACATTATGGTTGTACTTGCATTGAAATATGAGCCAGATGTTTAAAACAACATCAGTAAAATGTCCTCTTCACAACAAAGATATCTTGCCATTGTTTACCAAATTAAGTAATCAGTTAATACACACCTCGATTTGCTTTAATTCATTTCAAAAGACACCTCCCCTAATTCCATCATACCACCCTGCCCATCTGTTCCAAATAAGGTACATAAGGCCTGTACACACTCCATATCACTTGCCATTATTTCGTTGACCACTCTCTCTATTACGAAGATTTCCTAGTCCGAAGGCTCCTTAGTCCAAAGGTTCGCTAGTCCGAACACATAATTTACCATTCGCTAGTCTGAATTCTGAAAAAGGTTCGCTAGTCCGAATATCGGGTTCTCTAGTCCGAATATAGAATAAGGCTTGCTATAATTAAAGACAGAGATAAAAACAATTTATCGCGTCTGATGTCACTGTCAATTACGATCCTTGATTGGTTTACACAGGTTAATCAGCGCCAGTAAAAGGAAGACCGATCTATCTGGTGCTGATCGGAGAAAAGGAATAGCAGCAAATGGCGAAAAAGTTCATACTTTACAAGGCAAAAAGCAGCTTTTCTAGGCATTGTGGACATGGTGCCTTCACCAAAGAAAGTTTCCCACTATAAAGACCTAACTTTTGAGATGGTTTGCATGTCGAAAGGTGCAAAACTAACAATAAGGCGCCCGGTTATAAATCCGCGTCAGCATCACGACACTTGTAAACAAACCGTGCTCGAGTTTGATTGACAGGTGACGTCAGACGCGATAAATTGTCTTTATCTTTGTCTTTCATTATAAGCCTAACCCTAAACCCTAACCTAACCATAAACCTTAACCCTAACCCTTATTCTATATTTGGACTAGAGAACCTTCGGAATTGCGACCCTTTGGACTAGAGAGAAGTCACGCTTATTTCTACACTGGCACATTTTAGCCTACCAAAATGAAAGTTGGGGAATCTCCCTCCAGTTCAATGCTTGAGACAAAGCAGTCCCCTATGATGTCTATTATACTTTCCAGGATCAATCCCTAATATGAACAATTCTACGCATGAAAATTATGATTTATGTGATGAAAATAATGATTTATGCAGAATGTTGTTGTAGTCAATTCAAGCCTATCTAATAATAGTCTGTCTGTGTTACAGCCTGGTAAACAACACAAAAGGACAAAATAATTGACCCCGATGTGCGTAATTCCATCATATAAACATTCAGCGCAGATCCCCCCTCACAGTTTCAAATCAAAGTCTTCGTCAAAGACTATCCATCTCAATAAGTCAGACATGGTCTTTCACACCTCTTCATAAGAAAGTAAATGAGCACTGCAGATTAAACACACCGCCTATGCAGGTTCCTAATTTTAATGACTCAATGTTTTTACATGTCAGTAGCCTACCAAATGTTTCTAAATGTCATGTACAAATGGTGTAATAATGTTTGGACTGCATGGTTTCTGGGAATTTTGGGAGGTAAATCTGCACCGGTGGTGTGTATTTCAGATTACCACATGCAAGTCCCTCATTTTATGGGCAATTATCACCAAGCAGGTTGCAGAAGCCTGATTCTCATCCCTAATGATGCATAGTGACTGCTTAATATTCTGGTTGAGTTCAATAAGGAGACAGAAATTGAGCATCAATGAGGATGGTGTGATGAATTGAGTTTCTATGAAGTGTTATATGGCTGGCCAAAGTGGTGGATATGGGATGCTGTATTGAGTTTGAATGAAGTGTTATATGGCTGGCCAAAGTGGTGGATATGGGATGCTGTGTTTGGACAAGTGACATCTATCAGGGAAACAGACTTAGAGATAAATAGATGGGGACAAGATTGTGGATGGGAAACTAATGGCAGGGAGAATGTGTAAGAAAGACAGACATATAGACTCAGAGATAAATAGATGGGGACAAGATTGTGGATGGGAAAATAATGGCAGGGAGAATGTGTAAGAAAGACAGACATATAGACTCAGAGATAAATAGATGGGGACAAGATTGTGGATGGGAAAATAATGGCAGGGAGAATGTGTAAGAAAGACAGACATATAGACTCAGAGATAAATAGAAGATGGGAAAATAATGCCAGGAAGAACACATTAAAAGAGACAGACTGATCAACAGATTAATATTTAAGACAGAAAAATTGATTATTGCCACTTATCTACTTGTACTATCCAATCATCAGATGACAAGAAAGAACAGAAAGACACACAGACAGAGACCCACACAGACATCTAGGTATCTAACGGTCAAGTGCAAATATCAGAAGAAAAAACATAAATTAAAGTGTGCAGGAGCAATTTGGACAACAAGAGAAATAGAGTGACAAAGAGTATGAGAAGAATGACAGAAAGACAAAGACAGCAATATAGACTGAGGGAAAGAAAAGGGCAAATGGAGGGACAGAGAGACATGGAGAGCCAGATTAAAAGCGAGTGAGACAATGAAAGTATGATAGAGCGTAAGAGATATAGAGAAGAAAAGACAGAGACATAGACACACAGTGAGAATAAGAGAGTGACAAAGAGAAAGAGAGGGAGAAAAGGGACAAAGACCAAAAATGAAAACAAGATAGACAAAGACAGAGGAGAGGGAGAGAGAGAGTGAGGGAAAGAGAGGGAAGAGAGAGAGAAATATAGCGATTTAAAACATGCAGGTGTTCAAGCAGACAGACAGATGGGATATTCTGATTTATACACATTTAGACAGATGAGAGCTTATGATGATGTCCAAACATGGCATTAAATAATGACCCCATAATAAAAGAGATACTTGTAAATAAATCAAACAATAGTTACAGGGGAGGACACAACAAAATAAAGTATCCATGTTCTAGATACAAACATCTCTGGAGAACCAACTGACCTTATCAGTCGCTGACAACAGTCAATAGCTACTTCACAAACACTCCTGGTCAGCAGCGATGTCTAAACATGTTTATAAGGAGTGGGCGACAACGTACTACTTGCCGTCTCGATAGGGTCTGATATCACTCTAGCCTAGATCTCACAGATCTGTACCATGGTTTGTAACAGAAATAAGGATCTGTATATCAGGGTGTGTGAATATGTCTGTGTGTCTGTCTGTCTGTCTGTCTCGATATAGGCCCTGATATCGCATTAGCCTACATCCCAGAGATCTGTACCATAGTTTGTAACAGGAATGAGTTGAAAAATTGGGGTGTGTGGATATTTCAGTCTGTCTGTCTGTCTGTCTTTACTCCTTCCCAGTACATCATCAAAACTAGTTTCTATATCAGACACATACGCATAGAGATACACATACAAATTATTTAATTATTCAGGTTGTTGCATGATGGTCGGCTGCAGTGCGGACTCTGTCTGCGGGCTGTCTTAGAAGCCTGCCGACAATGCTGCACTGCAGCTGACCAGCACAGATGTGCTTCCTTGGTGTGTTCATATATGATGTTTTTTTTGTTAAATCCATGGTATGTAATTCTTTTGTCTGTTTTTCATTTGTATTTTTGATGTATTTTGTTTGACCCCTGGGCCAGACTGGAAATCAGTGTGGACCACTGAGTTTGTTCCCCAGGCAAAATAAGATCTAATAAAATAATAGAGTATGATATAGATATGGAGATCATGTACGAATTATACATTTATAATAAATGAAAGGTCTCCCTGTCTGTCCCCTGTCTGTTTGTCCACTATCTGTTGTCTGTCTTCATTTCGAGGTTAATCTACATTTATATTTGTATAATAAACAAATCATGATACTGGTAGATTGGCTCATAATTATTAAATATTTCATCATACACGCTCCCAACAAATGAACCAGATCCTTCCTCTCAACTTTTAATTCTGCACATGCCCCTGAACAAGGATAAGTAAATATAAGTTAATATGCATGCCCTGAACATGGATAAAGTTACTGGGTATTCACTATGTGTCGAATTTGTTTATAAGACACATACCCTAGCCTGTTACTACGATTATGGATATCTTTGTACCACATTTGAAAAGTTCATGTACAGGCTAAAACTGACAGAGAAAAATGAAAAATGAATTAATCAGTAATCATAGAAACCTGAAATCTGGTATTGTATTTAACATTCACCCATCTCTGATCCCTTTTCTTGATCTTGCACCCTTTCTGACAACTTGGAGCATTCTGGGTTTGCTAGGTATAATAATAATAATAATAATAAGAGAGACTTAATATAGCGCCCAACGCTGACAGCCTCTGGGCGCTGAACAATAAAATACCTTAAGCTACAAATACAGAAATACTTAACTTAAACATGATAATATCTGTTTGACTGACAAATGTGTTGTAAACATTCAGTGTGTTTATACTCAGCATACAGCTTTTTTGGCCGGCTATTTTCTGGGTACAAAGTACCGATCATAATAGGATATACCGTTACCCAGCATGTTTCTACTGAGACCAGAAAGCCATGTTTCGCACCATGCATAGTATTGTTTCTTGAAACCGATCAATCAGGAAACTATTCCCACTTTATGATTTCATTGTTAATATACAAAAGGAAATAATAAGAAATATGATTGCATACTGTGTGACACCCCTACCCCCAAATCTTATTTGGGAAACTAACTCATGGCAGCCATTGTATGAAAGCCAGTCTGCAAATCAGCTCCCCTATGATAAATTACTCACTATTGAACTCTGCACCCTTTCAAACAGCTATGCTACTGTTGCTTCTGTGCCATGTTTCAAAAACTGCCCAAACTTTCCAACCCCAGATTTGATCTCATTTTGCTATGTGTTTTTGATGTTCCATTGTATCATTTTGTATGAGTTTTACGGCTGCTTTGTAAGCCTCTTTGTAGGCCTACATGTTTTATATATTATACAGAGTGTATGCCTGTCTGCTTTTCTCATAATGCTGGTTTTGTATGATAACAAACATACTGAACATTTGCACATTTATATATTACATGAATTAGATGAGCACTGCATGGTTACTGAACTTGATCTAACACACTAGAGTACAAGCAGTGGTAGTACTACTAGAATTTGGCCCACGAAAATGTGTCTAAAATGTGACAATTTCTACCTAAAATAGCATTAATGGTGATTGTTTAACAGGGGGAAGCCGGAAGATGTGGGGCAGCCTAAGTTCATTTTAAGGGGTCTCTCATGCACCTCTTGGTTATATTTTGCTTCTTTATCAAATTAATTGTCTTATATTTTGCCGTATTGAAATGCACCATTTAAAAAACATTTCATGTACTCTATACATAATTAGGTGTGGGAGTGGTTTTTTTTGGTGTTTTGGGTGTTTTATTTTTGCTCATGTAGCAGGGCAAGGTTTTTTGTTAACTTCCAGCCTCCCAAGTCAAATAGTGCATCCCTAAACCAGCACAGGAAATTGAGTATAAAGTCAGATATGAGCAAAAACACTTGGAGTGATTACTCAACACAATTTTGGTAATAGGGTAATACTTCATAGTTTTAAGTTGCACCTGATGGTATTTCTAGCTTTTGTTTTGACATATTTATCCCATTATAAATTGCTTCACCTTAACAGCCAGACAGCCAACCAGCTATACAGCACACAAAATTGATAACGTCATGTTCTACATCACGTTATCTGATCAAGGCCTGATTTAATATCACTGTGAGAATGCTATAACTGCTTCTTTGGAAGACAATGCAAAGTCAGTGGTATTTTTACCTCCAGTGCTACCCCTTCAACAGAAGGAGGGTGAAATTACATTGGTTTTCTTGTATTTTTGTGGCAAATTGAAGAAATGGTCAGAAGTAATATCTTGTTCAAAAACGACAAGCAAAATACAGTCATGTACTTCCACAAATATTTCCACCAAAATTTGTGAAAGTAAAATGTATAAAAATTAATGCCACAAAAATGAACATTTCTGGCAGTTGTTTTGATCCGGAGTAAAAACCAAAACCAATATGAACTTATTTCCAACGGCATAGATATTGAGACACAGTTCCAGGGTATGAGTTGTTGGGTATGAATTTTTGTACCCAATACATTCCAAGGTCATCCATGGGTGTACAGACATATTGAGGTTAAAGAACTGTGTACTGATGGATGAGCATGTTTGGAGTATGTTTTTGTGCTCATTACATTCAAAGGTCATATTGGGGTTAATGAACTGTGCATTGTGAGATGAGGATGATTGAGATCTTACCTAATCTGATATAAGTGGATTTTGATTCTGACCCCTACACCATTAAGAGGAAAATAAGCCTGATGCAAAATTCACAAGGGGAAAATATTGCTGTATTTGTATTAATGTTGAGATCTATGTCATTGATAAAGTGTCATAGTAACAGAATAATAAGATAAAACTTGTCAATATGAGGCTTATTTTCCCATGGGATAAGTCTGATGTAGATCAGTCACTCATCTTGGACCGAGAAAATCACTTTTTATATAATGCACTTTTCTGTCTCGACCGGCCTCATACAGGTTGATAGCACAGTCACAGCGCCATACTTTTTTTATTTGATTACATTTTATATGTTCTTTACAACTTGATTTGGATTCATAACATTAATGTTGCTACCCCAGATCATGATTGTCAACCCATCATTTCTGATCTTACTACATCCCTGAATTTGAGAATACTTCGGTTCTTACATTATGCAGACTGGGGCAGACTGGGGCAGACTGGCAGACTGGGTTAGAATATGAGACTAGTATCAAAATATACCATTTGGTATACTAGTGGTAGTAATGTCAGGTTAGAACTACCCCTAATGGTGGACACAAATTATCAAGGTCATGTCAGGGTCATACAGGCTCAAATTGCCGCAGATTGTTGCAGGTTCATAAAAATTGGTGTGAAGGAAAGCGAGACAACAAGCTACAACAAATGTCTGATGTAAAATCGATATATGTTACGTATAATATCTGGTAAAAATATATTATCGTTTTTATGTCATCAAACATTCGTTAGAACTTAAGGGGCTGTGCAATAATTATGAGCCCTGGGTGAGGGTAAAATTCAGGGGAAATTTTTGGCGAGCGTAAAGGGGGAAGCAATTTTGGCAAGCCGAGGGGGGTAGCGATTTTTGGCACACATTCATGGGGCGCCTTTTGAATAAAACGTGCTAAAAAGACTTAGGAAAACAGTACGGTACTGAAACGCTTTAATATAATCCGCAAATTTTCCTGCTCGCTGCTCTCGCAACATTTATCAAGACCATTTAAGGTTTGTAAATTGGGATGTGCAAGGGAGGGGAGGCAAAGAATTTTTGGCGGGCCGAGTGGGGGGCAAGCAATTTTTGGCGAGCCGTTTGAAATTCCCCCAACACACACAATTTGGGGGGCTCATAATTATTGCACAGCCCCTAAACATTTAAATACTGAAAATAGAATGGGAATAGATTAAAAAAAATACAGTAGATATGTTACATCAAATATTTTACATCGAATAAAAAGTCTGTAGGGTGATAGGGTCACTAACACTATTAAGATTTGACAACCACTTTCCATCCTATTTATCATAAATCTAGGCCACCACATACTATGGACCACAATGACTGCATCCCATTGGCATAGCCCAATAACCTGAATTAAACAATCATAGTGCAAAATTTGACCTGAAGTTGCAGAGTATGAGTTTTTATCCCCATATTTTGGTCATTCAATGAATGTACAAATGAATGTACAAATGTATTGGGGATAAAAAACTGTGCCCCTGATAGATGAGCATGTTGTGGATCCTAGTGACACTATTATCCATTATAATACTAGGAACACAAGAGGATGAATTCCTAGCATGAGGGTCAACCCAAATATATTGCTCAATACAATAGGGGTATTTTGTTAAATAATTGAATTGAATTGAATACATATAATTATTAAGTATGACATTGGGATGTACCTGTTTACACAGCAACTGTTGTAAAAAATTACAGTTTTATAATGATGGAAAGTATTTCATGAACATGCAACAATCCAGTCTGCCAGTCTGCCACAGTCTGCCAGTCTGCCAGTCTGCATAATGTAAGAACCGAGAATACTTATCATCTTTGAAGCCAGATTTTCTTTTAAATCTAACTCTTCATCTAAGTTACATGACTCATCATGCTGCATCTTCAAGTTTAAAAAAATAAACTTTCTGCAAACATTTTAAAATAAACCATTCCTACATCCTGTCCCAGTTTTCCCCTAAAAATACAAGAATACCCTATCTGTAATAGCTGCCCTATATACATTTGACAATTTCTGCACTCTATATTGTACACGTATGACACCTGGCAGCTATTGCAGATGGACCTTCTTGCATTTTCTATTAAAGATGCATAGCCTATACAACTAATAGACACATAATAGCCTCTTTGTGCGTATTTATGCGAGCCGTGCCACAAATATTGGGATTACCGTCAACACCGCTTAATCCCGACAAAAAAATCCACAGATGACACATTCTTTTATCAAATTTAAAACATTACACCATCTTTCATTTGTCGTGAAATAGAGGATAAATATGCAGCGGTATTACATGGATCTGCGAGTAACTCGGCAATGTGACAAGTTGCCTGGACTGGCCGTTAACCAAATAGGCCTATACTGTAATGTGCTGTGTTCATGAATATTGCATGTTTTCCCCTGAGGTAGTATGCTGTTGGTCTCTAGGCGAATTGGTGTAAAAGTTGTATTTTTGTGATACGTTAATTTCACAGGTTTTACCGACTTTAAGGATTGTGGCAAGATAAAATTCTTTTAAAATTAGTTTCTCATTGTGGAGGTGACGCTAAGATAAGATGCTTCAACTCTCAGAGACTTACTAAATGTGGTATTACATGCTGCTACTTGCAATTCAGTAGCGTGTCCAGGGGGGGGGGCTTTGGGTGCTGAAGCCCCCCGCACTTTGTTAAAAATCATGTAAAATCAGCCGTTTTTTTGGCGATTTTAGCCATAAAGCCCCCCGCATAAATCTGAAAAAGGGGCTTAGCCCCCCGCAGGAAAAGATCCTGGACACGCCGGTGCAATTTCATGAAAAAGCTCATACAAAAAAAATACAATTTTGAAATGCAACACATTGAAGTAAGGCGAACAGACATGTTAGTAAATGATTGAAGTTTGACACCTCAAAGAAAGCAAAACTTATCACAATCATCCAAATAGTCTCATGATCAAATGCATGGTTCACATAATATAAATTTACTTAATAAGATGTACATACCCTGGGGATGAGATTTGGTACCCAAATGAGGGAGGTCCAAGTTGTATATATACAAATGTAAATAGCTATAGAAAACCATGCATCGGAGGATTAGCATATGATAGATCTTTGTGTGTAAATGACATATTGAGATCTGGGCATCATTTTGGGAATCGTGATGGTATTGACAGAGAAATATGCATATGCGTTAATTGCATGCTATGATTCATTTCATGTACTACCATGTTTTATATTGTGTATCCATTCATGTAATCAAACAAAAGCAGAGTTTGAAGGAGTTGACATGACAGATCTAAATCCCAACAGAAATGTCACTAAATCAGTTGTATATGGTCTCATTTCCAAATGCATAGATTTATGGGGGTGTGTCATCCCCACTGACCCCCACCCCCTTCTTGTTTGAAGGAGTTGACATGTCATAAATGACAGATTCAAATCCCAACAGAAATCTCACTAAATCAGTTGTATGGTACCATTTTCAATGGCATAGATTTATGGGGGTGTGTCATCCCCACTGCACCCCCCTTGTTTGAAGGAGTTGACATGTCATAAATGACACATCTAAATCCCAAAAGAAATCTCACTAAATCAGTTGCATATGGTCTCATTTCCAATGGCATAGATTTATGGGGGTGCGTCATCCCCACTGCACCCCCCTTGTTTGAAGGAGTTGACATGTCATAAATGACACATCTAAATCCCAAAAGAAATCTCACTAAATCAGTTGTATGTGGTCTCATTTCCAATGGCATAGCTTTATGGGGGTGCATCTTCCATCTGTACCCCCCCCCCCCTTTGTTTGAAGGAGTTGACATGTCATAAATGACAGATTCAAATCCCAACAGAAATCTCACTAAATCAGTTGTATATGGTCTCATTTTCAAATGGCATAGATTTATGGGGGTGCGTCATACCCACTGCACCCCCCCCCCTCTTGTTTGAAGGCATTGACAGATCTAAATCCCAACAGAAATCTCACTATATCAGTTGCCTCATTTACAATGGCATAGATTTATGGGGGTGCATTATGACTTTAAATCTGCCATAGAACTCCATGTAAAACAGCCAAAATAGCCAGTGGGGTTTCTTTCATTTTACCTCGTTATATTGGTTTAAAATGGACAGAAACCTTTCGCAGCATTTATTACTGACATTATTTTAGCATTTTGGGTAAAGAATAAAAATAGAATTTGACAGAAATCATACATTATGGCTTTAAGATTGGCATGTTAGCCATAGGCTTCAACATAAAATGGTCAAGTTTTAAGATATTTTCTCAAAATATCAAGAGCTGCCTCAAGAACCACTGAACCAATACTAGGCTTGTTTGTACTCGTTTTAATGCATTTTTCATACTGATTCCAAATATGGTCATGATAATGTACAATTTTGAACTTATAAACAAAAATTGAAACTTATTGTCCTTATGTCAACACCCATGTGGAGAGAGTTAAGATTGTTATGTTTAAATGTTTAAATATTCAGACAACTACTAAAGATCTACTGAAGATAGCAAAAGCATAAAGAAGTTTTGAGTTTGCAAACTATTTGACTTCATATCACCACTCACATGATTCTGCCAGAAGTTCACCACTGACAGACAACAGTTGATTGGATTTCAATATTCATGATCATGCTCCATGTTGAAAATTCAAACTAAAACAGCAAAAACATCTCACTGTTGACAATTGTTCAATTTTCATTGTTATCTGAAAGTAATGAAGTAAGAGGTCTTACATCAAGAGTCACCTATATCATTCTTTCTCTTATCAATTTTAATTGTTAAGCTGTTAAAAAATGAAATCAAAAATAGATTATGGCACTTTTTGTCATAATCTCTTGTTTGCTCACATGTTAGTGATGTTACTGAAATTTAAAAAGCAATCACAGGTTATACAAGCATTTTAGTTTGCACATCCCCCACACAATACACCTTAATAATTCTAAAAGTTATATTATCCCCAATAAAAGGTCCTTTTACGCTTGTGAAAACAGGCAACTATAGAAAATATAGAATATGTTATCAAATTCAAGATGCACTTAACTTAACAAATATCACTGACTTCACTATGTACTTCTAGAGTGAATTCGAGAATTCAAGAATGTTATCGTTACAAAAATAGAAAAACAGAACAAGAAATATGTTATAGAAATCCTCCCTGAGAATAGCAAGTCCCAAGAACATAATCCTTCATCCATAATCCACCATAGCAACAAGACTTACTTCCCACACAGTCTTTGATCACATATCATACACTATCATAATCTTCCAACAACAAAGACAAGACTGTGATGAGACTACAATGATTTTTGAAAATAACATAATCTCTGTCTCAGTTTCGATATAAGTACATGATAGATACATAGGAAAAGCACATAAATCATCTACAAACACTAAGTTTTGATGAAGACTAGCATAATACCATCTCTAAGTTGCTAATCGGGCATCAGCATACGCTGATATTGTTGATCTTCCTAAGGCTAAGATTACACTGCATAAAACATCTAATTTCATATTTCTCTCATAAATTATAACTCCATTATCGAGAACTGGAGATCCAAAACTGGACATGTTTGTACTCATTTGAAGGTAATTTATGTAAAGATGTCATGTTTGGTGATGAAAATGTAGAATTTGAAAATATTTCACACATTTTTCAAACAATTTGATTTTATCGTCTGCACGTATCGTCTGCACGCAGAAGGGTAATTTGATGATCCTAAGGCTACGATTTACTTGATTTGGTTGGGGAATTCACGCTACAAATATTTGGGATTAATTCACTTCTCACTAAGCCTTTAATCTAGCCCGGACTGTCGTTGATGACGATGATGAAGTTGCGAACGAGAGCAATCTGCTGATTTTGCTATCATGTATCTATGTATCATCACAAAAACAGACAGCTATAACATGACTCAAGGATGGAACTGATTTCGTATATAATTTATGACTTCTCATTGGTGTTTCACTCAACGCTGAATCCATACTAAATATATGCACAACATTTTATGGCTGAATGGAATTAGATTTTAAAATATTATGAACAATATTCGGCTAAAGCATGAACTGAATCCATACTAAATATATAAACAACATTAATGGCTGAATGGAATTAGGTTTTAAAATATGGACAATTTTTCGCTATAATTTGAAAGCAAGATGCAGTCTTTTCACTTGTATACTTATTGTTATACATTAATAAGTCATATGTACATGCATATCACAAAGTGGAAACATAATATTTAGAGTGCCATTGCATTAAGGTATCACACAACACAGTCCCTAATTACACAGTTCATTTATCTTATTATCAGTATACATATTTATGTGACCTTTTAGTGTCTTGAGTATTGTGTTGTTATACATGAGGTCAGTGATCTCTGCTGTCAAGTTTGTGTCATGGATAAAGTTTCTTACTTGTTTTAGGTTTAACCAGCTTGAGAAAATGTCTGGGACCTGACAAGGAGATTTGTTAGGTCAATGTCATAATTGGCTATTCCAGTTGAAATTCACACACCCTATGGAAGACATGACCTTAATCTCCCACACAGGGAGTGTAGATTTCAAATGGAATCACCCATTTAGGTAACTCCATTTGAAATTCACACTCCTGGTGTGGGAGATTAAGGTCACATCTTCCACAGGGGGTGTATGGATTTCAAATGGAATAGCCCAATGTTAAAGTGAATTGACTGACAGGAAGCATCTAGTAAATCATCCATATTCTCTCTTGCATAACACATGATGCAGTCATGTCTACAGTAGAATTCATCTCGACCTTTGCAGGACTTAACCCCATTAAAAGCTATTAAACCAAGATAACACTCATTGAAACAGCTCAACTGATTAAATCGGATCTTCTCTGGTTGTGCACAAGTGACTGTTTTCATGTGCGATATCGCAATAAAGCTGGTATTCATAGCTTCAGTTGGGTAACCGATTATAAAGGAAACGAAAGGAAACAATGTTATGTGTGGCTTTGTTCACGAAATCAGACAATGGCGTGCTTTTTGTAAACCAGCATTCTTGAAAATGAGCAACATAATGATTTTTGACTTAACACGGTTTGGAAATAATTTCTTCATATTTTTGGTGTTATCTGTCGTTTACATGTCCTTCCTAAAACACAAAAGTACGACCCTCTCCAAACACCTAAATTAGCTAAAAATTTAGGACATGTTACAAAACTATATTGTCTAGAATTTTAGAAGAGTACTTTTAATATTGGCCGGTTATTTTTCACACAGCGACGTTAACTAGGCAATGTACTATTACCTATAACATTAACTAAAACACCAAAGTACGAATATTTCCAAACATCTAAATTAGCTAAAAATTTAGGACATGTTAAAAACTATATTTTCTAGAACTTTAGAAGAGTACTTTTAATATTGGCCGGTTATTTTTCACACAGCGACGTTAACTAGTCATATCCCCATACTGTTAACGTAGGGCTATTTGTAAAGGTCACGCGTCAATGGGAAAGAGCACTGTGTATTGTGTATAGGAAAACGGACAGTAACTGCAGTATGACAAGAAAAATGCACACCTCTATCATTATTTCTGTTGCTATCTACTGAAGATAGCATACCATGGTTATAAACATACAAAAATTATACAAATTATTAGAGTAAACACATGTATACCTTACTACAAATTAATACAGTAGTAAAATATCGAAGTTAACATTTGTTTTGGAATATGTGTTTGTTTATTGATCAATGTTGCTATCTATTGAAGATATCAAAATAAAGTGTTTCTCACAACTAAGAAAAATGATGAATTGTCAGAAAATAATAATTGATAATTAACATTTATGTTGATATTTTTTGCATTTTTTACATTTGCCTGGTTGTTCAAATTGCTATCTACTGAAGATAACAAAATTCATAAAATGACCTAGCAGTTTTTCCACAACTAAGAAAAAACAAATTAGGTAATAAAATCACAATTTGTTTCACTTTATATGATGTGTATCATGCATGTTGCTGTCTACTAAAGATGCTTTGAAATAGTTGCTTGTTTGTTCATTCAACACTGCTATCTACTGAAGATAGCAAATTCAAAAACTGACTTTGCAGTTTTTCCACAATATTTAGAACAAAGGTGAATTTTGAGAAAGTCATGAAATGATAAATCTATATCACAATTTACTCCAATCTATAATGATTACCATCCATTTAGTCAATTTCCTTGCTTGTTTCTTCAACAATGCTATATACTGAAGATAGCAAAATTAAAGAAAAAAATACAATTATTTTGAAAGTCATAAAATGGTGGCACAGATCTATATGAATTTGCTCCATTGGTATATATGATATATTGGGCATCCTACTGTCTACTGCAGACACTTTGAAATGTGTTTGCTTGGTTGTTCAACATTGCTATCTTCTGAAGAAAGCAAAATTCAAAAACAAGTGACCACGCAGTTATTCCCACAACAAACAAAAACCAATATTTAATAACCCATAACATGCAGCACAAATCCATCACTATTTGCTGAAGATAACCAATATACACGCATGTGACCATGCCAATTGCCAATTTTCCCACCATTAAGAACAAAATCAAGTCATAAATGAGGGCCAAAAGTCTGTTACAATTAGCTACATGTTATATACTGGTATCATCCTTTAAATGATCAAATTAAAATAGAGGTCATCTTGTTATTAAGCAACTGTTAATGAATACAACCATGCATTATTCAGATATGTCCTGATCTATTTAAACACATCTCAAGTGCTTAACCCCTATTGGCAGAATATCAAATTACAATAACCAGGCCACTTTTTGTATAAAATGTTCAAATATTTTAGATTTTTAAATTGGCATGCCTATATTTTAGGCACCGGAGTTTCGCGCGATTGCGCAAAAAAAAAATCACGATTTTGGGGGTCCATCGCGATTTTGGTGGTCTATCGTGAATTCTGAGAATTTTGCCAAACACACTACTTTTCAATGTAAATTCACCAATAAACAAACACAAACTGATAATAAATAGTTTTCATACAAACATCGACGAAAAAATAATGACTCACCAAGCTTCCAGAAGTTGTAAAATATAATCCGAATAGTTTATAAACATGGTAAGTAATATAGGCACCGGAGTTTCGCGCGATTTAAAACAGCAAAATGCGCGGCCAGTTTTTTATAAAGTGCGAAAATGCGCGAAAATTCAAGTCAAAAAGCGAAAATGCGTTTTCCACCACTTTTGTATCCATTGATGAAGTCACACGCAATTCAAGTAAATCAAGTATGCGAATTCTGCACCTATTTCACGTGCTAGTCCGATGTTTTTTCTCTCCATGAAGTTGATACATTATGTGAACAATGCAAATTTTATGTGAAAAGCTACTACTGTACTGTACAATAAACATTTTAATGCATAACTGTACTTTTTTGGCGTCCAACTGATTCGTATATCTCGCGTGCGCTCTGTGACTTATATCCTACCCTTCTTCGCTCAATCAATTATGCATATGATTAATGACGTCACTCATACATACGATCGATGTAAAGAATTAACTACCACACATGGTAACATGTCATGGAAAAATCGGACATTTGCATATCACGGAAGGGCTTCCGGGGAGGATATTGTGCTGGTCTGGACTCACGTAAACAGGCGCTGGGCCTGCATCAAATGGAATATTGGTGAATTTACATTGAAAAGTAGTGCGTTTGGCAAAATTCTCAAAATTCACGATGGACCACCAAAATCGCGATGGACCCCCAAAATCATTTTTTGCGCTTTTTGAGCGATCGCGCGAAACTCTGGTGCCTATAAGTAATACTTGAACATGTTGAATAGAACTCTGGGGATTCGGTGAATTAATGATGTAATTAATAAACTATCGGCCTACTTCCTGCATCCACTTCCTGCATGAGATGTGATGTTTCCGTCAGTTTTACACTTTCTTGGCTCAGGGATAAGAGTGGGAAACCTGTCACGTCATATGAGGATGGGTTTCCCACTCTTGCAGTACACGTGCGTGGGTATTAAAAAGTTTTCAGAATAAAATTATATACACGGAGGGGGGTTATAATTTCCAGTGTAGCAAAGGCTCAAATATTTTATTCGGAACACGAAGAGGGAAATAACAAGTGATAATTATCTGCTTTGTGATGTTTTTCAGCAGAAAAAAAAAAGGTAAGAAATAGAAGTCTAATTTGGAAGCTTATACTAGCATTGTTTTTGCAATGGTTTTCCATGTTCCTGGTTGAGTGGTTGACTAGCAGCAGGGTAAATACTGGAAAACGCATTTTTGCGCTTTTTGACTTGAATTTTCGCGCTTTATAAAAAACCGGCCGCGCATTTTGCCGTTTTAAATCGCGCGAAACTCCGGTGCCTACTATATTTGGAATCAGCATGCAAAATTCATTGAAATGAGTACAAACATGCCTGGTATTGGTTCAGTGGTTTAGAAGTTCAGCTGAGATTTTGAGATGTTGATGATTTGTGTGCGGTCAAAGCATTGGTAAGATGCAGCATTAATTTAGTACTATGTTGACATGACATTGACAGATAGACTAGGTCAGGTCAAATGAAGCATGTTGAAGATGCGATATTGCTGTATGACTGACTCAAAAGGAAGTATATGATATGGGAATGAAGCATGGTGAAGATGGCATATTGCTGCATCAATGACTCAAAGGGATCAAAGTATATGATATGGGAAGCAAACTGACTTAAGGGATCTGGAATGAACGTTTGGACAGTATTTTTTGTGGGACATGAGCACATCAGACCTATCGAATTGCATTCTGAATACGAAGAATGTCTTTCTGATATCAAATAATTTTCATTTTTGAAATTCACGATATAATACAAATTTTATGACAAATTATTTAAATTTGATATTTTTCACATTTTTGATATATAACAGTCATCGAAGTTAATTTTTAAAATCTAATGATACATTCTTAAAGTGTATGTAGCTGGGAGGAAAAGCCGACGATCGATTGAAAATTTTGACCTTTCATATTGAAGATATGGATTTTTTCCCAAAAAGACCTAATTTTTTTTTGTGTTTTGGGAAAAAAATTCATATCTTCAATACGAAAGGTCAAAATTTCCAATTGATCGTCAGCTTTTCATCCCACCTACATACACTTTAAGTATAAATCATCAGATTTATAAAGTTTACTTCGAGTACTGTTAAGTATCAAAAATATCAATTTTTAATCATTTGCCATAAAATGTGTATTACATTGCGAATTTCAAAAAATCAAAATTATTTGATATCAGAAGCACATTCTTCGTATTCAGAATGTAATTCGATATGTCTGATGTGCTTTAATGTCCCACAATAAATACTGTCCAAACGTTCATACCCCAGCCCTTAAGAATTTGGTATAATTTAAAAGGCATCACACAAATTCAGATCACTTTCAGTACTCAATTGGGTCTATTAGCAATTAGATGGGGAAGGGTGTAGAAGTAGGAGGGGAAAGCAGAGTGAAAAGAGTTGCAGCCCACAACATTATATCTGGGACAATGGAAATAAAGAAAGTTCTCAGAAACAGGCTTCACTCCCCAGGCTCAATCCAGCCAGTTACAGGCCCACATAAGGGACGCACCATTAGATACTCAGGGGGGGTAGGAAGTTGGGGTCGGGGAAGAAATTTTTCATGGTTGAAGTTGTTTTTTTTTTTGCCTTGAAAGTTTTTTTTTTAATTTCATGCATTTATACACAGTTAGGTGGTGGGGAAGGTTTTTTTTTTTTTTAGTGTTGGTGGGGAAAGTTTTTTTTTTTTGCTCATGTAGTGGGGGAAGTTTTTTTTTTTTGAAAAACTTCCTACTCCCCCTGAGTATCAAATGGTGCGTCCCTAATAGATAATAGATAAATGGTATTAAGGAGTACACAAAATAATTTTAGGCAACAATTACCAACATCTTAGAAGTTAAAAGAGGCTGAGTCGTGGATTTTCAGTACAAAATCTGACCTGTGTCCAAGGATTTCTCACAGAAGCTCTACCCACTGAAGTGGTACATCCGGTATACTTCATGTCATGTGGATGGCAGATCTGATTTTCTTTCCTGTGACTATCTTTATTTCATTAGTAACTCCCCATATACACTCCCTATTCCAAACCCCTATACAGATGTGTGTTAATAGGAGTCAAGTGATCTCAATGGTCAAATGGGACCAATTAAATGGGAAAATATGCAAATTGGATAAGAAGAAGGATTCTCACAATGATCGTGATCAATTGCAGGAGGATGCTTAATTTCATTTTTATTTTGTATATAAAAAGTAATGAGGTGTAATGATGAAAGCACTAGGTCAAATTTGGAGTATTCCCATTATTTCTTAAATGCCATATGGGTTTTGTCCTTCATAATAACTTGAAAGAGGCTATATGATATTAATTCAACTCAATCACACAGACGAAGTACAGAATGTCATATACGAATTTTTCTGTTTTCAGCAATAACTCCAAATGCATGAAACACAGGGTAGATTCTGTTAAAAATCAAAAGACTTAAAAAAGGAGTCATCATTTTTAATCATTTTAATCTCTTCATCACACAGGAAGTTAAAGATCTTTCAAGGAGCTATCATTTTAATTCAGTAGTATCTTTTGATCACACATAAGTTTGAATATCAATTTACAAATTAGATAATTGTGCCCGATTAAGGCATCCAAGTCAGAGAGGAAACACAAGCAAATCTTTTACTCCCATTTCTTATTTTGTTTCTGATTGCAAAAAAGATGTTAATGGGCTATTCCATTTAAATCCACACTACCCCTGTGGAAGATTTTGGAGATATCTTCCACAGGGGGGAGTATGTTTTTCAAATGTAATTAGTTAGAGTTATTCATTTTGAAACCCATACTCCCTCTGTATTATGGCTTTATCTATATCTTCCACAACTGGATCATGGAGTGAGTACTTCAAATGGAAGTAGCTGGAAGTTACCCAATTGTCTATTATATTTGAAACTTATACTCCATCTGTAGAAGACTTTAGCTAAATCTTCCACAGGGGTAGTGTGGATTTTAAATGAAATAGCCCAATACTGTAAGACAGGTCAGACATCATTCAGTCTGGGTTTTATTACTGGCCATCTTAATCTTAAAACACAAGAGAACTAGCATGCATGTGTAATACAAAAATGTTGCTACAAATAGTGTGGATAGTCATCATCAAGAAAGGGTATATAAAATGAAGTGAATAATGCTATGAAGCATATCAACAATGTCTGTCATTCGTCCCTTGCTCCAGAATTCCTGTCGTGCGTGAAACATGCGATAACGATAGCATAATAATGACCGACCTCAGTGGCTTGATTTGTCTAAGAATAAACCAAAACGACAGATAGTGGAAAGAGAAAGATGCGAAGAGAAATTGAATATTCCTGATTTAAGATAATTTGCAATATTTTACACTTCTTCGTATTCAACAAACAGATACAAATTCAGTTAGCACTGTGTGAATGACTTGCGTGGGTCACAACAACAGAACCCGATTAAATCAAGCATACGCAAAGGAAGAGGCCATCCTGGATTCATGATTAAATTTATGCGTTAAAAGCGCAATATCGCCAGCCATATCAGAGGCCCTATCTTACAAGTACAGAGCTGTTCCCAAGATAGATAGCTTATAAGTGGGCATTGTTCCTTATGATTTTATTAACACTTCCAAGTACTTTTCCTTCTAATCAACATCATAGCTAGTAAACTAATGTCATACATATATAATGCAGTGTGGATTCTGTATTTGAGAATGATGTTATATCTGGTCAGTGTGCTCCTGTTAATAGCCTCATAGTGGTAAAACAAGTTCAATATCACAATGCAAAGTATGGATTTAGCACTTGAGGATGATATTACTTCTGGTCAGGTGTTTACCTGTTTACAGCCTAATATACAAAAACCAAGTTTGTTCATTATTTTGCATTCAGAAGTGGGATTTGGTACTTGAGGATGGTGTATCTTTCTGGTCAGTGACACAGCTTATGAGGCATACAGGATTTCAATGACGTCCAGACTATAGGTTTTATTAAGTTGTACAACCAAGGTGTGGTCATGGGGCTGTATATTCTATCAAAGCATATAAATAAGATGTATATTCCTTTCGTAAGCCCTTACATTTTCCTTTCAAACATCAAGCTGTGCATTCCACTTCACATTCACCTCATATTTTTCTGCACATGCCTATTACACAAGGCTTTGGTCATCATCATTGTTGTCATCATCTTCATCACCATCATCATCATCACTACCACATTGCCATCATCATCATCATCACCATCATCATCACTACCACATTGCCATCATCATCATCATCATCATCATCATCATCACTACCACATTGCCATCATCATCATCATCACCATCATCATCACTACCACATTGCCATCATCATCATCATCATCATCATCATCATCATCATCATCATCACTACCACATTGCCATCATCATCATCATCATCATCATCATCATCATCACTACCACATTGCCATCATCATCATCACCATCATCATCACTACCACATTGCCATCATCATCATCATCATCATCATCACTACCACATTGCCATCATCATCATCATCATCACCATCATCATCACTACCACATTGCCATCATCATCATCATCATCATCACACACCACATTGCCATCATCATCATCATCATCACCATCATCATCACTACCACATTGCCATCATCATCATCATCACCATCATCATCACTACCACATTGCCATCATCATCATCATCATCATCATCACTACCACATTGCCATCATCATCATCATCATCATCATCATCACTACCACATTGCCATCATCATCATCATCACCATCATCATCACTACCACATTGCCATCATCATCATCATCATCATCATCACTACCACATTGCCATCATCATCATCATCATCACCATCATCATCACTACCACATTGCCATCATCATCATCATCATCATCACTACCACATTGCCATCATCATCATCATCATCACCATCATCATCACTACCACATTGCCATCATCATCATCATCACCATCATCATCACTACCACATTGCCATCATCATCATCATCATCATCATCATCACTACCACATTGCCATCATCATCATCACCATCATCATCACTACCACATTGCCATCATCATCATCATCACTACCACATTGCCATCATCATCATCATCATCACCATCACTACCACATTGCCATCATCATCATCATCATCACCATCATCATCACTACCACATTGCCATCATCATCATCATCATCATCATCACTACCACATTGCCATCATCATCATCATCATCATCATCACTACCACATTGCCATCATCATCATCATCATCACCATCATCATCACTACCACATTGCCATCATCATCATCATCATCATCATCATCACTACCACATTGCCATCATCATCATCATCATCATCATCATCACTACCACATTGCCATCATCATCACCATCATCATCACTACCACATTGCCATCATCATCATCATCATCACCATCATCATCACTACCACATTGCCATCATCATCATCATCATCATCATCATCATCATCATCACTACCACATTGCCATCATCATCATCACCATCATCATCACTACCACATTGCCATCATCATCATCATCATCATCATTATCATTGCTATCACATTGTCATCATCATCATCATCTTCATCACCATCATCATTCTTATCATTGTCCTCATCATCATCATCATCATTACCATTGTCATCATCATAATCTTGTCATCATCATCATAAACATCAACATCATGACTCATCACCACCATTATCAAAGACTCTAAAATCATACAAACATGTTTTATGAACACAAATTCAGTTTGTATTTTAGCTACTGATTTATTACAGACTAAAAACTAACCAATTCATCATCAATTTTAATTAATAATCGTTACACCTGCACTGCCTAACAATGAGCAAAAGTGTTAAAACTCATACATCAGAAATCAGCCTAGCTGTTAGCTTACAGACAGCTTGTCTCCATTGCCAGGGGGTAACTTCACACACAATGGAGGGTGTTAGGAGGCCAGGATTAAAAGGAAGGGACCTTTTTGTGGTTCTACTAGCAGACAATAAAGCTATTGGATCCAAATGAAGATTAAAAGGAAGGGGCCTTTTTGTGGTTATACTAGCAGACAATAAAGCTATTGGATCCAAATGAAGATTAAAAGGAAGGGGCCTTTTGTGGTTATACTAGCAGACAATAAAGCTATTGGATCTAAATGAGGATTAAAAGGAAGGGGCCTTTTTGTGGTTCTACTAGCAGACAATAAAGCTATTGGATCCAAATGAAGATTAAAAGGAAGGGCCTTTTTGTGGTTATACTAGCAGACAATAAAGCTATTGGATCCAAATGAAGATTAAAAGGAAGGGGCCTTTTGTGGTTATACTAGCAGACAATAAAGCTATTGGATCCAAATGAAGATTAAAAGGAAGGGGCCTTTTGTGGTTATACTAGCAGACAATAAAGCTATTGGATCCAAATGAAGATTAAAAGGAAGGGGCCTTTTGTGGTTCTACTAGCAGACAATAAAGCTATTGGATCCAAATGAAGATTAAAAGGAAGGGCCTTTTGTGGTTATACTAGCAGACAATAAAGCTATTGGATCCAAATGAAGATTAAAAGGAAGGGGCCTTTTGTGGTTATACTAGCAGACAATAAAGCTATTGGATCCAAATGAGGATTAAAAGGAAGGGGCCTTTTGTGGTTCTACTAGCAGACAATAAAGCTATTGGATCCAAATGAAGATTAAAAGGAAGGGGCCTTTTGTGGTTATACTAGCAGACAATAAAGCTATTGGATCCAAATGAAGATTAAAAGGAAGGGGCCTTTTGTGGTTATACTAGCAGACAATAAAGCTATTGGATCCAAATGAAGATTAAAAGGAGGGGGCCTTTTTGTGGTTCTACTAGCAGACAATAAAGCTATTGGATCTAAATGAGGATTAAAAGGAAGGGCCTTTTGTGGTTCTACTAGCAGACAATAAAGCTATTGGATCTAAATGAGGATTAAAAGGAAGGGGCCTTTTTGTGGTTCTACTAGCAGACAATAAAGCTATTGGATCTAAATGAGGATTAAAAGGAAGGGGCCTTTTGTGGTTCTACTAGCAGACAATAAAGCTATTGGATCCAAATGAAGATTAAAAGGGGCCTTTTGTGGTTCTACTAGCAGACAATAAAGCTATTGGATCTAAATGAGGATTAAAAGGAAGGGGCCTTTTGTGGTTATACTAGCAGACAATAAAGCTATTGGATCCAAATAAAGATTAAAAGGAAGGGGCCTTTTGTGGTTCTACTAGCAGACAATAAAGCTATTGGATCCAAATGAAGATTAAAAGGAAGGGGCCTTTTGTGGTTCTACTAGCAGACAATAAAGCTATTGGATCTAAATGAGGATTAAAAGGAAGGGGCCTTTTGTGGTTATACTAGCAGACAATAAAGCTATTGGATCCAAATAAAGATTAAAAGGGGCCTTTTTGTGGTTCTACTAGCAGACAATAAAGCTTATTGGATCCAAATGAAGATTAAAAGGAAGGGGCCTTTTGTGGTTCTACTAGCAGACAATAAAGCTATTGGATCCAAATGAAGATTAAAAGGAAGGGGCCTTTTTGTGGTTCTACTAGCAGACAATAAAGCTATTGGATCTAAATGAGGATTAAAAGGAAGGGGCCTTTTGTGGTTCTACTAGCAGACAATAAAGCTATTGGATCCAAATGAAGATTAAAAGGAAGGGCCTTTTGTGGTTATACTAGCAGACAATGAAGCTTGGATCCAAATGAAGATTAAAAGGGGCCTTTTTGTGGTTCTACTAGCAGACAATAAAGCTATTGGATCCAAATGAAGATTAAAAGGAAGGGGCCTTTTGTGGTTCTACTAGCAGACAATAAAGCTATTGGATCCAAATGAAGATTAAAAGGAAGGGGCCTTTTGTGGTTCTACTAGCAGACAATAAAGCTATTGGATCTAAATGAGGATTAAAAGGAAGGGGCCTTTTGTGGTTCTACTAGCAGACAATAAAGCTATTGGATCCAAATGAAGATTAAAAGGAAGGGCCTTTTGTGGTTATACTAGCAGACAATAAAGCTATTGGATCCAAATGAAGATTAAAAGGAAGGGCCCTTTTTGTGGTTCTACTAGCAGACAATAAAGCTATTGGATCTAAATGAGGATTAAAAGGAAGGGGCCTTTTGTGGTTCTACTAGCAGACAATAAAGCTATTGGATCTAAATGAGGATTAAAAGGAAGGGGCCTTTTGTGGTTCTACTAGCAGACAATAAAGCTTTTGGATCTAAATGAGGATTAAAAGGAAGGGGCCTTTTGTGGTTCTACTAGCAGACAATAAAGCTATTGGATCTAAATGAGGATTAAAAGGAAGGGGCCTTTTGTGGTTCTACTAGCAGACAATAAAGCTATTGGATCCAAATGAAGATTAAAAGGAAGGGGCCTTTTGTGGTTCTACTAGCAGACAATAAAGCTATTGGATCCAAATGAAGATTAAAAGGAAGGGGCCTTTTGTGGTTCTACTAGCAGACAATAAAGCTATTGGATCTAAATGAGGATTAAAAGGAAGGGGCCTTTTTGTGGTTCTACTAGCAGACAATAAAGCTATTGGATCCAAATG
The DNA here is from genome assembly GCF_039555335.1 of Amphiura filiformis. Taxonomy (NCBI): domain Eukaryota; kingdom Metazoa; phylum Echinodermata; class Ophiuroidea; order Amphilepidida; family Amphiuridae; genus Amphiura; species Amphiura filiformis. The sequence continues at coordinate 2,747,533 of NC_092641.1, read as the reverse complement.
AAGATTAAAAGGAAGGGGCCTTTTTGTGGTTCTACTAGCAGACAATGAAGCTTGGATCCAAATGAAGATTAAAAGGAAGGGGCCTTTTGTGGTTATACTAGCAGACAATAAAGCTATTGGATCCAAATGAAGATTAAAAGGAAGGGCCTTTTGTGGTTCTACTAGCAGACAATAAAGCTATTGGATCCAAATGAAGATTAAAAGGAAGGGGCCTTTTGTGGTTCTACTAGCAGACAATAAAGCTATTGGATCTAAATGAAGATTAAAAGGAAGGGGCCTTTTGTGGTTCTACTAGCAGACAATGAAGCTTGGATCCAAATGAGGATTAAAAGGAAGGGGCCTTTTGTGGTTCTACTAGCAGACAATAAAGCTATTGGATCCAAATGAAGATTAAAAGGAAGGGGCCTGTGGTGGTTATACTAGCAGACAATAAAGCTATCGGATCAAAATGAAGATTAAAAGGAAGGGCCCTTTTGTGGTTCTACTAGCAGACAATAAAGCTATTGGATCTAAATGAGGATTAAAAGGAAGGGGCCTTTTGTGGTTCTACTAGCAGACAATAAAGCTATTGGATCCAAATGAAGATTAAAAGGAAGGGCCTTTTGTGGTTCTACTAGCAGACAATAAAGCTATCGGATCCAAATGAAGATTAAAAGGAAGGGGCCTTTTGTGGTTCTACTAGCAGACAATAAAGCTATTGGATCTAAATGAGGATTAAAAGGAAGGGCCTTTTGTGGTTCTACTAGCAGACAATAAAGCTATTGGATCCAAATGAAGATTAAAAGGAAGGGGCCTTTTTGTGGTTCTACTAGCAGACAATGAAGCTTGGATCCAAATGAAGATTAAAAGGAAGGGGCCTTTTGTGGTTATACTAGCAGACAATAAAGCTATTGGATCCAAATGAAGATTAAAAGGAAGGGCCTTTTGTGGTTCTACTAGCAGACAATAAAGCTATTGGATCCAAATGAAGATTAAAAGGAAGGGGCCTTTTTGTGGTTCTACTAGCAGACAATGAAGCTTGGATCCAAATGAGGATTAAAAGGAAGGGGCCTTTTGTGGTTCTACTAGCAGACAATAAAGCTATTGGATCCAAATGAAGATTAAAAGGAAGGGCCTTTTGTGGTTATACTAGCAGACAATAAAGCTATTGGATCTAAATGAGGATTAAAAGGAAGGGCCTTTTGTGGTTCTACTAGCAGACAATAAAGCTATTGGATCCAAATGAAGATTAAAAGGAAGGGGCCTTTTGTGGTTATACTAGCAGACAATAAAGCTATTGGATCCAAATGAGGATTAAAAGAAAGGGGCCTTTTGTGGTTCTACTAGCAGACAATAAAGCTATTGGATCCAAATGAAGATTAAAAGGAAGGGGCCTTTTGTGGTTATACTAGCAGACAATAAAGCTATTGGATCCAAATGAAGATTAAAAGGAGGGGGCCTTTTTGTGGTTCTACTAGCAGACAATAAAGCTATTGGATCTAAATGAGGATTAAAAGGAAGGGCCTTTTGTGGTTCTACTAGCAGACAATAAAGCTATTGGATCCAAATGAAGATTAAAAGGAAGGGCCTTTTGTGGTTCTACTAGCAGACAATGAAGCTTGGATCCAAATGAGGATTAAAAGGAAGGGCCTTTTGTGGTTATACTAGCAGACAATAAAGCTATTGGATCCAAATGAAGATTAAAAGGAAGGGCCTTTTGTGGTTATACTAGCAGACAATAAAGCTATTGGATCCAAATGAAGATTAAAAGGAAGGGGCCTTTTTGTGGTTCTACTAGCAGACAATAAAGCTATTGGATCCAAATGAAGATTAAAAGGAAGGGGCCTTTTGTGGTTATACTAGCAGACAATAAAGCTATTGGATCCAAATGAGGATTAAAAGGAAGGGGCTTTTTGTGGTTATACTAGCAGACAATAAAGCTATTGGATCCAAATGAAGATTAAAAGGAAGGGGCCTTTTTGTGGTTCTACTAGCAGACAATAAAGCTATTGGATCTAAATGAGGATTAAAAGGAAGGGCCTTTTGTGGTTCTACTAGCAGACAATAAAGCTATTGGATCCAAATGAAGATTAAAAGGAAGGGCCTTTTGTGGTTCTACTAGCAGACAATAAAGCTATTGGATCCAAATGAAGATTAAAAGGAAGGGGCCTTTTGTGGTTATACTACCAGACAATAAAGCTATTGGATCCAAATGAAGATTAAAAGGAAGGGGCCTTTTTGTGGTTATACTAGCAGACAATAAAGCTATTGGATCCAAATGAAGATTAAAAGGAAGGGGCCTTTTGTGGTTCTACTAGCAGACAATAAAGCTATTGGATCCAAATGGTCAATGGCATGGGTTGACTTTCTTTTGACTGGCTAACTTTTTTCTTCGCCTCCCCATTTTCCTCCCAATTTCCTAACTCTTTCAATTTAATTTAACATAACAATTCAAACATGTTTTCTCTCATAGACTACTCTCAGAGCCTCATTCCAGTTCCCCTCAAACTTCTTGTATTTAAACTTTGAAACTTCTCATTGAAACTATATATATTTATTATGAAATATGTTAGAATTAGTGAAATCTATAGTCAAAATATTTATCTTTGTTCAAAAGAAGTTTTCATAATAATTTGTGAATTTTAAAAATATTTCATATAAATTTCACTTATCCATTCCAAGTTATGCCATTATTATTCTTTGTTACAAAAAACATCATTCTGTTAAAATTTTGACATTTCATCATTAGTTAGGCAATGGCTTATAGAATAGGAATAATTAGATTGAATAGTGATAAAGAATTTATTATACACAATATACAGTAGTGTTAGTGTTAATTAAACTTGATCTTAAGATGATGGATTTATATGCAAATTAATTTCACTCTACTATTAATTACTTTGGTGATACTCAGCCTCCTGTTTGTAACTTATCTTAGAAGATATTGAAGGCCTCATGTCATATGGGGTGAAATGGGAGATCGCCAAAAAAATCGACCAGATTGCTGTAAGTTGTGGAAACATTGTGAAAAATTGCTGTAAATTGCCTAAAATTATGCTAAATTGTAACCAATTACTGCAAATCTTGCATTTCCCCCATGTGACATATGGCCTTATTGGCACTCTTGTGTCAAAGGATACATTTATTGTGTCCTGGTCTTTTCCTCTAAATTGTTAATTGTGTGAAGAAATTAAAATTGCTCTTTGCTTGCTAGTTTGGGCTTTTCAATTTGAAATCCATACACCCCCTATGGAAGACAATACTTTAATCTCCCGCACAGGGGGTGTGAAATTCAAATGGGGTTACCTGAATGAGTGACTCCAATTGAAATCCACATCCCCTGGTTTTGAGGGTAAAGTGGTGTCTTCAGTAGCAGGTGTAGACATCTCAACTGGAATAGCCCATTGCTGGTATGTGTGTATACATGATTGCCTGCTTGTTAGTATGTTTGCAAGCTTATTGATTATACTTGCTTATCTGCTTTTTTAATGTTCACTTGCTTGCAGAATTGTACACGACAGAATTTATAAAAATGATCATCTTTTTATAGAAAATTACCCCTAATAAAAAATGCTAAAAGCGTCAATAAATTGCTCACTACCCGCCCTTGTACTTAGACATGACAATCTGTACAATCACCCTGCAGTTTTTACTAACAACAATCTTATTTCTCAAGGCAAAGTTAAGGTCACAATGCCTTTGGTATTAAATTCATATTGACCTTAACAATCTGGTTATGAGTTTCAATACCTAAGAGCACTTATTACTACCAGCTAAATCCATGTAAATACACAGTAATAGTGAACTTTGCCTGCAGTGTATTGTAATACGAGACATCTTTGCAAGGGGTCAGCTCAGGATTCGCCAAAAACAACAATTAGGGGGGATTTTAATTCCAATTTTACTCAAAAAATAACATATAATGTTTGTGTTCCTGTTGGCTGTTATGGCTTGCCACTTGGGTGAGAGTGAGTCTGGAGGGTGAACAATTCAACATCACTTAGATTACGATGATGACTCAATCATAACATATATTGCTGACCCGGGGAGGCAATCACTTATATAAAATATGACGAGATGTGTATGTGTAGCTGCAAAGATCTCTTTAACACTCCAGTTCGGTATTTCAATAACCCAATTCAGTATGGTAGCTCTTCAGCAACCTCAATTCAGCATCCTTAAGTTTTGTAAGGCTATTTTCCACCAAAATTGCAAAAGCCTGTTCTGATGAAGCAACCACTGTACTTTGTGGACATTTTTGACCTAGCAATGCAAAACATCTACCATCGCAATTTATTTTTAGGACAAAATGCCATAATTTGACTCAAGTCTAATTTCTCTTTTTATCTACTTTATTTTCAGGATCTTTATTCTACATCAGCAGTTTCTTACCGAGTTTCTTGCAAATCAATTCTTTAAATTCTGCTGCTCAATCAATTGAGCTATTTATTTATGCTTGAAACCAGCCCCCACAAAAATCCAACCATGAGTGGCACCCCCGCAGTACAAATACACCATAGCCTGCATCTTCATTTCCCGTATTACACAGGCATACTGCTTACCAACCGAAATACCAATGTCTTAAATTCCAATGCATATGCATAAGTATTTGAAGCAATAAAAACTTGTTGCCTTTGCTTTGTGTTATATGAATGTGCAATTACATTTTGATCTTATATTACATTGTGACTCAACTGTTGTAGGAATTTGGTGGTATTCAAAAGTATGGATGAATTCCTGCATTGTCATTTTTAATGGTATCGACACCAACATTACCAATGTCTTGTAGATTTCAATTCATTATGCATAAGTATTTGAGGCAAAAAAAACCACCTTGTTGCACTGGCTTTGTGGTATATGTATATGAATGTGCAATTACAATATTGCTCTTAAATTACACAAATGAGTCAAATGTTATACAAATTGGGTGGTATACCAACAAAAAAAATAGCCGTTATCTTTGCTTTGGTATAACACAGGTATATAAGCATACTTGGCTCTTATACCAACGTCTTAGATAACAATACATATGCATAAGTATTTCAGGCAATAAGAATGTGTTGCTTTGAACCTTTGTGGTGTATGAATGTGCAATTATAAGTTTGATCTTATATGACATTGATGAGTCAATTGTTTTTGAAGGCATCATGGGTCTGGTGTGATGTTGTATTCCAAAACCAACACAGGCCCATTTATTTGGACTTTGGGACACATACATTAAAATGGGCAAAAAAAGTCAAAATAATATTGCAAACTACGGCCAAAGTTGTTGAATTTGACATAAATTCTATGCACTTGGCAGGTATTCAAACAGTTATCTCCCATTTCTTGGGTAATTTTCCAACTGTTTAAGCTTTTTTTGGACCTAAATATTTATGAAATTAATAAACTGTATCAAGTTGAATCAGGTTTAGGCCATCAACTTGTTGGTCACTTATACAAGCTTGGAATCTAAATGTGATTGTATTGAAATTCATTTGAGAAAAAAGACAAATGATAATATTTCCTTTTCTGCCACAAAAGATATACTTACTGCTATACCATCATCACCCTGATGACTCAAAACCACTAGTGGTTGAATCTACCCCTCCTCTAATCTCTCATACTACACACATCTCAAACAAGACCCAAGTGTTAACAAATATAGGAGAGGTGTATTATGTTGCTAACAAAATGATATGGCCAACATTCAAAATGTAATTCTTGAAAAGATTTATTATTTATGACAATATTTTATATAGGCCTTAGATTATAAAATGTATACTTAATGAGTACAAACATGCCTAGTATAGATGCAGTGGCTTCTAAGATTTTCCTCCACATATTTTTCCCAAATCCACCAAAATCCATTTATTGTACGTTAAACTTAGCCACTACCCAGGATATTACTGGCAACAACCCATACATGTCTACCATATTTCCACACTATTTACTATGCATAATTCCTAGGGACACTTCAGTAAAAGATAGCAAACTTGATAGAAAATGAGAAAAGTGGGACATGTTAATATATTTGTCAAAGCGTTGTTCGTCTCCCGGTGACAGGACGTCAAACGGAATAATTGATAAAAAAAGGCAAAACTGCTGCGCAAACTTGAGCTAAACACAGCCTGATATTAAAAATTTAAAAGTGTCATTTATGTTATTAAGTAAAACTGGTACAAGTGTTAGCATAGAGACTGTACATAGGGGAATGTCAAGTCTCTATCCAATATATTGAGAACTAGGTTGACAGGAATGCAATTTTTACTCCAGATTTGAAGTATTTCAAGCATAAATTCCAAGTAAAGAAAGACTTACAACACTTATTTCAAAGCAATATATGATTTCTGACAAATTCTGATTTTTTTCATAAACTGGTCATAAGAAATATGAGATATGTTCCATTTTTAATTTTTGAGGTAATTTGTTTCCAGTGCTTAATTAATTGTCAATGCATGTATCTGCAAGCCTGACTGGCTGCTCAATTCTACGATCCCAAGATTTATTTTAAAATATCAGATTTTGTCACTAAAAAAGCACCTTTGGCCTTGTTTTTTGCAGAGGATGTTAGTTCATTCAGATTGTACTCGGACACAATAGCAAACAACTTTCCAACTTAATAATTTGCCACTTATGCATGCTAATCAACTTCTCCAATCTTAAGGTTAGATTAAATGCAAAAATTTCATTTTTCATTTAAGTTTATTTAAAGTACTGTACATCATAATTGTGCAAAAACAGAATTTTGAAATAAATTGAGGGCCTGCTCTAAAGCAAATCTTAATTGTTGTTTTAACCAAATTCACTTGTGCTTGAATATAAATATTTACCCTCTTTCTGTCAGTTCTTTCTGCCTGTTTTCTCCTCTCTTCTCCTCTCATACTCTCTAATCATTTGTAATACTCCTTTGACTTTCAGGACAAAATATTACCTGACAAATTTTAATGACCTGGCTAAAAATCACCTCAAACTTTTAGTAGAAAACCATGGTGGCAAATATCACAGTTACTCAGAAAAGTAGCGTATGAATTAATTATAGTAACAGTGCTGTTCTGACTACATCGATTAATTTGTACACCTGAACCAGTCTTGCTATGGCAGACTTTGGCCTCATCCCTATGGCATAGTCCAATAACCTTAATTAAACAAGCATAGTGCAAAATTTGACCTCAAGTTGCAGAGTATGAGTTTTTGTACCCAAATTTCCAAAGGTCTTTCAATGAATGTGCAAATGTATTGTGGTTACAGAACTGTGCCCTGATAGATGAGCATGTTGTGGATCCTAGTGTCTATATCACAAATCAGATTGATGAAACAAGCAATATGATTTTATTTTCAATTTCCAAAATTTTGTTTTACGAAAGAAAAAAAGGAACAAAAATTAAAATTCAACATGTGTGCATGCAAATTGTTATCCTGAATACATGTATGCATGCACACACATACAAATGCACATACATGCTCACAAATTTCACAGAAAAAAAGTCGCATTTTTTTTTAAAATTCTGAATACTCATAGAAAAAGTGTTTATTTGTCCATGCAACAGGAACTAATCATTTTCATTGGTTTATAATGCAACTGGTTCCTTTAATATCCCATAGAAATATTCCGTCTATCACAAGTCGACATAAAAAGATGCAATAAAAATATTTTGTTGCAGAAATGGAAATGAAGAAATCATATTACGGTAGCCCAATTAGAAATTCCCTGCATAAAGTGCATGATGTATGGTATTACTCATAACTACCGATGCATGACGTTGAGAGAAACGAATGACTGGCGAGATGGGGAGATGAAAAGTGAAACAGAAATGACAAGATGAGAGATAGAGGCCCAAATTAGTCCTGGAATATCGGCGCCACTCTTATCAATAATTTGAAGTAAGAGAATTACTGTTTTACTAAGTATTATGAGGTCATTGTCTCTTGAATATTACAATCTGTCAAGACAAAGTTCCTGAACTACAATATGATTGTACAGTCATAGTTTGAACTTTTGAATGGATTGAGTTACAAACTCATATTTCACAAGATGAGGTTAATTGTTGAGTCAACATCAATGAGTAGAGGTCATGGAACTGTGCAATTGGGTATGAGTTTAAAATAATTCAAGCTTATAGTGTCAGTTTCTTTCCTATAGGTAAATTATTTTCAATAGTTTCATCTTTCTCTTATTGCTACACATCTCATTTCTCCCGTTGGATGCTGTGTTGATAATTGCCATGGCGATTTCATCCGCATGATTCTGCAGTAGTATAGCCACAAACTCATCACTCACTAGACTCTCAAACACTACAATCTCTAATTACAAAGTTCTTTAACCCTAATGTACTTGTACACTCATACAATGACCTGGTAATGTTTTGGGTACAAAAACTCATACTCCACAATTTGAGGTCGATTGTTAAGCTATTATTACTGAATGCGGTTGATGGAACCTTGTCCTTAGAAATGAGTCTGTCACTGTAGATAGCTTGCATGAGAGGTTGATTTGTTTTTGATAGGGTTGGATTCAGTTTAAGAATAAATCACTTCAATTACTTCCATGAATAGGAGAATGGGGCTATTCCATTTAAAACTCACACTCCTCTGAGAAAGATTCAACCAAATCTTCAACAGAGGGAGGGCGAGTTTCAAATTGAGTTGGTTAATGTGCTAATTCCATTTGAAATTCATACTCCCCATGTGAAAGATATTTCAAAAATCTTCTACAGAGGGAGTGTGGACTTTGAATGGAATAGCCCCATTTGATTTGCCGTCTGTCTGTTCAGATAGTGAGTAATATGGTTAATGGCTCTGATGTAGAGACACATGATTGCTGAGATAAAGGGTCAGAGGTCATCAGTACAAATCATGGTTTAACTTCTGTAAGTTATAAAAGAGTCATCCAAAAAGCTAATAACTGAAAAACCTGAAGTTGTCAAAACATTTTACCTCCAAAAATATTTATATTCAAGGCTGTTGAATTTGGAAACCACACTTATGCACAAAATGGAGTTCATACTATTTGTTTTCTACATCTGTTGAACCTTCAACTTTAAAATGACAACATTTTCCAATAACCTATAAAACCAGTACTCATGGTACTACCAACATAATAACATCTGTCAATAACCAAGATTTTATTCCACAAAATAAAAAATGTCGCCCCTCTGCCACATTACTGTATATTGACCATGTTGTCTGTCTTCCCATAAACCATAATAAAGAAATTAATTTCCTGAATGGAATTTGCGATAAATGCTATGACCATTAAGTCCCGGAAATAAAGTTCTCTTGAAATGTTGCATTTCTTTAAGATGGACGTGCTATATGCCGTCGCTGGAGAGAGTAAATGCCATTTGAGTTTGGTGTTGAATCTAAGATGGAATTGATTGGTAACACGCAAACAACAAGAACGTGTTAGGGCTGTCTTGTCCTGTTAAGAAATAAACCGTCTCCGGCAAATTTGATAAACAGCATTAGATATAAGACGTGGTCGGAGAATGGACATTAGCAAGGTATTATGGACATGGCTGATGGGTATGCTCATATGGGTAGAATTAAACTGGTTTAAATTTGATAAACAGCATTAGATATAAGACGTGGTCGGAGAATGGACATTAACAGGGTATTATGGACATGGCTGATGGGTATGCTCATATGGGTAGAATTAAACTGGTTTAAATTTGATAAACAGCATTAGATATAAGACGTGGTCGGAGAATGGACATTAACAGGGTATTATGGACATGGCTGATGGGTATGCTCATATGGGTAGAATTAAACTGGTTTAAATTTGATAAACAGCATTAGATATAAGACGTGGTCGGAGAATGGACATTAACAGGGTATTATGGACATGGCTGATGGGTATGCTCATATGGGTAGAATTAAACTGGTTTAAATTTGATAAACAGCATTAGATATAAGACGTGGTCGCAGAATGGACATTAGCAGGGTATTATGGACATGGCTGATGGGTATGCTCATATGGGTTGAATTAAACTGGTTTAAATTTGATAAACAGCATTAGATATAAGACGTGGTCGCAGAATGGACATTAGCAGGGTATTATGGACATGGCTGATGGGTATGCTCATATGGGTAGAATTAAACTGGTTTAAATTTGATAAACAGCATTAGATATAAGACGTGGTCGCAGAATGGACATTAGCAGGGTATTATGGACATGGCTGATGGGTATGCTCATATGGGTTGAATTAAACTGGTTTAAATTTGATAAACAGCATTAGATATAAGACATGGTCGCAGAATGGACATTAGCAGCGTATTATGGACATGGCTGATGGGTATGCTCATATGGGTAGAATTAAACTGGTTTAAATTTGATAAACAGCATTAGATATAAGACGTGGTCGGAGAATGGACATTAGCAGGGTATTATGGACATGGCTGATGGGTATGCTCATATGGGTTGAATTAAACTGGTTTAAATTTGATAAACAGCATTAGATATAAGACATGGTCGCAGAATGGACATTAGCAGCGTATTATGGACATGGCTGATGGGTATGCTTGCACGGGTTGAATTAAACTGGTTTAAAGCCAGAATTATAGCATATATTTAGAGGGCTGGAGGTATGTGCTCTTATGAACTTAAAGTAAACTGGTTTAAATCTAGAATTATAGAAGAAAACATTTGACTACAGCCAAGTTTGTGGGTTGTGCATGTCCATTGTACTCATAAAATGCAGACCTACAGCAACTATGGATGTCCACGATTGCAAGAGAGAGGCAATGGTCTGAATAATGGAAGCAAACAGCTGAACACACATAGGCCGGGTATGTGTATGTGTTGGGGTGGGGGAGCGTTTGTTTTCACCTACAAACGTGGACTTTCAGTCCACACGTATGTAGTGAAAAACCACACATAGTAAACCGTGGACATCCAGGGTCGTAAGACAGTGACAGAGGGTGCTATGCAGCATAATTTTGCATATGGGTAGGGTCCTCTATCGTAGGTGTAATGCCAGGTCCACGGTTAGAGGTGAAATATCACAGAAGTCCACATTTAGATTATGATATGTCTGTGGGTGTGTGGGTCCACGGTTTCACTTTAAACAACCACACACACAATACATGACCAACATTTAAAAAAAAAACAGATTCCATCAGTACACTACATTGTTACTGTATCCCACCATACTGAATACACTATGTAAACTCTCATCCAGACTAGGCTCTTATTATCCATCAAATATTAATATGTTATCCAACACATTATATTTTCACACATTGTCATCTGCAGCGCCCATCGTCTATTCATACATGCTAAGGTTTCATCGTGGGAGCGCAACATGATCGCACTCTATTATGATAGTACTGCATGGTTACTTCCATTGGCTACTGTGCAATGACACTGTCATTTATTTTACCGCGAAAAACTAAGTCGTACGTGAAAAATAGATTTTGTTCCAGGTTCGCCTTCATGTAAACTGATACGTGGATGAGATAAAATGGAAATTGCTGCTCTGAGTCAATTTTCAAATGCTTGGAACTAGAATTTAAAGCTAAATCAGTTACAATTTACATTGATCAGCATGTAATACATGCGTACCTCTCCAAGATTAAACTTAAGGCAGCTATAATTTAAAGTTAAATCAATTACAATTTACATTGATCAGCATGTGATACAATAATATCTCTCCACAATTATATAGGGCAGCTTTTATCCATGCCTCACTAAGATTAACCTAAAGGCAGCCTTTATGCAATGATGACCAAAAGCAGCCATTAGAAATGCAAACATTTTCAGTGTAATCGATATTCTATTACTTAGCTGGTCATCTTCTATCAAAATTGTCAAATGTAATTCAGAACTGTTATAAGGAATGGGTTTTTTAATACATCTCTTTGTAAAGTATAGAAATAGTTTTTAGCACTGAATCACAAAAATGACAATAGAGCACAAATATGGAGTTGCTATCATCAATAGATAGCAATTGATTATCAAAGAATTTGCTATCTTCAGTAGCAATAAATTACCAAACAATTTGCTATCTTCAGTAGATAGCAATTAATTATCAAAGAATTTGCTATCTTCAGTAGATAGCAATAAATTACCAAACAATTTGCTATCTTCAGTAGGAATAAATCACCAAACAAGGAAGGAAGAACAGATGATTAATTGTGTTTTCAACTGATTGAGTGTCCCAGGTTGAAGAAGAAATAAAACAAACAAACAAAGCAATAAATTACCAAAGAATTTGCTATCTTCAGTAGCAATAACTTAACAAACAATTTGCTATCTTCAGTAGATAGCAATTAATTACCAAAGAATTTGCTATCTTCAGAAGATACAGTAGATAGCAATAAATTACCAAATAATTTGCTATCTTCTGTAGATAGCAACAAGTTACCAAAGAATTTTGCTATCTTCAGTAGATAGCAATAAATTACCAAAGAATTTGCCATCTTCAGTAGATAGCAACACATTACCAAACAATTTGCTATCGTCAGTAGATAGCAACAAGTTACCAAAGACTTTTGCTATCTTCAGTATATATCAATAAATTACCAAAGAATTTGCTATCTTCAGTAGATAGCAATAAATTACCAAAGAATTTGCTATCTTCAGTAGATAGCAACAAATTACCAAAGAATTTTGCTATCTTCAGTATATAGCAATAAATTACCAAAGAATTTGCTATCTTCAGTAGATAGCAATAAATTACCAAAGAATTTGCTATCTTCAGTAGATAGCAATGAATTATCATTAGGTAGCAGGAACTCGTATATCATTTTGCATATTCAGCATGATAGTTTTGAGATGTATTATGTTCAATATGTTGTGTACAGAATTTGGTATTATATCAAAAATATTGCAAAATAAATTGCCTACTCCCTTTACAATAAAACACTCTATTCCTGACATGATTAATAATAATGGCTTTTACGTTTTTTAAATAAAATGACATTTCTTTACCTGTTAAGTTGTAAGTTGAAACCCAGCATCAAGAAGGCAGTCAGCAGCAAGCAGAAATATGAAAAGAAAAGACAAAAATACAAAATATTAGAATATTGATGAAAAGATTTTGACATTTTCATACAATTTGACAAAATTGAAATTCAACACGATGGGTCAATATCCTGACTATTCTTTTGTGGTTTACAACCTCGATCCCAAGCTCCAAGTTCACAAATACAAATTCAACTAAGTATTTCTGAAAATGACCCTTATTGATTTGTAGATGAGTTTGATGTCATGATAACCATTTACATGATGATGTCAAAAACAACCTACAGATTTCATTTTTTAAGATTTTTAAAAACAAAAATGCTTGCAATTCAACATAATGCATTTACATGAAAACAAACATGCCTAGTATAAGTTGAATGGTTATTGGGCGAGGCCTTCATACTGGAATTGGCTCTTACTTCTATACATAAAAAAGACAAGTTTACTTGCAGCAACAAAACCTGTTACATCGTCTGGTCTGAACAACCCTAATACAACTACTAGATTCCAAATTTTACAACACACTCTTGGGATTGCAACTCAACTCTCATACTTGTGAAAAACAATCTTAAAGTAAAGTAGTTCAATTATACAGCCTTCCCTATAGAAAACCTCCCAAGACAACGTAAAAAGATCTTGTGAATACAAAGGCTTATAAAGACTTTCAAATAACAGGTAACTTATCAATAAGAATTACTAAAAAGAATCCTTTCTCTGTCTTTTTTGCAGAAATCATATCACTACCATTTTCTCTGCTGCAACTCTGCCTAAGACAACAAAACCAAGAATCTTTTGAATAAAAAGAATTACACAAGTTTAAAAACAAATAGGTAGTGACTTTCAGGTATCAAAAATTTCTGAACAAGGATTTACAAAGGAGAATGCATTCTCTGCCATTTTTGTATGATGTTCTTGGAGATGAAAATTTAAGGACTACAAACTCCTTGGAATTAAATTACTCTTGAGGATGAAATCAAGAATGAAATTGGAAATGAAGTACACACCTTAACGATTGATGACAAACTGTGGAATATCAATGGGGCATGAAACTGGAAAATAATAGCAGCTAGATCCCCTTTTTGCACCTCTTCCGGGTTCTAGTTTTGAAAGTGGTTAAATTCCACAGCTATTACCTGAATAATATTATCAGTACAGTACCATCCCCTCACCGCTTTTTCCATTTCCCTCAATGACAATATAACATGACAACGACTGTCCTAACTATACATTAACGACCGGATAATGTTACCATTATGGAGCCGTTATCATTCATTAGAAGACAATTAACAGCAGATCACCTATCATAAATCGCATTGTTATTACATAGGGGAAAGATTTCATCCATGCCAATTACATAAGGGAGAGTTTCATATAGGAATGTCTAGATGTGGTTAATCAAGAGAGTTGATTACATTAAATGAAGACCTGTTATTAAAGGTTCATTGCTAGGCCAATGACATCCAGGGGTGGAACAGTCTCTTACCTTGGCTTACTTTATTACCTATTTCAGGCGGCAAGAGAGACATTAGTCCTACCAGATGGACCCATTTTGGGTTTTTTTCAGGCCTCAAGAGAGACATTAGTCCTACCAGATGGGCCCATTTGGTATTACCTATTTCAGGCCTCAAGAGAGACATGAGTCCTACCAGATGGGCCCATTTTGTTTATTTCAGGCCTCAAGAGAGATATTAGTCCTATCTGATGGGCCCATTTTGTATTACCTATTTCAGGCCTCAACAGAGACATTAGTCCTACCAGATGGCACCATTTTGTCTATATCAGTCCTATCATGTGGACCCATTTTGTCCAAATCCAACAAAGAATCCATAAAAAGCCTCCATTTTGTTTGTTATATTGGGTTATTGAAAAAGGTGCAAAAATCATTTTAATTATTATGTGTTGTGCAACTGACAATTTGCCTATAATTTGGTAATCAGAAATTGTCTTCTGGTTTGCATCAAAACGTTTTTAAATAGCTATTAACAACTAATTAAGAAAACTTGAAATTGAATATTTTCAACATAAGATGTCTCACAAATATGTTTATCAAATTTCAATAGTTTACTTCATATCTCGGCAACTGACCTGATATTGACAGAAGTTGTTATTATAAAATTATAAAGATTATTGTTATATCCCCAAATTAATTCCCCTGGCTTGCTTATTTCTTTGTTTGTCTTTAGTAAGCATTTAGTACATAATCAAAGAGCTATAATAATAATAATTTCAAAATGGGAATGTATTCAAAAGAAAACACTGAATTCATCCTAGAAACACTTGCAACCAATTATTAAAATCATGCCACAGGTCTCATTTTCACAATTTACACAACAAAACAAAAAGCAAAAGACCAGCGGTGGTTGTTTCTTCTTCTGAATAGAGTCATCAACATCATTGTGATCGCATCGTGTTCATCATCGCGAGCAATACAATATTTTGTCATTAATTTTAATATGATATCAAAGCATACAGACCTAGGGGCTATTTATGAGCTTGGTGGGTGTAGCAATCAGCTATTCATATCTATTGATCAACTAATTTGAATCTTTAGATTAACACAGGATAATATATACTCACTGAGAGACATTGTCTGCTTTTCTAAAAATATTGTACAATTTTGTTCAAATATTACAAAATATTGAATTTTTATGAACGTAATTGGAATCTAAATGAAAATGAATAATAAGTATAAACATGACTAGTACTTCCTTAGCATCTACAGTAGTTCTTCTGACAATATGAGGTACATGTTGTGACAAAACAAATTGAGATTCTACATTAAACACACAGTTTCTTTTGTTTCCATTGTTGAAGGGGTACTTTATTGTGCATAACTATGAACTATTGACTCAAATTTTAAAACACTTAAATTTATTGCTATCTACTGAAGATAGCAAACTCTTTGGTAATTTACTGCTATCTACTGAAGATAGCATATTCTTTGGTAATTCATTGCTATCTACTGAAGATAGCAAATTTTTTGCTAATTTATTGTTATCTACCAAAGATAGCCAATTCTTTGGCAATTTATTACTATCTACTGAAGATAGCAAATTCTTTGGTAATTTATTGCTATCTACTGAAGATAGCAAATTCTTAGGGAATTTAAATGAATCATGTTACATCGTCAAAATTGACTGCGATTGCCATCTAACTCATTTTATCTAATGCTGCCATGTAGGTTCCTTAAGAATGGTTATTCCTAGAACACATTGACATTATAAAACTAGGCCAATAATGTTATCATTCTAATAATCCTAACATCGTTATCTATATTATGTACACTCATGAGACGTCTTGTGTTTTGATGATTAGAAACAATTCATCTTCAGGATGATGATGATGAAGACTGTATTATGGATAACCTACATGTGTTATAAACTGATATGTAAGTGTTTTAAAGGAAGAGCAGCTTCTAAGAATATGCATTGTTGACAAAGTTTGATAGATTTCCTGAAATAAATATATTTAAAAGGGCATTTCGTGATCCACAGCATCATCCCCCACTTTTTTCAAAAAATTTTTTATACCACTGGAAACCTCTGGCTACATAATGTTTATGTACAAAAAACATTTTGCAGATTAATTTGTTTAGCAAAAATATTGTTAAATTTGAATTACATTCTGGTACACCAGAATGAAATTATAACACATTGTCTATGGAGCAGTATAATACACATAATCATGCAAACACAAAATTGGGATCAACTAAAATTTTTGGAATAAGCTTTTTTCATGTATATCTGCTAAAAAATGTCATAAAAAGAGGATTCTAGGATCACGAAATACTCCTTTAAATAAATACCATATATATTCTCTACTAAATGTCTAGGGCGTTGCATTTTCCATTAACTTATTCTGTCACTGTCACATTCTGTAAAAGGTGCTGAATTCACTACACTTCAAGATTTTTTTTCCAACCCCACCCCATGGCAAAAAGTAATCTACGCCACTGGTAGGACTCAATGAATGAAAAATATAGGTTATCTAAAGAAAGAGGATCCAGGAATAGACAGCTAAGAATATTGACATTATATATAAAGTTTGCTGTACTCTTGAGACAAAAGTACATCATCTTCTACTGGACACAATCAGTGTTAAGTACAGCACGTCTCCCAATGGGATTATAGTGCAAAAAAACAAAGCCATTAGCAAGTGAGAAAAGTGCTGCATGGCTAGACAATCAACATGCTCATCTATCAGGGTAAAGTTCTTTATCCCCAATACATTTACACATTCATTGAATGACCTTTGAAAATTTGGGTACAAAAACTCATACTCTGCAACTTGAGTTCAAATTTTGCACTATGATTGTTTAATTGAGGTTATTGAACTATGCCACTGGAATGAGGCCATTGTGGTATGGCCAAACAATCAGCCATGTGAAGTAAAAAAGATTATATCATTCATTTCTTTCAATCCAATGTTTACCTGAAAGTAAAGTGTTTTTTGTTGTCATTTGTTTCTTCATCTTTTCTTCTTCATCCTCAACATCAACATCAAAATCAAGATCTCCATGAATCCTCATCCTCATCCTCACCATGGTCCTTCTCCTCCTCCTCATCATCATTAAGCATATTGGTCAATTTTTTGTTAGCCAAATCCAATGAAATATTCACAAATCTGAGCTTTTGCCATCTTGGCACGGCTTGATCACAGATGATCGAGTCCACTGCTTATCCACAAAACTTGGTTCCTAACGATGCATCCCGTTTATGATTTTAGCAGCGACTATCTTTGATCAAGCCATTAAAACAAAATATTGTCGTTCATAGGGCATAGCATGACAGCACAATAGTGCCTACTCCCATGTTCCCTATCTTAAGAGTGTAACAGGGTGTGTCAAAATATTTATTCCCTGCTAGTTGCTTGTGTCACCCTATACATATTTACACCTGAACCTGATGTATCAGTAATGCCATCTTCATCAAGGCCATTGGTTTGCATTAATTTGACTTAACACTTTCTAAGTGTTAGCAGACTACCATGCCTGGACCATATAAATAAGCTTAGTCCAGAGAGGAAATTTGGTCATTTGGAGGGAAATTTTACTTGCCAAAAATAGAAATATGTAAGAAATTGTTCAAAATTATTTTTTGTGAGTAATTTGATTTATCTTCCTGAGAATGCAGTTTATTTTGGCTACACCAGAAATGGTTGCAAATTGTGTGAGCAGGGGGGGGGGGGGGCAGAATTGGACATGTTTCATAATTGTATGAAGTCTACAATATAATTCCAAATATGAATGTGAAAATTAAAACTTACATATTTTTTTACACTCTTTTCATGTCATATATCTGGTTTTCAATGCATATAGCAATTAAAGGTTAATTCACACTCAAGCACAAAACAAGTTGCACAAGTGACCTTTAAGACTGTCAGCTTAAAACAGATAAAAGAAAACAGAAGAATAATTTGAGTTGTCAAGGCAAATTAGGGAGAATCCCTTAATCAAGGAATATACAATAGGGACCTGACCTGTCTGACAAAACTGCTTTCTAAAAGATCTCATTCACACTTTCACACATTTAGAAAAAGCAAATGATTTGTTACCATCGAATAGCACATAGAATTTATTAAAAACTGGAACCTGTTGTAGGGTACAGGTACTTGATACAGGTACATTCTATAATGTTGTATGGTCACTATTGGTTTATATTATATTAAAATTGTTTGCCAAAAAAAACCAATTTAATAACAGAACTGAACATAACTGGAAAAATCCACTCCAAATTATTGTTTATATTGGATTTTTGTCATGATATACATGACACCTTTTGCCATATGGAACTGACAATCTCTAATCTATTACACTGTATGAGCCTCTAATACTAAAAAACCCTTATAACCACTTTCAAAGCACCACTTCTACCTACTTTTGAATAAATACACAGCATATATGTCGGTTTCCGTGGCGACTATGTCCCCAATCAGTCACCAATCTCCAGAGTTTCCTCTTCATCTTTGAGATGCAATTGTTCATACAGTGACCTTTTATTGATGTAGTTCTCCCTCCCCCGGTTACAACTTCACCATCTTCAACATCTTGTCAGACCACTGGAGTTTAAACTCTGAATTCAAGATGCTATTTAAATAGAGACATAAATCATGTGAGGAGGCTGAAGACAAGAAATATTAAATAAAATATCAAATTTTGCTGTCTTTATGTCGACTTCATCCACATAAGTAAATAAAAAGCTTATATTTTACAAAAAGACACATTTCAAAATGGCATCTGAAAAGGAAATACACCTGCAGTTTTGTTTGTTTGTTTATTGTTGTTTGTTTGTTTGTTTCCTTGTTTTTCATGGCAGAAATTGCCAAAACACTGAAGGTAAAATAGACATCAATTATTCAGACTTCTAATTAAATTTCCATACAAAAGTTCCAATATTCAGATTTCAAATATATTAAGATGTAAATGGGAAGTACAAATATTTATTTCAAAATTCAATAACCATTTTTGAAGCAGTAATTACCAAAAAACAAGATAAAGCTGTAAATGTCAGCTTAAAACATCTACAATTCTACTCCATAATTGGCTATTCTATTTGAAATCCATACACCCCCTATGGAATACATGACCTTAATCTCCCACACAGGGTATAGATTTCAAATGGAATTATCCATTCAGGTAACCCCATTTGAAATTTACACTCCCTGTAGTAAGGCCGACCATATCTTCCACAGGGGGTAAATGGATTTCAACTGGAATAGCCCATTAGACCACTTTTATCTTTACAAGTCATTTTCTAATCACCCAAAATACTGATCAAATTCACCAATCCTATATCATACCATAGTATAAGAAAGTTTTCACTTACGTCTCACGACTATATCATACCCTAAATCAAGTAGATAGCAATAAATTACCAAAGAATTTGCTATCTTCAGTAACAATAACTTAACAAACAATTTGCTATCTTCGGTAGATAGCAATTAATTACCACAGAATATCTTCAGTAGATAGCAATAAATTACCAAAGAATTTGCTATCTTCAGTAGATAGCAATAAATTACCAACAAATTTGCTATCTTTGGTAGACAGCACTAAATTACCAAAGCATTTGCTATCTACAGTAGATAGCAATAAATTACCAAAGAATTTGCTATCTTCAGTAGGAATAAATCATCAAACAATTTGCTATCTTTGGTAGATAGCAAATTAATTACCAAAGAATTTGCTATCTTCAGTAGATAGCAAGGAAGGAAGAACAGATGATTAATTGTGTTTTCAACTGATTGAGTGTCCCAGGTTGAAGAAGAAATAAAACAAACAAACAAAGCAATAAATTACCAAAGAATTTGCTATCTTCAGTAGCAATAACTTAACAAACAATTTGCTATCTTCGGTAGATAGCAATTAATTACCAAAGAATTTGCTATCTTCAGAAGATACAGTAGATAGCAATAAATTACCAAATAATTTGTTATCTTCTGTAGATAGCAACAAGTTACCAAAGAATTTTGCTATCTTCAGTAGATAGCAATAAATTACCAAAGAGTTTGCTATCTTCAGTAGATAGCAATAAATTACCAAAGAATTTGCCATTTTCAGTAGAGAGCAACGCATTACCAAAGAATTTGCTATCTTCAGTAGATAGCAACAAGTTACCAAAGAATTTTGCTATCTTCAGTAGATAGCAATGAATTATCATTAGGTAGTAGGAACTCATTTTGAGATGTATTATGTTCAATATGTTGTGTACAGAATTTGGTATTATGTCAAAAATATTGCAAAATAAATTGCTCACTCCCTTTACAATAAAACACTCTATTCCTGACATGATTAATAATAATGGCTTTTATGTTTTAAATAAAATTACACAGTTCTTTACCTGTTAAGTTGTAAGTTGAAACCCAGCATCAAGAAGGCAGTCAGCAGCAAGTAGAAATATGAAAAGAAAAGACAAAAATACAAAATATTAGAATATTGATCAAAAGATTTTGACATTTTCATACAATTTGACAAAATTGAAATTCAACACGATGGGTCAATATTCATTTGTGGTTTACAACCTCAATCACCAGCTCCAAGTTCACAAAATACAAATTCAAATCAGTACTTCTGAAAATGACCCTTATTGATTTGTGGATGAGTTTGATGTCATGGTAACCATTTACATGCTGATGTCAAGAACAACCCACAGATTCCATATTTTGTTGCTATTTTTTCAAACAAAAAGGCTTGAAATTATAAATGTTCATTAACATTTTCGAAATCAACATGAATGCATTTACAAGAGTACAAACATACCTAGTATAAGTTGAATGGTTATTGGGCGCGGCCTTCATACTTGAATTGGCTCTTATGTCTGTACATAAAAAAGACAAGTTTACTTGCAGCAACAAAATCTGTAACATCGTCTGGTCTGAACAACCCTAATACAACTACTTGATTCCTAATTTTACAACAGACTCTTGGGATTGCAACTCAACTCTTATACTTGTGAAAAACAATCTTAAAGTAAAGTAGTTCAATTATACAGCCTTCCCTATAGAAAACCTCCCACGACAATGTAACAAGATCTTGTGAATACAAAGGATTACAAAGACTTTCAGATACAGATAATATATCAATAAGAATTACTAAAGAAAATGCTTTCTCTGTCTTTTTTATTTTTTTTCAAAAATCATATCTCTACCAGTTTCTCTGCAACTCTATCCAAGACAACATAACCAAGAATCTTTTGAATAAAAAGAATTATACACAAGTTTATAAACAAACAAATAGGCAGTGACTTTCAGATGCAAATCATTTCTGAACAAGGATTTACAAAGGAGAATGCATTCTCTGCCATGTTTGTATGATGTTCTTGGAGATGAAAATTTAAGGACTTCAAACTCCTTGGAATTAAATTACTCTTGAGGATGAAATCATAAATGAAATTGGAAATGAAGTACACACCTTAACGATTGTTGACAAACTGTGGAATATCAACAGGGCATGAAACTGGAAAATAATAGCAGCTAGATCCCCTTTTTGCACCTCTTCCTGGTTCCAGTTTGAAAGTGATTAAATTCCACAGCTATTACCTGAATAATATTATCAGTACAGTACCATCCCCTCACCGCTTTTTCCGTTTCCCTCAACGACAATATAACATGACAACGACTGTCCTAACGATACATTAACGACCGGATAATGTTACCATTATGGAGCCGTTATCATTCATTATAAGACAATTAATTGTAGATCACCTATCATAAATCGCATTGTTATTACATAGGGGAAAGATTTCATCCATGCCAATTACATAAGGGAGAGTTTCATATAGGAATGTCT
Source organism: Amphiura filiformis (assembly GCF_039555335.1). NCBI lineage: Eukaryota > Metazoa > Echinodermata > Ophiuroidea > Amphilepidida > Amphiuridae > Amphiura > Amphiura filiformis. The sequence goes on along the minus strand of NC_092641.1, from coordinate 2,725,325 downwards.
AGCTGTGATTAATCAGGAGGGTTGATTACATTAAATGAAGACCTGTTATTAAAGGTTCATGGATAGGCCAATGACATCTTGGGCTGGAGCAGACTCTTTACCTTGGCTTACTTTATTACCTATTTCATGCCTCAAGAGAGACATTAGTCCTACCAGATGGACCCATTTTACCTATTTCATGCCTCAAGAGAGACATTAGTCCTACCAGATGGACCCATTTTACCTATTTCAGGCCTCAAGAGAGACATTAGTCCTACCAGATGGACCCATTTTACCTATTTCAGGCCTCAAGAGAGACATTAGTCCTACCAGATGGACCCATTTTACCTATTTCAGGCCTCAAGAGAGACATTAGTCCTACCAGATGGGACCAGTTTGTGTATTTCAGGCCTCAAGAGAGACATTTATTATAGTCCTATCATGTGGACCCATTTTGTCCAATTCCATCAAAGAATCCACACAAAAACTCCATTTTATTGTTATATTGGGTTATTCAAAATAGTGCCTAAATTATTGTACTAAAAAAAAAAAAAAAGCAGTGATTTATAGTGCGCTACGCTGACAGGCACAACGCCTAGACGTTGATCCACAAGCCTCAGCACACTGTACAGGTTGTCGCTGACCACTACGGCCCCACATCATTCCACAAACCATTAAACAACAAATCAGGGACTTTGCTGCTTCAAGAGCGCACACCCTATACATTCCACAAATATCCATCGCAACCAGGATCAGCTCCCGAGTTTCACGACGGGTTACTTGAGACAAATTAGCAGTGAGTTCCTTGTCCAGGGAATGTCAAGCTAACTCAATTTTTCCACGTGAGCGTACTAGGCACCGCCAGGGTTCGAACCCGCAACCTCTCGCACCACAGTCGAACGCCTTATCGATTGAGCTAACTTGACTACTAGTATTTACTAAATTTTGTGCAACGGACAAATTGTCTATAATGTGGTAATTAGAAATTGCCTTGGGATTTGCATCAAAACATTTTTGAATAGCTAAACTTGAAACTGAATATTTTCAAAATAAGATGTCTCACAAATATGTTGATCAAATTTCAATAGTTTACTTCTTATCTCGGCAACTGAGTTGATATTGACAGAAGTTGTTATTATAAAATTATAAAGATTATTGTTATATCCACAAATTAATTCCCCTGGCTTGCTTCTTTCTTTCTTTGTCTTTAGTAAGCTTTTAGTACATAATCAAAACAATGAGCTATAATAATAATAATAATAATTTCCAAAGGGGAATGTATTTAAAAGAAAACACTGAATTCATCCTAGAAACACTTGCAACCAATTATCAAAATCATGCCACAGGTCTCATTTTCACAAATTTACAAAACAAAACAAAAATCAAAAGACCAGCGGTGGTTTTTTCTTCGTCTTCTTAATAAAGTCATCAACATCACTGTGATCGCATTGTGTTCATTGTCGCAAGCAATACAATATTTTGTCATTAATTTTAATATGATATCAAAGCATATAAACCTTGGGGCTAGATGTGGGTGTAGCAATCATAAATATATTAATATCTATTGATGAACTAATTTGTATCTTTAGATGAACATATGATAACTATACTCATTGAGAGACAATGTCTGCTCTCTAAAAGAATTGCACAATTTTGTTCAAGTATTACAAAATATTGCATCTTTATAAATGTAATTTGAATCCAAAGGAACAATTAATTCAAATGATTATTACACAACTGGTATTTAATTAGTGAGAGAGATACCTTGAATATTCCAGAAACATTTGTAATGTTTTGCAACAATTTGATCATCAAATTTACAACCAAAATTGTAACATTATTTTTTATTTTTTTATCATGCTATTCAACAGAATCATTTAATAAACTGGGACGATACAAAAGTGTTACAGAAGGAGTGTGATCGCAGTACTCGCTTCATCAGAGAATCAATATGGATTCGCAAGAGAGGTCCTGCCATCATGAACAGAGACGAGGGGGCCTATCATCTCCGTCACGTGTATGACCCTCTCCTCAAGACCACGCCCCCTGGGGATGGAGTTGTGTTACCAGCAGCTAAGAGGATGATGGGATACCAATCACTCTGAGGAAGTATGTCGTCCAAGACATACGAAACTGTCAGGTCAGTGTTCAAAAGTTTGGTTTTGTATTATGAAAACTCCATATTATTATTATTTTTTATTTTCACATTTATTTGGAATCTACATGAACAATGTATTCAAATGAGTATAAACATGCCTAATATTAGTTCTGCAGTTCTTCAGACAATATGAGGTATATGTTGTGACAAAACAAATTGAGATTCCACAGAGAACACAGTTTCCTTTGTTTCCATTGTTTAAGGGGAGTTTTATTGTGCATAACTGTAAAATATTGATTCAAATTTTAAAACACTTAAAATTTATTGCTATCTACTGAAGCTAACACATTTTTGGTAATTTATTGCTATCTACTGAAGATAGCAAATTCTTTGGTAATTTATTGCTATCTACTGAAGATAGCAAATTCTTTGGTAATTCATTGCTATCTATCAAAGGTAGCAAATCCTTTGGAAAACTTTGGTAATTTGTTGCTATCTACTGAAGATAGCAAATAATTTAGTGATTTATTGCTATCTACTGCAGATTGCAAATCCTTTGGTAATTTATTGGTATCTATTGAAGATAGCAAATTCTTTGGTAATTTATTGCTATCTACCGAAGATAGCAAATTCTTTGGTAATTCATTGCTATCTACTGAAGATAGCAAAGTGTTTGATAATTTATTGCTATCTACTGAAGATAGCAAATCATTTGGTGATTTATTGCTATCTACTGAAGATAGCAAATTGTTTGGTAATTTATTGCCATTATCTGAATATATCAAATTATTTGGTAATTTAAATTAATCATGTTACATCGTCAAAATTGACTGTGCTTACCATATAACTCTATTTACTTAATGCCACCATATAGGTTCTTTAGATTGGTTATTCCTAGAACACACTGACATTATAAAACTAGGCCAATTCTGTTATCGTTCTAATAATCCTAACATCGTTATCTATATTATGTACACTCATGAGACATCTTGTCTTATGATGATTAGAAACAATTCATCTTTAGGATGATGATGAAAACTGTATTATGGATAACCTACATGTGTTGTAAACTGATATGTAAGTGTTTTAAAGGAAGAGCAGCTTCTAAGAATATTGACATTGTTAACAAAGTTTGTTAGATGTCTTAAAATAGATATATTTAAATAAATAGAGTATATTCTCTAATAAATGCCTGCATTTTTCATAAACTTATTCTGTCGCCAAAAGGTGCTGAATATGTCAAGATCCCCCCCCCCCCATGTCAAAAAGAAATCTACACAACTGGTAGGCCTCAATGAATGGAAAATATAGGTTATCTAAAGGAAGAGGATCTAGGAATAGACAGCTAAGAATATTGACATTATATAGAAAGTTTGCTGTACTCTTGAGACAAAAGTACATCATCTTCTACTGGACACAATCAGTGTTAAGTACAGCACGTCTCCCAATGGGATTATAGTGCAAAAAAACAAAGCCATTAGCAAGTGAAAAAAGTGCTGCATGGCTAGACATTCAACATGCTCATCTATCAGGGTAAAGTTCTTTATCCCCAATACATTTACACATTCATTGAATGACCTTTGAAAATTTGGGTACAAAAACTCATACTCTGCAACTTGAGGTCAAATTTTTCACTCTATGATTGTTTAATTGAGGTTATTGAACTATGCCACCGGGATGAGGCTATTGTGATATGGCCAGACATACAACCTTGTGAAGTAAAAAGATTAGATAATTCATTTCTTTCAATCCAGTGTTTAACTGAAAGTAAAATGTTTTTATTGTCATTTGTTTCTTCATCTTTTCTTCTTCATCCTCAACATCAAAATCAAGATCTCCCTGCATCATCATCCTCATCCTAACCCTCACCATGGTCACCCCCCTCCTCCTCATCATCATCATTAAGTATATTGGTTAATTTTTTGTTAGCCAAATCTAATGAAATATTACTCACAAATCTCAGCTTTTGCCATATTGGCAGGGTTTGATCACAGATGATCGGGTCCACTGCTTATCCACAAAACTTGGTTCCTAACAATGCATCCTGTTATGATTTTAGCAGCGACCATCTTGGATCAAGCCATTAAAACAAAATATTGTCGTTCATAGGGCATAGCATGACAGCACAATAGTGCCTACTCCCATGTTCCCTATCTTAAGAGTGTAACAGGGTGTGTCAAAATATTTATTCCTGCTAGTTGCTTGTGTCACCCTATACATATTTACACCTGAACCTGATGTATCAGTAATGCCATCTTCATCAAGGCCATTGGTTTGCATTAATTTGACTTAACACTTTCTAAGTGTTAGCAGACTACCATGCCTGGACCATATAAATAAGCTTAGTCCAGAGAGGAAATTTGGTCATTTGGAGGGAAATTTTACTTGCCAAAAATAGAAATATGTAAGAAATTGTTCAAAATGATTTTTTGTGAGTAATCTGATTTATCTTCCCGAGAATGCAGTTTATTTTGGCTGCACCAAAAATGGTAGCAAATTGTGTGTGCAGGGGCCAGAATTGGATATGTATCATAATTGTATGAAATCTACAATATAATTCCAAATATGAATGTGATAATTAAAACTTATGAATTTTTTGATACTTTTTTCATGTCATGTATCTGGTTTTCAATGCATATAGCAATTAAAGGTTAATTCACACTCAAGCACAACATAAGTTGCACAAGTGACCTTTAAGACTGTCAGCTTAAAACAGATAAAAGAAAACAGAAGAATAATTTGAGTTGTCAAGGCAAATTAGGGAGAAGATGTTAATCAAGGAATATACAATAGGGACCTGACCTGTCTGACAAAACTGCTTTCTAAAAGATCTCATTCACTTTCACACATTTAGAAAAGGCAAATGATTTGTTACCATTGAATAGCCACCTAGGTTTCATTATCATTGAGGTATAGGACTTTTTATTTTTTCGGAGAAGAGCAGGTAGGGCAACTACTTGATTATATTTCTACATGTTCATACTACATACTCTGAAAATTTTAGAAAATTAGCACGGGTCAGTTTTTTTTAAATCACATTTTTGTTCCTAAAATGGGGGGTTCATAGCGCCCTCAATGGGCACACTCTCCATAGGGCTACATGTAAAGACCAGTTATAGAAAAATGGCCCTAAAATAAAACTGACTCGTTCATTTTTCCTCAAATTTTGCATATGATGTAGATTTAACATCTGGAATGTAATGCAAATGGTGTCGTTGCTGCTCTTCTAAATTCATTTATAAAATGTCCGCCCCTAGCACATAGAATTTTAAAAAATTGGAACCTGTTGTAGGGTACAGGTACTTGATACATTCTATAATGTTATATGGTCACTATTGGTTTATATTCATAGTGTAAAAATTGTTTGCCAAGAAAAAAACCCAATTTAATAACAGAACTGAACATAACTGGAAAAATCCACTCCAAATTATTGTTTATTTTGGATTTTTGTCATGATACATGACCCCTTTTGCCATATGGAACTGACAATCTCTAATCTATTACACTGTATGAGCCTCTAATACTAAAAAACCCTTATAACCACTTTCAAAGCACCACTTCTACCTACTTTTGAATAAATACACAGCATATATGTTGGTTTCCGTGGCGACTATGTCCCCAATCAGTCACCAATCTCCAGAGTTTCCTCTTCATCTTTGAGATGTAATTGTTCATACAGTGACCTTTTATTGATGTAGTTCTCCCTCCCCTGGTTACAACTTCAACATCTTCAACATCTTGTCAGACCACTGGAGTTTAAACTCTGAATTCAAGATGCTATTTATATAGAGACATAAATCATGTGAGGAGGCTGAAGACAATAAATAGTTGCTGTCTTTATGTCAACTTCATCCACATAAGTAATAAAAAGCTTATATTTTACAAAAAGACACATTTCAAAATGGCATCTGAAAAGGAAATACACCTGCAGTTTTGTTTGTTTGTTTATTGTTGTTTGTTTGTTTTGTTTCCTTGTTTTTTAGGGCAGAAATTGCCAAAACACTGAAGGCAAAATAGACACCAATTATTCAGACTTCTAATTAAATTTCCATAAAAGTTCCAATATTCAGATTTCAAATATATTAAGATGTAAATGGGAAGTACAACTATTTATTTCAAAATTCAATAATCATTTTTGAAGCAGTAATTACCAAAAATCAAGATAAAGCTGCAAATGTCAGCTTAAAACCTTTACAAGTCTACTCTATAATTGGCTATTCTATTTGAAATACATACACCCCATGGACGATATAACCTTTATCTCCCACACTGGGGGTGTAGATTTCAAATGGAGTCACCCATTCAGGTAACTCCATTTGAAATTCACACTCCCCTGTAGTAAAGCCAGCCATGTCTTCCACAGGGGTGAATGGATTTCAACTAGAATAGCCCATTAGACCACTTTTATCTTTACAAGTCATTTTCTAATCACCCAAAATACTGATCAGATTCACCAATCCTAGTCATACCCTAAATCCAAGAAGGCCTATCTGCAATAGCTGCCAGGTGATATAAAGTCTGCACAAAAAGAAACTCAGCTGTTATAAATACGCCTATAGCTTCAAAACTACTAATTGTTTTTACAATATTTTAACATAAAAATGAGGAGGATGTATTTACGCGCATTTTGATACCCCATTTGTTCAATTTGGTTCAATATTAACAACACAGCAGCGTTTTGAAAGAAAAATACCCGAATTTAAAAGTTGCAGCTATTTGTATTGATTTGAACATAATATATAAACAGTTTTTGTCCAAATTGTAAGGAAGAAAATTGCTGTTGCTGTGTGAGATGGCGACCTCATTCATGTACACCTCATAAGCCATGCTTTGTGAGATTAACGGTGACCCTACACAAAGGCAGCCCCTGGAAGCAAGAGAAGCAGTTACTATACCACATTACCTGAAGCAATATTGCTAAGTTGGCACCATTTTATGCTTAAATCTCTAGAAAATTCCTCTTTTTGATGCCATTTAAGGAGCTATTCTGACAACATATCAGTGTATTTGACACCATGATTATCCACACGTTGGGTCTGAATCTGAACTGATTCAGATCAGTGTGGATTCGTTTCATTGCAATATATGTTAACATGGGTAATATTGAGACCTGGTTCATATGGAACTAGATCACAGAGTACACATGTTGCACACTAGGATTAAATACAGTGTCACACACCAAACATTGTCATGTACTTAATTCTGCTTCTTAAAAGAAGCCTAGATTTGTTTGGATTGTGATGCGCCATATAGAAAGCGCCACCGTGTGTTGCCTGGAGGGTAAGAACACGGGTGAGACTATACTTGTGTGGTTTAAAGAGAGAGTTCACTTACTATGGTGTGTATTGAATGACAGCGTCTTATAAACGTCATGCAATAATTTTGATGGTCGTGTAAATAGCGCATCAATAGATGGGTACCTGTGATAGCAGCAAGTAAACGACTAGGCCTATATGTTAGTCCTGAATATGCGTGTGTATGTGAGACAGAGGCCCAGGGAAGGGGATGCTGAAGTGAGCAATAGGAGCTTGTATATGGGAAAATGTACAAGATTGGCATGAGGAAGTCTTTGAAATAGTGGTAGCACCAGGAATTGGTTTCTTGTTTCCAGCAGGGAAGCAGTGGGTGAAAAGTGAAATCTGAAAGTTTTGCCCCCAGGAGGTGGGTTTTGATGATTTTTGCTTCTGACTGAGGGGAAGCTAAAATTTGGGATGGGGCAAATGCCCATGCCCCAATTGGTATTGCTTTGCAATCACCGTCATAATTTCTGGAAAATATGAAACTTGTGAAATCACTCTCTCTGAAGAGGTTTTAGCATTTACAACAAGAAAAAATAAGAAGACAAACCTTTTTGAGCATTGTATATTTTGCCTAATAAGTGCCCCTCCCCTAATAAGCACACATACAGAATTGCTTATGTTGCAACTGCGCAAGTCCCTCCTTCTAAATGCATATTCCTTCAAATGGCTTAACAAAATACAGTCCGACTTAGGATTATGATGATTTTGACTTCAGATACACAGCATTTGTAATGCACATAAATTCCCAATTTGACTTAGCATCATCATTTTAATAAGTTCCCCGAAAAGTGACTGACTTAACACCTGGGTGTTTTATCAGAGGATGACTTAAGGAAGCCCCATCATGCACTGTAAAAGTGTTATCACTAGAGTTTCAACTGCCACTTTACTTATCAAATCCCAGATGATCAAAGATGTTGTTTTAGAATTGCCCATGTGTCATTATTACTTGGTCGATTTCAGATCTAAAGTGATGTATGCATGAAGGATAATTCACACTGTCTGTAGATAACATAAAATGTGAAATCGACCAACTGTTTGAAGGTGTTTTTATTGTAAATATATCTGTCCAAATTCAAATTTAACCATGCACGTGTGTATGCAGTGGGCGGGCAGTGCAGTGGTGTCATGTTCACTCACACAGCTGTGCTAACCACAAGACTTGCTGGGACGTGCTTAAATCATCCTCTGGTGTTTTATATAGGGCTAGGTTTTAAAGGTTTGGGATATAAAGTTAGAACACTAGGGTATAATGGCTGGATCAGGGTTAGGTTTAGGTTACGGATTTGGATTAAGGTTAGGGTTGAATTGTTCATGTTAGGGTTAAGTTTAGGGCTAGTAATTAGAGTTGAAAACAGATTCCAACAGTTTTCTTAAGTTATTCTGAATAACAAAATGCAAGCTATGGGAATCGCAATTACTATTGGATGTGAATGTATATGCACATACACGAATATATGCCCATGTGGATGTGTTTGATAAACCAAAGTCAATGTGAAGCCCCTGTAGACCCCATTCCCACATGAAGAACTTCATGACAGAAAGAATCCAAATTAACTGTATAATCATGATAATGCAATCATCATGGTATGAAAGGCTGGGAACAGGCACTACATACATAATGGGCCAAATTAGTCTGAGTTCTAGAGGTGACGTTCAATGACCCCATATAACAATAAAAGTTCAAATACTGACCTCACACTTTTGAGTATGAGTTTTTGTACCAAACACATTCAAAGGTCATTGTATGACTGTTCAAGTGTATCGAGGTCAAAGAACTGCTCCTTGACAGATTGTGTTATTTGAGTGAGGTCCAATGGTAATTGTGGATCTTAATGACTCATTTTAACTCAAATTTAACTTAAATAAAATATTGAATTGAGTCCAGATGTTAAAGGGATCCTATACAAAATAGATGTAATTGTCTTATAATTGAAATTATTGTAGCTTGTAACAGCTTGATCATCAATCTTGACTGTCATTAATTGTTTTTAGTATGAAATTTGACGTCTCGTTATGAAAATCACAACTTCTTTTGAATCAAACTTGAAATTTTAAGCGACTATTCAAAAACGACATTATGTCAATTCAAGACAAAGAAATGCAATCAAAATGTTATAAGGTAACAACTAACTTATGTGGTGATGGGATAAAGGACAGTTTCAACCTTATTTCAGCAAAGTCACCAAGCATGGAGATAAGGCCATATAATTATGCCTTTTGTTCTTTTAAAGGCTAATTATTATTTTCAGGTGTCAAAGCACAATTTCCCATGCACTTATATTGAATTAAACATAAAACTGATCAACTGGACTCACATTTATTAGAGAGGCTACAGTATCGCACCTAATCCAAGGTGCATCTTCAGGCCGTCTGATGATCATGCACTTATAGACTAAAATTCAAACTTTTCAGGCTTTCACAAATTGAAATAAAAAATCATCAGAACTTTCCATTCCTTTGGGCAATCTTTGAAACCAGCCAAAATGGTCACAATTTTCAGACCAATAAAAATGAGTTTTAATTATTATCATCAAGTGACTCACTAAGTTATATTTTATGTACAATACCAGATACCCACAGGTGCACACTGATTGCATGTTTTTCATTTCATCTCATTTGCATATTATCAATTCTTGGTAAATCAAATGGTTAATCTCAGGTGGTGAATTTGCAATGATGACTGAAATCAATTTTGAACAATTACCATTTGGAAGCATTGCATGATTTATGTTACAAAAATCTGAAATTATTTTTGATGAAAAAAAAAAAAATCACATAAATACTAAAACTTGAATACAAAAACAATCTCAAATATATAGTGTCAAATTTACTATTTGAAAAGTAAACAACAATAAAATTGCTATGCAAACCCAAATCACACAATCTATATACAAAAAATAGCCCATTTACCAAGCTAAAATAGTGCGGCTTTAATTCTATTCCCCTCTCATACATGTAATACCTCCCCATCAATCTCTGTTCATACACAGACCCATCCATAACCATAAATGCATATTAAATCCCCCGGTCGAAATCCCTCACAAAAGCAAAAATAATCGCTTTTCACGGTGGCATTTTGAACAAGACCAGCTGCACATCAGTACTTACGGAGATTCCCATTTATTTTAGTTTAGTTTTTTGTTTCTTTTCCTTTGACAACAAAAGAAGTCATAAATCATTGTGGCTTTGGTTCTGTGCGTTTAGTTGGATATACATGTTATGCATGCATGCATATAATAGGAGGCCAAATTATTGTAAACAAAATATTTTTGCGACATAAAATTGTTTGCAATTTGAAAGGAACCATTACTTTTGCAGCATGTAATTTTCACACAATTTTCACACAAATATTTGTGGGTTTTGGTTTTTGGAAAAACATTTTAATAATCTTAAATGTCTGGTTATATGAAGGTCATGAAAACATTTTTAAAAGTTTTGCATGAAAACAAACCACAATAAAGCCATAAGTTTTCCATGTTCTACTTTTAAATTCTGTTTTGTCAATATATATATGTTACCGTTTTCTTCTGGCTTTCTGTGTTTTTCCTATTTGCACGTTTTACACATTTATTTTATTGAAAGCAATAACAGACATACATTTTTTTGATTTAACCTAACCAATTTTATTTCAGAAATCCTGTTTTCCGTTCTTTTACCTCTGATTCTGTGAAATTTGTCTGTTTTCCGTGTAACGGAAAACTTATGGCTCTACACTACAACAACATATAATATTATTATAAAATGTATTTTTTATTGCCATATATGTCATCAACACTTAAATGGAGTGGGCAATATTCTCACTGATATTTCTAGCATTATCATATAATTTAGTTAAGTTTCTACATAATACCAACAAGCTATATGTGCCAAGTCAAGAGGATTTTCTAATTTGCCGCCATATATCTTGTTAACATGTTTATCTGTTCACCTGACCTATTTCAGGTCTTCTCACTATGGACCACAATGGCCTCATCCCAATGGAACAGTTCAATAATCTCAATTAAACAATCATAGTGCAAAATTTGACCTCAAGTTGCAGAGTATGAGTTTTTGTACCCAACTTTGCAAAGGTCATTCAATGAATGTACAAATATATTGGGATTAAAGAACTGTCCACTAACAGATGAGAATGTTTTGGATCCTATAGTGTTTCAGGTCTTCTGGAGTTCCTGCACCAACACCAGGCAATTGGTATTTCTCCAAATAAATTGTTTAAATGAAGACAGCACATTTTTTTATTCAAGAAGATATCTTTCAATTTATTATAAAGTTAGTCTGTGAATTTCATGACAGCATAACATAGAAATAGTTAAACAATAATAAATAATTTTTGGTTTGAGATAATAATGTACATTTGATTGAATTTGGGAGAGAGTAAGTTTTTATAGTAACTACTCTGTAATAATCTTGAATCTCAATGACTCATATTGAAGCACTGCCGACTTCCTATCTTTATAGATCTTGTTAATGTTTTAAAAGCCCTCAGATCGGTGAGAGTGCATTTGACAGCTCAGAGAGGAGATATTTATAGTAAAGTACTTAACTGCTACTACAATGCTGGTTATTATCTACATGGTGATGAAATATTACTTTACTTGCATAACAACTGCCTTGAATTTAAGAGAAAAGAAAGACAAAATCTGTGAACTTTGCAAAGTGTGTTAGAAACAGGATGAATGTCAATGAGTATAATACCTGAATAAGATACAATTAAAAACCAGAAGAAAGCTCATATTTAAAGCATTGGACTCAATAATCATAGTCATATCATCTTTGTGTTAAATATGCTTCATTGTCATCAGCATTATATAATTACAACATGTCCCAAATATAAAATTTCAATGTTGAATCCCAAGAGTGGTCAGTCAATATGCAGCTATAAACTGATCCTGTTTTTTGTTGCTTTTGCAACTTTATTTTGTCTTGTATTACAGTTTCATCATTCAACATTATACCAATTAAATCAGACAAGGTCACACAAAACTATCTAAACAATGTAAAAATAATATAAAATACAATCAAATTTTTGAGTGGAGTGGTTAAACATAAATAGGGACATGTTGGGATTCTGTTGATAGAGCCTCTGAAAATATTGAACAATGTTGCTAAGAAGAAAGCAATTAACATTTATAGTAGAAACAAAAAACAAAAAAATTATACCTTTAAAATCTATAATCATTTTACTCATAAAATATGCTCAAATGATTATAAGCAAATCTAAACAGCTTAGTTTGTAAATTAAATCTCTGGGATTTGATTCTAACATTTCATTACTTTGTGTGTTCATTGAAAGCAGTAGAATAGCGTGCAACAAATTACCTCGCAACTATGTAGTTTTAAACCCAATCAATTAACCTGACATCTGTGATGAATCTATACTAAGTTACTATTCTTCAATTCTTATCTTCAGCAGATAGCATGCATAAGCTGTTACACCGTGTATACTGAAGTGCTGTAGAAAAGCTCCATTGGGCAAAGTGTTACCGGTATGTCTCATTCTCTTGTTAAAGGAGATTAATCCAATATCATACTCTCACCACATCTACCTGAAGTCCCTCTTTTCTTGGCAACTGAAGACAAAATAAAGCCCTAAATTCTGATTGTGAAAAATTGTGAAAAATCAAGTAACTCTTAAAACCTGTCACATGTTTTCAGTTCAATGTTCAACAGTTGTGAAGATTGATTGCATATTGAGTGCAATCCATGATCATTTATTGTCACATCTGTATGCTCTTATTGTCCCTTGCAGGGGATGAGGTTTTTTTTTGTTCAAGTAGTGTGCCTTTTATACCATTTTCTTTTTCAAATGGAAACAAACATGATTTTTTAAAGAAAATGGGCAAATCATTGATAGATTTGCATAATTTCAAATTCATTCAATGTCACATCATGATATTATTATAAACATTAAAAGTAAGAGTAAAGTATGATCTTAAAGCACCAGTAACTGCTATCTTCAGTAGATAGTACATGACTGTTATCTTCAGTAGATAATAACTGACTGATATCTTAAGTAGACAGCACCTAACGGTTATCTTGAACATATAGCACATGACTGCTATCTTCAGTAGATAGTACCGACTGCTATCTTTAGTAGATGACAACTGACTGGTATCGTCAGCAGATTATACCTGACTTCTTCAGTAGACAACAACTTAGAGACTTTGCAGCTTCAAGAGCGCACACCCTAGACATTCCACAATTGACCTTTGCAACCAGGATCAGCTTCCCAAGTTGCGTACGGGTAACAACGAGACAATTAGCAGTAAGTTCTTTGTCCAGGAGAATTTCTAGCTAACTCAATTTTTCCACGAGAGCATACTAAAACAACCATCAGGGTTCGATACCACAACCTATTGCACCATAGTCCAATGCCTTATCAATTTAGCTAACTTGACTGCTTAGATAGCACCTACCGGTTATTTTAAACAGATAGCACATGACTGTTATCTTCAGTAGATAGCACCGACTGCTATCTTCAGTAGATAGCACCGACTGCTATCTTCAGTAGATAGCACCGACTGCTATCTTCAGGAGATATCACCTGACTGCTATATTCAGTAGATAACATCTGACCGGTATCTTCAGTAATTAATACCTGACTGCTATCTTCAATATATAAAAAAAAATTATAGTGTGCTACGCACAGGCACAATGCCTAGACGTTGATCCGCAAGCCTCAATACACTTTACAGGTTGTTGCTGACCACTACAGCCCGACATCACTAATGTGCTGTCATAGCTTGTTCCACCCTGTATGTTGACAATGAAGTGCTGCATAGCTTGTTCCACCCTGTATTATGTTGACACTTATGTGCTGTCATAGCTTGTTCCACCCTGTATATGTTGACACTTATGTGCTGTCCATAAGTCTCTCCGTACATTCACATTCCAGACAAACATGCATCAATGGTCAATATGAGCTATTTACATGAAATCAAAGTGACCCGTTCAATAAATATCAAATTAATCATCTCACATCCTAGAAACGGACCTCACTCAGTTGATGTACTTTACCAAGTATTTTGGTACGTCTTCATCATGATTATGTAATTTAAGTATCAATTTTAACTTCCTATTAGAAAATCGCATCACCTTTTTTTGACCTTCTCCATTTATGTAAAAAACACGTTGTTGAAACCAGAACAGCCCAGAGCATGAGAACTAAACATGTGGATTTATAGAATGTTATGCAGCCAAAAGTGCTTTTAATAACCCTTGCCACACAAATACATACATCTAGCACGTAAGATGCCAAAAATGATGAAATTTCTTCATTTTTTGTTAGTATTTGATACTTTAAATCATAATTTAAGTAAAATGCATTCAAATGAGTACAAACATGCCTAGTACAAGAGATACCTGTAATTTTTAAAATAAATAATCTTGTATAACAAGATGGCACCACAGTACATTAAGTCTATAAGCTAATACTAGACTACACAGCAACTAGCATACCACATATTCAAAGCCCATAGCCATACATACATCAACAACGCTTTTAAACTCTATATTCCTCGCGTTCACTATCACAACCAGTTAACCTCCTGATTTCATTTCGTAAGACGATTTTCATACTGATAATGGATACGTTAAATCCTGCACAATACGCGGGTTAATGACAGATACGTTTTTCTTTTAAGGGAAGCACAAGTCTAGAGGGCTTAACGTATGTCGTCATTGCGTCTCAAATTTTATCGCAGAAGCCGTAATAATTGACAAACAGACACAAACAATTTTACAATTGCGTGTATTCTCTCTGGGGTAGTTTAGTTATGATTATCAAATGGTCTGATCTCCAATTCCACAGTTCAATAACCCCATATACCAACCATACCTCAAAATTTGACCTCAAATTGCAGAGCATGAGATTTGTTACCCAGCATATCCAAGGGTCATTCTATGATTGTATAAATGTATTGAGGTCAAGGAACTATGCCATGAGAGTGAGTCTGTTTAGTAGTGATTACCAATAGCACACTATCAACCCTTTATCTTACTAACTCTAATTAGTTTACTACAAATTTCTTGTCTTCATTTCTTGTTCCCATTATTATATTTAATACTCTGCATGCTAGCCATAGGATTCAACATAAAAAGTCCAAATTTTGAAATATTTTCCAAAATAGGCCTCTCAAAAGCTATCTCAAGAACCACTGAACCAATACTAGGCTTGTTTGTACTCATTTTAATACATTTTTCATGCTGGTTCCACATATGATCATGAAAATTTAGAATTTTTAACAAAAATTTGAAACTTGTTGTCTGCAGTCGACACCACACGGAGAGAGTTAAAATGAGTTCATTCTATAAGCATTTCAATTTGTAACATTCAGAAGTGGTTAAATTTCAGAGGGTTAGTGCAAGAACGACCTTTCTGCAATAGCTGCCAGGTGTCCACTTGTACAATATAGAATGCAGAAATTGTCAAATCGATATAGGGCAGCTATTGCAAAAACAGTCTTCTTGCCCTATCTCCCCAATTTGTAAAATTACTTTGATTGAATCTAATGTTGTCAATGTTGACATATTCTCTTTAAAACTATGGGATTCAAAAATATATTCCTCATCCATTTCAATCTGAGACATTTTATGACTACTTTTAATCTTAATTTGCAAAATTGCATTTTGACGTAAAATATTATATTATTATGAAGATCTATTCACTATTATTTTAGTTTGCATTTGAACAACAGCAAAATCTAATTTCAATTTGTGATATTCAGGACTTGTTTTAATCTATTTTTTAAATTGCATTTGATGAACATCAATTATTTTAAGATTTAATCTTTTTAAAACAATTTTTATTTCATTAGTAGGCTATTTCAGTTTGTATAATGTAGAAATGCTTTTACAGTATGTTTGAAGTGACTTTAATAAAATCTCAATTTGCAAAATTAAATTTGATATCATCTTTTTTGTAAAGATTTATCTGTTTAAGAGCTTCATTTCATTTATTCCCGACTTTTTAGCAAATCATTATCAGTTGTACAATCAATATGCTTTATTCCTTCTGGAGCTGGATTACCAAGTATATTACATCAAGATCAAATATGATAGAGATCAAATTGAGATCAAATTTCATCAAGTTAAAGTTCTTCAATTCTATATCTTCATCAACTGTTTCAAATACTATTTGAAATAATAATATAATGTGTTACTAGTAACTGATTGTCTTTTCTGCAAACACTGTACATTTCTTACAAAAGGCTTTTTAAAATTTAAAAATATCATTTGAAAAATCCTTCCAAGTAAGCTATTTTATTTACACTAAATGTATACTTATTTGTTGGCCCTTATACTAAAAATTGAACTACTGTTCTGTATGTATATGTATGTGGAGTTTAACTGTATGCATGGTGAGTGATAACCATATCAGAAATCACAGATTTTACCCCCATCCCTGTGTGGGTTTTAACTGTATGCCGTATCACAAGTTAGATCTTGCTATCCCTCCTTTTTCTAAATTTGACAAACATCACTTTAAAGAGTTACAATAACTATCTTTGTTATCTGTTCCAAATTGTAACCATGGCAACCATTCATCCATCTGCACAATGTTGACTATATAACTTTATCTTTTATCATATCATTTTTTTTTCATCTTCTAAAGATGATTATAAATCATGATTGTGTACAAGTGCACTACATCTAGAGTAGTTCATCTAGGTGGCTGTAACACCCAGTTGTTGCCCCTATCTGATCAATGGCCCCAGCTTTCCACCCATTGATTGAATGGCACTTGCCACTGCTCCACGCTATAGTATTACCAATATACCGAAATGTCTATCCATATTCAAAGTTACCCCTCCCCCTCCATTATGTATACACATACTCAACATAGAGTAAATAATCTAGGTGACTGTAATACCCAGTTGTTGCCCCTATCTGATCAATGGCCCCAGCTTTCCACCCATTGATTGAATGGCACTTGCTGCTGCTCCACGCTATAGTATTACCAATATACCGAAATGTCTATCCATATTCAAAGTTACCCCTCCCCCTCCATTATGTATACACATACTCAACATAGAGTAAATAATCTAGGTGACTGTAATACCCAGTTGTTGCCCCTATCTGATCAATGGCCCCAGCGTTCCACCCATTGATTGAATGGCACTTGCTGCTGCTCCACGCTATAGTATTACCAATATACCGAAATGTCTATCCATATTCAAAGTTACCCCTCCCCCTCCATTATGTATACACATACTCAACATAGAGTAAATAATCTAGGTGACTGTAATACCCAGTTGTTGCCCCTATCTGATCAATGGTCCCAGCGTTCCACCCATTGATTGAATGGCACTTGCTGCTGCTCCACGCTATAGTATTACCAATATACCAAAATGTCTATCCATAATCAAAGTTAACCTCCACAAAAATAGTAAATTGACATCTTTTAATTTTCATTTATTGTATAAGATGTGCTTCTTATACTTCATTAAACCAATTACAAAAGATGCTGAATGAATTTAAGCATCTACTTGAAGCTAATTTATATCTTTTACGCAATAACATCACATTGCCCAAAATGTCACATGGGAGGCAAATCTGTTTATTTCTACAATACAACAAATTCGAAACAGGCCGTATATAATTAACGGCGTAAAATTAAATAAGCGAGCTTATTACACAGCGTTTGCTAAGTACTAACACTGCTACGAGTCGTGTGTGTTCTGTTTTTACCTAAGCGCAATTGAATCTGCAGTGAAATACATATACCGATCTAGGTAGCATCGGTTTACATTGAATTGCATTGCCGCTGCTCCACACACGTACGAGAGTGATCCAGAAAAAATGGAACGTCTCGTGGATGTCGTATATGTGTCTACACACTTGGCTGCACTTCTGCCTCGCTCTATGAATAAATGTATGGAATAAAGTCAAACCTGTATTGTGAATTTGAGCAAGAATAATACATTGTTATAAAGCAAGGGTGCTTTTAGTCAAATTGATATAAAATTGTCCTGTTTTTGTGATTAGTTTGGGGAATTTCTTTCAAGTGGGAAAAAATCTATATAGGGAGAGAAAGAGAGTGAAGGTGTCCTGATTCATATAAATTATTCTTACCTGCACGCACACCAAAAGCAGATGACATAACTAAAAAAATTTGGTAACTTTTCAAAAATTTCAAGATTGCAATTTTTCATAACCATATATGAAATGTAAGGATAAAATGCATTCAAATGAGTACAAACATGCCTAGTATTGGTTCAGTAACCCTGGGCCTCATGGAAGAACAGAGGATACCTTAAAACATCCATTGAATGAGTAACCCAGGCAAAAGAAGAAATAAAACAAACAAACAAACAAACAAACAAGTAATTCTAGAAATAGCCAATAATTTTTTGATATAATTCTGACAGTACGGTACCTGATGAGTTGAACGTAGACTATGCCATAGTCGAATTTTATTAAAAATATGTTATTATTAGTCATGATGAACCCATTTCGTTGAACTCAAAATTATACTGATGTTTATTAAAATTAAAGTATTCAATAGTAAAATGGTCATAAAGAGTTAAAAATATCAGACGATTAGTGACAATAAAAGTAATTGAATGCAACATTATCTTGCATAATTATAACGGCTCACTTTAATACTGAACAAGTCTGATGATGAAATCTACCAGTTTATTGATAGCGAACCCACACATTTCGACTATGAACTTTGAATTGTAAGCAAAACTTTCCCCCCTGGACTTTGCTCTCTAAAAACACACTGTCAAGCATACTTGTTTATCAGTCCATTAACCACAAGTACGCGCTAGATGTTTGATGAGAGATTAACTTTCAGCGTCAACACAAAAGCGCCGCAAATACCACAGACAGTTGTTTACGGTGTAGTTAATGGTAATGGCGCGGGCCCAGACGATTTAAACCATAGCGAGGTATGGGCGACCAATCACAAGGCAGATCCATTTAAAGATGCATTACATCATGGCCAATTTTATTTAGGCCAGAAATTGGCCTAACTCTCCATAGAGTCCCGTGTTAAAAATCTTAACCGCAAGGCAATGTCAGTAGTCCACTTGGGAAGCTAACAGACAGAGGGAGTAGGGTGACTGATCAGATGTGAAAATCTATCAATTGTGCACACATTAATTAAATCAGAGTTTTAAGCTTAAATACAATATCCAGAGTATGCACAATGGGCAAGTGGACTACGGGTAGTCTAAGTTGAACGTAGAGTGAGATGCATTGGATTAAAGCAACATAGTTACAAGTCTGTGGAATTCATCTCCTTGATTGGCTGCTAATAGATTTGTGCTTTATGGGATTAAAAATTGAAAACAGTCTCAAAGATGATTCATTCTAAAACATGCTCATCTGTAAGGACACAGTTCTTTAGCCATATTTGTGTGTACATTCATTGAATGAACTTTGAATGTGTTGGGTACAAAAACTCATACTCCAAAACTTGAGGTCAAATTTTAAAATGTGATTTTAAATGGGAGTTTACTGAACTGTGCCATTAGCAAGGAGGCCATGATGAGCAGCAGATTAGGCTATTCCATTTCAAATCCACACACCTATATAAGGGGTGTAGACTTCAAATGGAATCACCCACAAAAATAAGGTTTATGACCTTTAGCATTTCAAAACATTTTGTTCTCAAATTTCAATTAAATTTGGGCCTAAAACAAGAAATGCTTTCAGCTCCCAGAACATTTAGCATCCAGGGGAGAAGCAATAACAACAATACTATTGGCATTAGATTATTACTTTACAACTCTGGTTAGATAAAAACTCTGATTTGAAACAAAATATTCTGTATGATAAGATGCAGAGTAGAACCTATAATGTGCCAATCAGATCTCTCTGGAAGCATTGTTAAAAATTAAGCTATAAAATTAGAAATATTTCATAGTGACAAATTTGAATGAATGAAATGTTCTCCATTTTGGTGAGTGTGGCTTATGGATGTATAATCTTACCTGGTACCTCTTTTATTGTATTATCCGATGTCCAGACATAACATAGAATCCCTACTCTTAATAACAACACCCAGATTTCAATAGTATATTTCCAGGCAACAACCTGTTTCTTGTCAAAGCTTAAAGCATGTCCTAATACCCCATTTCTTATATTGAAAACTGGGATAGAGTCTAGTCCTTAAGGTGCTTTGCTTTTTACAGTTTTATACAAGGTCCATGCATGACCTAATACAGGGTCCTCATACATGATGATTATTTTGCCAGGAGCTCAAACCCCCCAAGCTTCCACACCCCCTGGCTCCACCCCAGCCATACAATGCATGAATCCTGTATTTCTTATACATTGAAATCTGTGATAAAGTCTAGTCCTAAGCAGCAACATGCTATGATGTTTTTCCCCATTTTATCCAAGGTCCAACCATGACAGTGATACCCCTATGCTTACATTGAAGGTCCAACCATGACAGTGATACCCCTATGCTTACATTGAAGGTCCAACCATGACAGTGATACCCCTATGCTTACATTGATGGTCCAACCATGACAGTGATACCCCTATGCTTACATCCAAGGTCCAGCCATGACAGTGATACCCCTATGCTTACATTGATGGTCCAACCATGACAGTGATACCCCTATGCTTACATCCAAGGTCCAGCCATGACAGTGATACCCCTATGCTTACATTGAAGGTCCAACCATGACAGTGATACCCCTATGCTTACATTGATGGTCCAACCATGACAGTGATACCCCTATGCTTACATCCAAGGTCCAGCCATGACAGTGATACCCTATGCTTACATTGATGGTCCAACCATGACAGTGATACCCCTATGCTTACATCCAAGGTCCAGCCATGACAGTGATACCCCTATGCTTACATTGAAGGTCCAACCATGACAGTGATACCCCTATGCTTACATTGATGGTCCAACCATGACAGTGATACCCCTATGCTTACATCCAAGGTCCAGCCATGACAGTGATACCCCTATGCTTACATTGAACACTACACAGTACTTTCAATACCTTATTAAAACCATCCTTTTTTCACCGCCTTTTATTTTCATCTCCCTCCAGCACACAGGTCATATCAGGCGTACTCAATTCTAACGACCCCTAAAAATCAATAATAAGCTTAAAAATACTCTCCCCAGACTTGTGTCTATAATAAGAAATTTCAATCATACACGAGGGTCGATGACAAACATGAATAGATGCATCTCGTTCAAAAATATTTTGCGGACTAAATCGGGCACGCCGGACTGATTAATTTCCTCGCAACCAAGTACAAATACCAATCTGTCGTTGCACAATGGTGGGGATTACAATCGGATACTTTCATGACGATATTTCCCGGCTCCTTTTAGTCCGCTACCGCAAACAGGGTTATTGGAAATTTAAGATTGGATGCTGCACAAAATTCAATGAAATCCCAAATATTTGATGGTGTAATTGTACTATATATTGTATTGTTTCCTTGTGGGCACGCCTGCTGGTTGCTACGGTGATGATAGCTGCAAATTTTATGATAACTCGAAACTAAGTAAACTTGTTACTTCCACTTCAAATCCAGTATATTGGAGGTAAAACTGTTTGAATCACAACATTCGCATGTATTATGTATTTTCAGAATTTGATCAAAATATATAAGAACTTTTACAATCTGAAATGTTTTTTTAAGTACCTAATAAATATGGCTTCATAAAACGTGTTACTCCAAATGTGTAATGTTCTTTGTATTTTTTGTCAAATTATCAAATTATAAAAAATATAAAAATATCTATTTACATACTTTTAATCTGAATTCAGAAGATGATAGTCTACAGATTTCAAAATATTTAATTGATAATTTTTGCCATAAAAAAGGTTAGTACAAACATGCCTAGTATTGGTCCAATTATTTTTGTTCCAAGCCTTGAAACTCAAATTTGGTAACTTTAGTTCATCAAACAACACACCTGCACAAAGTACTGCAAAATTTTTTTTGGATGATTAATTTTTCTTTCCATAATAATTCATGCAAACTTAACCCCCTGGACACTACTGTTCATCTAACAGCATTTCTGATTGGCAGATATTTTGAAATGCTCATTTCAATTGCCAATCATGACTAGGCTTTAAACTATTTATGGTCAAACTTGCAGTTGCAGATAATCTTATTAATACCCTCCTTGATTGGTTCAAAATTGGACACAATATTCATATTAGCCAATCGGCAGGTAGTTAAAAGAAGAAAGTGTGAAACAATGTAGTGTGAAAATAAATCCAGCACAAAAAATTAACACTTTTAAAAGTACATCAGCTCTGTCAAGCTATCATGCACATTACCCACAATGCCTTGCACTTGTCACATTACACGACCATGAATTATTAAAATTAATAAAAAACCTGTAAATATGAATGAAATGTGGAATTGGTAGATTGCATGCGTGCCTGAATACTTGATAGCATACTTGGTGAGATATCTGTCAGTATGGTATCCTATGTGAGGCACGTATCGGCATAGTTTGGCTATATTTTTATGTGGAAATATCTTGGTTAATATAAAATGATGTCTATATTAAGACCTGTGACATATTCATGATACAATAGTTGGGATCAGTTTCTTTTAGCGAGTTATCTGCATAGCTACAACCACCGGTTTAGACTACAGTGAATGCTAACAGATAGCAATTAGTAGATAGTAGATAGCAATTTCTGATAGCAGAAAAGAGTAATTTTGAGCATACAAGGTCATTCTCTGCTAAACAGAAACTACACTGTGCATGCTTGTGCTATCTTCAGTAGATAGCATCATATTCCATTCACATGTTATGCTATCTTCAGTAGATAGCATCATATTTCATTCACAAGTTGTGCTATCTTCAGTAGATAGCATCATATTTCATTCACAAGTTGTGCTAGATTCAGTAGATAACATCATATTTCATTTGCACAAGTTGTGCTATCTTCAGTAGATAACATCATATTCCATTCACATGTTATGCTATCTTCAGTAGATAGCATCATATTTCATTCACAAGTTGTGCTATCTTCAGTAGATAGCATCATATTTCATTCACAAGTTGTGCTATCTTCAGTAGATAACATCATATTTCATTTGCACAAGTTGTGCTATCTTCAGTAGATAACACCATATTCCATTCACAAGTTATGCTATCTTCAGTAGATAACATCATATTGCATTCACATAAATTGTGCTATCTTCAGTAGATAGCATCATATTTCATTCACAAGTTGTGCTATCTTCAGTAGATAGCATCATATTTCATTCACAAGTTGTGCTATCTTCAGTAGATAGCAAAGTTAATGTCAGACATGACCGTGACAAATAGTATTGGAATTCATACTCTCTACCTGTTTCAGTAGATAGCAAAATTACAAATTTAGCAAGAAATAACCATTTATCCAAACTACCATGGATACTGGGCTGCAATGTGTATAGTACTATATAGTACTATATAGCAGTTCTTACATAGCAAAGCAAAATACTGTCTTTAGTAGACTATTAAACTAGTTCTTCAATTTACTTACAGACTATGAGACTAGTAATGTCTTTATTATCACACACAGACCATCTACATACATGAGATAAGGGCATCCCTGAGCACCATCTGCCCAATATCTAACCATTAATGTGTATATCACATCAAGAAAAAGTACACTTTAAGCGCTACCAAATTTCAAATACTTTAGCAAAGACATTAAATCAAGCTTTTCCAACAGAATTAGCCATGCGATACTTTTTCAATTCCACACTAGATTTCCCAGATATCACATAGACCGTCCCCCGTCATACAAAACAAAGCTGCTATCACTTTACACCTCAATTCATACATATCTAAAGATCTCAGTAAAATTCAAATCGCCATATAAATAAACCATTTTTCACAGATTTGCTGCGATTTGATCAATACTGAACACACACATCTTCTATTTACTGATAAATATTGCACAAGGCTCGCTGAAATCTCCATGGTAATTGAGTTCTTGTAATGACTCCATCTTGTCTATATTATGACCCAAACCAAATAAGCAAAAATCCTCTGAACACTGCATAATTGCACAAGGCTTGCTGAAATCTCCATGGTAATTGAGTTCTTGTAATGACTCCATTTTGTCTATACTATGACCCAAATAAGCAAAAATCCTCTGAACACTGCATAATTGCACAAGGCTTGCTGAAATCTCCATGGTAATTGAGTTCTTGTAATGACTCCATCTTGTCTATATTATGACCCAAACCAAACAAGCAAAACTCCTCTAAACACTGCTTAAAGCCATATTATAACATTTACAAACAAAATAGATTAGCATTTCTTTGCCATAAAATGTTAGCTTTTACTGTCAGATATATCCCCTTTTATTTTTGAGCCGAACAACTACGGCAAAGCAAAGAAAATTGGAATTTACTATACCAGCGCACATGTCGCCAATACGTACCATTCCTTCGGTCATGTTGTGGTACGACCCTTTGTTGTGTATATCACCGTCCATACGCTGTGTATGCGTACTGTGTGTTATGAACATCGTGTATGCGTTCGACTAATAATTCCATCGTAATAATAAAGCGCCCGTTCCGGCGTTTTATTCACAATCTCGGATTTTGACAAAACTATAGCACCTACAGTCTTGATTTTTGCAGGGTATATTGGTTTAATAAAGTACAATTTAATCGTGTAAAAAAAGGAATTAAAAAAATTCAGTGAGGGCATCTTCCTCAGCAAATGTTACAATATGGCTTTAATTTATTGAGTCTCGACTTGTGAATCATAGCATGGGAAATAGGTGCAACTTTTATTCAGGTTATTTATATAATACTTCGGTTACTTCCTTCTCTAATTTTCCCCATCCTAGTTGCTATTGTTTTAACCATTTGCAGACAGACACTGAATGCAGACATCATCTTAAAAATATAAAGAACTGTGAACAAGTTTTACAGGGACTGTCTTTTGGAAGATGCAGGAGAGCATTACATAGCTCTTCTGGAGCCTTCTAAGAGAGATGTTTAGAACATTTTAGGGTAGGTCGGGTTACGCCAATCAAACATAGGATGATTCCTATAAATCCAAAATGGCAAATTTCCTATAGCATTTCATACACATGAAGTAGCTACTCTCTCTCCTTTAATTTCCTTGGTTACATTCTATGCATCATATTGAGTGAATATACTCCCAGGCTATAAATGTACAATTCACCAGTAGTATCAAATGAAATGGCATATGCATAAATTCACACTTCTATACCGTGAATCCAGGATTCCCTGACTCAAATATCACTCAATCTCAAAATAAAACCAAATCCTGCTTATTTGCGACAAAATGAAATACGGAGGCAAATAGTCGACAGTCGTATCAATTTGATTCAGTTGATTACGGATTTACTTGCTCAGTCAGTGCACTGAAATTTTCAGTCAACCATACCAAATAAGGAAATTGTTTGACTATATATGGCATTGAATGTGCATCAACCAAATAAAGTAAAGATATTATTGACTGTGTTGAATGCATGATACACCATATAGATATTTTTAACTTTTATGTTGAAAATGTAATTTTGTAGTGCTGGAAAAAAAATTGTAGTGCTGGAAGCAATGTTTAACTTAAAGCCAAGAATTTTCCGCGTTGCGGAAATTCCGCGAAAATCGCGGAATTCGGAGGTAAAGCGGAAAACCCATTTCTGAGAAAAAAATAAAAAAAATAAGCAAAAATGATCTAGAAAAAGGAAAAAAATACAATTGAAAAGAAATAAATAAAATACTAAATGAAATGGGTCTTCAAAATTCATCAAAATAAAGTAAAATCCGTCATAGATTTACCGTACAACGCCTGTCCTACCTCCCATTGCAGCCATGATAACCCAATCACCAGTCCCAACTTTGCAAATCGCAATGATCGTCACAAGATTCTTGTGAAATTTTATTATGTCAGAAATGTGCTAAAATTACAAAGCGGAGAAAAGCGGAATTTAGCATTTGTAAAGCAGAAAATTCTTGGCTTTAGTTTAACTTGCTTTCTGTTATCTTGAGAAAATCATCTGTTTTTGATAATCATCATATTTTAATACTTTATTTTTTTAACTTTAATTTTTAACAGCACTTATCGTGCATGTACACTTCACTAATCAACACCATCATCATCATCATCATCATCATCATCATCATCATCATCATCATAATCATCATAATCATCATTATCAACAATAAAATAACATCATGGTGATCTTCATCATCATTTGTCATCATCATCAACAGCAGCATGACTGGCATCATCATCATCATTATAATCATCATTGTCATCAATAAAAACAAACAACATACATCATCAACATTGTCCTCATCATAATCATCATCATCAACATCATAATCATAAACATATTAGTCCAAATACATTATGCATTATTATCAACAATATCATCATTGCTGTTACCATCATCATGATTATTGTATAAGAAGTGCATCTTGAAAATAATCCAAGAAGTTTTACCCACCTGTATAAATTACTAGTTTACTGCAACCAAGATTTCTATATTTACAACTCAAGATCTTGTATCACAACACATTTGTTATTCAAATATGTATGTAGGAAAACCATGGATTTGCTCAGTAAGTATAAATTCAGAATAAAGCGCGCTTCAGACTCCATATTGTACGTACAATATTGTATGTACAATACTTTTCGTGACGTCAATAAGTATTACACGTGCAATAAATAGTATGTACCGGGAAAATATATATTGTGCTACAATCATTGGTTGCTTAATTAATACGTAGTTGCCAAATTTCTAAGAGTGGTAAATTTAGTGAGTGTTCGTGCACGGAATGATGAACATCTTTTCATGTCTTTTTGTATTCAACTGTACTTAATATTAAAAGGCCTATTAATACTAACGATATTAATAATATTAAAATTGTAATAATAATATAAATGGCACATTCAGTTCTTATTTATTTATTTATTTATTTATAGATTTATTTATTTAGGCCTATTTGTTTATTTATTTATTTGTTTATTTATTTATTTATTGATTGATTGATTACTGATTGATTAATTGATTTAGCGATTCATTTATACTGATATTTAGTCATATATTGATTTAGTCAGTTTCTTAAGTATTATTTGTAGGCCTATGTATTTATTCTGGTTTTGATTTGATTGATACTGATATTTTCATTGTTTTTTAAAGTTTTGGCATATAACATTATACATTATAACACGTTGTGTTATGAATTTGCAACAGCTTTTTACATGTTGATATCGTTGAGGCATGTTATGATGGTGTATGTTGTAGACCTACTTATGATCATCCCAATACATCCATAAACGTGTTAATGTGAAACGAGATTACTTGAAATATATATTTCAGAGTTGAAAGAGTTTCAAATATAAAAACATAATTCTGAAATATGTCTCTCTGATTGGTTGATGGTCAAGAGGATTACGGCATCCTCAAAGCCTCTTGCTGTAATTCTCTAATCGATATCTATTATAGGACCGATCTTCTGAAATCCATACAACCGTGTCAAATGAAATAGTCTCGAATCATAATTTGTGCACGATACAACGTTGATACGTCAGATTTCGGAATTTTATTAAAATAGGCATAAATCACATTGAACAGGTTGAATGCTGGCAAAAGTAGATAAAATAACTATGGGTCGAATTTACATTAATCAGTGTCCTGGGGCCAGGATAACATTTAGGACTCCTTGAATTCTAAAACAATACTTCGCCAAATGTCCTTGCTTTCATTTTCTCATTTAATTTGTTTTAATTTTAATTAATTTCTTTATCCACTGGCTCTCTGGTAAATCCGGTATTGCCAACTATTTCTTGTCCATTACCCGTGTTAATCTATTTATCAATTAAAATGAACCATCTATTAAATTCCTATAATACAATGTATAGGCCTAGTGTATTTGATAACAAATTTGTTTTTATTTTTGATTGGAATTTGGGTTCCACTTCCATTACACGATTTCATAATAAGTAATTTGTTTGGGCATGGCGGAATTAGTATATGATTAAAAATAGACATACTCTTAGGCCCCCTTTTTTTAATGTTTGTAGGCCTACATTATTGATATCAATATTTATGTACAAAATGCAAAAGAATGTATATATATTTGATTGTTTTGTAAACATTAAATTTGATGTTTACTCATACTTATGTCTGGAAAGTCAGGGAAAAACTAAGGAGTATCGGTATTTAGTTTCCTGGGAAAGTGGATCAGATGAGCAGTGAGTAAAAACATTTGCCCTAAATCTTTATTTGATTTTTATTGTTTTATGAATTTATTAGGCTACTGGTAAAGTGCAGAAAGAACCTCCAAACGCACTCTAGGATTTTTCATCAGCAGTAGTAGAAATTTCTCTTGCATAGATTTTCTGGTGACCTCGCTTGGATTTAGCAAACAATGAACCGTCAGGGTTATAGCGCGTTATTTAATCTGATTCAACTCGTCGGGCACGTATATTTATTGCACGTGTAATACTTTTTGACGTCACGAAAAGTATTGTACATACAATATTGTACGTACAATACGGAGTCTGAAGCTAGCCTAAGATGGCAACATTAGCAAGTCAAGATTATCAGACTTGTGCTAGCTACATAATCACCATAAGAAGTCTTCATAATACTTGGTACACATAATCAACATAAGAAGTAAATACTTGGCACAAGACGGGTTTTTGAAAATTCTTCCCAGAATCCTTTAGACTATCTCAAGAACCACTGGCCCAATACTAGGCTTGTTTGTTCTCATTTTAATGCAATTTTCATGCTGATTCCATTTTTGGTAATGAATTGTAATAATTTTGATATTTTTCGACACCATTGTAACATTGATGTTTTGGGGGCTCGAGTAAATTGTATTACACCCTGCTAGGGTGTAGCATATAGGCCACCTCCTTCATTATTTACCATTGTAAAATTGTGAAAGTTGTTGAATCCACTAAACTTTTGAAAATTATGTTCAAGAAATATCAGCACACCAACACCACTGAAATTTTAAACAATTCTATTCAAAATTCACTAAATACTTTTATGATTCAATATATTTCAATATATAGCCATCCTAGCACCAGTTTTTATTTTTATTGCCTTAATATAGACTATGAATAATAATGTGAAGCGATCAACCAAACGACCACTTGTTGTGAAAAATCCATTTTATTTTGCTTTTAAATATTTACAAGCCTATTTTTATACTATATTTTGCCGTTGTCATCAATAAATGATAAACAAATCTTGAGACTCAACAATTTTTGTGTCGTTAAAAAATGATAAATACCATGGAAACCTTAATGTTAGTGATTTCTTTAAATCAATATCGCCATCAAATGGCTCATTTTGTTCATCGCGTCATAAAATCCCGCTTCCCTGGATAAAACATGCAACTCATCTTCATCTTTATTCAATTGTTCCATAATAAACCTGTTGACATGGTAACAAACATTGCATTATTTCAAGTGATTTTACAACAGGCGTTTATCTTAATCTTGTTCTACATTAGCCTTTTATCAACAAACGTCAGTGAGGCATGGCATCAAAAATGCAAAAAGTTAACCAAATTTTAAAAAAAAATCCAAATTTTTTGTTTGCAATATCATATTTTGATAACTACATATAAAATGCCTTCAAATGAGTACAAACATGCCTTGTATTGGTTCAGTGGTTCTTGATATGTGGTATTGTGAATCAACAAATGTTGTACCTTTTTGTATAGCAAGGCCTATTAACTCTCGCTACGCAGTGTCAACTGCAGACGACAAGTTTCAAAAAGATTTAAGAAATCAAAAATTTCAGAATTGTAAATTTTCATGACCATGTTTGTAATTAGTATGAAAAATGCATTCAAATGAGTACAAACAAGCCTAGTATTGGTTCGGTGTTAAGATAGCTCTTGATATTTTCAGAAAATATCAAAACTTAGAATTTTTATGTTGAAGCCTATTGCTAGCACGCAGAGTATTAACACATAGAAGTAGTAAGAGATGCTACATGGAGTATCGTTTTCAATGTATGTATGGGGCTACAAGCAGATATCGAGAGGTAAATGCAAGAAGACCCTTTCTGCAATAGCTGCCTTATAGATATCTCACAATATTTGCATTCTATATTGTATGCATCTGACACCCAGCAGCTTTGCAGATAGGACAATCTTACACTTCACCCCCAGATATAAGAATAGTTGGGATTGATTATGAGGGTGATGTTACATTGATTATGAAAACAATTCAATATGATTTGAAAAAGGTAATGTAGCAAATTCAATGTTGGCCTGTAAAGATTTGAAATGCAGCAAAATAGAGCTTTGAATTTATGTTGTTGTTACTGCTGCTGTTGTTTACGAAATTGAGTTGATATTAATAAAAATATTATTTTAGATTCAATTTTGAATTGTATAAAATTCTAGTCGAGATGCAGTGTTCTTTTGCTGTTAATAATATTTGTTTATACTTTGAATGCTGATATTACAGGATGATTTGATTTACAAAAGGTATTATATACTCCAGAACTTGAAGTCATGTTTTGAGCTGTTTGTTGAATAAAGGTTTCTTCATTATAAGGCCCCATGTCACAAGGGAAAACGCGGTTAATCGCACATTTTCTGCGCATTATTTGCAGAATCTCTCCTCTTTTTACACTATTTTGAAGACTTTAAGCTTACTTCGCAGATATTGTGATAATCTTTGGCGAACTTAGCTATTTTGGGCGATATCCCTCATTTTACCGCGTTTTCCCTTGTGACATGGGGGCTATATCACCCACCTTACACCAAATTTTTTGAAGGGGGAAAAAATGTGGGTCGGTGGGGGGGGGGGGGGTGTGGGGGGGGGTCCAAAAAAATAAAATGTTTGAAATTGCCCATACTTACATCCCCTGCAATTTGAAGGCAGTCAATATGAAGAATATCGGCCAATTTGAGGTCCAACATGGAGCTTTACCACAGGGTTCAATGGGAGATTCAAACTTTAAATGATTTTATCTGGAATTCCAAGCACATTTTTCTTCTGGCGAAAAAAAATAAATTTGACTTTCGATTCAAGTTTCTGAACGAGAAACCCCACATTACTTTTGAGTTTGGCGGGAAAAACTTCAAATTGAAACTTTGCTCCACAGGGTATGTACTGTATACTGAATGTGTTGCTGATACAGTGTGAAAGTTGACTGCCACACTCTTGCAGCCAATGGGCTATTCCATTTGACATGCATACACCCCCTAGACGGAGGTCATGACCTCAATAGCGCACACAGGGGTGTAGATATCAAATGGAATCAACCATTCAGGTAAGTCCATTTGAAATTCACACTCCTGTGTGGCAGATTAAGGGCATGTCTTCCACAGGGGGTGTATGGATTTCAACTGGAATAGCCCAATGGTTAAATCACCTGTGTGAGTTTCTTCGTGTAAAATCATCGGCAAGTAAAAGTATATCACCCACCTTACACCAAATTTTTTGAAGGGGGAAAAAATGTGGGTCGGTGGGGGGGGTGTGGGGGTCCAAAAAAATAAAATGTTTGAAATTGCCCATACTTACATCCCCTGCAATTTGAAGGCAGTCAATATGAAGAATATCGGCCAATTTGAGGTCCAACATGGAGCTTTACCACAGGGTTCAATGGGAGATTCAAACTTTAAATGATTTTATCTGGAATTCCAAGCGCATTTTTCTTCTGGCGAAAAAAAATAAATTTGACTTTCGATTCAAGTTTCTGAACGAGAAACCCCACATTACTTTTGAGTTTGGAGATAAAAAAAAAAAAAAAAAAATAAAAAAAAATGGCGGAAAAACTTCAAATTGAAACTTTGCTCCACAGGGTATGTACTGTAGTGATACAGTGTGAAAGTTGACTGCCACACTCTTGCAGCCAATGGGCTATTCCATTTGACATGCATACACCCCCTAGATGGAGGTCATGACCTCAAGCGCGCACACAGGGGTGTAGATATCAAATGGAATCAACCATTCAGGTAAGTCCATTTGAAATTCACACTCCCTGTGTGGCAGATTAAGGGCATGTCTTCCACAGGGGGTGTATGGATTTCAACTGGAATAGCCCAATGGTTAAATCACCTGTGTGAGTTTCTTCGTGTAAAATCATCGGCAAGTAAAAGTATATCACCCACCTTACACCAAATTTTTTGAAGGGGGAAAAAATGTGGGTCGGTGGGGGGGGTGGGGGGGGGGCGAAAAAAATAAAATGTTTGAAATTGCCCATACTTACATCCCCTGCAATTTGAAGGCAGTCAATATGAAGAATATCGGCCAATTTGAGGTCCAACATGGAGCTTTACCACAGGGTTCAATGGGAGATTCAAACTTTAAATGATTTTATCTGGAATTCCAAGCGCATTTTTCTTCTGGAAAAAAAAAAAATAAATTTGACTTTCGATTCAAGTTTCTGAACGAGAAACCCCACATTACTTTTGAGTTTGGAGATAAAAAAAAAAAATAAAAAAAAAAAAAAAAAAAATGGCGGGAAAAACTTCAAATTGAAACTTTGCTCCACAGGGTATGTACTGTAGTGATACAGTGTGAAAGTTGACTGCCACACTCTTGCAGCCAATGGGCTATTCCATTTGACATGCATACACCCCCTAGATGGAGGTCATGACCTCAAGCGCACACAGGGGTGTAGATATCGGTTGGAGTCGACCATTCAGGAAAGTCCATTTGAAATTCACACTCCCTGTGTGGCAGATTAAGGGCATGTCTTCCACAGGGGGTGTATGGATTTCAACTGGAATAGCCCAATGGTTAAATCACCTGTGTGAGTTTCTTCGTGTAAAATCATCGGCAAGTAAAAGTATATCACCCACCTTACACCAAATTTTTGAAGGGGAAAAAATGTGGGTCGGGGGGGGGTGTGGGGGGTCCAAAAAAAATAAAATGTTTGAAATTGCCCATACTTACATCCCCTGCAATTTGAAGGCAGTCAATATGAAGAATATCGGCCAATTTGAGGTCCAACATGGAGCTTTACCACAGGGTTCAATGGGAGATTCAAACTTTAAATGATTTTATCTGGAATTCCAAGCGCATTTTTCTTCTGGCGAAAAAAAATAAATTTGACTTTCGATTCAAGTTTCTGAACGAGAAACCCCACATTACTTTTGAGTTTGGAGATAAAAAAAAAAAAAAAAAAAAAAAAAAAAAATGGCGGAAAAACTTCAAATTGAAACTTTGCTCCACAGGGTATGTACTGTATACTGAATGTGTTGCTGATACAGTGTGAAAGTTGACTGCCACACTCTTGCAGCCAATGGGCTATTCCATTTGACATGCATACACCCCCTAGATGGAGGTCATGACCTCAAGCGCACAGGGGTGTAGATATCAAATGGAATCAACCATTCAGGTAAGTCCATTTGAAATTCACACTCCCTGTGTGGCAGATTAAGGGCATGTCTTCCACAGGGGGTGTATGGATTTTAACTGGAATAGCCCAATGGTTAAATCACCTGTGTGAGTTTCTTCGTGTAAAATCATCGGCAAGTAAAAGGCCCCATGTCACAAGGGAAAACGCGTTTAATCGCACATTTTCTGCGCATTATTTGCAGAATCTCTCCTCTTTTTACACTATTTTGAAGACTTTAAGCTTACTTCGCAGATATTGCATATTGTGATAATCTTTGGCGAACTTAGCTATTTTGGGCGATATCCCTCATTTTACCGCGTTTTCCCTTGTGACATGGGGGCTATTATACAGGCACTGCCGTTTGAGGCACGCGAGAGCGATCGCTCCGTATGAGCACCTGAATTGCTTTATGGGCACGCTCTCCTATTGCTCTCCTTGAGAGCTCCAGAAGAGCTATTTAATGCTCTCCTGCCAATTTCAACAGCAGTCCCTGATTATGCCACTGAAAATAGAACAGTTTTAGCTAAATGTTTTACACTAGTCATGGCAAAATTTAATGTTTCATTTTTCAAAATCATAATTTTTGCTTTAATTTCCAACCACATAGTTGTTATATAATTAAATGCAACAAATACAATCACAGCTACCAGGTGTCATATATTATGAACAATATAGAATTCAAAAAATGGGCAAATGTCTATAGGGCAACTATTGCAGATATGCCTTTCTTACACTACCCCATGAAATGCTGATGATTGGCTCCCACCTCACTACCATCAATCTCTCACACATTTTTATCCATAAATAATTCATCATGTGCTACATTTTGATTCTAATTATAGCTTTTGATTTGGGATGTTTACACAACACTGAATTTTCAATTTATATCATGTTCTAAACTAATGGGACAAATTAGAATAATTAAGTATGTTTTTCTCGTTCAAGTCAGAGATTTATGTGAAATTTTTATTTGTTAATTGTCTTGAACAGTTTCAGGAAATCAAACACAGATAGTGTTTCCAGATCAATTTTTACATAAAGGAAGAAATGCTGATTAATTTTATGGTTACAAGTATACTTTTAAGTATGTTATCTTTAAAAATTGCATATAATTTATACATATCACCTCTCATAAGAATTGCTTATGCAGCGTGCACCTGAGCCACTAGGATCCACAACATGCTCATCTATCAAGGCACAGTTCTTTAACCCCCAATACATTTGTACATTCATTGAATGACCTTTGCAAATTTGAGTACAAAAACTCATACTCTGCAACTTGAGGTCAAATTTTGCACTATGAGTGTTTAATTGAGGTTATTGAACTATGCCACTGGAATGAGGCCATAGTGATCATTAAATGTGACTGTTTTACTATGTCTCTTGCTTTTTGACTCCTATTCTTTATAGAAATATCTGAATTATGCAAAACTTGGAGACAGTTTTTCACAGTTTGACAAATTAAAGTAACACTACTCCAAATTCTTAGTCAGTGGGAGTGGTCTAGTTAAAGAGACACATTTTTGATTGGACAATCGCAAGATTTGGTGCCGTTTATCAGGCCGTAGACGACCCCACGTCATCATGCGTCTTGATAATACCTTACACGCTTGTAGAGGTGCGGCGTATGTATTGCGCTGTAATGCGAGACTAGTGCGGAATACGCGACGCGCTAGCAGTACGCGCAACAGAATACGTGAAGTTGTAAACAAGTTTCGTTCATTTTATAATGAGGGGAGTTTTTATGACGGTAACTTAGTTTTTGCTTAAAAAAACTTGTTTACAGTTATTAAAATAATATTTAACTGACTAAGAATGAGAATAAACGATAGGAATTTTTATTTTGCGTATCCTCTACCTCTGATAGGCGACAGGCAGGTCCAATATTTTTATCGTAGTGGATACCGCTGCGCCGGCATCCACTACTCAAAATATTGGACCTGCCTGTCAAATCTATATCACACTGATAGAGGATAGGCAAAATAAAAATTCTATCGTTATTCTCTAATAAGGAGTTGCCTAGCTGAGTTCTATTAAACTGAATATGCCAAATTACATAATACAAAAAGAGTGGTACTTTTAGCACTTATTTTTGTCAGTGCTGCATCAATTTCAAGCAATCATAAATGATCAATGAATCTTTATGAACTCACTGGCTGTCATTGGTGTCATGTGCTAGTAGGAGTTCAACACATACATGTGTTTATGCGAAGATACACATTGTTTTTTGAGCAAAAAATGATTTCAATTTTTTATGGAAAATAGTGTAGATTCATCATGTACAGAAATACTGGGGAGTCTGAAAAACCAAATATTTTATCACCATACATTCAAATGAATACAAACATGCTTTGTAGTAATTGCTCAGTAGCTTACTTTGCTTGGTGGCCATAAGCTTCAACATAAAAAGTTTTGAGATATTTTCTCAAAATATCAGGAGCTGTCTCAAGAACCACAAAATTAATACTTGGCTTGTTTGTACTCATTTTGATGCATTTTTCATGCTGATTCCATATATGGACATGACCATGTATAATTTTGAACATTTTTAAATTTTAGAGAAAATTAACTTGTCATCTAAAGAAGACAGGTTGGCATGTTTGTATGTAGGAAACTCATCATGACAAAATGTGTACTGCATGTCAATGCAACTTGCAAGCTTTCTAATATGTTAGTAACGCAGCCTCAACTATGAAGCTTAAGAAACATTTAACACATTCATAAAAGAGATATGGTCCTGTTACCATGGTAACTAGACAAAATATGAATGAACCAAAGGGTTTTGTTTCTTCTAATCTCAATGCTACTTGTAACCTCATCTCCAGTGATCAAAAGTCACCATCAACTTTGCTTAGCAGTGATCCACTGATTTCTAGTAACTATTTACAGTATCCAGAATACAAAGTCCAACTAAATGCTACAGTACACTAAATCCATAAAGAAACTCTGACACCTGTGAATGATGGATAGCTTCATGTCTTAGGCTCTCATTTTAAAGCAAACTTTTCTATCAAGTCCTAGCACGATTTTTTGCATGCATAATTCTAGGTAACACCTTAGACCCCGGCCTTAAACATTATGCATACAGAACTCAATGCTTCTTGTAACAGGTATATTTAAGGAAGTTTAAGGCCAAATAAAAAAATAAACATGTTTCACGTCCCCTCCCGCTTCCTTTTTTGAGGTTTTCTCAAATAATTTTTATTTTTTGAAATTCAGTTATAACTTTTCAAAAAATATGTCTAGGAAGTTGGGATGCTTTCTGTAGCCTTGTTAAGATATAAGAAACATTTTAGGAAGGTTTTGTGATCATTAGAAGGGGTTTAACTCTCAGAACAACAAATAAAAAAGGGCCTCCTCCTTTTTCCAGGCATTATTGTATGTACGGATTGTACGCTAAAACAGCTCTAAGTATGGGTATTTACACCAATTTTGCGATAAAAAATAGAAAATAAAAAGCCCCCTCTTCCTCCTTTTTTTCGATAACCCGGACGTGAAACATGTTTTATTTTTTTACTTAGCCTAATAAGATCTTCAGAATATTATGAAGATATCAATTATGAACCCTTGAACCAATACTACGCATGTTTGTACTGGAATACACTGTAATTTTCATATTTCTGGCTACGGAAGATGTTTACTACAAAAATGCTATAGACTCTACAGGGTAGCAATGTGATTTTAGACACTTCCGATGTTATCATTTATTTATTTCTGTTTGCTTGTTTGTTCACAAGATAATATTTAATGGTCAAATACCTTACATTTGTTTTGACTTATCAAATTATAGATAGTTGGGCAATTTTACCAATAATCCCAAATATTCTTTTTTCAAGAAATCAGACATTTAAGTTGAATAATATTAAATCTCTGCAACTGACAAAATGATGACAGCAATCTCAGTTATATACAATATTTATGCTAATATTATCTAAACATTTATTCACAATATCCTGAAAAAAATCATATTTCTGAATTTTAGTGTAAATTAAGAAGAATTGAGCACTGCCTGGTGCCCGCAGTGTTTAACAAAAAGGCATTTGCAACCTTGTAAGTCTGCATTTAGTATCAAACTCTTGTAGTATCACTCTATGTATCACTCTACCATTCAAAGCTACTTTGCCTAAAGTGATACATCTTGTTCTGTATAAGAGAGTATCATCCCTACTACCATCCTCCCAGCATTTCCTCTGTTATTCTATTATTTTATTTAAGGAAAACCATTTCAGAGAATGATGCTTACGAAACTTAAAACAGCACTTCCATTTACCTGTTCAACCAACAATGTTCTCACAAATCAAGAATACGAGCATTTAGAGCAGAAGAAATATGTTCCCATTCACATTACCATGGCAACTGGTAGCTTCAGTAACCTGGTGCTGAAGGCCATACTGAAGGCATAAGAGGTCATTGGCATCTCTCTTTACATTCTGTTTAAAGTGACTGGTAATGAAAGACTATGACATACTATAAGGTTTTCTGCTTTTACAGAATGTAGCAGGGTCTTAATTTCAGCCAGATCAATTTACAAATTAATACATTTATATTCTTTGCACTGCTTGAAGCATAACTAATGCCTGTAAATCAAGCATGGTATACTGAAATTAATTTAATAACTTAAAATATTCATTTTGAGTATGGTATCTGTAGCACAGCTAATTTGCAACTGCCTGAAACACTAAGTACCCTCTGCAGAACAAATACTATAGGAGTTTTATGCGTAGCGGTTTCTTTTTCCAGAAAGAAGAAAATAGAAAAAGTAACAGTATCCATCTTTTGGAAGAACCTTACTATTTATGCTATGTACATTTCTTCTGTATCATACCAGCTATGTAATTCAAACATTTCTTGTGCATCTGCATTGTATTTTTACATTTCATGATGACAAATGGTCCTTTAGATACAAAGTCAGGTAGATAACCTGATCTGTGTTAAGCTTAAAGCTATAAATGACACTGAATTGTGTGATGTACCACTACAGCCTTCAAGTCATCAAAAAGATGACAAATAACATACAAGTAAGGAGCAAGAGGCATTTCAATGACAAATAACATACAGGTAAGGAGCAGGAGGCATTTCAATTAGTATTGGCTTTGGGACTATCACAGTCTTCTTTTTTCTCGGACGGTAAAATACCTGACGACTCGGCAGTAAAAACAAAATTAAACAAGAGCGAGTGGGAATGTATTGGATAAATAGCACGTGTAAATCAAATAGATTCACTGGGTGGAGAGGGAGAATGCAAGGCTTGAATATTTGTGCATTCACTTACAGTATGTAGTTCTATACACACATACAGGTTGGAAGTCTAGCTGAATTGCTAGCTTTTATCACTAAAACTGCTATCGGGTATGTTCAAACCATTTTATGTAGTGTGTGCTGTGGATAGCTTCTTAAAAGATGTAAATGATGTTGGATAATGTTGAAGACACTTCCAAGCTTTAAAATGATACATAACTCGGCTACTTTGGTAAAGTATTAGCTTTAAAACTCTCAAGATCCAGGTGACGACTACAGATATGACAAGTTTCCATGCTTGGAAAGTAATTTTCTGCCCTTGTAATTGTAAAGTAAATTGCCACTAGTAATTTGCCACCCTTGGAAAGTAATTTTCCACCCTTGAAAAGTAATTTTCCACCCTTGAAAAGTAATATTTCACCCTTGCAAAGCATTACCCTTGGAAAGTAATTTTCCACCCTTGGAAAGTAATTTTCTACTCATGGAAAGTAATTTTCCACCCTTAGAAAGTAATTGTTTACCCTTGGAAAGTAATTTTCCACCCATGGAAAGTAATTTTCCACCCTGGGAAAGTAATTTTTCACCCATGGAAAGTAATTTTCCACCCATGGAAAGTAATTTTCCACCCTTGGAAAGTAATTTTCCACCCTTGGAAAGTAATTTTCCACCCTTGAAAGTAATTTTCCACCCATGGAAAGTAATTTTCCACCCTTAGAAAGTAATTGTTTACCCTTGGAAAGTAATTTTCCACCCTGGGAAAGTAATTTTCCACCCTTAGAAATTTTACCCAGAATGCCACTTGGTAATTGTCCATTCTGGAAAAGTAATTTTCCACCCTTAGAAATTTCACCCAGAATGTCACTTGGAAATTGTCAATTTGTTATATGAATCTAACCACCAAATGCTCACTGCTACTTTAGATGAACACAGTAGACACATATCTGGGTTTGATTGAAGAATACAGCAGACACTGTATCTGGGTTTGATTGAAGGATAAGGACTATCTGTCTCACAAGACTGCATCAAAGTCAATATCCCAGTGCTCCTTTAATATAATTTGTCCCCAGTGTCCTTTAATGTGATTGTTTAGTAATTTTGTGGATTCAAGCTGCAAATGTGTGTCTGTACAATGCCAAGTCTGAATTGCAGGCATGGAGAGAAGAGTATATTTACTCCTACAACTGTTTTGTAATAAAATGAAACAGGTTGGCCCATAAGTTTAGATCAGATGCTTCCTGTAGATGCCATGAACATAATAGCCTCATCAAACTTTTAATTTATTACATGAACCATCTTGGAATAATAATGCTGGTAAGCGCACTTTCCAAATGAGAGCAGTTAAACTTTGGAATAATCTTCCTGTTAGTATTTGTAATAACTTTGATAACATGAGTATTTTCCAACTTAAGAATGCTGCATTTGTAAAACCTGCCTTGAAATAATATTTCTGTAAAATGTTGTTATCACTGTACATGGTGATGTCATGTAAATTAGTTTTAATTTATATTATCATTGTACAAATCTGCATCTCACATTTGCTGTATTGTATTAATTATGTTATGTTTTACTATGTTGTTTTAACTATGTTATGTACTTGCAGGGCCTCCTTGGAAATCAGTGCTTTGTCATTGAAGGGGCTACCCTGCCTAAAGAAAGCTTAAATAAATAAATAAATAAATAAATAAATAAATAAATCCCATAGAGCTCAATTTTACTCAAAACTCTGTTGGTGCTGGGTAGTGTGATTTTTATGGTGTTTTATACCTTTCATTAAGGCATATTGCAAAATCAATCTGATTTCAGGTTTTTAGTTGAATTGCTCTAGAGATTTGGATATTTGAAGTGAAACTGTATTACAGATATTAAACAGTTGATTATGCAGTAGATACAGGCTATGCAATCGACTCCCTCTCACAATCTGCAGCAAAAAATAACATTCAAACCAACATCCCATGTCTGTGTCAGAGACTAGAGAATAATACAATTAGGCAACTAACTCATTTCCACATTTCAGTTGATTCCCGAGAGTCACTTTATTATTCGCCTACATTTTCAATTTATTTGCTACATAAGGTGCAATTTGTCATTTGTTTACAACACAACCAAATTTACCCATCTATTTTAAGAAAAGCGTATTTTTTCTTGTTAAAACTTGTAGTGTTTTTCAAATGCATAAAACGGACACAATGAAACTTCAGTACCAAATTTATAACCAATAATATTAACAGCCAGAATCAAGATTTTAATTTGGAAATACTTTTTCCCCATTTAATTTTCTGATAATATTTGATGCGGTTACACTATCAGCCAAAATGATCCCATAACCTATAGCAAAGTCCAATAACCTCTATTCAACAAGCAGGTCTCAAAAGTGGATGTCAAGTTTAGAGTATGAGTTTTTGTACCCAACATACTCAAAGGTCATTCTATACATGTAGAAGCCTATTGGGGTTAAGGAACTGTGTACTGACAGATGAGCGTAGTTTGAGATTCTAGTGTTATTTTCTCAATTATATCGTACTGGGACCTAGTGACACACATTTCCTCCACAAGAGACAATCATCCCATCCCATGATGCATCATTGAAGTTTTTCTATAAACCAGCACATTGACAAATTACCCATCATGCATAATTCCAGTGTTTCTATAAAGCAACGCATTGACAAATTAAGACAATTGCTTTAACTAAGTTTTGAGATAAATGCATGCAGTTGATTTGCGCCAATCTGTCTTGAAATGTAGGGGGAACGTTCAGCCTGAATCGTCAAAAAGTGGCTGAAAAGAACAAAATTATGCATTTTGCCAAGAGGTGGCGTGGGGGTCACATCCCCCTGCTCCCCCAGGATTAACGCCCATGTGCAGTTGCGATAAATGGTTGCAATATGCAAAAATGACTTTGATAATGTTTGATATTGATATTAAAATATTATTTAGCAAAGTATTGCAAGATTCTGTATGTGATTCAGCACAATTTCACCAATGCATTGTGGGTAAGCATGGTTGTTTGTCAGTACACATCCTCTGATGCAGTGACCTATATTCCACAAAACTAGAATCAAGATAAGAAAGAGGAAAAACTGGTGGTAAAAGGCTCTTGAATCAGTGTAAGCAACGAAAAGAAAACAGGGAGGTTTTTAAACGAGAACCTATCTTGTTATTATGTCTCTTATTTGTGTTTCTAATGGATAGATAAAGCAATTTATGAAGCTTTTGACATCATCAGCTCCTGCAGGTAGTTACTTGTTTATTGTACTTTAACTTTAACTTTTTTCACACTATGCCTCCACGAATATACAGTGAGGACATCCTACTTAATCTGAACAAAAGGTGTGATCAACAACATTGTTATAATATTGAACCATCTGTCTGGACAACGTTGAGCAACCTCGGTATTGCCAGAAAAACAAGACGAGGTTGCCGTGGACGAAAAGGGAAAGGACGCAAAATCGAAGTTCATATCACGCCCAAGACATTTGATTTGAAACCACGCCTTCAAGGGCGGCGCTATCTTGTTAAATTACCTGCAGCCCCAGTCGGAGCTGGACAGAAACCAAAAAGACAAAATCATTGCCTAAAGCCTGCCTCGGATCATGGAATGCGCGTTCAATTAAAAAGAAAACGGCGTCTATTGCTGACTTTATAATTGATCAGAAACTTGATGTTCTAGCCATTACTGAATCATGGCTAGATGGAAACGATCGTGACGAAGTTCCTCTTGCAGATATTATCAACACTCTGCCCCATTTCGCCATTCACCATGCTCCTCGTGTAAACCGCAGAGGCGGCGGCGTCTGTTTGATCGTTCATAGGGGATTCAATGTTAGACTCAATGACATTCGTATCTTCCAGTCATTCGAATATCTCGATGTACTGTTGTCAAACGGATCCTCATCAATCAGGTTGGTCATCATCTACCGCCCACCACCATCAACAGAAAACAAACTTACAGTGAAAATGTTCATGACAGAGTTTTCCCAGCTTTTGGAAACTTTGACCATTGCCCCGGGCCATCTTTTGATCACCGGTGATATGAACTTCCATCTTGATGATTCCTGTGATCGCGATGCGACTGCTTTTATGGATCTCTTAGATTCATGTGGACTCTGTCAACATATCCATGGACCAACGCATAAGGACGGTCACACATTGGATGTTATTATCTCGCGCTCATCTGATGAGCTTATCTCTGGTGTGGCAGTTTTGAATGGTCTTCCATCGGACCATAAACCACTGAAATGTCTTATGGATGTGCAAAGACCAGCTCCTGTAAAAGTGGAAGTTTGCTCACGGAACCTACGCAGTATTGATCTGGAACAGTTTAAAACTGACATTACATCATCGACCCTTGGTTCATCTGAAAGCAAATTTGATCATGTCGATGGCGATCCTTCCATTCTAGTGGACCGATATGAACATG
The DNA here is from genome assembly GCF_039555335.1 of Amphiura filiformis. Classification (NCBI taxonomy): domain Eukaryota; kingdom Metazoa; phylum Echinodermata; class Ophiuroidea; order Amphilepidida; family Amphiuridae; genus Amphiura; species Amphiura filiformis. Next base: position 2,681,978 of record NC_092641.1, on the reverse strand, counting down.
TGCTCTCCAGTTTGCTTGATTCTCATGCGCCTATGAGAACTCGGACAATAGTGCACAGACCTAATGCCCCCTGGTATGATGACAAGCTACGATCATATAAGCGTGAAAAGCGAAAATGTGAGCGTAAATGGTTAAAATCTGGTTTGGAAGTGGATCACCAGCTGTATGTCCAACACTGCCAAGAGTATCGCAAAAAGCTTGAAGGAGCAAAATGTGAATACCACCGTGCACAAATCAGTCAATGTGATGACCGCCAACTGTTCAAGATTGTCAACAAATTGAGCAAGTCCTCCTCGTCAAGTGTGCTTCCTGACCACTCGTGTTGCAAAGATCTCGCGAATGGCTTTGGAGAATTCTTCAAGAAGAAAGTGAAAAGACTGTTAGATACGCTTGACAACATTAATCCACCTGGACTATCTGTTGATATAACTGATACGTGTGAGAGTGAGTTCACTGCATTTCATGAGGTATCAGATGAGGATGTTTGCCAGATTGTGTTGAAATCATCTACAAAGTCTTGTCCATTGGATCCAATTCCAACTAGTCTTTTGAAGAAATGTTTGGATCCACTGCTGCCACAGATAACCAACATCGTCAATGCATCTCTCATGTCTGGTGTATTTCCTCAGTCACTGAAGTCTGCGCAAGTGACCCCACTTTTAAAAAAGCGAACTCTGACCGAAATGAGCTGAAGAATTACCGCCAATTTCAAACTTGAAGTTCTTATCAAAGACAATTGAGCGCGTTTCTGCAGCACAACTATCAGACTATCTTGTTGCAAATGATCTCTACGCCCTAATCAATCTGCCTACCGAAAATTCCATTCCACAGAGACTGCACTCACCAGAATTCACAATGACATTCTCAACGCGCGCAGACCAACATCTTGAAGCTGTCTTAGTACTTCTAGACTTTTCGCAGCGTTCGATCGCTCTCCCACCCAGCTTTACTTCAACGTCTGCGTGAACGCTACGGCATAACAGGAACGGCACTGAAATGGTATGAGTCATATCTTCAAAACAGATCTCAGTCGGTTGTCATCAACGGAGAATTATCGGACAGTCTCGACCTTAATGACGGGGTCCCTCAAGGCTCGGTCAATGGTCCCCTTTTGTCTACTCTGTTCTCAGCCCCCATCGGTGATGTTATCAACGCCCATAACATCAACTTCATGACATATGCTGATGATACGCAGCTGTACATGCTTCTTCACCCAAGTGAACGCAATTTCGCCATCCCGAGACTAGAACTCTGTCTTCGCGACATCAAAGCATGGTCAATCAGAAACAGGCTTGTCTTGAATGACTCAAAAACTGAGGTTGTTCACATAAGTTCAAAATTTGTGAATACTCCATCCTTTCCCAAAATCACCATTGATACATCTGAAATTGAGGTATCGCGGGTCGCAAGGAATCTCGGCGTCATCTTCGATTCATCTATGGACATGAAAGACCATGTTAAGAGTGTTGTCCGTGCAGCCTCTTTTGCAATCTACCGTATTGGAAAGCTGCGTCGCTATCTTGACAAGTCATCTGTGGAGAGGTTGGTACATGCATTTGTATCCTCGCGTTTAGACTCATGTAATGCTGTTTTGTACGGACTTCAAGACAATGAAATCGCGAAGTTACAGAGAGTGCAGAACACCATGGCGCGCCTCGTTACCAAGTGCAGAAAGGATGAGCACATGAAGCCTGTTCTTAGAGTCCTCCATTGGCTTCCCGTGCAACAGCGGATTGTGTACAAGATCGCATTGCTTACCTATAAGGCACTGCACGGGTTGGCTCCTAGATATATTAGCGATCTTATTGAGGAGTATAAGCCACAGCGGACTCTACGATCGGCTTCACAAGCTCTCCTTTGTACACGAGCACCAAAGAACTGTAAAACCAAGTTCTACGGCGAAAGATCATTTGCCGCAGCTGCACCAAAGGTGTGGAATAACTTGCCTTTCAAGCTTCGTTCAATTTCAAACATAAACTCTTTCAAAAAGGACTCAAAACTCATCTATTCAATGCATCTTGTTAGACAATATGATCGTCATCTCATTTCAGTTGTGCAATTTCATTTTCTGCAAGGTCTTGAATTATATTGTTTTTAGAAGTGTGAAATAAGGTGGCATGTGGTTTGTGCAAATACTGCCTTTTTAAAAGCGTTTTTAATCTTATTCATTTTGCTACTTTTTAAACATATGTCTCCAGAGTTTAGACTAAATTTATACCGGTAGTTTGCTGGTCAAGCTTACGGTATTTTATTGATTGTGTAACTTGTACATTATTTTATGTTTTAGTATATATATTAAGGTGTGTTTAATGAGCTTTATCATGATTATTTTTCATGTATACTATTTTGTTCAACATGTAGGCCCTAGTTGATTTTGTATTAGTGTATGTAGTTTTAAGATTCTGTGCAGCGCCTTGAGGCTGTTTTTACATCGTAGGGCGCTTTATAAATCCCATGTATTATTATTATTATTATTATTAAAGAGTGCCACTGATTTCATTTTGAGAAATACCTGATGAATATAGGACTATACTTATTTATAGGACAAGACTGTGTTTGAAAGTTACCATACAAGTACAAAATATCATTGCATAAAAAATGACAAAATATGAAAACACAAATACACAATCAAAGTTCATTCTAAAGAACTTTGTCCTGACAGATGAGCATGCTATCCTAGTACAGTAAGCATTCAGCAGGTTGGGGTTTTATTTGCAAATGGAGCATACATGTACTCTCCAATTAAATTGAGAGTTACAAACTTTTGAAATCAAGTGATTAGTCCTCATACCATTAATTGGTTTGCACTATGTCATCATGATTTGAATGTCATAGTACTTTAATTCATTACATCACTTGCTTGCGCACTGACTGCACCTTCTTCCCATCATCAAAAGGACCTGTAATTTAAATCTTTTATAGTCACAGAAGGCAATAGTGTAGCAAGGGTTTTGGGGGCAAAGTAATTTTCAAGTGGGGAAATATTTGACAAAAAAAAGGTTAAAAGGAAAAGAAAATCCTCTACATTCCCATACAGACCTTGAATTTAAATACTTGGGGGCACCCATTTTCAAGGCCACTTGGAAAAGAAAAGAAGGGCACCAAGACCAAAAAGTGATGAAGAATGTGTTGAAGTTGACAAAGATCTGGGGGCACCAAGACCAAACTGAAAAAGGGCAGGCAAGTGGGGAAATATTTGACAAAAAAAGGTTAAAAGGAAAAGAAAATCCTAAAAATCAGGGAGCAGCATTCCACAGGGGAGATAAGAAGAGGGGAAAAGAGGTTCCACAGGGGCTGTTGTTTACCTCCCCCCTTGTCCTCTACATTCCCATACAGGCCTTGAATTTAAATACTTGGGGGCACCCATTTTCAAGGCCACTTGGAAAAGAAAAGAAGGGCACCAAGACCAACAAGTGATGAAGAATGTGTTGAAGTTGACAAAGATCTGGGGGCACCAAGACCAAACTGAAAAAGGGCAGGCAATGGCCTTGGTGGCCTCCCTGAAATTTGAGCCCTGTTCCCATGGCTATGCCACTGAGGAGGGGTGGGTGGAATGATGCTGGGAGAGCTCATTCATGATGTTTATGTATGTCTAATGGATGCGATATCACATGGCCAGGAACAGCATGTCGAAACCCGGTAAAATTCTGCCTCCCAGAGCTCAGTGATTCATGTCAGTCAGTGGGTGAATGTGGCATCCATCATGTAGTGAGTGGGGTAGATTTGGGGGGCTAAATATTGGATGAAATGTATCCAAAACTGGTGAAAGAGTATATTTTTTAACTACATAATACATGTAAGCCTAGGATGTAAAAATCCTTTCCCAAACAGGTTAGTGTCAAAATTGTAGGAAATCCCACATCTATTGTATAACATTACACAGCCATGAAGGGCAGCTCAGGACTGTAAAAGTTGCAATTTCCAGTGATTTATTTTTCAATAAAAAAACAAAACAAAAAAAAACCCCAAAAAAACAACTAAAAAAAGCAATTTCAAACATTGTTTCATATTTTTAATTTTGTTAATTTCAAGTTTACTACTCTCTAAATGTAAGAGAGTGAAAATTTCACTCGGAACTTGGAGTGATTTCATTCTCACTCTATTCGAGCGGTTAGTCGTTCTTTTAGAGTGAAAAAAAGCTTCTACTCGGTCAATGTAGATTCACTCCTTACAGAGTGATCCAAAATTACCGCTCAATTTCAGAGTGAAATTACAATCACTCTTTTGGAGTGAATCCACAGTTCGTACAGCCAATCAGAAAGCTGGATTTTCACGCTGAGAGCCACAAAAAAATTGTGATTATTCATTCGGCGAATAGTCGTTGCAGCAATGGCGGTGGAGTTGTCAGTAGCAGTTTGGCGAAGAAATAGCCAATATTTTCGTTGGTAAGTATACGTTGAACTATTTTATTTATATGTTGAATCATTGCAGATTGTAATCGACAACTAAAAATCTGATGTTACTGTCTCAAAGGTGATAATTGTACCCATGAAGCTTCTTCATTTCTTGAACACATTGATTCACATTGTCGGTCCGGCATTACGGTAGCACACTCATGCACTGCTATGCATACCTGGTACATGTATTGCTTCATAAACCTGTAAATGATTGAGTGTACTTGTGTAATAATTGTAATGTTTGTTTTACTGCGTCAGCCTTTTTATTGTTAGTATGTACCCGATCACATCTCCGAGTCCGATGCGCTAGTCATGCTATACATACCAGTAGCCACAGGATCACATGCAGCAAGGCCAGGCCATACCTAGCTAGGCTTAGGCTATAGGGTCAGGCCAAAGCATAGGTCTGTTATCTCTGACCAGTCTCTAATTTATCATGTTTATATACTGCAGCACATTATATCTGCATGTGTGATGCCAAAGTCAGAGGACTATAGGCCTCTAGCTAGGCTTAGGCTATAGGGTCAGGCCAAAGCATAGGCCTGTTATCTCTGACCAGTCTCTAATTTATCATGTTTATATATTGCAGCACATTATATCTGCATGTGTGATGCCAAAAGTCAGAGGACTATAGGCCTCTAGCTAGGCTTAGGCTATAGGGTCAGGCCAAAGCATAGGCCTGTTATCTCTGACCAGTCTCTAATTTATCATGTTTATATACTGCAGCACGTCTATCTGCATGTGTGATGCTAGGCCCATAGTCCCACGTCACTAAGCTTTTAATCATGCCAAAATTACCATTTTAATCTTAATTAACATGTAATAACACTTATTGTGTTGTAATTCCTTTGCTCACAAAAATACATGAATGAATGAACATTTTGTGCCTATTTCTGTGATTATTTTTGTCAGTCTCATTCACTTCTTTATTTCAGAGCTATTAACTCAAAAGAGTGGTTTTCCACTCCTCTTTGGAGCTGTATGAGTGACCACTCCTTTTGGAGTGAAATTCACTCTCACTAAAGAGTGATTTTATTCACTCTTTTTTTTTTCTAGTGAATTTCCTCACTCTTTTTGAAGAGTGAATTTCACTCTAAAAGGAGTGGTCACTCATACAGCTCCAAGGAGGAGTGGAAAAACCACTCTTTTTGAGCTGTTTTTCACTCTTTCACATTTAGAGAGTACATTGACTTACACCCTAAATAAAAAAATTCACACATTTTAATTTCACATAAGCTATAAAAGAGCACAAAAAGAGTAAAATTAATGTTGCTCGAAAATGTCCATTTTACAGGATTTAGATCAAACCCCAGAATGTCAATGAACCTGTTGCCACCTTAATCAATTCACCTGGAATATTTAGTATGTACTTACACCTGCCCCAACAAATTACACACAATGTCAGGTTCATGTAACACTCTGCAAGAGAATCAAAAGCTTTCTCATAGTCAGGTTTGATTGAATCTGAAACATGCTAATCTTTGAGGACACAGTTCTATAATCTCAATACCTTTGTACACGCACAAAATGAACTTTGAATGTGTAGAGAACAAAATCTCATACCCATCAACATTAGGTCAATTTTTGAGCTATGACTGTTGTCTGTTGAATTAAGATTCATGAACTATGTCACTGGAGATGAGACCATTACTTGATACCTGCATCAGCCCACTGCCCACCTGAGTATGTGATGGGATTTTCATACCAGAGAACATTGTAAATTCATGTCTAAATTGTTTACCCTAACCCTTTGTCATGTTTTACAACTTTTCGGCTTTTCAATCATCAAGAAAATGTTTTGTTTCCTCAGTGTCACGACCAGAAGGAGTCCCAGCTATACCATGATGCAGTACTCTTCAATTCAAAATGCTCATTTTTCAGTTTTCACTCAAAGACATAACTTTATTTTTTTTCTACAAAATTATATTAGATGGGCAGTTCAATTGACAGTTTCATCCTCAATATATAAACACACAACAAGTATAATTAATCAATGTAAATAGCAGGGCCATAACATGTTTGAAAAATGTGGGGCCACCATCTCAAATGTGGGGCAGCCAAAATGCAAACACAGGCCCTATGCGGAAATTTAAATAAACATAAAGAAAACAACAGATTTCTCAAAAAGTGGGGTGGCCATTGCTGCCCGCTTGCTATGGCCCTGGTAAATGGCACTTTAGACCTACTCTTCAAACTTGAATTAGCTGCTTTGTAACTTATTACTCCAATGCATTGTGGGTATGAATTCTGAAAAATCCTACATGCCAAAACTGTAGGTATATTAAAACTAAACCGAGTTTAATGTGGAATACCTTGTGGATTGTAAGTTTAACATTTTGATCTACAATGCGTTCTACTAAATAAATAATACACAAAAGGTTACTTTCTTTAGGTTTATGGATAGTTTTCAATAAAGTCTAACAGTGGATCCTTAATGGATATATAAAATACTTCAATATTATACATTTGAGAAATGAATAACTTCAATTGCTTATGTTTAACCCTTTGGTTTGGTTTGCTTCTGTTTCTGTTTCCCTCTTCAGCCTTCATCATGAGTTAAAATTTAGGAATGGTATCACTGATGAACCAGGGAATTATTTGTCCTTCAAATTCTAGTAAAATAGCTTGTTTTTACATGAACCCATCCTCATAGGTTTTGAATTATGCCATTTTTAAATGATTTATGTCCTAAATTTGATCCACAATTCCATATATTTAGCCTACTTGCATATATCTCGCACCAAATTCTTATCAAAATGAGATGATAACATTTGCTCCTGAGTGACAGCTTAATATGCAAATCTTGACCCAGAAAATCTAAATTATTTTCAGCGAACCTTCATTTTAATTTTTATTGATTAATATCTTAAATTTTGACAAGCAATCTCAATATATTTTTCATGCAACCTTTTACACTCTATCTTGAAAAAATAATAGTGTTCAAACTTGCAAACTTGTCATACATTACAATTTCTGAGGACAAAGGTCTTAAACTCCAATATGTCTGCATGCTCAATGAATGACCTTTGACTGAATTGGAATACAAAATACCATACTCTGCCAAATCAAGTCATATTATGAGCTAACAATATTGAATGGATGTTATTGAGTTCTACCATGTTTGGATTCTTCTGCCATCTCCTTGGATGAGTGCAACACATTTATTTTGTAGTATGTACAACGAAACATACTATAATGTTGGGCAGTAAAGTTCTCGAATTATCACAAGTAAACATGTAGGCCTAATTGATGTAAAAAGTTGGGCTTCAAAATTTAACTTCTAAAGCTCTGTGTTTTAAATTGATGCTAAAATATTATGTGATGGTATCAAGGTTAATGATTGTTTGGCCCATAGTATCAATTGTTTTTGTTATTCATCTAATATTTGTTAACAATTGAGAATACAATTAAAAACAAAACTCCATTAAAACAGGACTTGTCATTTCTAAGGTATTCATATTTTTATACTGCAGACTACAATGAAAATTGAATTATAACTGAACATGAACCTCGCTTTTTTCCCTGGACCAAATCTACTAAAATAATTTTGTGATTGTGTTACATACACAGACTCTTCAAATAGAATATGGCTCATACCATGAATAGCGTGATTTGTAAGCAACTAGCATGGGTATGTAACAGACTGATAAGATACACGTCAGATGACTACAAATTATCACATTGATGATTGAATCTTGTTCTTAAACGTAAAATCTCTTCATGGATAGCTCATCAAGTGAGGTTAAGAAAAAACAGGTTGCATGGTAAAGATACACAATTGCTGCTTGGTGTGTTGGTGATATTGCTATGTGCTTTTGTAAAAAGGACTGGGAGAGTAACATTAGGACCTCCTCTCTCCCCCTCATCCTCCTCTGACCCCCTCTCTCTCTCTCTCCTTCTCTCCATCCCCATCTCCTCTCTCTCATTCTCTCTCTCTCTCTCCCACCTCCTTGCCACCTGTCTGTCCCTCTCTCCCCTCTCTTTCTTTCTCTCACACAATGGGCTATTCCAGTTAAAATCCATGGACATGACCGTAATCTTCCACACAGGGGTTTGAAATTCAAATGGAGTCACCCATTCAGGTAAGGCACCACATCCAATTTGGTCCTATAGAACTATCGGTGCCCAATGACTCTTAATCTCACTCCCTGGAAATTGTATCAAGCATAATAATTAACAGTTGCATAGTGTTATTGTTTTTTTTTCATTGAAATAAAAAAACAAATGCACTGTACAAATGTTCAGGGTATGATAAAAAGTATCATCGGTACCTATTCGGGCACCAATAGCGCTATAGGACCAAAAAGGATGTTGTGCCTAACCCTATTTGAAATTCGTACCTCCTGTGTGGAAGATTAAGGTCATGTCTTTTATATGGGGTGTATAGACTCCAGGGTATAGACTTCACCTGGAATATCTGCCCATCTGTCTTCCACCCCACCCCCAAATGAGTCAGGTGTGAACATCCATTGATCATTACTGAGATTTACAATGAAAGCAAGTTTGGTAAAATGATAATAAGGCAAAGAAATCCCAGTAATGCATTTTCTATCAGGCAGCTATCACATTTTTTTGCAGGTGAGGTATGTCTTTTTTCCTTACAAAGCCGATCCCATCTGAGAGAGTTACTGCGTGGGAATTAGATGTAATTATATCTCCTATTGGAAGTTTATTGAAACGACTACCCAACGACACACCAACATTTATGTGACTTGAATACAACGCTTAGTTCTCAATCAATCTAAAAATAAACGCTGATTTGAATTTATTCTCCAATGTGCGCCTTATTTGGTGTGAAAGTCAAAATTGGGAAAATTTGCATGAAATTTGATTATTGTAAGTAGGATAAATGGTAATTGATCAGATGCACAATTTGTGAGAATGGGATTTATTTCAATGGATAATTTGATTTACTCTGTCAGACTATAATGGGAGGAATTGTACATTGGTATGCATAGAGAGCAACATTTGCAGATAAAATATCAATTTTGGATAATTATACTTCAAATGCAATGACAAGAATATATGTATTTTCAACCTTTTGATGATCAATTTGTGAAAATAAGATTTATTTCAATGGAGTAATTTGATTTACTCTGACAGACTATAATGTGAGAAATCTCTATGCAGTATGCATATAGAAAGAAACATTTTCAGATAAAATATCAATTTTGGATCATTATACTTCAATTGCCACAATTGCAATAAATATGTGGGTTTTTTTATGACATCTCCTAATTGGGTAAGCTTTGCAAAAAATATATTCAATTTTATTTACATTGTTATTGAATTTGTCTCAGAATGATGCTGTAACAATGACATGTAGGCATATATAACATTTATACATTCTCATCATTTCAGATATCAAATGTAATGTTCTTGCTACATTATAATAAACATTTCACACCATTCTCTAGCCATACCAATGCTTTATTGCTCTGAGTGCTAGCCATAGGTTTGAACATAAAAAAGTCCAAGTTTTGAGATATTTTCTCAAAATATCAAGAGCTATCTTAAGAACCACTGAACCAATACTAGGCTTGTTTGTACTCTATACGAGTGGATATTCTTGTTTGTACTCTATACAGTGGATATTCTCATGAGTGGATATTCTCATGTTTGTACTCATTTTAATGCACTTATTATGCCGATTCCAAATATAGTTATGAAAATGTACAATTCGAAACTTTTTGAATTAAAAAAAAAATTGATACTTGTCGTCTGTAGTCGACACCCGCATGGGAAGTGTTAAGATCATCATGTTGGAAATAAAATCAAACCCCTTCAAATAGATGCTGATGATGAAAAATTCATTATCATAGTAACCAAGATGGCTGATTTCCTTGACAACCATATACCCACATTGCTTGATAACACACCCTTGACAAACAATTATATAAAAAAATTCCCTTTAAAAGGGAAAGCCAGCCTCAATGTAGAAGAGGTCTTGTAATTAGTTTTGGTCAATGTGAAAGGCATTTTTAGGATCACGCTTACATCTACATGACAGTCCACCAAACCATCAACGATGAGAACATGCACACTGAAACAGCAGAAAACATTAATTCCTAATCTCATGTCAACTCTTTTAATTCATTACTCCAAATTGTTCTGGTCTGGTTTTTTTGTTTTGTTGTTGTTGTTGTTGTTGTTGTTTTTTTTTTGTCTTTTCAGCTTTTACCCACGATATCTCAATTTCCAATTTAGTAATACCAGAACTTACAAACTCAATATCTTCGCTTAGGAATGTCCGATTTCACTGCTTTCGATATACCACTTCACAAATACACTGCCGGTTTGAGTTAACTTACATGTACATTTTATTTTAAAATAACTTAATTAATTCGCAATGTATAGTTTAAGCCTACTATATTATAATAGATAGTGGCCAGCACATTTATAAAGGACTGGTTACTCACTACAATCTTCACTCTTAAACTGTGTTTTTCTGAATGTGCTGATCATGTTGATTGCTAGTCGGAAACGCCATGAAGCTATGGACATGGCATCTTACATACTCCATTCTATAACAGTCTGCCTATAGTGCCTTGTGTGTTTTCTCTTCAATCATTTTGTTGAATGTAATTTTATGAATCAAATAGTTATGTGTCATTTTATTTATAATAAAGAAGTTATTAAATTAATAAAGTAAGACAATTTATTTATCTATAAGTGCATGTCAAATGGGGTACATTGTTCAATACTATAGGCCTACATGCATAAATTATGCCCATATTATAGCTAGGCCCTAAAAACTTTATTTTGCATCGGATTTTTCCGTTGAAAAGACAAAACTGATGTTTATGATAGCAACCATTTCATCAATAACATTTTGAGTCATTTTTATCCATAAAACAACACAGGATATGATAGATAACTACTTTCACATCAATATGGTCCATATGATCACATATTGTTGAGAATCTGTGATATGATCCGGGGATATGATGAAGATTTTGATTCTATAGATCTGTTATCAACATGATATCACGCTGTTCAGTGGTCAAGGAGTAAGGACCCCGTTCAAGGACACTGATATGACATCATAGGTGATGTCAGATTTTCTTCTGCTGACCATATGATGCTATATATTAACTATTATTGTTACATTTAGGCCTATACCTGACTTTTAAAGTCATAATTAGTTCAAACATAACTTTGGTAATACTCACTCGTTTTCGTTCGTTGAAACGGCAAAACATACTTACTTTTCCTTACAAATCGAATTAAAATATTTAAAAAAAAATTCAACCACAAAAAGTTTTAAACAAAAAGTCATTCCAATACCAATAAAAATAATCTCTTGAGCAAACTGACCCCATCCCAGAAATAGGTACCAGCCCGATGGGCTGGCGAAAAGCTTCAACTTCACCCCAAAATGGCTGCCTATAAGACCTGCTTGTTATCAAGTAGTAGCAATTTTGCAAATCAAGTTGTAACTAAATCTTGATGCTCGTTGAAAACTGATCTATGCAAACCATACCAAGCTGTCCATTGTTGGTTGCTCCATATAGAAGAGAGTGCGCGCACACCGGTGCAGGGTGCATGTCTCTTGTCGTATAGCGTCAGGTAGCGGATTTGGTTACGTGGATAGAGCGTGCCGGATTTCGCCTTCTGCATGTAACTGTGAGAATAGCATTGATATATGCTATGATACTTAAGGTTCTTGAATTCTAAGCTTTCTTTTTAATGTCACTGCAAGGCAGATTGGATGAGGTAAAGAACCTTACATCCATGGCACGGCAATTTGGGGTTTTAGTTCAGTGGTGTGTGATATCATCCACATTTCCGATTGGGGTTGGAGATAGCATTTCAAGGACGCAGAATGTTGTCTCTATCAGAGATGATAACAATCCTCTCAAGTCTATGCAGAGGACAGGGTTTATTTGAAGTCAAGGAGTGACCTGTACAAATGCAGACAAACAGAGAAAGACAGACACATCAAATAAGACAGACATACAAGACAAGACATAGCTGTTACCATGGTTATAAAAAAGGCTTGTGAAGCATCAATAAACGAATTTAAGCATATAATCAATGTGACATTTCTTTAGTTTTAATTGACAATATTTTAATTATAAAATAAAATATCTCATCATCAACTAGACATAAACTGACACCAACTGACACCAAGATGATGAGATATTTTTTAATTAAAATTGTTTTGACATATCAGGCACTCATTTACACCACCACCAGTAATACCCCACCCCAGCAAATCTGTAAAATTCACATTAAATCACCATAGGGGAGAGCGGGGAGTGTTCGCCCTATATTTTTCTGACCAGCCTAGCGATGTCAATTTTAAGGTTAGGGATGACCTGATAAGCCCATGTGAAAGCCCTATGTCTTAGCTATATATGGCCACAATCCCAGAACTATATGCCTTACAATAGCAACAGGATAGAGCAAACAAAAAAATTTTGCAAAGTGGCGAACTTGCCCCATATTGGGGCAGGTTCGCCCATATGGTGGGGTAAGTTCACCCTAATCACAAAAATGGTTTAAACATTGCAAAACAATAACATATTAAATGCAAACATTTAGCAAGAGTATACAGGGCATTCATTCTCTTCTGGGGAGTCACTAAATTTGTTGCAGGGGTCGGGTCAGGGTAAAATGCAGGGGTCCAAAGTGAGCTTAAACGTATCATGTTTACAACTTCAGGAAGATTGTGGATTAGGACATAAAAGGTGGTATGAGTAATACTGATACCACATAACTTTAAAAAAACATGCTTTTCAGTAGTTTTACCTTGTTTAATGGTATAATTATAAATATTTTGCATTATACGCTGATGGGGCAAGTCCGCCCTCCAGTTTGGGGTAAGTCCGCCGGGAAAATATAGGCTAACATGCCCCATCCTCAAAGGGCTTAACGTGCCCCTTGTGCACATTTTTTCTTCAGGGTATGCAAAATACAAATCGAATAAGGAGTTTATAACTGCATTAAATCTTTGACAAATCCCATATGTCATGTATGTTCCCAATACATATTTCCATTAAAACCATCTGTATTTATGTATCAATGAAAAAACAACATTATTAATGCAAGAAAAAATTACGTTTTGGTGTAATTATTTTGTTTTGGCTGCAGTTAGATGAACACGTCGCTATATGTCGCGTAGCTAATATGAGAAGTTTATAATGACCTATGTCACCTAATTTTGCCATCACCAAATTCCCCGATAGCCGTAGTGCTGAGAAACAAGGGGTGGGCGAACCTGCCCCTAGGGCGAACACTCCCCGCTCTCCCCTATTTCAGTCAAATTTAGTTTCTCACATTTCCCTCCCCAGTAAAAATGACAATTTTTATCAGTAATGATTGCACTCTTCACCTACACATCCTTCATCACAAGTTCTGTGCTATCATGACAGTCAAATATGTTAGCAACCATTTCCTTTCTATTTCCTATCCCATCTTCCTCCTGGCATTCTCATCACAATAATTACCAGGCCCAGCCGTTGGTAGAATCATTTCTAAGTGTTTATGAGGAGCTGAGACCAACTAGACATGAACTGACACCAAGATGATGAGATATTTTATAAGCTAGAGGAAGAGGAAGTTGGCCCGTCAAGTTCCAACAAAACAAATTTCTTTAGGTTGGTAACTAGGACTGGCATTTTGATGCCAAGGAATTCATAAATGGATACTCAATATTAAAGCGGCTCACTTTTCGGGGAAGTTCGCAAGACCTCTTTACAAGAGCACCGCAAAATTACCAAATTCTCTTTCAAAGTGTCAATTTTAGACAACAAATACTATTGGAGGAAATTTGGAGATAAAGTTGGGCTAACATCAATCACTGAGAGTTTGACCTGCTTTTGGTATCTAATTAATTAACCGTGACCCTATATTACCAACTTGGTTTAAACAAAACTTTCCATTCCTAGTATTTCGTCTCTGTGCTGTGTGACAGATGGCTGGGACCATGGAGCTATTAAAGATGGAGAGGCAATAGATTATGTAACGCATTGTTCACTTGTGCCGATTTGAAATCTGACAAGCTATTCATCGAAAGGTACCTTTTGTTTGGGACAAAGGGCTTCCGCCATTAAATCGGTAAGCTGACCCGACAGTGTATTAACGCTTTGCCTAGCAGGCTACTGTCAATAAGTGATCAAACGAAAGTCGCGTGAAAGCGCTTACTGGAACGAAAAGTACCCTTTGTTGTCATACCACCCAAGGGTGTGATTGAGTAGCCGTAAGCACAAAAGGCACACATTAGCTGCTGATGCAGTTTGTTGTCACCCCACTGACTGTAGGTGCTTCATTTAAATAAATTGAATGCGCTTGCTGAATGATTACACATCAAGGCTGCCATGTCTGCATGTCTAGTACTGTATAATGGTAATAGCTACGTATACATGTAACATATAATAAGTATACCGGTATTGGCCTATATAAAAGTTGTTTCACAAATTGACATTTTATTTTATTTTAAGAAGGAGAATGTCATAAACAGTGGCGTACTGAAGGGGGCAGCTCTTTTGTGAGAGGTCTTGGGAGGGGATGAGGGAGGAAGAGGTGGAGGAGGGGACATGAAGAATGAGAGGAGGGCTGGAGGAAGAGAGAAAGAGGGACAAAAAGTATAAGGGGATGGAGAAGGGAAGGGAGATAAGAAGAGGGAGTGATACTTTAGCAAGGAAAGAATAAGTACAGAGAAAGGAAAAGAAAGGAATGACAAATAAATGTAGGCCTTATAATAATTATTATAGAAACTAAACACAGCCCCCCCCCCCACATAGGCCTAACACTAACAGCACTATAGGCAGCCATTCGATGATGTCAATGCCTTTATGTGTTACGTATTTAAAACGCCCAGTCAGATGTATTTTACACCTGCCAAGCGCAAGTCACCCAATTTCGAAAATTGACGGATGAATGTACACTCTCATGAATATTGATTGGCAACATTTTCCAATATGTCAGCGCTCAAATCGGACACAATAGAACAATAGACCATTCAGTGCGCTGGCTGGGACCATTTATACTGCTTTTAGATTCAAAGGTGTTTTGAGATCATTATGGTAACTTTAATTCATTAATATGTCATTTCAAAATAAATTAGAATACTTGAAGCATTCTGGTAAGTTTTCAGCAGATTTACTAATATTTTTTTCAAATTTGTTTTCTTAACACTCAAAACTGTTTTAGAGCAATCTGTCAAAATTTTCTGCTAATATATTAAAATTTCTTTTCAACTTGACATGTCCCTCTTCATAATCTGTACCCCATAGCACAGGATCACTTTTCATCAACCCCCTAGTTACGCCAGCCATCATATTATCAACATGTTATTGAAATCCCACTTTATTTGGAGCACATCCCTGTCTATAGAGGCTTTTGTATAAGTCTGAAAGCAACTCCCCTGTTCCCCAGGCTTAAGCCTCTACTTAGGCTAGCATAAGCAAACACTGAACAACACAGGAGCTGTATATCGTTTACTCCTCCTTCTCTATATCGCATTCAAAATTTCACTGCTGTGAAAATGAACAATTTTAGCATAATTATTTTTCCAAATCCATTCTCAAATTGCATTTTAACTTTTAACTAATTTCAAATTTGCTAAAATGCTCTAAATATTAATATTTTGTACATTTTGAAATTTCACTGTGTGAAAATTGTGACGTCGTCAGACTTTGCAATTTAGGTGAAGCTAGGAGGACAACATTATCTGGTCTGCAACTTCATGGGGGAGTGGAACAATAGGGGAAAAGGCTCTGTCATTCTTGTCTCATCCACACAACAATATTGTGGAGTGCAAATCTATTTAAATATGGATTGATCTGGACTCAAATGTATCATCTACATAGCCTCAAAGTCAACCAAACCAATTTAATAATAACAAAACAAACCTATGCACACACATAGATTCACTTTAATCTGAATTCAACTGGACTTAAGCGTAAGCCTCAAAGGCAAGCAAATCAATCTGACTTATAACAAAAGGAGCCTACACACAAACACACCAGATAGCAAAATGCCACACTTTTTTATTATGGCCACAAGCAACTAATACTCCCTGGCAGTATTTCCTCTGACTTGCTTTTTCTTTTATATTGTCAAGTTCAACAATACACTATGCATGACTCAAAGAGGGAGGATAGAGAGATGTGAAGGAAATGGGAGGTTATAGAGCGATCCTTAGTAGAGAGTAAACCTCCCCAGCATGCTTTGCATGACTCAAAGAGGGAGGATAGAGAGATGTGAAGGAAATGGGAGGTTATAGAGCAACCATAGCTAAGCAAACCTCCCCGGCATGCTTTGCAAGACTCAAAGAGGGAGGATAGAGAGATGTGATGGAAATAGGAGGTTATAGAGCGACCACAGTAGAAAGCAAACCTCCCCGGCATGCTTTGTATGAAAAATTGAGGTTGATCATACAGAGGCATCCAAAACCTTGCTATACTTTGCTATAGGGTGATCAATTGGTCATAGGACATCACCAGAATCACTTATATACCTTGAAACTAGTATCTACAATCTTATACTGAAATCAATTGTCTCCATGTAATAAAATGACAGATTATAAGCATATTAATAAAGATTCTAAACTAAAGCATGCCGGGAAGGCATGAAACGCTACCGGAGAAAGACAGACACAGAGGGGAATTGAGATGGGAAGAATGGAGAAGAGGAGGGGGAAAGCAGGAACACAGAAATTGAGAGGAGATATTAATGCTCTGCATGCTATCCATGCGCCTCCATGGAAAAATTTCAAGTTTTGAAATATTTTCTCAAAATATCAAGAGCTATCTTAAGAACTACTGAATCAATACTAGGCTTGTTTGTACTCATTTTAATGCATTTTTCATGCTGATTCCAAATATGGTCATGAAAATTTACATTTCTGACATTTTTGAATTTCTAAAAATTTTTTGAAACTTGTCGTCTGCAGTCGACACCCGCGTGAAGAGAGTTAAGGCAGATGGTGGGAGAGGGAAAGGAAGAGAGATCAAAAATGAAAGAACACAAGAGCGACAAAATAGCAAGAGAATTCACACACCCTGTATGGAAGATTAAGGTCATACTTCCATTGTGGTGTATGATTTCAACTAGAACAGCCCATATTCAATAACCAACACTAGGATCTGAAACATGTTCTGACATCAGTAGCGTCTCTGGTGAATATTATAGGCTTCAAGTTGAATTTTCTTCAACAATGATAATTAATTCGTTTTAATCTTGTAGTCTGCTTCATGAATTCAAATCCTGGAACTAAATATGTCAAATGTATCAAATTTCAATTTCCAGAGATAATTTGCAGTGATACCAGTATTCAAGATCAATGTTACTAACAAGTGTTATTAATTAATCATGTTCAATCAATGCTCATTAGCAAATCGAGATGTTTTAATTAAATTACATTGTTTTTATCAAAGCTAGATTTTGAAATCAATATCCTTAACAATGACCGGTAGCTGTAAAAGACAGAAAACAGAAATGACAGAAATGACAGAAAAGACAGAAAAGTTTGGAGTTATGAATTAGAGAGTAGTTATTGATAGTAATGAATGCAAATGAGTGAGAATCCCGGTGAGAATGAGTCGAAATGAATCAGTTTGACCATACACTATATGTGGTCCTAATGTAACACTGTCACAAAAGTCTGAACTGTGCCTCAAAGCATGTTTTAAATGGTCTATGCTCTAAGCCAGAAAGCCTTGACCAGCTGCAGGACCTGCTGATACACAGCAGGTTTGTGTTGCATACCTGCATATTTTTAGAGTTTCTTAGTGGCGCAGTGAGTATAAGCTACTTTATTTGAAGTGCATGTGATGTTGGCGGAGATGTTGGCGAGAACTTTGTGGTGGTGGAGTACATGGAGAGGGGTGGATGCTGATCTCCACCAATCATCACAATTATATTTTATTAGCTTTTACTATTTATATGGCACAACAAATTGTTATAAAGCAGGAGACACAATTGAAGACTCTATATCCATTCCAAAAATAAGCAAAGTTCACAAGTTACCCACAATGAGATGAAAACAATTTAATAAAAATGCCCAGGCCGGCTGAAAAGCTGCCCCTTTTCCCCAGATGCCCCTCCCCCGTTGGTCATGCCACTGTTGATCTGAGTGTGTGAAATGATGAAAGTAATCCTTGCACGGACATGGCAGGTAAGGAGGCATTCATGAAACTATAAATAAGGGTGGCACTGTAGCTCAAAAATTTGTTTAATTACAGAAACTAAATTTTGTCAAATTCACCAAGTTTGATGGCAATCCAACAATCTATACTCCGATGACCTTGACCATTATCGGCACCCGATGGTAGTCGCATCCACCAAGTTTGATGGCAATCCAGCAAATTCCCAACATTTTAACTCCCACAGCTTCCTGACAACTCTCTAATTCATAACTTCTAACTTTTCTGTCTTTTCTGTCATTTCTGTCATTTCTGTTTTCTGTCTTTTACAGCTACCGTAACAACGACACCTGATCAATTTCAGATTTTCTGATAAAATGATAAAATATTGAGTTGTCTTAATTAGATTTTCAATGTTAAATTAAATTTTAAAAATCCAATACCTTAATTTTTAAGAGTTTTTAAACTCTAAAAACTTTCGGTTAAAACTTTTTTATCCATTAATTTCAAATATGATACTTACATTGTGTTCATATCATATAACACTGAACTGGGAATTCCCAAGTGTCTGATCACCATCTTTGCAAACTATGAATTCTGATCTATATTTACAAAATAGTCTCTTTCCAATTAACAAAAGAATACTAATCATTAAAATCTTTAAAAAGAAGTAATCATCTACAATTTAAACACAAATTAATACCATGATCACAACCTGCAAACATATAATAAACTCTTAATTGCATTCACAATGAGGTGCTGCAGAACTCACTCAAATAAAAGATAGTCTAATTGCTCTGTTAAACAGGTTGATACAAAATTGAAACATATCAAAAGAAATATAATTACTCCAATGTGAAAATGTAATTAACTCAATTAAAAAAGTGCAATATGATTCTGCACAGCTCTCTGAATGCATCTCTTCACATTTTTGTTTCTTTCTCACGTCCCGACAGGAAATAATAATTATTCATATATTTTTTATTCATGTGCTATCTACAGTAGATCTGTTTAGCCGTTAGCATAATTTCTATACTGAGTGCTTCATTACTGCATACAATAAGCTCATGACAAATTGAGATGACATGGTATAGAGCCTTGGGTTATCAAAAACAGCTTGTTAAGAAACCTTTGATATGAGGAATAACCTGTTTGGATCTCTCTTTCATGTCATTTATCTTAATTACTCCTGGCATAACTTTGACATCATCATCATATAAGACGTATATGCACCTTAAGGTTATAGGTCAAATGTAAAAATAGATAAAGGAGGATGTAGGCTCCCTATGCAGCCCTGTAAAAATGGCACTATCAGCCATAAAGGAAAATTTGGAGGTACATGTATTTTTGTCCTTGTGAAACAAACAATAATTTGGTTTCAAATTTCATATTGTATCTAGCCTGTAAGTGTAGGGTACACAATAGGCTCTGAATGCATTCTGAGCAAAACAGAAATACCCTACAAAAGTTCCGATTTGTCTGAACAAAGATGGCAGGAGCCTGTATTCTCCCTTATCCATTTCTTTGGAGTCAACTCTAATAAGTCATAAGGTAAGATCGATAAAAAGTCTCAATGAATATTTTTAATGACTTAATGGGCTAATACTACTGAAATATTTGAACAGTTTATGAACCTGATGACTCCATTCTTGTTGAGTCACAATAAACAAATAAAATAAGACAAAATTGAGCAATTCACAAACACATCTCAATGAACTAACCAATACTAGGCTTATTTCTAATTTAAATCCATACTCAAATCAATGTATTTTCATGCATTTTTCAAACAAGTTATTATAATCAAATCTATAATTTCAAAAAATTTGATAAATTTTAGATTTTCCCCCTTGGTGTCGGCAATTGATATTAGCACAAAGAAGGATAACAATAAGCATTAACCAGATATAGGGCTCCAATATCGGGGTCATTACGCACTTTTACAAGTCATAATCACACCATTATCTGAAGTAAAAGACAGAAAGCTGAGCTGAGTAATATATCACTGGAGGGCTACCAGCTTTGTCAAAATAAACTACAACTCCGCCCCATACAATCTCACCCAAGATGTCATTTATAAAATGGCCTCATTTTGTAGAGTCAATGAACAATAATAGAGGATTTCTTAATCTCTACCATCATTAATGTTAGCTTGGATGGAGGATTATGATTTGTTTTCACTCAAAGGAAGATACAGGGTGTCCCAAAAAAAAGAGGCCCCTCATTGCGCCCTAATTTTCTCCTAAAAGTTGATTAAATATATTTTGGTATGTAAAGAAACCTTTAATCGTTAGCTTTAATAAACCAAAAGAATTATTTCAATCGGCTCACAACTTTTGAAGATATGCCCTTTTGAATAAATGTACCCTTTTTCACTCTGTCCATGGATAGCAAACAGAGTGGTTGGGATGGCTCATGCTTTGGAGTGGCCTGCACGATCACCAGACCTCACACCACTTGATTTTTTCCTTTGTGGCAAAATCCAAGATCTTCGCAAACGATTACTGAATGCATTCGCATGAAGTATCCGCGTACAATGATGGTGCATAGCAATAATTGATGCAATGAGGACCACTGGCTGAAACCTGTATTCGCCAAAGAGGCAACCAGGTAGAGGGCACAGTAGCACAGTAAACTCACTTCAGAAGAACCAAAGACAAACCAAACAGCCTTTTAGGGCTTCCTGTTATCCTAAAAAGAGAAATGACTTATGTTGTAAATAAAAAAAGAAAGCAAGAAACAACAAAGTAAGAAACAAAAAGGCATAAATAACCAAGAAAAAATAAGTAATTCCCATTCGGCATCCATTTTACCCACAAATTAATGACACTATTAACAAAATCCATTGCCCATAAACCCACCGGTAAAGCCCATTCCATAAATAAAGTTATTTTATAAAGTTATTATTGAGGTATGTTTGATATTCATGCATTGTATGTGTACTCCTTTTCAATCTATGAAGTAGCCAAACCTTCTCCGTGGACAGAGTGAAAAACGGGTACATTTCTTTAAAAGAGCATATCTACAAAAGTTGTGAGCCGATTGATATAATTGTTTTGGTTTATTAAAGCGAACGACTCAAGGTTTCTTTACATACCAAAATATATTTTATCAATTTGTCAGAAAATGGAGAAAAAGAGGGCGCAATGAGGGGCCTCTTTTTTTTGGGACACCCTGTAGGAACCCCCATTTATTTAGTCATCAATATGGTAAGTTCTTGCCTGTGGTGATTTTTTTTTTTCAGACCCAGTTTTTGAGATACTTTTTTTTAAATTTGTGTATTTTTACACTGACTGAAATATTTATGAATTGACATGCTATAATAAAGTGCCATTAGAAGGCTTGTTTTGTGGGGTGCAGAAAAAGTGGATTTCATTTAGGGGCTATTTTGAACAGTTTATGAAAAAAATGACTTTTTGTTAATGTATCTAATTTGGACATGCTTGGACAGTTTTACTTTGTTTTTACCCTGTAAAGTGGACTTCTTGGGTGGAAGGAGGGTTCAGCCACTATACACAAAGGGTGAAATTTGGACCTGCTCAAACAAACATGTTAACATGTATCTCAGCATCCTGCACACAGCTTTAAATTTGCATTTTAGTCTATTTATATTCATGTACTTCAAAAGATATAAGTAAACTTGCCTTTGATGTATACATAACCACCTTGTATTTTTAAAGGCATTTCTTGTTGATTGTTGCTTGAAAAAAGTTTGACTTTTTCAGTTGATTAGGTCTGCAAGTATTCTGTACATGTCTACACACATTAATTTAAAAAATAATTTTCAAGCCTATTTGCATCTCATTATCAATATGAAATTCCATTTCAAAGTCTTAAGGAGGACTACAAGTCTTTCCTGATACCAGCTGCTGTACATGAGTGTGTTCATGAGTGAGATATAAAAATGAGAGGCTCTATAATTATTACTTGTTATACTCAAATGTATCTCTTACTGTTGACATATTGGGATCCTCGCTGGGATCTTGAACAAGCTCATCTCTAATGACGTAGTCCATTAACCCCTATTTGATTGTGCATTCAAAGAATGAAATTTAAACAGATTGGGTACAAAAACTCATACTCCACAATCAGAGGACAAATCATGTGTTACGGTTGTTAAATGGTAACACTTGAACTTTGCAATGATATTGAGACTAATTTTGATCATGGTATCTGTAATATTAATATTCAGTAGAATGGTTGAAATGTATTTGATTGTGGCTGACTAGATTTCATGGTTAATTGGTTTTATACATTGACACTTGATTTAATTCACTTTACTATGACAGGTAACTACCATAGCTCAGGTGCACGATGTGGAATTTATAATTTTTGCATAAAATCATCTTTTGTATTATTTGGCTTAAATGTCACAATTGAAACATTTTCACTTAAGATCATTTCAGAACATACTATATTATGTTATTATAGCTTAAGTGCATATGATTTACATTATTTACATAAATTTGTCTCTGTATTAATTAGCTGGTATGTCAAAATGCTATTATTATTTCTAACAGAAAAGTTAATCTACATTGTTTTATGGTGGATAGCTTGAGGAGAAATGATTTTCAATTTCTCTGTAAAATTGCCTCAAATAAAAAATGTATTAAAATATTGATTGGGTGGTTATTGCTTTAAAATTTATTTTATGTTATTGCTTTTTTTTCTCCTCAAAACTCTTACCTGGATTTGTAGAAACAGATGATGTATGAAGATCACATGAAAAGAGAAAAACAGAGAGAGACAATTATGTTAGAAATGACACCATAATAATAATAAATATTATGTAGAAGGTGCAATCATGGACATATAAAACAGACAATATTAAGTATATGAGAAATTGTTATATTTCTGATGGTGGCAGGAAAATTTTCTATTTGAGGGAGGAAAAACAAGGATGAGGCTGTTCTCATGTGACCAACTTATAATGCATGTATATGTTTGCTACATTATTAAGTTTCTAGAAAATGTTTAAATTGACAAATTGTGTTCTGAAATGTTTTTGTAATGGAAAGATTTTCAAAGATCACTGAGGTTACCAATTGCCAAATGGAAAGATCATCAACTTGAAAATTATTCAATACAATGTTGAATGTAATTGTTAAATTCTTCTATTGAAATACACATCACATTTAATTCATCAGGAGCCATTTTGTGCTTACAGACTGACTTCAAATGTAATTTTATTACAGAGTGAGCTTATATTTATATTTAGATAAAATTACACAAATAAAGAAAACAATAATCACATTCAATCTATAGTGTTACCATAATGTACACACAACAGCCATTCAAATGCTGATGTCAGTGAGGGCATCTGACAATTAAAAAAAACTAAAAAAATTAAAATGTTGCGCTTTTTCATCCATATAACTAATTTCTGCATGAAAATGTCTTCGAATGAGTACAAACAGAGATATAGGGAAATAAATTTGAGTTGGGTTTTGGAACTGTTAGAGTACACAAAAAGGCAATAAATAAAAGCATCAGCAACATGAGTGACAACATTGTTTCACCTCATCTATAAGGCAGTGTTTCTAGATCCACAATTTGCCAACCCACTTGGGTGATTTCTGAAGATTTTCACTGATATACTGAACATTTTCTATCCAATATTATACTTACATGAAAACAGGGTGATTTTCTACTTTCATTACTGCGACTTTTCGCTGATTTCCCATCTCATAGTTAAAACAAAGAGTTAATTTCAAGGGGACAAATTGGGAGACCTTTCAGTGATATTTGACCAACAGTCTGAGTCAATCATGTTAGGTAACCCTACCACAGGGAAGCAATGTTGCCAGAGTGATGTTATT
Source organism: Amphiura filiformis (assembly GCF_039555335.1). Taxonomy (NCBI): domain Eukaryota; kingdom Metazoa; phylum Echinodermata; class Ophiuroidea; order Amphilepidida; family Amphiuridae; genus Amphiura; species Amphiura filiformis. The sequence continues at coordinate 2,657,672 of NC_092641.1, read as the reverse complement.
ATTGATTTGGGATTGGCTGTCATAAAGTCAAAATATTTGATGTGAAATTGAAACAAGTCAGCCATGTTTCAATATCGTAGCGGAGATATTCTAACATGGCTGCTCCTTAACTAATAGCCATGTTTTAATATCGTAGCAGAGATATTTTAACATCCTTGAACATGGCTGCCTCAACTACAAGGTCAAGGAAAGTGAATTTCAAATTTCTTTGCACGGAGACTATGAAATGAAATGAAGGTAAAATTCTGGGTGAAAGTGAACTCAAAAACTCCTCAAAATGTATGCCTTTTCTTCAGGTATGTCTGTTCATCACAAAACGTAACCATGGTAACACTAAAATATTTGCAGAGAGAAGGAAAGCAACCATGTAGTACTTGCTTTAGGGCCATTTTACACCAATGGAAAATACTTACTTTGGGTACTTTTTGAAAGTTCTTGTAGGTGATATACAACTCGAAATACACCCCCTGGTATGGCCACATGTTTTGGGGTGCATTGTAAACAATAGCAATGCCCCCATCAGCATAGACAAATGTGGCCCAAGCCCACATTATAGAATGTATAAAAAGTGTTTCCAAATGTTTGTGCCCAAACACGACTTCTCTTTTAATGTTTTAATGTCTTTTGCCTATAGGAGCATCTCTACCACGAACCTCACATTCATGCTAAGTGTTAATCTTGAGGATAGTTGAAATGTGATGAAGAGATTGCAGCAAGTGACAGATACCAAATTGTTGGAATGTTTTAGTAAAACGAGATGCAATTCCCGATAATTTAGCAAAAACGGTTCAATGTTTTATCGCAAATGTCAGGCATGTCCAAGGTTGAGAGATAGTTTCATGAAATCGGTTATCGGAAATGTCAGACTTCTTCAAGGTTTTGGCCAATTTCATTATGGTCTTGTTGAAATAGAGATATCCAATCTGGCATATAGAGACTGCTTCTAATTGACAGGTTCTATAATATGACACTATCAGTTTCAGTCAAATAAATCCGCTCAATCGAGGAGGAGATTCTCCTTTCTACTTGCTTTAATTCCAGTAAGCAATTATGGCGGATATGTGGAATTCAGTGACCAGTTTACCAATTCCAATACACAGAATTTAAATTCCGACAGAATTTAAATTCCAAAATTCTATCTTTATGTCTACAAGTCTACAATGCAAGCTTTCAACTTGAAGAAAAAAGTCTTATATTTTCCTATTTTAAAGGAAAATTGAGTAGGTTGTTGTTAGAATTTACTCATTTTATAAATTGCTTAAAAAATCAAAAATACACCTGCATGTAAGGAAGTGTTACAACGATTTGAAGTAATTGCTGTAAGGGTCAAATCAATTGGATTAACAGCATAATTACACCAAATATTACAAATTATATATTTTGACAGTACAGTCAGAGAAGACATTAGAATGTATAAAAAGTGTTTCCAAATGTTTGTGCCCAAACACGACTTCTCTTTTAATGTTTTAATGTCTTTTGCCTACAGGAGCATCTCTACCACGAACCTCACATTCATGCTAAGTGTTAACCTTGAAGGATAGTTGAAATGCGATGAAGAGATTGCTGCAAGTGACAGATACCAAACTGTTGGAATGTTTTAGTAAAACGAGATGCAATTCCCGATAATTTAGCAAAAACGGTTCAATGTTTTATCGCAAATGTCAGGCATGTCCAAGGTTGAGAGATAGTTTCATGAAATCGGTTATCGGAAATGTCAGACTTCTTCAAGGTTTAGGCCAATTTCATTATGGTCTTGTTGAAATAGAGATATCCAATCTCGCATATAGAGACTGCATCTAATTGACAGGCTCTATACTATGACACTATCAGTTTCAGTCAAATAAATCCGCTCAATCGAGAGGAGGAGATTCTCCTTTCTACTTGCTTTAATTCCAGTAAGCCATTATGGCTGACATGTGGAATTCAGTGACCAGTTTACCAATTCCAAAAGACAGAATTTAAATTCCGACAGAATTTAAATTCCAAAACTCTGTCTTTACATCTACAAGTCTACAATTCAAGCCTTCAACTTGAAGAAAAAAGTCTTATATTTTCCTATTTTAAAGAAAAATTGAGTAGGTTGTTGTTAGAATTTATTCATTTTATAAATTACATAAAAATATCTCACATACACCTGCAATCTTGCATGTAAGGAAGTGTTACAACGATTTGAAGTAATTGCTGTAAGGGGTCGAATCAATTGGATTAACAACATAATGACACCAAATATTAAAAGTTCTATCTTTTAAATATTGCTCTTATTAATACCCTTTGTAGCTTAAAAATGAATGTTGCCATCAAAATTATTCCAAATTAGTCAATCTGAAACACACCCTTGTTTTTTGCATTTTTACACACAGACTACTTTACCTAACCAAATAAAATCAAGATTTTGAATAATTTTGTTTCCGGTTTTGAGAAGTAATCAATTCACATCTAGGTCAGGTCAGGTCAGATTGTTTCTAGATTGCCAAGCCTGTGGTTTTGCAGCCCAAATGTGTGATTTTATAACCCAATTGTGTACTTTTGTAGCCCAATTGTAATGTTTGGTTTGTTGTAATTTTATGTCCAACAGAAACCAATGGTTCGTTCCTGCAATTGTGACGTGTCATGTCAAAAGGAGACACTTTTGGGCAGGTTATCAATGTTGAGGTTTTTACATGTCTTAAATATAGAGATAGTTTGCTCCACAATGCCATTTTCCCCAATGAAAACGGACATTCCTAAGCGATGATATTGAGTTCATAACTTATGATATTATAAAATTAGAAACTGAGATATCGGCCTTTAAAAATATTATTGGCAATCAGCAATGTTGAGAGTAGGAATTACCTTGAAAAATGTCTCAAAAAATACAAGATGCCAGTTATATTCGGGTCTGAAACTATCAGACAATATTTTTAACATTGATAACATCACAAATTTTCAACAAACCCAAATTGTGAAAAAATCACCCCCGGACAGATTTTGGCTATTTCTCCATTTACGATCCTGCCCAAAAGTGTCTCCTTTTGACATGACACGTCACAATTTAGTGATGTTTCCACCTCCATCACTGCACTGAAGAGTTTGTCTCATTGATTCAAATATAGCCAATGGTTAAGGGAAAATTTGGGGCAGTTTTGGCAACTTGACCTGCAATTTGGGCTGCAAATGTGGCAATCCTGATCCTTTCATCTACCATCCATATCTGAATATCTTTTTGCACTTCAAATGTTTGTATACGGCCAATAAAGTATAACACCCTATACAATTCACCTTTTCGGTAAATCCCATAACCCTTTGCGAGTACACCTGAGAACTTCGTCATACTGCGTCAGCGCCGATCGCGCACATCGTTTATCGAACATCGTTACTCGCATTACAACTCGGCGTGACGTCAAATGACGAGTTCTCAGGTGTACTCGCAAAGGGTTATGGGATTTACCGAAAAGGTGAATTGTACAAATTATCTCTTTCCAATGAATTAATGGCATTCACTGACCTTATCCATAATTTTATATCAATGTAATCAGTGTTGCCAACTATTTCAACCTGGATTGTTTTGATTTTGTATAATTTTTTTGTCTTATTAACAAGGTTACATTCATTTTTATTGGTTTACCAGATCAAACTTAGGTTAAATCAGAAATAAATTCCCTATACACAAAGTAGGCTGCATAATCAACTTTCCTTTTCTAACATATATTGTTTTCCATATATATATATATATTAATGCCAAGAATAGCTTCATATTGATTGAAAATCTAAATTGACTAAAATGATCTATAAAGTAAAATGATCAGCAACTTTGATCATGTATATATGTAAAAGAAGTATTTAAAATAACCATTCAAATTTAACAAATTAATAAATTGATGTCAAGAAACTATGTCATCAAATGAAGTTACATTTTATTCAATTTTAAATAGACCAAAAATCTATAAAGAAAATAAAACGATCACCCACTTTGATCATATATGCATGTAAAATGATATTAAAAATAACAGTGATTCAATTTAAAAAAATAGATATTGACTCACATGTGTGTAATACAAATAACGAATAAACCAGTAAAACAGAATAATATGCAAGCTGATAATTCCAACTGACATCTTAACATAATTTGTGCATCACTATCATTTTTAAGCCTCTGACCCCCTACAGTCTGTCCACTTAGAAGTACAAACCAAATCTGTGGCATCGGGGGTCGATGCTTTAAGTCACACGCGAGCGCGACGCGACGCGTAAAGAGCGTGGTGTACAAATCGCGCAGTATTTGGCGCGCCAAAGAAGCATTGCGCTGAAATAAGTATTCTCATACCTCCAGCTTCCGAGGTCTATTTACTTTGTACTTCTATATGGACAGACTATAGTCCAATTATTGACATGGTGGTTAAGGGATCTAAAATGAGCGTTTATTGCGTTTCGACAGTATTTTTTGTGGGACATGAGAGCACCTCAGGCGTGTCAATTGCATTCTGAATCTGAAGCATGTCTTTCTGATATCAAATAATTTTCATTTTTGAAAATCAAATTTTGACAAATTTTATGACAAATTATAAAATTTGATATTTTTCAAATTTTGATATATAACAGTCCTCGAAGTAAATTATATAAATCTAATGATATATTCTTAAAGTGTATGTAGCAGGGAGCAAAAGCTGACGGTCAATTGAAAATTTTGACCTTTCATATTGAAGATATGGATTTTTTCACAAAAAGACCTAAATTTTGTTGGTGTTTTGGGAAAAAAAATCCATCTTCAATACGAAAGGTCAAAATATTCAATTGATCATCGGCTTTTCATCCCACCTACATACATTTTAAGTATAAATCATCAGATTTATAAAGTTTACTTCAAGTACTGTTAAATATCAAAAATATCAATTTTAATGATTTGCCATAAAATGTGTATTAAATTGTGAATTTCAAAAAATCAAAATTATTTGATATCAGAATGACATTCTTCGTATTCAGAATGCAGTTCGATATGTCTGATGTGCTCTAATGTCCCAAAATAAATACTGTCCAAACTGTCATACCCCTTCCCTTAATCCACCGTGATTTATAGCTCCCATAGGACGGCTTACACCTATAATGGACCAGAAACTGGCACTTCATTTTTACTACTATGAGTAAGAGATAATATTTTTGCAGCCTTTATAATTACATATATCTCAAAATCAGTCGCCAAAGTAAACTGATGCAAATATTGTTTTCAATGAATTTTGTTGTTGTTAATTTTGATGGAAAGTCTCAAATTTATTTACTGCTACAAAGAAAGCTTTCTCAACAACTTTGAAATAAATGTGCATCAAAAATAATCTGTCTATAGTATCTGGGGCATTGCCATTTAATATAATTTCTTTGTGTTTATAGATTTGTTACATGTATTATATTTCAATGAATTTACAGAATATAAGTCAATGATATTGCAGTGATGTTGTGTAGATATTTCATATCGATATAGAGCTCTGAATTCATTGAAGTCTTTTCTGTGTACTGGATAAAGGATAATATGAAAATAAAATACTCCAACAGGTGCATGTGGCTGGACATGCATAGCATACATGTGTAATGTACTTCTATCACATTGCCACTGTCACCCCCAACACCATCTACATATACAGATAATGATGATGATTTACTGAAGCAACCATTAATTACTGTCTACAGAAGATAGCAAATTTAATCATTACTATCTCATGAAGATGGTATAGACTGATGATGATGATGATGATGTTGATAGCTATGATGAAGATGATGATGGTGTTGATGCTGATGGTCTAAATATATTACAACCTGTCTCCTCCTCTTTATCATCATTGTCATCATTACATCACCATCATTGGTTCATCACCACCAAAATACCTGCCACTGTTATCATAAAAAAATTTATAATAATTCAATATGCTATCTTCAGTAGATAGCAATTACACAAGTTTAGTAAATCACCATTATTAACATCACTGTGAATATTGTCTTTGTCATCATCATCATCATCGTTATCAGTGCCATCATCATCATCATAATCATTGCCATCATAATCATCTTCATTGTCATCATCATCGTTATCATCATCGTCGTTATCATTGCCATCAGTAGACAGCAATTACTAAACTGAATGTGTTACTAATGCTGTCACCACTACATCAGTTCAATACTTTGAAAATGGATTGTCTTCAATATAAAACAATATTAAATTTGCTATCTTCTGTAGATAGCAATTATTGCATTCAGTAAAACATCATCAGCAGCAGCAGTGGTGTCATCATTGTCACCATAATCAGTAGCATCAGCAGCACCACCACTACAGCAGTTCAATACTTTGAAAATGTGTTGTCTTCAATATATAACAATATTAAATTTGCTATCTTCTGTAGATAGCAATTATTGCATTCAGAAAAACATCATCAGCAGCAGCAGTGGTGTCGTCATTGTCACCATAATCAGCAGCAACACCACCACTACATCAGTTCAATACTTTGAAAATGGGTTGTCTTCAGTATATAACAATATTAAATTTGCTATCTTCTGTAGATAGCAATTATTGCATTTCAGAAAATCATCATCTACAGTTCTACACTATAATCTCACCATATTTCTGTTACACCAACCTGAATACGACAAAAATTTCAAACCTTGTCAGAGCTTGATGGTATCTGACATGGCAACAGGTGTATTCAATGAAATAAAAGCATTGACGGTAGCAAGAAACAAATTTTGCCTTAACCTAACAGAAAGCACTAATGCACTTCTACTAAAAGTATATGGAGAGTGTACTCACCCACCTATCACAACAAACCCAATGTAAACTGAGTCATTTCAAGAGTTTGGTTTGCAAACTACACCGTCCACACACAATTAACGCACACAAATTTGCAATTTGACCATTTTTGTATTATACAGCCAGACTGATGTGAGAAATCAATCACCTATTTGTCTTCTATTTTTTAAACGAACACAGTGTAGAGGCAGGGTGTAACGCAACATTTTCCATCAGAAAATGGCCCCTTGTATACTGAAGGATCCTTAATTTAAAAAAGGGTCATTGTCAATTAAGGTATACTAATTTGCTGTTATGTCATCAGTAGTGATATATGGAATGAAATGTTTACATATACCGGTATGATGCGATCAAGCAAAATCAGGCGGAAATCGGAAATATTGATTTTGAGATATAGCTAAACAAAGGTAATAGTTCCTTTTGTTTTGGAAACTCTTTAATTGCTCATATCTTTGGAACTGGTTGCTCAATTTCTATAGGGTTTCCTGCACAATGCAGGTTTGTAAATCCCTGTTACTATCATACAAGAAAATAAAAATTTAATATTTCTGAGTTTCGACTGATCTTGCTTGATATAAAAACATCTAAAGCTATCAAACATACACATCATCACCTTTTAAGTGTCGGATATTTAAAAACCCAAATACTACAAAAATTATGATAAAATACGGAATTTAATAAGCTTCCTAATGAGTTTAACACAGGCAACCTGTGCATTGAATATGATGATTGAAAATTAAAATGAAGCTTTCTCATCCCATTTTTCTTCTAATTTCTTATATCCTTAATCCGCTTATCTATAATTCCTCATCATTGATAAAAGCTGCTTAAATTTTGCACCTTAAAAAATAGCCACTGTCCATAATAGTCTCCACTTGTGTTACCAAAGTTACAAACTACTTACACTACAATGCTCTTCCAATTGACCTTTGGTTTCTGGGTATGAGATATAACCTCAATCTATAATTAGGTATATAGGTAGATGTATAAGATTTGAACTGTGATCACTTGGGATTAGCATGTAGAATTGTAGATGTTACTGATGAGCTCAATACAGTTGTGCAAAGTGGCAAGGTTGCTTCTAAATTATGTTGAATAATATTTTTCACATGACTACTATTTGGCAGAGTTAGTCCTCCAATCTACATCTGTGTATGTCTGTGCCTCACTGTTGGGCCTTGCACAACATGCTGGTCTTATAGACCAGGCAAGGAGGACTAAAAAAGATCCGATTTCTTTTTAACAAAACCAAAACTTTAAGTCACTACTGGAGAAGGTTTCACCTAATTGATAGACATCATCAAATCAAATGATGATAGTGATTAAAGCTTTGGTTTTTTTCATAAAAAATCTCTCATGAATATTATGTCTCCAAAAAACTTGATAAATATGTCTAGTGACACATAGATGTGACTTAATTGAGACGGATATTTTGCAATAGGCCTAGCAGGCAGTCATTGGATGTTAACATAATATGTGCAAGCTTTTTCAAACTTTTTGGTGGCGCACAATGAGACCAGCATATAGGCCTCGCAGGGAGAACTAATTTTAACCATGGTTGCCAAAAGCTCTTGAAATCTAGTTCAATTTATAACATTAAGGAACAACCATCTTTGCTCAACAAAATTGAGTACTCATGGCATATCATAACATAATATATTGAAGCCAAATTCCCAAACATACCGATACATAATGCTCAAATTTTGGGTAAATGTAGGTATAATAAAGAAGAGATTAAATCTGTAATTAGTCAACGTAATAAGTATCCCATCATATTGGTATTGAGGAAATCATGGAGGACTTGGAGGAAGATACTGCCGCCAGACTGGCTCATGGCATATCATAACATAATATTTGCATAGGTAGGTATGGGTACAAGCCTTTTAACTGCTGATAGCTCAATATTATATGTAATCTGTTCCAGCAAAATATACATATAAAATTAAACCAAAATTATAATCCCTACATTATACTTTTATAATGATTTTATTCCAATATTTACTTTTTCAGAGATAATTCAGAGTCGATTTGGCATCAATTTCAACTTGCAAATCCATCATACCTTTGTGGCTAATTTGGTTGTCATATTTCGGAATTTTTTTGGTCAATTTTGAATGTTTCCCATCTTCTTTTCTCCCCCCTCTCCCACAGACAGGCTTTTACATGTGTGACACACATTGTGTGTATTCAACCAGTTTGAATGACTGTCAAAAAGTTTGATACTTTTATACTTCTTCCACAACAATTTTCCACAAATCAATTATTGTTAGTTAACCCATAATTTTTTGCTAAATAGTAGAAAACAATTTATATCAAAATGTACCATTTGCCATCTACCTAAGGTGAATGAACACTCTTATGTATTGGTGACATTTGGGTATGATATATGTCAAGACAGAGCACCTATAACTCAAGCGTACGTGTCCCATAATTCTGTCTCAAATTTTAACTAATTTTTACCAGCAACGCCATTCAATCAGCCTCATTGTAACTGAATCCCACGCGGAGCTTCAAACACACCCAGGAGTACGGCTAATAATAAACCTAATTTTCATCCCGCTACACGAGTGCTAATCGCCTTCTCCACACACCGACTAATATTCATTTATTCCCCGGCATTTCAATTTTAAATTCATCATCTTTTCATGTTTAAAGGTCTTATTTTCTTTTCTTTCCCCCGTTTCATTACGATGGCATTGAACTCGTTTAGCGTGCATAATAACATTTGACATTACAAGCATTTATTGATCACTCTTGAAGTCTGCATATAACACATAAAGTGAACCATTTAACACACTTGGGCTATTGTCTTATACTGGCAGCCATTACACATAAATTGAACCATTTATCACATGTACATTATGTCAAAATCTTAGATATCAAGTTGGGAAGGAGGGTGAAATTTTCAAAAGTTAGTTTATAGGTGAAATTGTCAAAAGTTAGTTTATCAAAAGCTATCTCAAGAACCACTGAACCAATACCAGGTTTGTTTATACTCATTTTAATCCCATTTTAATGTATTTTTCATGCTGATTCCAAATATGGTCATGAAAATTTGGAAATATTTGAATTAAAAAAATTGAAACTTATAATCTGCAGTCAACACCCACATGGAGAGAGTTAACTTATGAAGCTTAATCTATGCATCTGGGCAGCAATTACCTTGCCTTTATAGAACAGTGTCAACAAACTTGTGGAATCATTTTTTACTAAATAAATGATGAGAGTCTATCTATGCAACACTTTAGAATCTGAATCAACGCTGATTGCCAACATCCAGTTTCACTGATCGGTTTTGCGCTAATGCACAGAATATATAATAGGCATAAGTATGAGAGTCAAACACACAGTACCCTACCAGTGAGAGATTTTGCCCTGAAACAACATGCAACTAATTTTCTAAAAATGTTGACAAATTAATTTTCAATCTTGAAAGCACCATACATTTGTGGAGCATCCACAACAAATCCATTGTAGTTGCAATAATGAGTATCTTTAATTATTATTCAGACTCCACATTGCAATGCTGCAATGCTTTAAAATTGAAATCTGAGGCAGGTTTTTACCAGCTCGGCTGTAAAAATTTGAAAGATACATATTTTAAACCAGTCAAAATGACCACTTTGGGGGCAAAAAATGCTATTTTAGGCAAATCTTTGGATTTTTACCCTGCTCTGAAATTCACTCACTCCCGATTCTCCGAGGAAATGTTTAGGTACCATCACTGCACTGAATGAATTGCATCAACGTGATCAAACTGGATTAAATCCATATTTGTATTGATAACTCCAATACAGTTAACATGGCAACTGTAAATGAATCGCATCAAACCGGATTAAAACCTAGTAAAGAGTTAACATGGCGGCAGATCTGAGTATATAGCTAATAGCACTGAATGATTCGCATCAAACCGGATTAAAACCCATTATGTTGATAACCCCACTAAAGAGTTAATATGGCGGTAGATCTGAGTAGCTAGCACTGAATGAATCGCATCAAACCGGATTAAAACCCATCATGTTGATAACCCCACTAAAGAGTAACATGGCGGCAGATCTGAGTAGCTAATTATTGTTGATAGCAATAAGGATATCTCATATATGAATAGGCAAATATTATTCTCCTGGAGTCACAATGACTGGAGTTTAATTAACGACTTCACTAAAACAAATGAGTTGCCCATCTCATGATGCAACTATATGTCAAATTTGGTAAAATCATGTTACAAAATTCTACGCAAAATTTATTTTCATAAATATTGCTAAGTGGTCTTGACTTTGCCAAATTATTTGTTTTTGTGAAATGATATTTGCATTGGAGAATTACAGATTACAGTTTGCTAACATTTTGTTAAACAGGTGAATTTGTTTCCAATTATGCAAAGTGCCTTAATTTGAAATGCTCAGTAGCAAGATGTTGAACATTGTCAAATTTGCTATAAATGTCAAATTTGCTAAAAGATTGTTTCCGCATTAAAAACTGAATGTTCTACATGAAACACTCTACAGGTGCAATTAAGGTTTATTAGGCCCCATTTAATGGAAATTTGCATGATTGGAGATTGGCACTTTCAAAATGGAATTCAAATAATTCAACTTTTCATTTTTCCCAACATTTAAAATCCCTAAGTCTTATAGACATACTGTTGCTTCATTTCATTTCACATTTTCTCTGACATGCTGCACATGAATTGCACCAAAATGTCTTGGAGCAATCGGCAAGTGAAATCTTGTTAACGTGAATTGAAATTCACGCAAAGCTGCCAAATTTGTTACCGGATCAAGTTTAAGACTAAAATGTTAATGGTGAAATTTCCAGGTCGGGGACGGCAAATCTAGCCTTGTAGCCCTTTCTTTAGTAGCTCAATACCTTTATCAGGAAATCGGATCCTTTAAACTTGCAGTGGTATACTCAGAAATTGTCTTGAGTGGGTTAAAGGTGAAGTTTGGGGCCATATAAAAAAGCATAAGACTTGCATGTTTTACTGTTTCTCCCTGTTCATTAAATTTACCAAATCACAATTGCATCACAGAAAATTTAATGGAAGAATGTAGAGATTTGAATATCATGAATTGGCTATTCAAGTAGAATTCAAGGCGCCCCTTAGGAAGACATGACTTTAATCTCCCACACAGGGAGTGTGAATTTCAGATGGAGTTATCTGAATGGGTGACTCCATTTGAAATATCAACCCCTGTGTGGGAGATTAAAGTCATGTCTTCCATAGGGGTGTATGAATTACAACTGGAACAGCCATGCAATGTAGGGATAAAACATGGCACACTGAAAAGTTTGATTCAAAATTAAGAGGTGAAGGAAGACTGATTTTGGTATTATATCCCCCTGACTTTGAATTCCCACTCCCCCAACTAGGACTGTCCTCACAGCCCCCTCCCCCCATGTCGATGCAAAAAAAAGAAAGTGCTAAAAATTGCAAATATTTCATTTGTTAATGTCCATACTTGAGCATCTTCATATGTACTATTCTTACAAGCTGTGCCTGAGTCAATGTTGACATATCTCGGCCACATTATTTCCTTTACACACGGTTATACTAACATTAATTTTTTTTCTTCTGTATATGGAGCACCAGACTTTTGATTCAAATTATTATGAGCAGTCCGGTCTGACTGCCTGATCAGGAAGTACTGCCGAATCAGGCAGTATGTTGCCGAGTCAGGCAGTATGGTATCCCACAATGCAATGCTCTATTTCAAATAGAACATCTTTTAATATACCGTTATTTCTTGGTTTAGAGTAAAGAAGTAGGTAAAATATATAAAATTATCAATGAATGTACAATTAGTAGTAATTTTTCATCAATTTTAGTTAAAATAAAGTTAATTTGCATATTTAAATCAAATTTTTAAAAAACCGTTAGAAATTTCTTTTATAAAATCACCATGAACAATTTAGTCCTTAGTCTGTCGAATTCGGAAGGGTTACCAAAGCCTGTGTTGCCTAACTCGGCAACATGCTGCCTGATTCGGCAGTACTTCCTGATCAGGCAGTCGGACCAGACTGATGAGCACAAACTTGTTCAGTGTTTAATATCCACAGCATTTCTAAAACATCTCAAATAAGGTAAAAAAAATCTTTTTAAAATGTGTAGGCCTACTTTAACCATTTTCACGATGGTTCCATGTTTTCAAGGATTCTTCTGGGTGAACATAAAAAGTCCAAGGTTTGAGATATTTTCTCAAAATGTATTCAATACTGGGCTTGTTTGTATTCATTCATTTTAATTAATTTTTCATGCTGATTCCAAATATGGTCATGAAAATTTACAATTCTTAAATTTTTGAATTAAACAAATTGAAACTTGTCACCTGCTGTCAACATCCGCATGGAGAGACTTAAGATAAATCCAAATTATCCATCTGCGGAGAAAGGGTTAATTAAGCTAATTAAACAGAAAAATGAGTGGCAAGTAAACGAATGAAAGTCAATCACAGCTCTGCAGGCAAAGGGTTAATTAGCTTATTAAACGAGAAGATGAGCAGGCAAGTAAACGAATGAAAGTCAATCACAGCTCTGCAAATATTAGGTACTGACAATTATATTGATTATTAGGGTCAGTATTTGGACATCAAATCACATTTTAATTGCTTTTATGTATAGGTTGTATGTTTTATGTATAGATTTTATACAGTGACAACGTTGGAATGAGAATGTCGTTTTATGTCTGATTGAGGATAATGACTCATTGATTATGTTTTATTAGATGACCCAATCAATGTAAAATTGTCTGTTTTTGTTGTTGTTTTCGGTAGCATTTTTCGGTTATTCCTTCATGTCATTTTACACAAAATTAGGATTAGAATCCCAGTCAGGCTTAGGGTTAGGGTTAGTAGCAGCACAACAGGGGCAGGGGGAAAATGCTCCCAGTCAGAACTCTGCCCCCCCATTCCACCCCGTAAACAAAACCCAAATTACGACAATGTTCACCTTTTGCAGCAATTTTGCACAAAATTTGTTGATTTTGCCCACCCCCAAAAAAAATCATTTGCAAATGATATGATTAGAAGATAAAAAGTTTATATCCCATTCTATGCAATAACTTAAAAATATAAAGGAAGCTCAGGAATGATTTTGAATTTTTGGAGTCATGTCCTTGTGGCGTGAAATCGTCCCTCTTGTTTTTTCATGAACTACATTTTATGTGGAAACATCGTGAACTACATTTTATGTGGAAACATTGTGAACTACATTTTATGTGGAAACATTGTGAACTACATTTTATGTGGAAACATCGTGAACTACATTTTATGTGGAAACATCGTGAACTACATTTTATGTGGAAACATCGTGAACTACATTTTATGTGGAAACAAATTTGAACTAATTGTTACAAGATTTAAAAGAAAAATGGAATTGGAATAAGAAAAAGAAAACCCAACATGAAAAAACATGATCAACATAATTCTTCAATTGTTCCTTTTATTCCTTAATTAACCATACACATTTCAACAATTGACCAGGGACACGGACTACAAAAATTCCACTTGTTTAATGACAGCCTATATCCATTATAAATTGATGCTTCCCACATTTCGCATCCAATCTCATTTGCATTGTCACCTGATGCTTGTGTATGATATAATTACACATGTTGTCTATGCTCTACTCTCATTATAATCATATGCAGACTATCCCTGTATACCTAATTATAACATCTAATAGTACAATTTAGCTCTTGTCTTTAACACACATACATTAATGCTATGCATACTAGCCATACGCTACAATATTATAAATATAAAAAAATTGAGATATTTTCTCAACATAGCAAGAGCTATCTTAAGAACCACTGAACCTGAACCAATACTAGGCTTTAAATTTGTTTAGGTTTAAATTGTACTCATTTTAATGCATTTTTTTCTTGCCTATTCCAACAATGGTCATGAAAATTTACAATTCTAAAAATTTTGACAGTCTAAAAACAATTGAAACTTGCTGTCTACAGGATAATATTATCCCACAGGGAGGCTCCCATCAATTAATACAAAACATTTGTATATCTTCTATTATCTTAATCTAAACCCCTATGACAGACATCAGTTTTTATTTTGTATACTCTGTATAGCCACCTCACAGTTAACCCCCATGGCAGACATCACTTTCTGTACCCTGTATCTCCATCTTACACTTAATAGTTTCCTAAACCCCCAATGCTCTTATTTGTACACCCTGTATAGCCATCTCACAGTTAACCCCCATGACAGACATCACTTTTTGTACACCCTGTATATCCATCTCACAGTTATAGTTTCCTAACCCACCATGACAAACATCACTTTTTGTACACCCTGTATAGCCATCTCACAGTTAACCCCCATGACAGACATCACTTTTTGTACACCCTGTATATCCATCTCACAGTTATAGTTTCCTAAACCCCCATGACAGCCATCACTTTTTGTACACCCTGTATATCCATCTCAAAGTTATAGTTTCCTAACCCACCATGACAAACATCACTTTTTGTACACCCTGTATAGCCATCTCACAGTTAACCCCCATGACAGACATCACTTTTTGTACACCCTGTATATCCATCTCACTGGTCATTGTTTCCTAAACCCCCATGACAGACAAAAACACACATAACTGCCTGGTCAAGCCTCTGTGGTCAAGCCTCCGATGGTCAAACTACGGACATTTGATCTGGATCTACCCATTGCGGATACTTGACGGCATAAAAACATCGGGTCAGTATAACACTTCTAGCTGGAAGCATAAAGATGTTTCTCATATACTTGGTGATATTTGATGAGACTTACATGAATAGCCAGTGTAGTCAATGTCATTGAGGACCAAGTTGATTCCATGCATGTATGCGTCTGTGCATGTGTCGCTTTATGTGGGTCAGTGTGATTGACATTGAGAATGAATATCAACTTAGAAGTGGGAGTGTGAGTAACACTGGGTACCAGGGCCGTAGCAAGGTTGAATAATGTGGGGCGGCCATCACAAATGTGGGGCGGCCAAATTACAAATATATGCCCAAATTGAAATAAAGATACACAGAAAAACATAACAAATTTCTCAAGAAGTGGGGCGGCCATGGCATCCCCGGCCGCCCCGCTTGCTACGGCCCTGCTGGGTACAGGGTGTGCAAAGAGCCAAGGAACAAAATTGTAAATGGAAATAATGAGGTGTAACTAACATTTCACAATGTGCAATCAGGTTGCAGGCATTTTCCAGGTCTGGTGAGGGAATAGAAATCAGGGTTCCTCTAGATATAGACACTGCTATGTCCGGCAAGTTGCTCTGGCATAGGCTTCAACATAAAAGAAATTTTAAAAAAGTTTTGAGGTATTTTTGCATAATATCAAGAGCTCTATCTCAACAACAACTGAACCAATACTAGTCTTGTCTGTACTCATTTTAATGCATTTTTATGCTGATTCCAAATATGTCCATGAAAATTTATAATTCTGAAATTGTTGAATTTTTATTTTTAAAAATTGTCATCTGCAGTCAACACCCACATGGTTATGGAGAGAGTTTATTGGGTAGCTACAAGGGAGAGAGTACCCATGGTACTTTTGTGGTAAAACTCCCCATCCCCTTCCTACAGCCCTGTATCAATCGGATGGGAGAATCATTAAAGGAGTGTTTCGTGATCCTAGCATCCTCTTTTTATGACATTTTTCAGTACATATCCACGAAAAAAGCCTATTCCCAAAATTTCAGTTGATTCCGATTTTGCGTTTGCGAGTTATGCATGATTATGTGTATTACAATGCTCCATAGACAATGCGTTGTAATTTCGTTCTGGTGCACCAGAACGAAATTCAAATTTCACGATATCTTTGCAAAACGAATTAATCTGCAAGAAATATTTTGTACATAAACATTATGTACCCAGAGGATTCAAGTGATATAAATATCTCAACTTTTTTGTTTTTTGTGTGGGGATAAGGCTGTGGATCACGAAATGCCCCTTTAACATGCTTTATTTTCATTATAATTTCCCCTCAACATTTCACATTTCTGGTTTCAAGTCCCTGTACCTTTCCTAATGATAATGCTAACATACTTCTAATACAGCTTTGAGCATCTACATGTATACCATGGATTGGAACCTCTAATTGATTTCCTCCTCTATTTATCTGGGCCTCTTCGCTAGTTTAGGTACAATGTACAGAATATCATCACCTTTGATGTCCCCATAGACAATATGTTTGCTTCCCCTAACATTAATGTTAAACAAAATATCTGCACCTCTCAGGTTTTATACTCAATGCTTTTGTCCACTTTTGTCCATGCATGGTCAAGAAAACAATGCCTTAGTTTTATAGGAGGTACACTATGTGTTGCTTGACAACTTTTGTCATCAGTACAGTGGTGGCGGAATATTAGAATTTAGGGGGTGTTAGGGGACAAGCATATTTTGCCAGGATATTTTTTTCTAGAAACTTGCAAAAAATTTTAATTTCAGAATATTTTAGCCCCAATGAAGGTCTGTTTTGCTATTAAGTGTACCAGTGCATGCAAAACTTTGCAATTTTACCCTAGATTTGGGCCCAAAACATAGTGTTTTTCGTGCTAAAAAGGAAAATGTACAGAGCAATTATTGTTTTATTTTTCTTCTATTATGATTTTAGGGATATCATATCCCCTCATAAAAATTTAGGGGGGACATGTCCCCTTGCATCCACCGCCTAATGTTTGTCATGTAATCTATGTGGCATACAAAGCATTATTACATCAATTAGTATTTTATCATATTCACAATCTCTAACAAACAAGTGTACAACCATGTAAAACTCCCATCTGAATTTGCACATGATCATTATCAACCATTCAACAACATGCCACTTAAGATATAAACTGACGATAACCCGTCCACCGATTCAATTTTATAAAAGCGTAACACTATAGCGTGGTGATATCAAACGGTACACCTGATTCTTAATGCACACTAGGGGATCGTGATGCTACCCGCCGGCTTAATTATCTAAACATGCTAACGAGGCTTGGTTATGCCGAACCATTATTGATGTACTATGCCGATGATTATTCACTGTGTGTGTGTGGGCACAGAGAATGGGGATTTTTAAACTTAGGTCAAAATAGGATTAAAATTAAATCATTATTACTAAAGATTGTATCTATCTAGGATTGAGACACATGGTAACCATGGTAACAAAATATGTTTACAGGTAAAAAATAAAAATTTTCATAATTAAGTTTTATTTTTGTAAATTTGTGGTTATAAGTTGCTTTCTATTTTGTTGATACATTACGTTGAAGCACATCTGAAAGTTCCCAAACATATTACCAATATACATAATTTGAATTTTAAGTTAAATGATTACTTTATTGAAATTTATGTTTTCCATATCACCAAATATGTTGGACTAAAAAAGGGACTCAAAATTTATCCAACTGTAAGCATGGTATGATCAGTGATCTCTTTAAGGTTACACGAAGAAAGCGTATAAAAAGCGTATAAAAGGCGTATAAAGTTGTTCTCTAAAACCGCGTTTTCTCAGCAATCAAATATCGCAGTGAGTCAAATGTTGGTGCATAGATGTATCTTAACATTATTTTTGTGTGTTTATACAAATTTTTAGAATCCGTTTGAAAATCCTTCGTTTAAATCATTTTTACGCACCATGTTCACAAGATCAAAAACACGTTCCATGCAGTTTTTTTTTCAAATATTCGCTCCGTATAAAACTACGCCGAGTGATTGTTTTCTCCTTTTTTGTATTGTACTACAAATCGACCAAAGAAATAATGTTGCCATGGGGAAGCACCAAAAACAGTACCGATTAAATTTTATTAGCCCGTTTTTGGGAACAATTTTCGAGAATTTTGTACCACAAAACACTGTTATGTTACATTATCGATATCTGGATTGTGGAACATTAATTTTGATTTCTAACTGCCTACATTATTTCTCAAAAGTATGTCGATTCCTTTACCATTTGAATTTCACTCCAAATTTAAGCTACTTTTGCAAAAATCGAGGTTTTTAGCCATCGATACCTCCGACATTTACAGCGGTGATGAGATTGTTTATCATAAGAGCCTGGTATGCACTATTCCATAATAGTCAGTTTGAGATCAATCGATTTCACAGATCACTCAGTAGCTCAATCGGTTAGCGTTGGAATCACGTTCGACTATATAATACTATAGTTTTGAGCTGGAAAACTTTGGTACGTGTTCGAGTCCCTATGTGGTCCATTCCATTCCATCTATTTTATTTTATTTTTCTCTCCCTTTTTTTTTTTTTTTTTTTTTTTTTTTCGTTTCTTTTTTTCTGACTTCTTTTTGTTTGTTTTTGCCCGTTTTTTTTTTTCATTATATAATTCAGGAATTTTTAGGCTATACTAGTCTAATAAGCGCTGACCTATGAATATATTTTTACAAATTAGATTAACAAAATATTGGTTGTTGGTTTTGTTACTGTTGTTGTAGTTATTGTTGTAGGCCTATATTATATTGCATAATCAGGGTATAAATAGGCATACTAGGCCTATTATAGCCTATAGAAGCATTGATTTATTTCACGACAGATATCATCCAGGATAATTTTAAAATTGAAAATTTAGAAAATCCAAAGGAAAATTGCAGCGGCTGCCCACAATCACACCCCCATCAGCCCATATGGTCCTATCATGGTCACCCCTTCCCTATCCCTGCAACATATAGGATGACTCACGAGCCGCGGTTTGTCCGTGGCCCCTAGTTCAGATTGATACACTATTTATGCTGCGTGAGTTCATTCTTTTCTGCATGGCTGTTTCCATTATTAACTTACGCCCCTCTGGAATCAAGCCTTGAAAATCAATTGTATTTAACCTTAAATTGATTCTTGAAGACCCCCCGGAAGATCAGAAAATAAAACACATATTTTACTTTTTTTAAGGTGGGGGGGGGGGAGGAGCAAATGTGAAGATGATTCTACTGTTATTGAGGCATATTGAGGCACATAACAATATGGTAAAATATATCCAAAGCGCCATTTTATATCTAACATTAACATGACATACTTAGAATTACATTACTAAGCTTAATGTGTGCATGTACCATATTATCAAGATTTTCACTCAACTTTATTTTCACAAAATTCACCACTTTTCAAATTTGTGCACAACACTACAAACTAACTGGTCCAAGAGCAATCTGGTTGTTTAATGATAAATATTTCATAATTCAAACATAATAACATCAATGAATTATCTCAGATGGATATGTGTTAAACTTTTGAATTAATGAAAAATATTTTCTGATAAGAAGTTAGCCATGAGCCACAGGTGAGGTTCAAAAACGGGTTATGCATCTCTGCACTACAAGGTATAAAGGCTGTATCTGGTTATGTTATTTGTTTGTACATACTGCCGTTTGATTTCAGGTTTATCCATGTACTACTGTTTCTTTATTTAATTAATATGCAGACATGATGAATTAAAGGAAGGTTCTTTACTTCTGTTTTCAATTCATTTGTTTTAATTATACAAAAGATGTATCAATCTCTATGCCTTTCATTTTATTGTATGACTTCACTCAGTGGCATAGCGTTGGTCATCATATGGGGGGGGCACCGACCATGATGGGGCGCACTGGGTCTGATTGGGGGCACAAGCCATTTTATGGCAATTTTCCTATGGGATTTTCTAAATTTTGCAATCGATGGGAGCACATATCCACCCCCCCTACCCGCCCCCTCCCCCCTGTGTCCCTATGACACTACGCCCCTAACTTCACTTGGGATTACTGAATCAATACTAGGCATGTTTGTACTCATTTGAATGCATTTTACACAGATTACAAAATTACAGTCAGCATTGAAATACAAATGTAGCTCAGCATATGTGTCTCAAAGCTGATTTTAGCACGATGCCCCATATTGTTTGAGCAAACCACATTTTCTGGGAAAACATACATAGTATGTGGGTAGGTATGGATATTTTCATTATGAAAGATACTGAACTTGCTGAACAACACCAAATTTACTTCTGTATGCATACAAGGTGTGTATGGTACATGGTGTGTGTATACATGAATAACATAAAGGGATTGCTAAGACCATATTGGGCTCTACACACATCCCTATTGCCTGAGGGGGCCTGAGGGGCACTTTTAAAACACATATTACCATAAGGGCCTGCATAAGGGTATGTTCCCGTTTAAATACCCCCCCTTTTTGGATTTTGCAATCCTCAATTTGAGAGGCACATTTGGATAATTCTGTGATTTTTCATTCACTTAATTGCATTTCCAAGCTTTTTGCAGCAACACTGGCAACTGGAATTCCAGTTTCCAGAAAACAAAATTGAAAATCCAGACATTTTTTTTTATAGTCCTCTATGGGGTTTGCACTTGTTTTCTGGAATAGCCTATTATATCATCATAATGTTAGTCCATGTGTACAATTGTAGTTATTGCCTCCATTTTTACATTGCCACAGCCAAAGAAGTAACCCAATTTCAAGTTCACTCTGTGTACACTACGGGATTCTCATGAGAGTAGCAGCGCTGCTACTCTCGAGTACCTACGTCGGCCACCAGACCCTTGTGGCCCAGCAAGCCGGCTGCAACTCGCGAATACCTCGTGGCGTAGGTACTTTGAAGGTACTCAGAGTACCGACACTGGTACTCACCTGCCAGGTACTCTTCCGCTGAGTACCGACATGGGTACTCTGGCAAAAAAATGAGGCAACCGGGTTGCCATTTCTTATTTATTTTTGTTGCCATATTGATTTATATTGATTATTATGTTCTTGATTTATGTTTCTTATTTTATTCTTTGGGCATTTTTAAGCGGATAAGTTAAGTAGGCCTATTAGTAAATTAGTAAATGAGTGAATAAATAAGTAAATAACAATAAAATACATAAAACAGCGTAATTATGTTATAACAGCATGATTTATTACTCGGAGTTTCACGCCTAAAACGGCGATCATCAGATAAATAAATAAGTAAATAAGTAAGCAAATAACTAAAGTAGTAAGTAAATAAATAAGGAAATAGGTAAACAAGTAAATAAGTTATTAAATAAATAATAACCCAAAGATGTAAATAAATAAATAAATAAATAAATAAATAAATAAATAAATAAATAGGAAGATAGGTAAATAACTAATTATACAAATAAGTAAATAATTAGGTAAATAATAACTAAATAAGTAAATAAACAAGAAAATAAGAAGATAAGAAAATAACCAAGTAAGTAAATAAGCAACTAAATAAATAAATAAATAAATAAATATCTAAATGAGTAAATAAATAAGTGAAGATAAATAAGTATAAAAACAAATAAATAAAGGAAGAACTAAGTAAATTTATAAGTAAATAAATAAGTAACCAACTAAATAAATAAACAGGTAATAAATAAATCAGTAAAATAACTAAAGCAAGTAATGAGTTAATGAATAAAAAAACATATGAACATAAAATACATGATGTAACCTTTTCTAAATATTTCTGAAAAATAATAAATTTACTACATAATTAAATAACATAAAAATTACAAATGAAAACAACCAAGCTGAGCAACCATCAGCCAAGCAAACAGCTATAACTAACCAACCAAGTAAACAAACAAACAAAAAACCGTGTTACTTTCCTAACAGAACAAAACGGAAAACAACAGAAAAACAACGGAATTATAACACTGTCGCCGGCATACGGAAAAACTGCATTGTGCAACAAGCAATTGCATCCAGATCATAACAAATTAATAATTCCACTTCAACACGTTCGTGTGCAAGCCTTGTTGAACGCGTAGTCGCCCGCGTAGTTGTATCATAGGCGCGCGCGCCTTGAAGTCAATGAACTTTACGATCGAATGATTTTGGCGACGAGTACCTCGCGGGTGAGTACCTTCACTGCTACTTCACTGCTGACACATGGGTACACCATGGATGCGGTTACTGTGCAGGTACTACCGCTGAAGGGCCATCGAAGTACCCCCGACCATGGTCTGCCTATAAGTCACCTACTCGGTACATCGCAGTTGACTCTTAGGTGACGCATGGTGGAGTATCGATGTAAGTACTTTGCTATGGGGGTATCTACAGTATGGTGGCCGACGCTGGTACTTTGGTGTAGTACCAGCGTCGGCCACAAAGGGCTTGTGTACTCGGTAGTAGCAGCGGTAGTAGCCGCGAAGTAACATTGCAGCAGAGGTACTACGTCGCCAGGAATTTTGTAGTGTATAGTTAATTGTCTTCATGATCCATTAGCACATGCACTATTTTCTGTCAAATAAACCACTTTGAAACATAAAAGAAGTTTGTTTGCTTCAAACCATTGACCTTTCCCTGTCAAACAAATCTGATAAAATTTCACAAAATTTGACATGTTTTGAGTCATGAATGAGAAGTTTCTTGTCACCATTCAGTGCACACAGAGGTGGAAATCACTGATAGGAACTGTATCTTTTAGTTTCAAATTACAGAATTACAGATGTTTTGGAGCTTTTTATTCAGGGCCTTTATGAAAGAAAACTGCTAGTTGTGAGAAAATATATTATTTTTGTTAATGCCACTTTTTGCAAATATATTTTTGTATAGACGTTTGATTTTTGTTTTTAGATTATCAAATTGTTGTGAAAAAATATTAGTATAGAAGTAATCATTTTTCCTTTTTGGTTTGGGTTTGGGCCATAATAAAACTTACGGATATGGATGCCAGTTGCCAAAGAACCAACAATTCACAATTGACTTTTTCTATATGAATAGTTTTTGTTTGCTTTGTGTTTTCCTACACTTTTTGACTTCCTGGTGGCACAATAAATTACATATATGCCATTAGCTTTGTTTAAAAAACCCTGAATTTACAAATCTGCCATAAATCTCACACTTCTTCTGTTCACCTTGTCAGACATGTTTTGAAACTTTTCCCTGAACTTTTGAGGCAATTAACAAATTTTAATTATTTGTCACTAATTTCCTGCTAAACCAAAAATCTTCAAAACGATCGCTAGTTTCCAAGTAATCCTGATCACCATTTGATTGCTAACTTAAATTGACTGATTTATTCTTTGTGGTCACTCAAGCAAAATATTCCAAATTGGTATCGCTTTAGAACAAAACCTTGACTTTTTGATAGAAGCACGACACAAACTCTGAAACAAAAAGTTAGACAGGAAAATGATGGGCCAGAGGCACTACTTCATACAAGTAATTCAAAGTCAGTGTTACATCATGGAAATGAGCAAATAGAAAAACCAACAACAAAATAAGTGAAGATTTGAACTGCACTTTAAATGCAGTAATAATTGTAAAACCCCTGTAGCATTGTGAAGATTTGAACTGCACTTTAAATGCAGTAATAATTGTAAAACCCCTGTAGCATTGTGAAGATTTGAACTGCACTTTAAATGCAGTAATAATTCTAAAACCCCTGTAGCATTGTGAAGATTTGAACTGCACTTTAAATGCAGTAATAATTCTAAAACCCTGTAGCATTGTGAAGATTTGAACTGCACTTTAAATGCAGTAATAATTCTAAAACCCTGTAGCATTGTGAAGATTTGAACTGCACTTTAAATGCAGTAATAATTCTAAACCCCCTGTAGCATTGTGAAGATTTGAACTGCACTTTAAATGCAGTAATAATTGTAAAACCCCTGTAGCATTGTGAAGATTTGAACTGCACTTTAAATGCAGTAATAATTGTAAAACCCCTGTAGCATTGTGAAGATTTGAACTGCACTTTAAATGCAGTAATAATTGTAAAACCCCTGTAGCATTGTGAAGATTTGAACTGCACTTTAAATGCAGTAATAATTGTAAAACCCCTGTAGCATTGTGAAGATTTGAACTGCACTTTAAATGCAGTAATAATTGTAAAACCCCTGTAGCATTGTGAAGATTTGAACTACACTTTAAATGCAGTAATAATTCTAAAACCCCTGTAGCATTGTGAAGATTTGAACTGCACTTTAAATGCAGTAATAATTCTAAAACCCCTGTAGCATTGTGAAGATTTGAACTGCACTTTAAATGCAGTAATAATTGTAAAACCCCTGTAGCATTGTGAAGATTTGAACTGCACTTTAAATGCAGTAATAATTCTAAAACCCTGTAGCATTGTGAAGATTTGAACTGCACTTTAAATGCAGTAATAATTCTAAAACCCTGTAGCATTGTGAAGATTTGAACTGCACTTTAAATGCAGTAATAATTCTAAAACCCTGTAGCATTGTGAAGATTTGAACTGCACTTTAAATGCAGTAATAATTCTAAAACCGCTGTAGCATTGTGAAGATTTGAACTGCACTTTAAATGCAGTAATAATTCTAAAACCCCTGTAGCATTGTGAATATTTGAACTGCACTTTAAATGCAGTAATAATTCTAAAACCCCTGTAGCATTGTGAAGATTTGAACTTCACTTTAAATGCAGTAATAATTCTAAAACCCCTGTAGCATTGTGAAGATTTGAACTGCACTTTAAATGCAGTAATAATTCTAAAACCCCTGTAGCATTGTGAAGATTTGAACTGCACTTTAAATGCAGTAATAATTGTAAAACCCTGTAGCATTATGAAGATTTGAACTGCACTTTAAATGCAGTAATAATTCTAAAACCCCTGTAGCATTGTGAAGATTTGAACTGCACTTTAAATGCAGTAATAATTCTAAAACCCTATAGCATTGTGAAGATTTGAACTGCACTTTAAATGCAGTAATAATTCTAAAACCCTGTAGCATTGTGAAGATTTGAACTGCACTTTAAATGCAGTAATAATTCTAAAACCCTGTAGCATTGTGAAGATTTGAACTGCACTTTAAATGCAGTAATAATTCTAAAACCCTGTAGCATTGTGAAGATTTGAACTGCACTTTAAATGCAGTAATAATTCTAAAACCCCTGTAGCATTGTGAAGATTTGAACTGCACTTTAAATGCAGTAATAATTCTAAAACCCCTGTAGCATTGTGAAGATTTGAACTGCACTTTAAATGCAGTAATAATTCTAAAACCCCTGTAGCATTGTGAAGATTTGAACTGCACTTTAAATGCAGTAATAATTCTAAAACCCTGTAGCATTGTGAAGATTTGAACTGCACTTTAAATGCAGTAATAATTCTAAAACCCTGTAGCATTGTGAAGATTTGAACTGCACTTTAAATGCAGTAATAATTCTAAAACCCTGTAGCATTGTGAAGATTTGAACTGCACTTTAAATGCAGTAATAATTGTAAAACCCCTGTAGCATTGTGAAGATTTGAACTGCACTTTAAATGCAGTAATAATTGTAAAACCCCTGTAGCATTGTGAAGATTTGAACTGCACTTTAAATGCAGTAATAATTCTAAAACCCCTGTAGCATTGTGAAGATTTGAACTGCACTTTAAATGCAGTAATAATTGTAAAACCCCTGTAGCATTGTGAAGATTTGAACTGCACTTTAAATGCAGTAATAATTCTAAAACCCCTGTAGCATTGTGAAGATTTGAACTGCACTTTAAATGCAGTAATAATTGTAAAACCCCTGTAGCATTGTGAAGATTTGAACTGCACTTTAAATGCAGTAATAATTGTAAAACCCCTGTAGCATTGTGCCTCAAGCTCAACACCTCTGCCTCGGAGTGAAAATTGGGAAACAAACCACCGATGGAAAATAAATGACATCAAGTCATATGTCATAATACAACTAAACTATTGAATCAATAGAAATTTATTGCTAGATTTGGCAAAAGCCAAATAGATTTGATGATATATAAAGAGCTTCTAATAATTTGAGCTGGGAATGAAATCAAAGCTACTGCTATGCTCTTTTATAGAAACCTGTAAATTGAGACCGATTCCAGTCACTATTTAATATGGCATCAATAGTCATGAAACATATCTGATCCTCCTTCATTAATTTCCATCCCCATCTACATGTATGTTTGGTTGTCTATCAAGAATGGTTTAAAATTTGACATTTTAAGTTGAACCTGATATTTTTACTCCATAAATATGGGTTGAAATGTAAGATGATAAGCACTTTCCTCCAGAGGAAAAATGATCATAACTCATAAGAAGATAAAAATGTCTCATCATTAGACCCAGTCTTGCTCATCAATTATCCATTTTCTTATCATTTTTTTTCCAAATTTTGACAAAATGCTATCTTATGAATCATAGAGATCTTACACCGATATAGGGAGCAGAAGGGACCAGAAAAGTACAGAGTACCTCAAAACTTGAAATAATGGTACCACTCGTTAATGACTGGCACTTAAGTCAATCTAAGCTGTGGCAATCAGATAAAGGGCCATTAGTGGAATAACTTGTCTCATCTCTAGGTCATTCTTATTCAAATTGGAGCTATTGTGATTTGTATTGTTGTATAAGTCACTGTGGGTTGGTGGGCATTTCCCAGTGTTCCTATACGTGACTGTGTATATGGGTTGGTGTGTGTGGGTGAAGCTAGAGTGAGTACCCATGTGTCTATAATAGAATATGCGGGTGACAGAGAATTGAAACAGTTTCAATAGTGGTTTCAGTAATGATAGGAAAAGTGCAACAGCCCTTTCCATACACATGGATTTTTTTGCATTATCACAAGCACAAACACACAACTTTTATTTCTGGTTTTCATTTCCTTTGAATATAAGCCTATATATCTTTAGACCTTATATCTTATAATTTGGACATGTTGTTTTTAAGTTGATTAATTTGCAACAAAAAATGCATGCCATACACAAGTATAGTACTCATATGTAGCATAAATGTTCCAAGTATAATGTGTTCCTTCTTCCCACATTTTGTAAATTCATGGATCCTATATAGTGCGCTACATCTATGCCCCGGGATCTATGGGAATAATACTCCCAGATATACCAGCAACAAGTCTTACAACTATTAATATTATGCATAAACCTAGAACATGCACTGAGTCATAGAAATTAATGTAAAAAAGATTCCATTATGTACAATTTACCAGATTACAAGCATGCAATTTAACTCCAAAGTTCTCTCCATATAACCCACTTCACACAACAAGAAATTTTATTGTAAGTGTTTAGCGTTTTTTGTAAAATGGTGTTAGAAATGTTGGTCAGTGCATGGCATAAAATTAGTACAAAACACTGGGAGACCTTTAGCTCCTTAGTATCTATCTATACTAATAAAATAATAAGCGGTCTCTATCTGTCTATCTGTGTATCTGTGTATCTATCTGTCTGTCTGTCCGGCTATGCGTTCGCCGCGCCGACGCATCGGGCTGAAATTTTGGATATA
This sequence comes from Amphiura filiformis, assembly GCF_039555335.1. Classification (NCBI taxonomy): domain Eukaryota; kingdom Metazoa; phylum Echinodermata; class Ophiuroidea; order Amphilepidida; family Amphiuridae; genus Amphiura; species Amphiura filiformis. The sequence continues at coordinate 2,629,702 of NC_092641.1, read as the reverse complement.
GGTAGGTATTGGGAAAAGCATGTCGGCCATGTGGTTTTGAGGGTCATCGGAGGTCAAGGTCAAAGGTCAAAATTTCAAACTTTGTCCGTCGAGCCCAAATTTGGTGGGTGGAATCCTTGATAGGGGGAATATAATGCGAAATAAAATCAAGGTCAACCGAGGTCAAAGGTCATTACGGAGGGGTCAAATTTCAAACTTTGTCCGATCGGGCACAAACTTGGTGGGTGAAACCCGTATGAGGGAAGCATGAAAAACATTATATGGAGGTCATCCGAGGTCAAAGGTCAAAGGTCATGGATTTCAAACTTTGTCCTATCGGGCTCAAAATTGGTGGGTGGAATCCTTGATGCGAGGGAATATATGCGCATAAAATAACATTGAGGTCAACCAAGGTCAAAGGTCATGTAGGGGCTAAATTTAAACTTTGCCCTATTGGGCTTAAACTTGATAGGTGGAATCCTTTGTATGAGGGGCCATGAAAAAAAAAAATACACCAAGGTCATCTGGGGTCAAACAGAAATGCTATCATGCCAGTGCTCTCACAGCATCAGGGCTCTCATAGCTGCAGGTGCACTAGTACTAATAAAATAATGAGCTCTGTGTGTCTGTCTGTCTGTCTGTCCGGCTCTTCGTTTAGCGGCCGATGCATCGTTCGATATTTCAGACATAGATGGGTACGGGCGTGCGCTGTTTATCGGGTAGTTTTAAAGGTCATCGGAGGTCAAGGTCAAAGGTCATGGATTGCAAACTTTGTCCGATCGGGCCCAAACTTGGTGGGTGGGATCCTTGATACGTAGGGAATATATGCCCAAAATAAAATCGAGGTCAACCAAGGTCAAAGGTCATTACGGAGGGGTCAAATTCCAAACTTTGTCCGATCGGGCTCAAATTTGGTGGGTGGAATCCTTGATACATAGGGAATATATGCCTGAAATAAAATTGAGGTCAACCGAGGTCAAAGGTCATTACCGAGGGGTCAAATTTCAAATTATGTCCGATCGGGCTCAAACTTGGTGGGTGCAATTGTTGCCACAATGGGAATATATGCACAAAATATCATTAAGGTCAACGGAGGTCAAAGGTCATTACGGAGGGGTCAAATTTCAAACTTTGTCCGATCGGGCTCAAACTTGGTGGTGGAATACTTGATACGAGGGCAATATATGCACGAAATAAAATTGAGGTCAACCGAGGTCAAAGGTCATTACGGAGGGGTCAAATTTCAAACTTTGTTCAATCAGGCTGAGGTCATCAAGCGAAGGACATCTAGGGTCAGATGTTATGGGGTCATTGGGAGTCAAACTGTATCGCTATCATGCTGGTGGTGCTCTCACGTACAGCTACAGTGCCCTCGCAGCTGCAGGTTCTCTAGTTTTTTAAAATTGTAAGTGAATGAAATTCCAGTTTTAAATACACAGAACAGAGGATTGGAGATTATAGGTGAGGTAAATGGGCTATTCCAATTGAAATCCATACACCCCCTCAGTGGCATAGCCAGGGGGACTAGGGGCTGCAGTCCCCAAGTGCTGGAAAAATGCGTATTTCCCAGGAAGATTAAACAAATATCCTCCAAAACAGCAGGATTTCGGTCGATCCTTCATGTAATTATTTCGTGTAATCTAATCCTAACTCTAACCCTAATCCTAACCCTAAGCATAATCATAACCCTAACCCTAATCCTAACCCTAATCCTAACCCTAAACTAACCCTAACCCTAATTTCGTGTAAAATTACATGAAGGAATAACCAGGATTTCTCACTATTTTTTATGCATTTTGTTAATCAGAGATGCAAATTTCCTCCAAATAACAAACTTTCCAAATGGAATCATCCATTCAGGTACCCCTGTTTGAAATTCACACTCCCTGTGTGGAAGAATAAGGTAATATGTTCCAGAATGTGTATGGATTTCAACTGGAATATCCCAATTGGCTAGGACCAGGAGCTATAATACTGCATAGTTACACAGATATATGCAGCTTCAGTGAAATGTATCTTTAAACCAATCTGGGAATTTAACTTCAAGCCATGATTAAAATGAACTTGGATTTCAAGTATGACAGAAAAATATTCCATTCTGAACTTGAGTACATGACTTATACTTGCAGCTTACTTTTAAAATTATATTAATCAACAATACCCTGACTTTAAAAATTGTTGTAAAATATCTTCTCCAAGATGTGAATTTGTCTGAAAAAAATACTCCAAACAATCAAACATAAATATATAAATATATATATATGTCCTGAACTTAATGATATAACTTGTATATCTCCCGATCCCGGTCATTCATCCAGCTCACACAGTTTATCTAAAGTCTTGGATGAAATGAATGTAAGATGCACCAAAGTAGGCCAAAATTACATCCAATATTCCCCCAATCTAATCTTACATTTACATTTCCTCCAATAAATATTCTCAAGTACTTCCTCCGTTCCTCAAGGGCCACTAAAACGCAATTGTACATATTCGGTGTACGTTTCTTACCATATTTCACTAGGAAGAGAACTCCGACTGCAAAACTACAAAACGATACTTGAATCTTTATGTTAAAACATCAAAAATGCAGAAATTTATGCACTGGGTGTATATTTCTTAATTTACTCTATTGTAAGAACACTGGCAGCAAAAAGATACTTTATATACTTGGATAATATTGATACATCAAAATGAAGACAAAAATGAAAAAGAGATGAATATCGTTGAGTAAACTTAAAGTAAGTATTTTGTCGTCGTCGTCGTTGATGTTTGTTGAACTAGCCCTGGGCATTTCTTGTGATGAGCATCACTAGTATGACTACTTGAAAGGAAGAATGTCTTTTTTACATACTTCCATTTTTTGAAGATATACTTCAACAACATTGTCTATGTGTGTATTTCAGCTAGATATAACATGAAAGGAAAAATATACTTTCTGATTTTCTTCCTAAACTTTCAGTGCACGCCATGTGCGTATCCTTGGTGTACCTCAATAACTACTCCCCATTCCAGAAAAATACAGCACTAATTTGTTGGGATTAAAAAATATTATCAAGTTCTGCCAAATGAAACATAGCTCAATCCTAATCATTCATTTAGTCCTAACAGGAGATAAAAGAAAAATTTCACTATTTTACTAATTTCTTGAAAAAAAGAGCCAAAAACATGCATTTTTGGCATGTTTTCTGACAATCGAGTCACAAAAATCACAGACTTGGAACAAGTCCAAGCATTCAAAATCTGGAGTATATGCCGGAATTTTGCTCTAATTTTCACTTTTTTGTATTATTTTAATTAAAGGTTGGTTATAAGAATGCAACATGTCTTTTCCAAAAATTAAAATGCATAAACTGAAATTAGTCTTAGTGCAAGTCCTTGGGCTTGATCATCACAGTATACGAAAAAACACCTTAAAAACGCATGTTTTTGGCCCTTATTTCCAAAAAATTGGCTAAATATTAAAATTTGACTTTTAGTGCTATTTAAGACTAGCTAAAGGATTAGAATTTAGATATGTTTCATTTGGCAAAACAGGATAATATTTTTTATATTAAAAAAATTAGTTCTGTATTTTTCTGGAATAGGGAGTACACCAATATGCAGCGCTCAAAATTTTGGTTGTCCGGTTGCCCGGGACAACTAAAAAAGTCGCCGGACAACCAAAAATACTGATTCGGTTGTCCGCCGGACAACCATAAATCTACCCAAAAGTCACCTTTGTAGGCCTACGGACAACCACAAACTGAGACAGACAACCAGAAATTGTAATCTGGTTGTCCGTGGGACAACCATTTATTTTTCCTAAATTCGATCACTGCCAATATGCATACTAGTATTTTACAAATAAGGTGCACAATTATGACTTCTTCAAATAAGCCCATAGCATACTGCAGATTATAACAAAACAAGCCTTATTTTTGTTATTACGTCATTATGTAACGTTTCAACAAAACCAAATATAAAGCAGACACATTAATTCCACTTCACTCTTACATTGAGCACATTAAGTACAATCTTGTATTTGCTAACAGATGTGTTTCTATAAATAATGCCATCACATTAGCAAATAAATCCACATCCCTAACCAAACATGATGCAAACACTTTCAGGGTGTAGAGCAAGAAAGGCCTTTCTTCAATAGCTGCCAGGTGATATATGTGTACAATATAGAATACAGAAATGGGCAAATTGTCTATAGGGCAGCTATTGCAGATAGGCCTTTCTTGCAACAAGCACTTGACTTCTTCATACATGTCATAAACAGCATTTCACCATCATGCTGCTTTGTTCTGGGGCGCCTTCAAAATGGACCATAATTAGTGCAAAAAGCTCCAAATATCATAAATTATCTTTCATTCAGCGTGTTTATACTGAGCACCTCGCATTACCGCGAATTCACCTTCACCCGCATTTCAATCCTCTCGCATTCACTGGGTCGTTTCTGCGCTGTTAATGCAGGGTAACAATTCACTACCCACATATTTAGTAGGGAAGGCGGAAGTCCAGCAAATAGTTTTTGTGACCTTTCAAGGTCAAATTTTGAATGCTCACACTGTATTGTGATAGGCTAACTTCCGGTGTCACCCGCAAAATCGTCACCCGTACTGTTTCTACTGCTAACGTTACGGCAGATTAACCACTATTAACCACCTCAATAGGTGGTTGACGGATTCACTCGCATTACGCGCATTAACCTTCACCCGATCTGTTTCTGCTGGGGCCGTTACCGCGTATTCCTTGCATCACCCCGAATTCACTCGAATTAACCCGCAACCGTCTGCTCAGTAGAAACAGGCTATTACATACTCTGAATGAGGTTTGTTTAGCCACCTTTTTGTTTTGTAATTTGTATTGTTTCTTTGATTGTTTAATTTGATTAAATATGTTTGGTTGATATTTGTTTGTTTGTATGCTTGATTTTTATTTGTTTTCTTTTTTGTTTGTAAAAAGACAATGTATTTCAGATGGAGTCAGGTCCACATAAACCAAAACACATTTCTTTCTTATTTTTGTATTCACTACAATTTCCCTGATTACCAATGAAGCCTACCATGACAATGATGCCAATAGGATGTGAAATGGATGGGTCAACTTAAATGTCTAATAATAACAACACAAAAATAGCCACCTTTAGAATTACAAAGCAAGTCTTGTTTTTGTGTACAAACATATTAAGGGATCTGGAATGAGCGTTTTGAGCGTTTCGACAGTATTTTTTGTGGGACATATGAGAGCACATCAGACCTATCGAATTGCATTCTGAATACGAAGATTGTCTTTCTGATATCAAATAATTTTCATTTTTTGAAAATCACGATATAATACAAAATTTATGACAAATTATTACAATTTGATATTTTTCACATTTTTGATATATAACAGTCGTCGAAGTAAATTTTATAAATCTTATGATATATTCTTAAAGTGTATGTAGCTGGGAGGAAAAGCCGACGATCAATTGAAAAGTTTGACCTTTCATATTGAAGATACTAGGCGGTTACCCGTATTTCGCGGTTTTGGGCTATCATGGTTATTGGCTTTTACAGATCTCAAAATCAGGGTGTTTCCTTTTTGCTGGGATCACTTTCCTCACAGCTGAGTTCAATTACAGCTTTTTGCAATTTGACCTCACTTGCGCCCTCAATTTGAAATTTGACCTGACCTTTGACCACGGATGACCTAACAAATGCAAACATGAGCTTCCTTGGCCAAAGTTACACCCACCCACAAAGTTTCAGCTCCATTATATGAGCAGTTTGATATTTTTATGTTTTTTGACCTTTGACCTTTTAACCGTAGGGTCTGACAAAAGGTCACCATGTAAACCTTTGTTTGTTAGTCCAAGGTCCACTCACTCACCAAGTTTGAGCTCCATAGAGGCAATGTGAAATTTCTACCTTTTTTGACCTATGACCTCTTAACCGTAGGTCTGACAAAAAAGGTCAATGTGGAAACTTTTGTTTGTGAGTCCAAGATCCACTCACCCACCAAGTTTGAGCTCCATAGGGGCATTTTGAAATTTCTACCTTTTTTGACCTATGACCTCCTAACCGTAGGTCTGACAAAAAGGTCACCGTGGAAACTTTTGTTTGTGAGTCCAAGATCCACCCACTCACCAAGTTTGAGCTCCATAGGGGCATTTTGAAATTTCTACCTTTTTTGACCTATGACCTCTTAACCGTAGGTCTGACAAAAAGGTCACCGTGAAAACTTTTGTTTGTTAGTCCAAGGTCCACTCACTCACCAAGTTTGAGCTCCATAGTGGCAATTTGAAATATCTACCTTTTTGACCTATGACCTCTTAACCGTAGGTCTGACAAAAAGGTCACCGTGGAAACTTTTGTTTGTTAGTTAAAAGATCCACCCACCCACCACGTTTGAGCTCCATAGAGGCAATTTGAAATTTCTACCTTTTTTGACCTATGACCTCTTAACCGTTGGTCTGACAAAAAGGTCACCGTGGAAACTTTTATTTATTAGTCCAAGGTCAACACACCCACCAAGTTTGAGCTCCATAGGAACAATTTGAAATTAGAATTCAATTGGCTTGACCCGTCGTTGACCTTTGACCTTAAAAATATAAACTGGTTCTTTCTCATATCAAACTGCACCCACCCACCAAGTTTGAGGAATGTGCGACCCCTAGTCTCCGAGAAAAGCTGCGGACAAACACAGACAGACAGACAGACGGACAGACAGAGATCCGGTGAATTATAGTAAGATGGATTTTTTCCCCAAAAGACTTAATTTTTTGTGTGTGTTTTGGGGAAAAAATCCATATCTTCAAAACGAAATGTCAAAATTTTCAATTGATCGTCGGCTTTTCATCCCACCTACAGACACTTTAAGTATAAATCATCAGATTTATAAAGTTTACTTGGAGTACTGTTAAATATCAAAAATATCAATTTTCAATCATTTGCCATAAAATGTGTATTACATTGCGAATTTCAAAAATGAAAATTATTTGATATCAGAAGGACATTCTTCGTATTCAGAATGCAATTTGATATGTCTGATGTGCTCTAATGTCCCACAATAAATACTATCCAAATGTTCAAACCCCATCCTTAAATGGAACCAGTTTTATATTTTTGATACAATTTGCTAAAACATTGATAATGATGCCAGTGTTATGCCACTAGTACTGAATAGACATCACAAAGACATGGCGGACTACCTGATGATGTGGTTACAATAGACATCACATAGACATGGCCGACTACCTGATGATGTGGTTACAATAGACATCACATAGACATGGCCGACTACCTGATGATGTGGTTACAATAGACATCACATAGACATGGCTGACTACCTGATGATGTGGTTACAATAGACATCACACAGACATGGCCGACTACCTGATGATGTGGTTACAATAGACATCACATAGACATGGCCGACTACCTGATGATGTGGTTACAATAGACATCACATAGACATGGCCGACTACCTGATGATGTGGTTACAATAGACATCACATAGATATGGCCGACTACCTGATGATGTGGTTACAATAGACATCACACAGACATGGCCGACTACCTGATGATGTGGTTACAATAGACATCACATAGACATGGCCGACTACCTGATGATGTGGTTACAATAGACCGTTTCTCTGCGTAAAACAAAGTGGTTAAAATGTCAACATTACGGACAGCAGCATGACGCTCACGGCAAAATGCAGATAAAATAATTGCAAGTAGCTTAAGCTTTGTCAGCACTACAGTGGATGATGGAGAAATAACGACTCCAACTCCAAGGAAATGATGATGATGATGATGATGATGATGCATTCAAGCTGTTATTCTCCACTACTGTAATTTCTGTGCTATTTTTGCTTCCTGAACTGAATGTTTAATAGCAGCAATAAATACTGTATTAGTGTATCAATGCTATCCCGCCTCATAGAAATCCCTACTTTATTTGATGTGTGTTAACTTTTAATGACAATGGATCTTTTTTCCGCAGACAGGATAATATGTAATTTGTATACTGTCACTGTGTGCAGTGAGTGTCTGATAAGTATACCGCATGTATTGCCATATTTTTGTTGAGTACAAAATGTTGCTCAAAAACCAGCACAAAATGAACATGATTTCTCTACACTACTACTAATAAGTGTAATTTATAAAAGTTTATACTAGACTGATTAATTTAGCAAAAACAAAATTTACTTTTTTTTCTGATATTATTTCAAGTTGACAATAGCACTGGTCAAAAATATTTATGAAATACAAAATATGGTACACAAATTGTAATTTCCCATTCTATAGGAACTCAGCCCTTCTCTTAAAACCATATTATAACATTTGCTGAGGAGGATGCCCTCACTGAATTTTTAAAATTCTTTTTTTTACACGATTATATTGTACTTTATTAAACCAATATACCCTGCAAAAATCAAGACTCTAGGTGCTGTAGTTTTGTCAAAATCTGTGATTTTGAATAAAACGACGGAACCGGGCGCTTTTATTATTACGATGGAATTATTAGTGTAACGCATACACAATGTTCATAACACACAGTACGTTCACGGCGTGCGGGACGGTGATATACACAACAAAGGGTCGTACCATAACATGACTGAAGGAGTGGTACGTATTGGCGACATGTGCGCTGGTAGTAAATTCCAATTTTCTTTGCTTTGCCGTAGTTGTTCGGCTCAAAAATAAAAGGGATATATCTGACAGTAAAAGCTAACATTTTATGGCAAAGAAATGCTAATCTATTTTGTTTGAAAATGTTATAATATTGCTTTAACGTGGCGTTTCTCTTTTTAGCGACAACCCACAATCCATCTCAGATAATTACCCCCCCCCCCCTCTCTCTTGTCATGATAATTGGGCTATTCTATTTGAAATCAAACACCCCTATGGAAGACATGACCTTAAACTCCCACACAGGAGGGGGTATAGATTTCAAATGGAGTCACCCATATAGGTAACCTAGACTGCTGCCCTCAGTCGTCAATCGTCTGGATTGACGACTGAGAAAACTACATGGAAAAAAAGTGACGGATTTTGCAACAGGATTCCTGTGGCATAGAGCATCTTGCAGTTGTGTCCAAATTGACCTTTTGACCGAGTTTGTTGTTTTAGAAGTTCAGAGCGCGATCTTGTCACAGCGAAGCGGTACAGCGACGCTTGGTACACGGCGCCGCTTAGTCAGTCGCGCACTGGCGCAAAACCAAAGTCGCATTGAATATTTTTCAGAAGTCCGTCATGATATTGGCTGTAAGATAATCAGTCGTCACTACGAAGCATACACAGTACATGCGAAGTGTAGACGGCTGATTGGAATTAGTCTAATAGGTAACCCCATTTGAAATTCTCACTCCATGTATGAAAGATTAAGGCAATGTCTTCCATAGGGGGAATGGATTACACTTGGAATAGCCCAAACTTTCTTCCATGGGTCTTACAATGTAATTTCACATAGGCACCTTGTTTCATCATCATCTTTCATCTTCTCCCTCCCCTTTAGATACCCCTATCCTGATTTAAGTTCTTCATAGTGTTGATATTTCACCAATTCTTATTTCTCCTTGGAATTTGCATCTTCATCTTCTACACCTGACCCCATATCACAGATATCCCCCTTACTACCCTTCCTGGTACGTTCTTCCACAAGTTTTAATTCCACCTATTCTTAAGGGACCTTATTTCTCCTTGGCCTTCTGCATTATCTCTCTATATCTTCATCACCCTTAGCAAACTCAATCCATCCAACATTCACCACGACAACCAAGACAAGTTCTGAGGCAAATCTTAACGCTTCATTTGCCATGCTGCTGCTTACTTTGCCTGCATGCATGTCTCACTCGCTCACTGAACAGTACGAGAATCCTACATCGCAAATGACGAACAGACAGACATACACATCAATTGTAACTTGATGTGCAGAATGGAGGATCTGCCTCTCTTACTGTCCTGGTTTTCTAGATAATATCATGCCATGATGCCAACAACCAAGACTATGCATGTTGGGACTTATTCAAATTTGCTGCATAATCCTTTATTATAATAATGACAAAAGGTATGATTTTTTTGTTAACAAAATTATGCATAAATTGTAACAAACCAAGCTTGTTGCCTGCCACTCAACAAAGTCAATTTGACAATTAAGCGAAGGGCAGCGGTTTCCCCTTTTTACGCTTTTCTGAGTTATGGGTTTGTGATGACTTGTGTGATATCCAAAAATAGATGAGACAGGTTGAACAAGATGTTGACTAAATCATGGTTAAGATTTATGCATTTTTATTGGCATGCTTATAGTACTATACTTAGCAAGGTGGCATCTTTGAATGGTTGTAATTTGGTATAAACTCATTTGAAATATTTTATTTTTGTTGTCACTTTTACTTTTTATTTATGAATATTTAAGAATGATGCAGTTGCCATGGTATGCCATGGTAATGGCAGGAATAATTGTATTTCAAAATCTTTTAAATATGAAGAAATTGAACACGTCTGATTCACAGAAGCTAAAGTATAAATTGACTGACCAAAATACACAAATCAAGTTTGATTTCCATGCACCTTGTAATATTGCAATTCAATTAAATAATCAACAACCACAATGGAAATATGATATCAAATATTAATAAAAGCAAAATACCGGTACTTTTTTCTCGATCACACTATAGCTTCACATTCATCATCTGACATTTTTGACAACTTGTAGCAGTAGACTAAATATGCACTGGAGAAATCTTGACACAGTTGCAACTTGAAAATATTGCAAATAATATTTTCTGGCACAAAATTAAGATTATTAAATTGGTGCTTACATTTTGTTTCAATAAACTTTTATTTTAAGTTTTGTGCATGTAGTGTGTTACATGTCACATTCAAACATAATTAGCTTATAGCTAATTAGGGTTTCATTTTGTTTTAAAGGGATGTGGTCCAATATTTTCATGTTTTTTCTATTTTACATTGATCTCTACAATCATAACAATATGTGTCCAAATTTTGAGGTAACAATAACATTATGCCCCATATAAGGATAGTACATGCACTTCTGATGTGGTTACCACAATTCAGCACATTTTTGTTCACACAAAACAAAATATTTTCCGAGTGAATTGATTTATCTAACTGTTTAGTTTAAATTATCATGGAGAAACAAATTTGACATCTTTTCTACATACACTCATGGTAGCACAAAGTTAAGTAAACCGGTGCCCCACAGTAGAAGGAATTAATTATTTGCCCATTGAATTGCTATCTAATTGTTTAGATTCCATGTTTAGATTCATGCTAGCAAGCAAATAAAAAAGCCTGCATCTTCTTCAGTATTTGCTGTTCACTAAAAGTCAATACATTATTAGAGGCCGGCTGTGTTACCTATGGACAAAGATGACAATAAGATCTAGTATTCCTCACAGTGAATCCCATAGAGTGCCCAGTTTTCTACAAGGAGGCCACAAAGTCCTACTTCTAAACAGTTTCTACTCCATATTCCAGATAAATACAGCACTAATTTTTTGGCATTAAAAAATATTTTCCTGTTTAATTTGCCAAATGCTAAATCCTAATCCTTTAGTTCTAACTGGCAATCAAAGTCAAATATTAACATTTGTCCAATTTTTAGGGTGTTTTTCATATGCTCTGACAATCAAGACCAAAGACTTGTACCAAGACTAATTTCATTACAATATTTGGAAAACACATTTTTTAATAACCAATTTCAAGTTCAACATTAACACAATATATTAATTATGAGCAAACTCATAGTCTATACTGCACAATTTTAAATGCATAAACTTGTTTGTTTGCAAGTGAAATTGTCAGAAACCATGCAAAAGTGCATGTTTTTGGCCAATTTCTCCTGAAATTGCAAAAGTATTCAAAATTTGACTTTTATTGCCAGTTAGAATTAACCAGAAGGATTAGGTTTTAGCTACGTTTGATTTGGCAAAACAGAATGATATTTTCTAATCCAAAAAAAAATTACTGCTGTATTTTTCTGGAATGGGTAGTAAGCTGCAAATGTTATTTAATAAAACCAGGGCATAACAATATTGACCTGCTTTCTACTGTTGAAAAATGATATGCTGAACCAGAAATCATCAAAATCAAATCAGAAATTATTTTTTAAACAAGCTTGTGCTATAAACAGTGCAAACCGATCAAAATTGAAAGGGGAGGATCAAACAGCATATGAAATGTGGAAGTAGATATACTTCTGCATTTCATATTATTAATTCAGAAGTAAATCTACTAATTAATTCTGCATAAAAGAAGATATCTGACAATTAGTAGAAACAGAAATAGAGTTATAGTGGTTTCAGCAATAAAACCTTTTGGTTAATAGCCTAACTGGCGCCAGAAATATGTCTTATAAAGATCATAAACCACAATATCTGCCTAGATGCATTTACCAACTTATTTCAAATTGCATGCTATCCATATTTATGATATTATATTAACAAAAAAAAAATCCAAGATTAGAGATATTTTCTCAAAATATCAAGAGCTATCTCAAGAACCACTGAATCAATAGGCTTGTTTGTACTCATTTAAATGCATTTTTCATGTTGATTCTAAATATGGTCATGAAAATGTACAATTCTCAATTATTTGAATTTAAAAAAAATTGAAACTTGTCATCTGCAGTGACACCCATGTGAAGAGAGTTAAAACTTGTGAACATACTTTAAAATGTAAATATCACCTTCACCCATACAGCTGTGATTTTAAAACAAATCAACAAGATCAAAGCGGACCGAAACAAGCATTCAAATTTTGCACAAATTCCATACTTGCAATGCTGACCCTGACCATGACTGCTAAGTGCTAGGTGAGTGGGCTCAGTGCAGTGTGATGTGTGACCAGGGATAGGGGACATGATGCCAAAGATAGGATCTCAAACAAGCTCTACCAGACAGTGGCGGCGCCAGGAAATCTTTTCGGGGGGGGGGCATTAGGGGGCAAAGTGAATTTCAGGGGGGCAAAATCAACAAATTTTGCATAAAATTACCATAAAAAGTGGAAATTTTCTTAATTTTGGATTTTTTGCTGGGGGGCAACAGGGGGGGGAATAGTTCTGACTGGGGAATTTGCCCCCCCATACCACTGCCACTGCTACCAGGGCACAGTTCTTTAACCCCAATATGTTTGTGCATTCATAGTACGACATGTTAATATATAGGTACAAAAACTCATACTCCACAACTTGAGGATAACAATTTGAGGTTGACTCTTGAATAGAGCTAATGCCATCACAGATTATGATGCCATTAGAGATTGGCCCATTTGGCATAGGCATAGCATAGGCATAGATTCTGGGGGATGGGGATGAACCCCCCCCCCCATCCCTGTGATTTTGATAATAGGGATGAGCCATACAATCACCACCCCCACCTCCATCCCCATGTAGATGCCTTATTATGTGTATCATGTTTGGTCATTTTAGCATTAAGTGTCAATTTTTGTGCTCTTGTTGCGAATTTATTCCACTATTGCACCCTATTTCACAATTTTAGCTTCAATATGGCTTCGCTGGATTCACTATATTTTTAGAATTTTTTTCCCCCCCCCCCCCCATTTCAAAAAGAAATCTACAGCACTGCCATTTTGGCTCATGAAAGAACAATTAGCTAAGAGCATGATCACTTTCCATATTCATACAGGGGTTTCTCTAGAGGTGTTTCTCTTCGCGATATCCCGGCTGGGTTCGTCTATGCTTAAATTGCATAATATTGTCTGCCATGTCACAGTGATGCTATGAAGGTATACATCATATCATGTGGATGTGCTAAAAGTAGAGGTGTTGTCTGTCTGGCCATAGATACTTCACTATCTATCCTCTGGCCAGCTTTTGTCAGTTATTGAATTGCACAACAGTGCACCTATTTTATGGAATACATCTAAGAAGTGTCTATGTAGGATAAACTCACCTTGTAACCAGTGGCGTAACTAGGGGGGCAGGGGGGGGGCAACATGCCCCTGGCGCTTACCCTTAGGGGGGCGCCAAATTGACCAATTCTGCGCCCCCCAAGCGATAAAAGTCAAAATTTTTGCGCGCTTCGCGCGCATTTCAGCACAAAATCAATTAAAAGAACATTTTAAGACCGATGGTAGTTAGTGGTAGGTCTTGTTTGTCTAAAATTTCGCACACTCCGCGTGCAATTGTTTTAAAAGAACATTTTAAGACCGATATTCAAGTTCTAGTAACCAAAATTAATTAGTGGTAGGCCTTATTTGTCTAAAATTTCGCGCAAATGTTTCGTGAATTGGGGAGGGGGCGCCAATTTTCTTTCTTGCCCCGGGCGCTACCAACCCTAGTTACGCCACTGCTTGTAACATTGAATTATATCGATTCTATCCATTGAACTTCTTATTTTATGACTTTGTCTAATAATACATGTGAACACAAAAAAAAACCCACAAAACAAGAATCATGGTGTAGAGACTTCGCTCCACATGGGTGTCAACTGCAGACAATATGTGATGCGATCAAGCAAAATGAGTCTGATGTCGACCAAAATCAAAATTCAGTTTTCAATCTCATTATATGAACCATTCTCAGAGCTTTATTTTGCTGAAAACCCCATCATAACTAGCCTTACGGTTCCAGAGAGATGGCCATTTTAGTGTTGCTCAGAACAATAAAATACAAAGAAAGTTGAATACTATTATTGATTATATCTCAAAATCAATATTCCCGACATCCGACTCATTTTGCTTGATTGCATCACAATTATTAAGTTAACAAAATTTTTTAAACATTCAAAAATTTCAGAATTGTAAATTTTCATGACCATATTTGGAATCAGCATGAAAAATGCATTACAATGTGTTCAAGCAAGCCTACAACCATGGCCAAAATGTGTTGGGACACTTATGGAAAACGTACACTATAGTATGACCTTATTTCCGTTATTAGCGTGATAAAGTGGAGGTTTCTTTGGTGTCAAGCCTAAACACTTTCCTAACACCCCAACCCTCCCCTTCCCCACCAATCAATGTTGGGTGCCACAAGGCTCGTGTGACCAAAAAAGTCGGATTCAACATTGATCGGGGAGTGGGGGGCTTATTTACATTACCCTATCAAACCGTCCCAACACTTATGGCCAGCATTGTAGTATTGGTTCAGTGGTTCATAAGATAAGTTGATATTTTGAGAATATCTCAAAACTTGGACTTTTAATGTTGAAGTCTATGGCCAGCACACAGTGCATTAAGATTTTCATCCACGGTTAAGTGCTGAACGTTCATTTTATTCAGGTGGTGTATGACGTGCAGTCCCTAAATTCAGTAAATTTTCATCGTCAACCGTGTAATTGAATGGGATTATTTTGAAATTTTAAAGCGCTTGAAATATCACAAACAAATAGGCCTATGTTGATAAATAATATAAATACAAGCTAAAACCGTTGGGGTTCGATAATGAACCCCACAAAACGAACCGAGTATATGGAAAATGCCATACGGCCGGGCGGTTATACGAGTTGCCGGCTCGATCATGTCATCCGCCGCCTGATTTTATTGGTAGGCCCTGCCTGCAGCAACAACTGCTAAACACAATTGAAGCTACAAAATTGATAATTGACTTAAATTCCAGTTTATTTTTAACTTGCAATCATTCAGTGACCTCTTTCTCAATTTATCTTTACTTGATGTTGTTTACTTCGAACTGAATTTTGTTTTCATTGCATGCATACATACTACAGTGTAATCTATTGGTCACTCAAAAATCAAGCTGAACACTTGTAAAGGTCATGAGTAAATGAATGGAAAATGATATAAAGTCAATGAAATGCAAGACACAAATTGCTATTTCATCAATACACAGATAATAGCCATGTCTAGAATACAGTGGAATCAGTGGCCGCGCCACAATTTTTTTCAGGGGGCATTGAGGAAGCTAAGTGAATTTCAGGGGGGGAGCAAAATCAACAAATTTGCCACAAAAAGTGCACATTTTTGGGGCGTTTATTTTATGGGAAG
Source organism: Amphiura filiformis (assembly GCF_039555335.1). Classification (NCBI taxonomy): domain Eukaryota; kingdom Metazoa; phylum Echinodermata; class Ophiuroidea; order Amphilepidida; family Amphiuridae; genus Amphiura; species Amphiura filiformis. The sequence goes on along the minus strand of NC_092641.1, from coordinate 2,613,758 downwards.
TGTGGGGGGGGAGGAAAGAGTTCTGACAGGGGACCCCCCGTGGCACCCCCACTGGGAGAAATCCAGGCATCCTGTGCCATTATATCTAAACTTTACTCCAAAAACAGAATTTTATGTTCAGTATTAAGCCTATTGGTCAGATGTGTGATTGGCATTATTCAGTACAGCCTACAAATACAGGGGCAGATCAGGGTTGGGATTTTTGGGTAATTTTGTGCCCGGGTACCCGTTTATTTTTTGGGCGGGTATCCGGGCATGGAATTTCCTGCCCGGGTACTAGGCTACCTGGGCGGGACTCGAATTCCTGGTACTCAGTCCCAACCTTAGGGCAGATGCATGATGGCATTAGGCTATACCTTAGCTGTTGGCAACACAGCTACTAATATCTACAAGGTATAAAATCCAACAAGATTGACACAGTACCCCCCCCACCACCACCACCAGTATCCCCCACCCCCGGCCCCCACCCTGGGTCCTGGCAGATGCACGATGGCATTAAGCTTACCTTGACTGTTGACTGTTGGCAACACAGCTAATAATATCCACAAGGTATAAAATCCAACAAGATTGGCATGGTAACCATCAGCAATGGTGGTGGGATGTCCCATCTTGATATCCTAAGTAAGCTTATCCTATCCTCTCCTATCTAGGGCATTATCAGATCCAACTCCAAGATTTACTGCACAAATAGTATATCCACAAATAGGTACAATTTTCCTGCAGAAATTGGCAATATTTATATAAATCCACCACGATTTGGTAAGAAATGGTTAAATCCACTATGTTATCATCAAAATTGGTAAATTGACATCAATTTCTCATGGAAATTGGTAAAACTGATCAATTTTTTCTCAAAATTGATATAAATGCACATCAAACATGCAATTGATTCGGATAAATCAGATCACTTTCTCCAATCAGGAAATTCTCACTTTCTCCAATAATTCTCACTTTTCTTCCAATTTTAATATCTTTCCAAATTGCGACTGGTGAAATAAATCCTTCCAAACAATGGTTTGTCTTCATCAGATGGTCTTCTGCACTGATATCATCTCATTTATTACCAGACACAGCATGAGTGTGTTCAACAATATTGGTAGTAGGTATATCCAACAAGTAAATGGTGCTATGCTAGAGCCAGCTTAGCTCTAGTAAATAAACCACACAGTGTGTGTGTATTGGTGACTGAACAGTGGATGGTCTGCAAGAGGGCAGTGGTACAGACTCCCTGACACCCAAACCACTGAATGAACTATTTTGCTGAGAACAAACTCGCTCATCTAGGACTAGTCCATTTTTAACTCAAGGGGTGGACCTGATATTTGTTTAGAGGGGATTACTCATCAACCTAAGGGGATTCCACCTTAGGGTTCACCTTGAAATATTGATTTTTGTCTGTTTCCGGTTTGTTTTGTTGTTTTGACAGATTGGCAAGAGGATAAGGGGGAAATGCCAGGGAGGAGGAAGTAAGATGAGATGTTGTAAAGCTGATCAAAATGCATTGATTAGATGGAGGAGAAAAGAGGGATCATAGACCTGACTTGGATTCAGTGTATATAACCAGGAGTTAGTGTAAGAAGGCCATATCTGCAATAGCTGCCAGGTGTCATTATGTTCACTGTAGAATGCATAAATTGTCAAATGTCTATAGGGCAGCTATTGCAGATAGAGCATTCTTGCATTGACTAACCCTTCCAAGTGTATATAATTTGCCTTCTTCTTCTTTTGTTCTACAATTGATGGGAGTCAATTTTTAGACAAAAAGTACTGTTTCCCTTGAAACTCATTGCCACACTGTTTCTGCTTAATTTACTACCAGATAACGTCTATAAATATGTAAAGTTTGCCATTTTAGCCGCTTTCATTCACTTGAAAGAAACCTTTGCTATGTAGCATGCATGGCATTGCATTAATATTGAATGAAAATATTTACATCCAAAAGATCAAAATATCTGCTAAGATGAGCAATAGTCACTACTTGATGCAGGGGCGTAGCCAGCTTTCTTGGTCAGGGGGGGCAAAATACAATTTTGGGGGCACAGAGGCGTAAAAATTGCAGTTGCATCATACAATACATAGAGACTGTATGTCTTGAGCTTCCCGAAAAAGGGCCTTATTGGGATGATCTTTGAAAAAAAATGGTATTTTACACTATTTTTGCCCATTATCTGGTTAAAAGGGCTTTATTATTTACAATGTGTGTGGCGAAGCGCTGAAAATTTGTGTATTTTACACTATTTTGGCCCTGAATTTTGCTAGAAAAGGGCTCCTTGCCCTTTTCTTTTCCTTTGCCCTTCTGATTTTCTCTTTCATTTTTTGTCAGAGGGGCACTTTTTCTTTCATTTTTTTGTCAGGGGGGGGCACTCTGCCCCACTTGCCCCCCCGCTGGCTACGCTACTGACTTGATGGCACTCCATGCTAATATTAAATATTCAACAGCTTGATTGTATCTTATGTATGGTCCTGATGTGTGTCTTGCTACATAGCACTTTAGATAGGGATAACCATCAAAATTTCATGTTGACCCTATTGCTACAAAAGATTGTTTTCTGAGTAGAACTAATCAACAGAAGTATTTTGGTGGTTAAATGGTCAAATCGGTCAAAAACTTTTGAATTATGAATTATCAAAGTTTCCCATTCTGACCGGTCATTGGAGCGAAATAAAATGACAAGGTCCAAAAATAGCAGTTGGGAGCAAAATTGGCATAAGCATATATTTACCTTTATATATTTCTTTATTTTAACATATTTGCAAACATGAAACAAGCATATTGTGAAAGTATCAAAGGGTTTCTTATGAAATGGCACTTAACTAGTCACTGGCATAACTTATTTTTTTTTCAAACCAAGGCATTGAAATCATGCATTTAGAGGACATTTGCCAAAAATCATCCAAGATAGCCGATATGGCACAAAATCAAAATTGCACTAAGTAGGTGAACTTTATTTTCACAACCAAGAATTTCAATGTTATTGGGTTTAATATGACCAATTAGTAGGTGTATGTAAACAAAATCTTAAGTTTTGAAGGTCATTGACTCATTCACAACAATAGAGATTATCCTCATCATGCTCATGTGTATTCCTGTAGTATTCCTCATTCAAACCAAAGTAGCACTCAATACATTATGAGTATCTTTGTTCAAACCAATTCAATGCTTGACCTCGGAGTTACCTGCATGACTATCGCGGGCTATTTTGAAACAGTTATGGTTGCACATTCAGGTACTTCTTTTGAAAGTCCTAAACAAGGTATAGCCAGCAGCAAGTTGTAGATGTTATAGGCCTAAATATAAGAAAACGTTTAGGGTTAAGATCAGGTGAACAATACATCGAATGAGCACGAAACTTCACATTTATGTTCAGAAAGGTGTCTTCTTAACATGATTTGAAAGGAATATAAAAATTCCAAAGGGAAGCTGGTGATTTAATTTGTAACTCGAGATCTACTTGTTCAATTTTTTAACCTTTTTACAGAGGGTATGATAGAGGTATTACTGGCAACTCTGCCAAATTACAGCTCAGTAGGCCACGTTTTTCACCTGATCTTACTGATTTGAATATTTTGTGCCATTCTTGAGCAGTGCTAAACTCAGCCACTGGCAATTAAGCGCACTGTGGCGATGGACCAATTTTGACTCGCACTTACAGAAAAACAAAATAAGTTATGTTGCTGTAATTTGCAAGATAGTTACAAAATATAATTGGCAGTAACTTCCCCAAATTTTACAGAAAAATATTGAAAAATAAAAGAATGAGATCAATTTAGAAATGTATGTGCAAGCAGTGCACAGTTGAGCTCCCTGCATGTCTATGGGAGTGTTCTAATCAAGTTGATGGTTCATTGGTCATCCCTACTTTAGAACTAGTGCAAGGGGTCATAACCATAGCCAATAACAATAATCTTTATTCAATTTGAAATTCAACTACAATTGACACAGTTGGCCATTATTTTGCCAAGAATCAAATGAAATCTTAAATTACTGAGGGCTATAATAGATGTAATTGATTCTATTCACTCTGTGTGTGAGGCTAATGCCGTGTTATAGCCTTTGATACAACACATCAAATTTGATGTTCAGGATTATTTTCCACCATATAATTTATGATATCTCAATAACGACTGAACCAATATTAGGCATGTTTGTACTCATTTGAATGCAAGTCTATAGTAGTAAGATTCCACAAGTGCTACTGAAAGTTTAAGAAATGAACATTTTTAAACATTTTGTGTAAATTGTTGAATTCTTGTCTCAGCTGTACCTCACTAGTGAAGAAAGGTTCAAAGTAATGCACAATGCCCATTAGAATACATTACTGACCAGCACTGGTCACATGACTCACTGAAAGGGCGGCTCGAGACAAAAATGGCGGCAAGCATTATCAAATTACCTTAAAACACTTTAATTTTGCCACAAGTTCCACTTAGGAGACCATGTTTGGCACTGAAGTATTATGAGAAGCTTAATCAGTCTGGCGGCTGTATTAGTGTCCGACTGCCACAAAGTGTTTGCTTCAAACAAAATTTGTCAACTTTTAGTAAAAAAAAGTTAGCAAGTCTTGAATCATCAAAATAATAAGTAACACAAGGATGTTTTTAAACTGGTCTAAGTTGGTACCAAAAATTGGAGGGTTGCAAAATGAAATTGAGGGAGGGTGCAAAGGCAAAAATCTAGAAAATGTTCCAACAATTTGTCAATTTTCTCCCCCCAAAAAGCAGGATTTCAGTGTTGTTGTTTTTTCCTCACGGGAGTACAACTAGGGGAAAATACCCCTCATTCCAGGAACCACCACTGCTAAAGATCCAAGAAACAATAGGAAATCTACTATTGTATACAAGGAACAAAGGGCTCAAATTTTCAACCAATAATATGTCAAATAGTCCATTTTGTAACTTATTGTATCACAAACCTGTTGTTACTGACTAAAACGTTGCCTCCATGTACCACAGGGTAACAACTTGTTGATATAGCTTAAATGTTATGGTCATACAAATCAGAGTTTAAGCCAAGTAAACATGCTTGAAGGCGTTTGTTGTGTGCCGTCTGTTAGCATAACACATAGACATAGGCAGCTGATGGGGGGGAGGGACAGAATGTGGGCAACTTTACATGTACTTTTCTAACAATTGAGTTTCTATTTGTATATTGACATTGAACAATTTGAGCAATTTGGTAGACATGTCCACAATACTTACTATAGAGGTCCTCCTTCAACTCAAAAGTTGTGACCACAGTTAAATGGCTTAACTGTATAATCCCCATTTTTGGGTTCATTTTATTATGAATGAAATGATCAAAGGAAATAGAAAGCTAGTTGAAAATATTCAATAGTTAATGTCACGGTACTTTACATGAACAAAATATCCTTACAACACATACCACTACATGACATGACATGAAATTCACAATACCACTCAAATATTTTGCTTATAAAAGTAGGGGATAAAAAGGTTTTAAATCCAGAAGATAGATGGTTTGTATTTCCCTCTTCCTGCTATTGTTAGAAGCAACCAGATGATCATTATTTTGAGATTTTTTCCACCAATTTTAGGAAAGAAGAAAGTACAGGAGAATAAAACACAATGTTGAAAGCAAACTATAAAAAGTTTTGCTCAACAATACATCAAAACCATACCAAAAGTGTCATAAACAGACGTTTCCCAAGGCATCACCCCTCAACTGCATTAGGGTGCTGCGCCAGCATCCCACTGGGGGTGGGGGGTGGGGGTGGGTATGTTAAAGGTACCCCAGGAATTTTAAAAATATCTTCAAGTTCCATCTAATATTGTTCAGAGCATTTCCTTAAAACAGGTTTTTTGTTGTATCAATAGGAAACTGGTATTATTTTACAGCTTTATGGAAAAATGTATTAAATTGTTAAAGGAGTATTTCTTGATCCTAGCATCCTCTTTTTATGACACTTTTCAGTACATATTCATGCCCAAAAATTTCAGCTGATTCAGATTTTGCATTTGTGAGTTATGTATGATTATGTATATTACCCTGCTCACTAGACATTGTGTTATACAGTGAGCCAAAGAATTAAGGTACCAGTTATGTTCACCTCTGTATATCCTAAATAAAGACAAATATGTCAAAATTAAAACAAGCAGTCAATACCTGTACTCTTTAGCTTGGATTTAAGACCTTATTTGTTGAAATTGGTTGAGAATTAAAGAAACGGTGATTTAAAACCTAATGAAGAAACAAAATCAAAAGTTGCACTTTTGTGTTCTAATCAATGAAAGCACAACGCTAGTTTTAACGTGCTATCAATGGAAGCGCAGCGCTAGTTCTCTTGTTCACGAACACATAGTGTACAAATCATTAGGGCATTTAATGCAGCAAACTGCAACTTTTAAATTGGTATCTTCCTTGGATTTTGGGATCGCCGTGACATTATTTCTTGAACAATTTCAACGAATGAGGTCTTAAATTCGAGCTAAAAGATGCGGCTATTGGTTGCTGGTTCCAATTTTGACATATCTGTCTTTGTTTAGGATATACAGGAGGTGAACATAACTGGTACCTTAATTTTTTGGCTTACTGTAATTTCGTTCTGGGACACCAGAACGTAATTTAAATTTGACGATATTTTTGCTAATCGAATTAATCTGCAAGAGGTTTCCTGTGGTATAAAAATCTCAACATCTCAACTTTGTTTTGAGAAAAGTGGGAGATGAAGCTGTGGATCATGAAATGCCCTTTAAGGTTTTATGGAATCCCTCTACTAAATTTAAATACCCATGGTATATTAGTAAAATGAAAATATTCAAAATTAAAATAATTATATTTGTATAAATGAGAATGCTTTTAATACAATTTTGGTTCATCATTTTCTGTTCCTCAACTGGGTTTTATTATTAACTCTCCAAATATAGAGGGCAGGCTACCAAGAAAACAGGTAAGTTCACTGGATTCTAATTCCAACTGGCTGTAGCATTCAATGCATCATGTTAGCTCGATTAATAATAATGCATCACAAGAAAGACAATCATTAATTAATGACTCCCCTCCTACAATAGTTCAGCTGACTCTGGTTAACTATATTTTGATTAAATGAAACCCCTAAATTATGTTTCCTTTTTCATAATAAATACTCATCATTGAAGACTGCATAACCAAGGGCCAGACTGAACAAAATATAAATCTTTAAATGGTATTAATTTACACGGTTAAGTGATTTTTTGCCCATCTGTGATGATGGTGATGATCTCAACTTAACACATATGGCAATCTATGCATCACTGTACGAAAGTTAAATAAATAATATGACAAAATTAAAGATACTTTTTAATATTTCAAGGAAATTTCTGGACACACTGAACCAATGCTAGGCATGTTTGTACTCATTTGGTAATTTTCATGGTCCAATTATGGTAATGAATTGTTTAAATTTCATAATTTTTTATATTTTTATTTTATTTTTATTGTCTACTGTTAAGTCAATGATAAAAATCATTGTCACCTAATCACATCAAAGCAATTTTCAACCAAATTTCACTTTGATCTTTATCATCACTTGATTCGTCATCGGAATCTTTACCACAAAAAGGCAATCATGTTATTGATGATCTAACAAACAAATTAGCTTCTCAGTTTTATAATTTTGTGTCTATTGAATTATAAGTAAACTGTTGTATTACCCACAGAGAAGGCACCAGTGCTATCCCTTGATGCATTGCTGCAACATATCCATCTGAAATTTTGACTGAAATATTACAGCTGTTGAGCAAGGTAATTAGCACTGACACATGGGGGAGCAAGGAGAGCCTTGCTGTTTTTACATTTTATTTTTTCTCAGACAAACCTTTTTTTATTTTGTCTATAATTAATTATAATCTTACATGATTCATATTAGTAATCAGGTATATAGCCAGGGTGTGTGGTGAGGTGTTTAGAACTTCATAGATAAAATTGTCCACTTTTCAGAGTAAAAATATTTTAATGTACAAATTACAAAGATTTTTTTAGTGGGGGTTAAGTCCACTGTTGCCTGCAAAAAAATTTCGGGAAAAAAGGTCCGTTTTTCAAATTCTGCACCCCACGCTATGTGTATGATAATAATGCACATTGCATGATGGGAATGCTATATCAGCTTCTGAGATTTTACTCTCAAGTAATGTGTGAATCATAAGGACTCATTTGCATTTTAATGATGTATTCATTCATTATGTTATCAACTTATTCATTCATTATGATGTCAACCTGTATACAGGCTATGTGACACCTGCCACCGTAAAACAATGTAGCAGTTAAAGGTCAGTGGTCCAATGTCTTCAGATGGTAGTATATAGCTAAAATGCTTGCATTATTGTTAGAAGCAGTAGATGATAAAATGCTTTATTATTATTGCTATCAATAGTAGATAGCAAAATGCATGCATTATTGCTATCATTAGTAGATAGCAAAATGCCTGAATTATTGCTATCAGTAGTAGATAGCAAAATGCTTGAATTATTGCTATCAGTAATAGATAGCAAAATGCTTGAATTATTGCTATCAGTAGTAGATAGCAAAATGCTTGAATTATTGCTGTCAGCAGTAGATAGCAAAATGCTTGTGTTATTGCTATCAGCAGTAGATAGCAAAATGCTTGAATTATTGCTATCAGTAGTAGATAGCAAAATACATGCATTATTGCTATATCAGCAGTAGATAGCTAAATACATATATTATTGCTATCAGCAGTAGATAGCAAAATACATGAATTATTGCTATCAGCAGTAGATAGCAAAATACATGTATTATTGCTATTAGCATTAGATAGCAAAATGCTTGTAATATTGCTATCAGCAGTATAGCAAAATGATTGTATAGGCTATATTATTGCTATCAGCAGTAGAAAGCAAAATACCTGAATGATTGCTATCAGTAGTAGATAACAAAATGCATGTATTATTGCTATCAGCAGTAGATAGCAAAATGCTTGTGTTATTGCTATCAGCAGTAGATAGCAAAATGCTTGTATTATTGCTATCAGCAGTAGATAGCAAAATGCTTGTGTTATTGCTATCAGCAGTAGATAGCAAAATGCATGTATGATTGCTATCAGCAGTAGATAGCAAAATGCTTGTGTTATTGCTATCAGCAGTAGATAGCAAAATGCTTGTATTATTGCTATCAGCAGTAGATAGCAAAAATGCTTGAATTATTGCTATCAGCAGTAGATAACAAAATGCTTGTATTATTGCTATCAGCAGTAGATAGCAAAAATGCTTGAATTATTGCTATCAGCAGTAGATAACAAAATGCTCTTATTATTGCTATCAGCAGTAGATAGCAAAATGCTTGAATTATTGCTATCAGCAGTAGATAGCAAAATGCTTGTATTATTGCTATCAGCAGTAGATAGCAAAATGCTCTTATTATTGCTATCAGTAGTAGATAGCAAAATGCTCTTATTATTGCTATCAGTAGTAGATAGCAAAAATGCTTGAATTATTGCTATCAGCAGTAGATAGAAAAATGCTTGAATTATTGCTATCAGCAGTAGATAGCAAAAATGCTTGAATTGGCCTCTGCATGTATTGCAAACCGTATAAAATCGGTTTTGCCATATTTAATTTCAGAAGATCAAACAGGTTTTGTCCCAAATAGATTTATTGGTGAAAGTATTCGCCTTATTTATGATTTGTTAAGTTATACAGAGGTTAATAAAATTCCGGGGATGCTTTTACTAATAGATTTTGAAAAAGCTTTTGACACGGTTTCGCATGATTTTATTCTTGAAACTTTAAGGGTATTTAATTTCGGATCAGACATTTGCAGATGGTTTATGGCTTTGTATAAGAACGCATCTTCTTCCGTAATCATAAATGGAAATATATCTAAACCGTTCCAAATTCAGCGCAGTTGTAGACAAGGCGATCCTCTGTCGCCATATATCTTCGTTTTATGTGCGGAGGTATTATCTACAATGATTAGACAAAATAAGGATATAACAGGAATTTGCATCAATGATATGAATTTTAAAATTGCACAGTATGCAGATGACACTACATTAATTCTTGATGGTACAGAAAAATCACTGGAAAGTGCCTTTAAAACATTGCAATCATTTTATGAGATGTCTGGCTTGAAAATTAATATTGATAAAACGGTTGCAGTATGGATTGGGTCTCAGAAATTCAGAAATACTATAATTAGTAAAAAATTAAAAATACATTGGAATTTCAATGGTAGCTTTGAGTTTCTAGGCATTTCTTTTAGTACAAACCTTGCTCAAATGGTAAATGATAATTATGATAAAGCACTTCTTTTGATACGAAAACTGTTATCAAGTTGGAAAAAAAGAAATTTAACGGTGTTGGGACGGGTTGTAGTTGTGAAATCATTGGCTTTGCCAAAAATAAGTTATATTGCTCAAATGCTACTAAACCCAAGCAAGGAATTTATCAAAACGGTAAATGAGGAGATATATAAATATATTTGGAACGGCAAGCCAGATCGAGTTAAAAGAATACAATTTGTGCAAAAGTATGAGAATGGTGGAGTAAAGATGCCAAATGTAGAAATGCATATAAATGCTTTAAAGGTAAATTGGATTCGGAGGGTTGCCTGTGGTGATCAAAAATGGGTTAAGCTATTTCGTCTTTGTTTTAATGTAATAAGTGATGATATTTGTTGCCTTGGTATGTATCGTTTTAATGACATGAAAAACATGATAGATAATAAGTTCTGGTATGATACTCTGTTTTTTTGGTCCTCACTTATAAACATTGTAAATAATAATAATCTGGATTTCAACCGTATTGCAAAACAATATTTGTGGTGGAACGATAAAATAAAGATTGGTGGTAAATCAGTTTGTTATGCCCATTGGAAAAAAAGGGGTGTGCTGTTTATAAATGATCTCTTAAATGCAAACGGATCCTTTTTGTCGATTGTTGAATTTACAAAACTTTATAAAGTGAAGACCAATTTCTTAGAATACAATGGTATTATTAGGGCAATTCAGTCCAATTTTAATTACAATGGTACTATAGGCTCCAAACTAGCCTCCCCTTTTCAGCCGTATAATATGGAACTACTTTTTAAGCAACAAAAAGGGTGCAAAATGTTCTATGATATTTCTATTGAATCAAAGATGAAGAATACAATGAGTAAGTCAAAGTGGCAAATGGAATTTGGAATGGAGAATGATGATTGGAAAAAAATATGTACCTTAAATTTCAAATTTTCCACTGATATTAAACTGAGATGGTTTCAATACAGAATTAATCAGAGTATCATAGGCACAAATACATTGTTGTTAAAAATGAACATAAGTGATGATGACTTATGTACTTTTTGTAAGATAAATCCAGAAACAATCAAGCATCTCTTTGTGGAGTGCCCTTTTTCTAGAAATTTTTGGGAAGATCTCAAAGACTGGATAAAAGACAAGATCAGTATAGATCTAGCTATGACCCCTCAGTTAATTCTTTTTGGATCTAAATATGATTTTATTTTAACATTGATTTTGACTATTGCAAAATTTCATTTGTATAGAGTAAAGATGACAGAGAAACGTCCAAACTTAGATGTTTTAAAAAGGGAACTTAAATGTTATTATAATGTTTTGAAATACCAAGCAGTATGTAGCCTAAAGTTACAAAAGTTTAATAATGAGTGGCAATCCTGGCAACTATTAATGATATGATATAATTTTTCATTCCTGTGTATTTTTAATCAATAGTAAAGAAAGTAAAATATGCTCAACATGCTCAATGTGTGGTGGAGGGGGTCGGCGGGGTGGGTCGGGTGGAGCTCATTGTTGATTGTTTGTTTTTTGTTTTCTACTCAAATTGAGTACAAAATAATCGGCAGTTAGTTCTATTCGATCATTCTGTTACTCTTTTCCCTTATTTTTGTTGCTTGTTTTTCAATCCTCTTATAACTCTCTTGAAATGACTATGTCACTAATATTAATAAATTAAATGCACGTTAATGTATTTAAGGTCACTGATTAAGTGACAGTACTATGTATTAAGCAACTTTTAATAAAGACAGCTGTCTACAAAAACAAAAAAAAAAAAACAAAAACAAAAAAATGCTTGAATTGTTGCTATCAGCAGTAGATAGCAAAATGCTTGAATTATTGCTATCAGCAGTAGATAGCAAAATGCTTGTATTATTGCTATCAGCAGTAGATAGCAAAATGCTTGTATTATTGCTATCAGCAGTAGATAGCAAAATGCTTGAATTATTGCTATCAGCAGTAGATAGCAACATGCTTGTATTATTGCTATCAGCAGTAGATAGCAAAATGCTTGTATTATTGCTATCAGCAGTAGATAGCAAAATGCTTGAATTATTGCTATAAGCAGTGGATAGCAAAATACTTGTATTATTGCTATCAGTAGTATATAGCAAAATACTTGAATTATTGCTATCAGCAGTAGATAGCAAAATGCTTGAATAATTAATATCAGTAAAAGATAGCAAAAAACATGTATTATTGCTATCAGCAGTAGATAGCAAAATGCTTGAATTATTGCTATTAGCAGTGGATAGCAAAATACTTGAATTCTTGCTATCAGATTATTAGGTATTTTAATATAATTAAAATATGAGGTTGGCTAGGATATGGATTATCTGTAGTCTAGGAACTCGTATACAGTGAGGATGCAGGCCAAACCGATATGAGTTCTGACACCAGGGATAATCCATATCTTGCCCTAAACTGATCCTAATAATGAATTAATCATACCCAAACTTACCAAATAAAGCAAAAATACAGGCCAGAATAACATAACATATAATTCATAAAAATTATTACAAAAAGAACCATTACTAGGGAACATTTTATATTTCTTATAAAAGAGATACTGAAAAGGGATAACGGTTATGCTCTGCATGCTAGCCATAGGCTTTTAACATAAAAAGCCCAAGTTTTGAAATATATTCTAAAAAAATATCAAAGGCTATCTCAAGAACCACTGTACCAATGCTTGTTTGTACTCATTTTAATGCATTTTTCATGCTAATTCCAAATATGGGCATGAAAATGTATACAATTTTAAATTTGTGAAAAGTTTGAATTTTAAGAAAAAGGGCGCCAAATATGATTACAAAAATCTCATGGAATCATCTTTTTCTCATTCACAAGCATCAATTCCAAAGATGTTTTAAGTAAATTTGTATTGAAATTTTGGAAGAATTCAGTTGAATATTGTTGAAAATTGGTCAAATAAGAGCTGAGTCATGCAAACATCTAATCAAAAGCTTATGGTGTTTTTGAGTTTTGTTTTTATGATGTCAGATAAAGTGTGCATGTGTAGTACCTTACTACTCCTGATTCCAGAAAAAAGCACCATTTTTTTTTCAAAATTCAAGATATTTCTCACCTTTGCTGCAAAAATACAGCAAATTAATCATTTTAGGCTTTTTAGATTTTTTTAAAACAAAATTATGAACTAAGATGTCATTTTGGAGTGTTCAAAAGGACACAGAATGAAATTGTGGTTGATTTATACAATTGAAGGTCAAACATCAATTGTTTAAAATACCTAAATAATGAGCATATTGAATCAAGTAACTTTTCTTCCAAATTTGTCTCAAAATTTCATGATTTTACGGCAAAAAATTTAAAAAAACTTGTTGAAAAAATAAAAAATGAAAATGCCGTTTCAGCTGACATGGACGCGCTACGAAAAAAGAATGCGCGCGTGGGCTTTGAGACATAACTTTTTTTTATCCTTAGTAAATGAAAATATTTTGAAAACAAACAAGTGTACGTAAGTTCATAATTGGATCAAAGATTACCAAGTATGAATAAACTCTGAGCCAATTAATGACCTCACTTCGATTCAATGGCTTAGTTCAATAATCTCAATCCATTCTAAATCCTTCATACCTCACATTTTGATCTCAAACTGTGGAGGATGAGTTTTTGCCCAATACATTCTATATGAGCATAATGAGATTCACCTTCTCCACACGAGTGTCAACTGCAGATCTTAAAAATTCAAAATTTTTAGAATTATACAGTTTCATGACCGTATTTGGAATCAGCATGAAAACTGCACTAAAATGAGTACAAACAAGCCTAGTACTGGTTCAATGGTTCTTAATATAGCTCTTGATATTTTGAGAAAATATCTCAAAATGTGTACTTTTTATGTCAAAGACTATGGGTACGCACAGCATTAAAGAACTTTGCCCTTACAGATTGGATTGTTCTATGGCTAGCACACAGAGCATTAAAGAACTTTGCCCTTACAGATTGGATTGTTCTAGATCCTAGGGATGATGATTACCACAAGGGTAAATTTATCTCTATTCAAAAATAAAAATAAAATTTAAAAATATTGAAAACTAGATAGGAAAATTTCATTTATAGTAACCTTCTATCAAAGCAGCAGCAATGAACCTTTAACATTTATTTTCTATCAAAAATTGATTCAAAAATAAGAACACCCTGCGAGTATTTCAATATTTCTGTTACATTTGTTACTCCTCATCCAGCAAGTGACAATGTTTCCTACTTCCTATGTGAAACTAATCAGACACAGGGTTGCCAAATATGTGGTTTTGTAGCCCAATTGGGTGACTTTTGAAGATTTTCCTACAAACTTTGATCATTTCCTGTCCCATAGAAACCAATAATTACAAAAATAAAAAAGGAAGGTTTTTATTTCAAACTCTAATGGTGACCCGCAAGTCAAATTGCTAGAATTGTACATTAAACACACCTAAACAGACACAATGCAATTTGCAGGCAGCAGCTAAATCAGCACCAATATTGCAACATTGAAACAAACAACTATACAAACATCCAATCCAACCCACCCACATCCCCCAGTTAGGCAATGAGGATAAAGTGCCTTGCCCAAGGACACAACACGTTGGCACGAGCGGGGCTCGAACTCACAACCTATGCATTATGATTCGGGCGCCTTATCCACTCGGCCACACATGCTCCTCAAATAATTGGGTAATTATTTCTCAATTTTAGGAGCTGCAATTTTCGGTTATTTCCTTTGGCAAAGAAAGCAACAGTTACAAGAAAAGTTAGCAATTTGGCCCCCAATTTGGGCTGCAAATATTTGGCAACCGTTATCATACAGAGAGACTTTGATCAAAATTGTATCATAAAATCAAGAGTCCTTAAGCTTGACATTCTAACTTAGCTGAAGGCATTTCCTGGTGTAAACCTAGTTGCATTTTCAGTCATGCTCTAACTGTATAGCACTTTTTTCCCATCGCCCATATTGTTGGTCAAAAAATGTGAACACTACTCTTAAGGGTTCCTTCTATATAGGAGCATGCAAAGTGAATAGAGAATAGGAATGCTTACGCTTTGGAGTCCAACATAGTGGAACATTTTTGTCCCATTTTGCTATCATGGATGGAGTAGAGAGTAAAGATGTTGAGAGCCACCAGCTTGTTTTAAGTCTTAAAGGGAAAATGAGAAAATCTAAACAAATTTTCCCCCTTATTTCCCATAATAAAACATTGCATGTTGTTTATAAAATACAAAGACTCACCCCTACTGCTGTAACCTGGTGGTGTCACAAAAAAGCGCACTATGTCAATAATTAGGCCTTCAAAAATTGAAACAAATATGACATTACATAAAATTCCTCAAGTTTTAGCTTTTACTTGAGACTTAAATCAAGTTTTCACAACATCTATGGCAAAAGAATAAACACTGGAAAGGTTTTGGACCAAGCATGCAAAATGCAAGCAGTATTTCGCACTTTCTAGTCACTTAAAGCCATGCACTTAAGATCTTTTAAAAATGAGTTTGGTTAATTCTTTTTCAAACCTGATTTTTTGCTATAATTATTTGTAATGTTTACACATGTCCCAATTTACATGCACCTAATTGGATTCAGCCAATGCCACAAGTATAACAGAGCAATGTTGAATACTATTAAAAAACTAAGACATTAAAAAAATCCCCGATAGAACACACCATACTTATAACCATAATGTACTTATCTTGTAATATGAAATTGGATCATTTTTTTCAAACCTGAATTTTTGCTATATTTGTAATGATTCCAACTTACACCTAAAATGGAATCAGCCAAATTTGTTGTGTTTGTAGGTCAACAGAGCAATTTGACATAAAGTCATATTACGATAATAAGTCCTCCCCATAGAACTATGAGCTGTTGGGGTTTCTTTCACTTTGTACCTCATTATTTCAGCTTAAAATGAAAGAAAAAAACACCTGTCAGGACCCTTACTAACAGTTATTACTTATTAAGCAACCAAGATAGTAGGTTGTGTTTTTTATTTTATTTTAACCTCATAATTTGTGCATAAAATTACCAAAAAACCTTCCTAACAGTTGTTACTACTAATATTATTTCATAGTTTTGATAAAAAATAATAAAATTAATATAGGACCAAAATTCTCGCTATTCGCAATAAGGGCGCCGCCAGCGGTTTGCGATGTAATCGTGATGTATCATGGGAAAATCGTGATGTATCATGGGAAAAGGTCGACATCCAAGTCCGCGCAATACGAATATTACCATGCTATTACATAGGAACACGTGACAATATTTTTAGTTTGTCAATATAACGGTATTACACGCAAATCGATAGAGAAAAAATTAATTGTGCACATTTCAAATCGCATTATTAAGTATTATTGAGTATCGATTCGCGTGTAACACCTTTATTTTGACAAACTAAAAAAATATTGTCACGTGTTCCTATGTAATAGCATGGTAATATTCGTATTGCGCGGACTTGGATGTCGACCTTTTCCCATGATACATCACGATTACATCGCAACCGCTGGCGGCGCCCTTATTGCGAATAGCGAGAATTGTTTTCCTTTCATAAGCTGTACTTTTATAGGATACTGTGCTGCATGAGTCATGTTTATTCATAAGGTAGCAATGTCATAAATCACTTTGTATCTCTTCAGTTGTCATTAAGAGTCTGGGTGGGTAGGTTGGATGTCTGCATGGTCTCATGAAAGGGAATAGTTTAGGGGACATTTGTTCCCAACGTTGATGCATTTGTGGTTTTTGTTTCAGTATAGTGGATGATTATATAAAGTACAGGATTTGTAGTTTGTATACTCTAGTCTAATGATCTCTTATAATGTACTTTGCAAAAGATGTATTACAGGTATAATCAATGAAAAGAACTTTCTGTAAAGTAGTCATACTAATCTTTAAGGTTGTCAGTAATTGCATTAATGCTCTGCTTGCTAGCCATAGGCTTCAAAATAAAAAGTCAAAGTTTTGAGATATTTTCTCAAAATATCAAGAACTAGCTTAAGCACCACTGAACATATACTAGGCTTCTTTGTACTCATTTTAATGCATTTGTCATGCTGATTCCAAATTATGGTCAGGCAAATGTACAATTTTTTGTATTTAATTTAAAAAATAAATTGAAACTTGTCATCTGCAATCAGTTTGCCTCTGATAGCAATAATTCAAGCATTTTGCTATCTACTGCTGACAGCAATAATTCAAGCATTTTGCTATCTACTGCTGATAGCAATAATTCAAGCATTTTGCTATCTACTGCTGACAGCAATAATTCAAGCATTTTGCTATCTACTGCTGATAGCAATAATTCAAGTATTTTGTTATCTACTGCTGATAGCAATAATTCAAGCATTTTGCTATCTACTGCTGACAGCAATAATTCAAGTATTTTGTTATCTACTGCTGACAGCAATAATTCAAGCATTTTGCTATCTACTGCTGATAACATTAATTCAAGTATTTTGTTATCTACTGCTGATAGCAATAATTCAAGCATTTTGCTATCTACTGCTGACAGCAATAATTCAAGTATTTTGTTATCTACTGCTGACAGCAATAATTCAAGCATTTTGCTATCTACTGCTGACAGCAATAATTCAAGCATTTTGCTATCTACTGCTGATAGCAATAATTCAAGCATTTTGCTATCTACTGCTGACAGCAATAATTCAAGCATTTTGCTATCTACTGCTGATAGCAATAATTCAAGCATTTTGCTATCTACTGCTGACAGCAATAATTCAAGCATTTTGCTATCTACTGCTGACAGCAATAATTCAAGCATTTTGCTATCTACTGCTGATAACATTAATTCAAGTATTTTGTTATCTACTGCTGATAGCAATAATTCAAGCATTTTGCTATCTACTGCTGACAGCAATAATTCAAGTATTTTGTTATCTACTGCTGACAGCAATAATTCAAGCATTTTGCTATCTACTGCTGACAGCAATAATTCAAGCATTTTGCTATCTACTGCTGATAGCAATAATTCAAGCATTTTGCTATCTACTGCTGATAGCAATAATTCAAGCATTTTGCTGTCACTGCTGATAGCAATAATTCAAGCATTTTGCTATCTACTGCTGACAGCAATAATTCAAGCATTTTGCTATCTACTGCTGATAGCAATAATTCAAGCATTTTGCTATCTACTGCTGATAGCAATAATTCAAGCATTTTGCTATCTACTGCTGACAGCAATAATTCAAGCATTTTGCTATCTACTGCTGATAGCAATAATTCAAGCATTTTGCTATCTACTGCTGCCAGCAATAATTCAAGCATTTTGCTATCTACTGCTGACAGCAATAATTCAAGCATTTTGCTATCTACTGCTGACAGCAATAATTCAAGCATTTTGCTATCTACTGCTGACAGCAATAATTCAAGCATTTTGCTATCTACTGCTGACAGCAATAATTCAAGCATTTTGCTATCTACTGCTGACAGCAATAATTCAAGCATTTTGTTATCTACTGCTGATAGCAATAATTCAAGCATTTTGCTATCTACTGCTGACAGCAATAATTCAAGCATTTTGCTATCTACTGCTGATAGCAATAATTCAAGCATTTTGCTATCTACTGCTGATAACATTAATTCAAGCATTTTGCTATCTACTGCTGACAGCAATAATTCAAGCATTTTGCTATCTACTGCTGACAGCAATAATTCAAGCATTTTGCTATCTACTGCTGACAGCAATAATTCAAGCATTTTGCTATCTACTGCTGACAGCAATAATTCAAGCATTTTGCTATCTACTGCTGACAGCAATAATTCAAGCATTTTGCTATCTACTGCTGACAGCAATAATTCAAGCATTTTGCTATCTACTGCTGACAGCAATAATTCAAGCATTTTGCTATCTACTGCTGATAGCAATAATTCAAGCATTTTGCTATCTACTGCTGACAGCAATAATTCAAGCATTTTGCTATCTACTGCTGATAGCAATAATTCAAGTATTTTGTTATCTACTGCTGATAGCAATAATTCAAGCATTTTGCTATCTACTGCTGACAGCAATAATTCAAGTATTTTGTTATCTACTGCTGATAGCAATAATTCAAGTATTTTGCTATCTACTGCTGACAGCAATAATTCAAGCATTTTGCTATCTACTGCTGATAGCAATAATTCAAGCATTTTGCTATCTACTGCTGACAGCAATAATTCAAGCATTTTGCTATCTACTGCTGATAGCAATAATTCAAGCATTTTGCTATCTACTGCTGACAGCAATAATTCAAGCATTTTGCTATCTACTGCTGATAGCAATAATTCAAGCATTTTGCTGTCTACTGCTGATAGCAATAATTCAAGCATTTTGCTATCTAATGCTGATAGCAATAATACAAGCATTTTGCTATCTACTGCTGATAGCAATAATACAAGCATTTTGCTATCTACTGCTGATAGCAATAATTCAAGCATTTTGCTATCTACTCCTGATAGCAATAATCTCAAGCATTTTGCTGTCTACTGCTGATAGCAATAATTCAAGCATTTTGCTGTCTACTGCTGATAGCAATAATGTCAGAATTTGACTATATACTACTCATAGCAATAATTCAAGCATTTTGCTATCTACTACTGATAGCAATAATTCAAGCATTTTGCTATCTACTGCTGATATCAATAATGCAAGCATTTGGCTATCTACTGCTGATAGCAATAAATTTTACTATCTACTGCTGATAGCAAGTCAAATATTTTGCTTACTACTGCTGATAGCAATAAATCACTTTTGATGATCAACTATATACCTATTCATGATAATGTGTGGCAGAGTCATGCACAAATGGAAGGTTAAAGGGCCACCCCTCCAGCAAAATCACACTTTGACGGGAATTTGACCTGTTTTGCTGGAAGTCCACCCTACAAGAGCAGATCTTTTTATCTTATGGTTATGGTGGGTGAAAGAGAATAAGAATAATTTTCTGGACATGTGACACCCATGGGCACAGACATATTAGCATTATGGAATGTGACCCAAGCACAGCGGGTGGTCTACCAATGTATTTGAATAGGAAGAATTTTTAATTCAAAAAAAATTGAAACTTGTCATCCTTGTCATCTGCATTCAACACCCACATGGAGAAAAATATTAGAATTGTACATTTTCATGACCATTAGAATCGGCCTGACAAATGCATGACAATGAGTACAAATAAGCCTAGTATTGGTTCAATGCATGGTTCTTAAGATAGTGCTTGATATTTTGAGAAATATCTCAAAACATGGACTTTTTATGTTGAAGCCTATGGCCAGCACACAGGGCATTAATCTGCAGCCACTTAGACCCATCCCTGCCCACACAATGCGTAAAGTACATATCTTACTGCAACCTGCATCAATGCCGGACTCACTTTATGAAATACAATCTATGAAATATGATCATGTTAATGTTGCTTTGATCAATGAAACACTGGCAACAATTTACAAATAACCTCCGCCACTATACAACACCTGCAGAACTCATCATATAAATGTAACACGCACAAATCAAAATGGGAATACAAAAAACATACTCCATCCATGTCACACGTGTATAAAGAATTGATTGACATTGTAACATTCCAGGCATGACAAGCTGCGGTACGGTGGGTTGGTCTGACGAGCTTTGCGTGATCTATCGCAGATTGCTCATCGATGTCATGGTCATGTATACGGGACGACACGCGACAATCACCATGCGGGAAACTCATTACAATGCATTATATCAATACACACAATTTCATTTTGCATACTCAATTAAAAACATTCACTATGAGTTCAAATTAGCACAATTCCAGTGGCATAGTTCAATAACCTTCACAGCTCAAAAGTTGAACTTGGGTTGTGGAGTATGAGGTTGTGGACCCAACACATTCAGAGTCATTCTAGGAGTGTATTGGGGTTAAAGAACTGTGTTCTGACAAGTTGGCATAAAAATGTTGTTATCTACTGAAGATAGCAAAAGAATAAAAAAGTATTAAACTACTGGAGAAAGCAAAGAAGATATATGTGGTAGGGGTGTGTGTTCATTCAAACCCGATTCTATAAATGTATAGAGATTTGTTATAATTGGCCCCTGAGTGGAAACAATTGTGTATGCTGAAAACGGAAAGCCAGGATGATTGTGTAGCCTAGCTTCGCTAATTCTGGCCTGATTGGAGTTAGCCAACCCAAAACGCCATCAACACCTGGAAGGGGCCAATTTTTAGTTAGTTCTTGAATCGAGAATAGTGTACTAGAAAATACTTAATTTACTAGTACCCAGTACATACTTTAGGAGCAGTTAGATACTGTATTTTGTATATGGGAGAGCAGAAATATGTAACTGTCAAGTCAGAGGTGAGTAATATTTTTCACGATTAGTTACACTTGGCATGTTTTCAGAAGAAATTATGTCAACAGACAATAATGTGACAATAGTTGTGAATAATTGTGAATAATTGAAGTGAAATCATGTAGAACAAGTTAGTTGTCAAATCAGGTTCAAATTGAGTAAGTTTGAAAGCAAAATGAAATGAAGCAGAAATGTATTCAACAAAATATTTTAAACTTTTCTCACCACAGCACAATACACACATAATAATAGCAACCTAGGAATAGTGAAAACTACACTGCTGCCAATTAAATTTGAACTCAAAATGTTGTAGAATCATATATAAGAATATGTACATGGGGAAGATTTTTGGCAAAAGAACCTGAAATTTACTTTTATGCAAAGCGAGTCTGTAAATGAGGGTGGATGTATTTTCATATTTTTTTACATTTTCACACACACCAAAAACAAAACAAACCCAATTTTTAATCATTATTCTTTTGTGATTTCCCCCTATTTGGGAACACACATTTTAACTTGTGCTTTAGTGTAGAGGGACTTGGAGGCACACACTGTCTGCCTATGGGCCAGGTGGACAGATATATTTTACAGGCCTAAAGCTTCTTTTTTTTCGGTGAAATTACTTTAAACCTGTAAGTCACTTGCCAAGAATTACGATTACAAAAGACACACGCAATGGTACCATCTTGGTCAAATTATATTGGCCTAAATGAAATAAACTTGATGATCAAAAGTAACAATTATTGTGAGCCCAATAATGATAACAAAAGCTACTGGGCTATTCCAATTGAAATCCATACACCCCCTATGAAGACATAACCTTAATTTTCCACACAGGTGTTGTAAATTGCAAATGGAGGCACTTATTCACATAATCCCATTTGAAATTCACACTTCCATAGGGGGTGTATGGATTTCAACTGGAATAGCCCATTTAAACCAACCATCAGACATACAGATTCCAGTCACATTCATCACATAAAACTCCTGGATAAAACTTTCCCAGCCTCAATGTGGACACTTACACTACACTTCTTGAGGTCCCACACCCGCCAAACTGGTCAATACGGCGCAGTCTGCACAATAATAAAATGGTTACGCAAACATTCCCGACTCATGTTCGGCAGTTTGAGTGTTTCCTTTACACATCTAAGTACCGCACATGGCCAGTTATGAAAACAAATGACCACAGCATTTAGCGAGGTGGAAATCGCAGCGGGACTATGCTGGCCGGGGATGTTATGACATGAAAGGTGTTTTCCTTTGTCATATTTTCTCCTCAAGAGAATTCCATGATTGCCCAGGTAATGCATTTCATCAGTGCTGCTATTATGTGTCTGGAATACATGTTTAAATGGTTGTTAGAAAGTCCATTTTGAAAATTAAAGCATTGATAACATTGCAAATTTCAAACCATTCTATACACAATGTACGTAGAGTCATCAAACAAGCTATGTGAAGAGAAGAATTTTTTTGAAAACTTACAAGAATTGGTGAATCTTAGAAGCTTCAATCCACACAGAAATTAATTTTCAAAATTAGAAGCAACATGAATGGCCTCAAATCAAGCAAAAAGGCAGATGATTGGATTAATCAACTGACCATTTTGTGTGCTTTATAGTGTGGAGTCAGTAAGCCCATCAATTAGAAAATAAACGATAGGAATTTTTGTTTTTATTATCGTTTACCGTATGATAGACAACAGGCAGGTCCAATATTTTGAGCAATGGATGTCATAGTCTATCAATCAGAGGTAGAGGATAGTAAAAACAAAAATTACTTTCGTTTATTCTCATTCTTAGTCAGGTAAATATTATTGTAATCACTGTAAACTATTTTTTAAAGCACAAATTAAGTTAGGTTAATGAAAGTTGATTCCAAGTTTTCCATCACCCGCATCACCTTTTCAATTTGACCAAAACTTTCATTATTTTCATTAAAAGGTCAATTACCTGAAAATTGAGATGGAAATAATCAAAATTGAAACTCTCAAAATGTCTGACATCCTTTACTGATCATAATCAGCAATTTTGCTTAGTTGTAGGGGTAGAGGATGTAGTAAATAATGGAAATTTAAGGATTACCATACCTCATCATGTTTCTAGTGACAAAAATTTAAAATTTCTTTTCATTTTAATAACAACAAATCAAATCTTTTCTCAATCTGTTGCAAAATGTCTGTAATGATGATCTAAGCATTAACACCCGTTTTGAGATGGTCTTTCATCAACAATATAGGTAAATGAAAGTTTTGACAATAATGAAATTGTCCAAAATAATGAATAATGAAATCATGACCTCATATTTCACTGAAAAATGTGACGGGAAACTAATCATTTCATTAGCTTTACCGTCATAAAACTCCCCTTTTTCTAAAATGAACAAAACTTGTTTATAACTTCACATCTTTTGTTGTGCGTACTGCTGGCACATGTGAGTATTCCACACTGCGTCTACGCATACAACGCCTCTACGAGCCCAGACAAACAAGTACCTAGACCTATGACTTTGCTTCGCGTAGTGAAGTCAACACTGCATAGCAACAATTTTGACAAGGACGCAACCCAGACGCAAATAAGCAGACGTGTTCGTGTCTACGGAACATGCTGCATTTGACGCGGGCGATAACCGCGCAGTAACTACGCAAACGAGCGAGTCAGAATGTACGCAATATTTCTCCGCGCCTAGTAACCCCGTCAATCCGTCAATATCACCTTGGATACGGGGCTTCACCTCCCGCTGTGGTAAGGGATGGGCAGTAATAGGTCTAGGTGGTATGTCTATGTCTACGAGCCTGTTACGCATTATCAACACTCATGACGTGGGGTCATCTACAGCCTGATAGATGACACCCAAAATCATGTGATTGTCCAATCAGATAGGGTCTACGAAATAGACCACTCCCACTGAATAAGAATTGATAATACATGTACAAAAATGTAGGGTACTCCAGACCAATGTGAAACATATTATCTGAAATAACAGCCTACTATCAGGGTTGCTGAGTTTTTTCTTATCAAAAAAAACCCCACAAAAATAACCCCAGAAAATCAAATAATCAGCTTTAACAAAATTTAAATCAGATTTTTTAAAATTTGAAATCTTTTTTATCTCCCCAACCACATAACATCTGTTAAAGTCAACCAAAGTGGCTCAACATAATGCCTAAGGCTGCGATCACATAGAAGTATATGGTATACGGTATTCGCTATACGAAATACGCTCAGTCGATCAGGCTGAGTTCACATAGGAATATACTATGTGAACTCAGCCTGATCGAATGAGCGTATTTCGTATAGCGAATACCTTATACTTCTATGTGATCGCAGCCTTAGAGTTGCCAATTCCAATTATGAAATAAAAATCGAAATAAAAATCAAACAAATAATTGTCATTCAAATTCAAAATATTGTTGATGTAAAATCTTGAATAAATCATATGAACATTATAAATATCAAGGTAATTTCCACCGAAAAAATTCTAACTAGTAAAAGACCTACAAATGGTTCTTGAAGTTATTTAAAATCATAAACATCAAAATAGGCTGATGCAGATAAAAATCATGTAATTTAATTCAAGCAACTATGATGAAACAAAATATGAAGCGTTTAGATTCTAAAATTGATTATCAATTATTATAGGCTAATAGAACTGGTCAAATTGGGCTAATGAAAGTTGATTGTGAGTTTCCTATTGCCTGCACATTTAGGCCTATTCCCCATCAAAAGTCATTTTGCAGAAATAATTTATAATTTTGCCAGTTTATTGAAAACTTGGAATATTTCAACGTTTTTTTAATAAAACTTTGTATGTGTTGTTGAACTACCAATGATATAACTATGTCAAACAGTAGAGGGCGACATTGCATATTACAGATCTTGTCAGCATGGTGCTTACATGTACATGCTTGGACCCGGTGGCTCGGACTTATCTTTGATGTAAGGAAAATGCTTAGCAATATGTTGAAAATTGTTTGTATTTCTTTTTTAAAGGGGCATTTCGTGATCCACAGCCTCATCCCCCCACTTTTCACAAAAAAAGTTGAGATTTTTACACCACTGGATACCTCTGGCTACATAATGTTTATGCACCAAATATTTCTTGCAGATTAATTCGCTTTGCAAAGATATCGTTAAATTTGAATTTCGTTCTGGTGCACCAGAACGAAATTACAACGTATTGTCTATGGAGCAGTGTAATACACATAATCATGCATAACTCGCAAACGCAAAATCGGAATCAACTGAAATTTTGGGAATATGCTTTTTCGTGGATATGTACTGAAAAATGTCATAAAAAGAGGATGCTAGGATCACGAAATACTCCTTTAAAGCAATGTATTAGAGAAAAAATATATTTTCACTAACCAGCAAACATGCAAAATTTCTAAACATTGTGTAAAATCCTGAAACATGTTTTGTTTAATGCCTTATACATGCCATAAAATTTCTAAACACATCACAAACAAACATTAATGTCTGAAAGCGCATTATAGAAATCTGATGTAGGCCTGATAGCCAGCTATGAGACCAATAAACCATGCAATGCCCGGGATGCAATGTCCAACTGAACCATATCATGGGACAAATTGATTTGTGGTTTGAAATAAGCCAGGGAGTATTTTATCGCAGGAGCTTTGATATAAGAAAAGTGTGTAACAATCTGCTAAAAAGTGATATATTTTTTTAATATGGTGTATAGAGAAACATTATTTTGTCACTATCATGAAACGTGTCAAATTTCTAAACATTGTGTAAAATCTTTTTGTTCAATGCATTATTCCCATTAACAATGCCATCAAATTTCTAAACAGAACAAAGATTTGTAAAAATACACTAGCCTATAGAAATCTCAGCATGTTCTATAAAACTGACCTTTTGAAGTTAAAACTGAAGTCCAGTCATGGAAAAATAAACATCTCTTGCAAATTATGGTAAAAAAAAAAAAAACCTTTCTGTTATTTACGTAAAAGAATTAAAAATTAAAATATCTGGAAATCCTATGAACAGCCTACTATGAAACAATGTGAATGGAATCAAGTCTAGTGAGTTGTTTGCCAAGCAAAATCAAATTCAGTTTTCAATTTCATTATTTGCACCTTTTTTCAGAACAATTGGAACTACCGGTTCCAGAAATATGGTAATTTGAGTGTTGCTCCTAACAATAAAATACATAAGAATCAGTGGGGGCGCTGCAGGGGGCAGGAAGAGGGGGGACCATTTTCCCCAAAAATATTTTTTGCCCCCCCACTTTTGAGGCAAAACCCCAAAAATTATGTAAATTTCCACTTTTTGCGGCAATTTTGCGCAAAATTTGTTGATTTTGCCCCCCTGAAATTCACTTTGATGCCAATGCCCCCCAAAAAATCCTGGTGCCACCACTGATAAGAAGTTGAATACTATCATTGGCTATATCCCACAAATACCCAATTAATTTGATCATGAAACCACACCATGTCAAATTGAACCATATTGTGTGACACTTTTATGTCAGTGTTATATTGACACATGGAGTCAAGGGGTTGGGACTATTTTCACCCTTGGCTCAATGGGCTATGTCAGTGTTATATTGACACATGGAGTCCAGGGATTAGGACTATTTTCACCCTTGGTTCAATGGGCTATTCCAGTTGAAATCTATAGTCTCCTATGGAAGACATGACCTTAATCTCCCACACAGGGAGTGTGAATTTCAAATGGGGTTACCTGAATGGGTGACGCCATTATTGATATGTGGGTCATTATTCGGTAAGGTGCGGTAAGTCCGCAGTCATGTAACCCGTTCTACACCAAAACCTGATCGTGTTATGAACATTTAATTGATAAAGTCGTGTGCAGAATCTTGTTAGCTCCAACTTGATACCAACTTTGCCACCAAAAACTCTAAATTCAGAGAGATTGAGACCAGTATATGAAATTTGGTGCATTTTCAAAAGTTGCAAATTAAAAATGGACCACGCGGAGCTGTAGAGGAGAATGGCACAGCGCGACCATTGACATAGCCCGAAACAACCGCTAGGTCATATCAATCGCATCGTGCCCTAGTATTCATCAGTAAAGCACTGTAGCAATCCATGCGTTTTAAATTAACAATTGAATAAAGCGCGCACTTGGGATAGTCCACATGGGTTCATCATGGGCAAGCAAGCTTGACCACATTGCCACGCTAAGGAATTTCGACCGCGTTATCATTTTGATTTGCAACTTTTGAAAATGCACCAAATGCCATAAACTGATATCAGTCTTTGTCACTTTTGAGTGTTTGGTATCAAATTTGGTATCAAATTAGAGCTAACAAGATTCTGCACACAACCGTATCAATCAAATTTTCATAACAAGATCAGGTTTTGGTGTAGGACGGGTTACATGACTGCGGACTTTCTTTATTTGAGCAGTTTATAATATGTAATGGGATTTTGAATTTTTGTTCGCAGTTGTTGAATATTGACATTCTTTTATATGTCTTAAAACATGGTGTCTTACAGGGTGTCACAACCCCCAAAACACCATGTCCCGATTGGGGATATCATTTAGTGGATAATTTCATCAGCATAAAAAACATTATTTCTTGTCTATTGTGAAAAAAGTTTTTGTAACATATCTTTCATAGCAAGGAGTAAAAATAAATTTCACCCTTAATGTCTAAAATTTCATGTTCCGAAATTTGCGTCATTTACCGTCACAAACATTTGAAAGCGCTCTGAGAGAAGACCAATTTTGTTAAGAAAAAATGGGCAATTATTAATGTGTTAAAAATGTTGCTAACCTCTGGAGTTGGCAACCCTATTAAATTGGGTGGTGCATTGTCTTACCTGTATTTTCAATGTAACATTCCTAGCCTGTATACATTGATTCACCTATAAAAAATTCAATCCACCTATAAAAAATTCAACGTATAGAGCCAGTAGTGTAGCATCATAGGGGCACGGAGGGTGCCCCCAATCAGACCCGGTGCCCCCCAATCATGGTCGGTGCTCTCCCCCCATGTGATGACCCATGCTATGCCACTGTATAGATCCCTATAGGGGCCTACTAAGTAGCAGTAGTAGTATGGCCCGGGAGTAGGGCACTTTCACATGCTTAATGCATAGGCCTACCACAATGAACAAGAGATGTGTTCTAGAACCACCACATGCGCCATGATAAAATCTGAACGAATAAAGTAAACATACCTGACAGTAGCTTGAAATTAGTATCCTGTTCCTGTTCTATGGAATCTTCGGTTTCACACATCCCAAATTACAGGTAAAGAATAAAGATCTCCTGGAGAAAGAACAGGTTTGTGATGGGTGATTTTCATCGAACATCGAGTGTTGATGTTAAAATACTTCAAGCCAAAACCAAGCAGGAGCAGAAGGGGGCATGAAAACCAGCTGGTTTTACATGAGACTCCTTACACTGACATCATGAAGCTGTCCTTTTTTGCGGAGGCAATTGAAATTTGGAACAGGTTCCCTGTGGTGTCTGTGCCCGACGACGACGACAATAAAAGTTCGATCAGCCAGAAGCCCCAACTTAATTTTGACTAGACTGACCCAGCCAGCACGTCAATAAGTCAACCTCCATTGATACTCCCGTGTGGATGTACTTAGGAGGAAGTTTCAACGAGGTAATAACGAGGTATCCACTTTTTGGGCGAGAAATGCGGAGCATTTCTCGCCCTTTGCGCTGGGTTTTGACATACATATTGGTCACAGCGTTGCAGAAAATATTCGTGCTGTCTATATACTCGGGAAATTACAGAGGCGATAGTGTTCATGAAAATTTGTAATTATTACTTCATTTTGATATCTAATCAGTGATATAATGTCATTTTAGGCAGCAATGTGTTTGTATTAAAAGAAATGATAAAACCTGTTGTTGTAGAACTAGAATTACTTGTATGCAAATCCGAAAGTTGCAACAGATTATTTTCATTTCTTTGTTTGTCAAGCATGATTGCCAGTTTTTACGTAACGTTGGGCGCAAGGTACATTTTGTACCACTAGGGCGTAAACAGATTAATTACCGTGCCAACTGATAGTCGGTCACCAAATTAACTATTCACACACCGATTTTATTTGTCAACCTCACAGTCAATTAATTTATGTCAACATGCGGTCCTTTTTCGCCAGCTAAGAGCTAGCTGTCTAATTCGGAGATCGTCTTTGTTTGCTAAAGAGATTTAAGGGAACAAACCAAAATATCGATGACGTCCTATAAACGAATTCGTTTAGGGGGGAGGGGGTAAAATACTCAATTACGAAAGTAAAAAAACATCGGTCTGAAGAATGTGTCATTATTATTATTATGTCAAAACTTTTAACATTTCATTATTACGTTTCTGGTAGGTAGGGAGGGGGTCGGCTGAGAAACGAAACTAGTTACGTTTATAGGACGTCATCGATCTTTTGGTTTGTTCCCATACTGGGTACTAGCATTGGTTTGAATTACTTTGCGGAACTTTTTACGGTGAAAATATATACAAGACCTTGTAAGAAAACGAGAGAATGTTTGGCCGTTTCAACGAATGAAAACGAGTGAGAATTTCAAAAGTTATGGTTTGAAGGAAATATGATATTAAAAGTTATATGCCAGGCCTATACTTATTTCCACAGCATATCAACGAATAAAATCTATGGTTTATAATCAGGCGTTCTTACATTTGCAGACCTCCTGGAGACCAGCACAGCATGAGATGCGAGTGTATTGATATTACATGATTAAAACATAGACTCTATTTCCAGGGTCTATGATTAAAACCTTTATGGACGTAAAAGTCAAAGTAACAATATCCTATATCCTGTATCGTTTTATGGATAAAAATGACTCAAAATGTCATTAATGAAATAATTGATTTCTTAAACATCAGTTTTGTTTTTTCAACGGGAAAAATCCGATTCAATTTCAGGGCCTATCTATGATATGGCCATAATTTATACATGTAGGTCCATTGAACAATATACCCCCATTTGACATGTATTATAAATAGGTAGGTAAACAAATGAATTATTGTATAATTCTATCAATTATAAATAAAATGACTAAAGTGAATCCACCTTTTTTTATTTGATCATGTTGATTATTAAATAATTATTATGGCATTCAACAAAATGATTGAAGAGAAAACACACAATGCAGACTATAGAATTCATAGCTTCGCCGGACTATCGGACTAACAACCAACACATTCAAAAAGTTTAAAAGTTAAGATTGGAGCATGGAAGTAAGAGACATTCTTACTTCCATGATTGGAGTGAGCAGTATTTATAATTTTATAATGTGCTAGAGTAAGTATACATTGCGAATTAATATAAAATTAATGTGCATGTATAAGCAAGTAGAATGGCAGTTTTAGCCAATTAGCTAAAAACTGCAGTGTATTTCTTAATATTAATAATGAGCTAAGGGTAGCCTAAAAGGCAGAAAAGCACAAAAAGACAGAACAATGTGGAGTAATGAATTAAAGAGTTGACAGGATGTTATAGGAGTTAATGTTTGGTTTGCTTTTTCTGTGTGCATGTTCTCATCATTGATGGTTTGGTGGACTGTCATGAAACATGATGGATCCTAAAAAAGCGTGATACTGAAAATGCCTTATACCCAAACTAATTACAAGACCTCTTCTGCATTGAAGCTGGCTTTCCCTTTTAAATGTAATTTTTATTGAGATCGCATGCAAACATTGAACATCTCATTTACATAATAATGAACTCATGTCTGTGAGCCCATTTTAATGGCCATTATCTTATATACATAATGGTTTTGGATTCAATGTTTAATTGGCTTAGTCCTCTAAATATTTTACCGTAAAGTCCTATGGTGGAGGGCTTTTTTGTTGTGTAGTCCTACACAGGTGGGGTGACTAAAAAGTAGCCTGCTGGTACATGTTTTACCGTACAGTCCTATGGTGTAGGGTTTTTTATTTTTTTGTCCTAATTTGATTGCTCTCCTTGGTCTCTTCGTCATTTAGATAACTTCCAACACCAACCTTCCTAGTTTAATTCTTTCAATCAAAATTTCACTCCTCTGCTAATGATGACAAGTGAAAATCGAAGTAATACTGCAATATCAATATGGAACTACACCTTTATCTTGACAGTTCATTGGCTCGCCCTATTCCTTTTAAAGGAATTTTTATTCAGACTACCATGCATCTCCCCGATTCTCCTCGTTTGCAATGTTTGCCGTAATAAACTTCCGATTATATGATGACCTTTGATCCGCGCGGAGTGCTTTTGTGAGATTTTTGCCCAAAATTATGCTCCATGCGCATATATGGTCCTGGAGCAGTAAGCCTAATGAATGTATTGGTTCTATGAGGATAATATGGACTGTTCCATTTTGAAATACAGCACTGCTTTACTTGCCCATTATATAGTTTAACAAATGTGACATGATCTGGTCCACGGGGGCCAAATTTGAAACTGAGATAAAGGTAAAATTAGGGAGTAAAAAACCAATAAAATACATAAGAAAATAGACATCAATAAACTTCATAACTTTAGAACCAAGTTTGGTGTTTGGTGTTTTCAGTTAATTATATCATGTATCATACCAATGTCTGATTTTTGAAATTCAGCACTGCTTTATTGGCCCATAAAAGTATAGTTTAACACATTTTATCAAATCTACTCCTGGAGCATGTTTATGTTGTCTGTACAATGATGTGAATGAGAATGCTCCAGGGGAACTGCTTAAATGAAGCTAAACTCAAACTGTGGTCGCTTGCGATGCCTAACTATAGATCTGACCAATAGCTAAATACAGGTTTTCCCCCTAAAGTCTGATGTTTTTGTTTCTCTGGTCGCTCGATGAGCAACTTGTAATATCTGACCAATGATATGAACGTTTATTATTATTGCAGAAAGAACAGTCTACTTCATTGGTCCAATATAAATAGCAATCTAGCGATTGGAATATTCAATGTAATCGTCTATTACTCAATAATGTTTAATATCTAGAATGTCAATCAGCTTGTTTTTATCGATGATTTATATTATAGCTAGCTTTCTAAATACCTGATATAGGCTTACGTGTAAAGACACAACACTATTCGACTGGAGCTAGCATCGGCCAAACCTTGTGTCTTTACTGCTTGTGTTTATTATGTCGATTGTTGAATAAATTTAACCTAGATATCTTTCAGCGTTATTTTGAATTTAATACATTTATTGAATGTCAAATTTCAAACTTGACATGAAGAGTTACTTACAACTGGTATGACCGGGAGAGATAGTGATTTATGAAAAGCATGGACTAGCGTGGTGAATGGGAGAGAGTTGGGAGGAGATCGTAACAGCAGCGGAGCAAAAATTAGGCCCTAAATTTACCCTGGTCTTCGTTACCTGTGACACGGACGTTGAATGCACCTCCCCTGCGGTGGTAAGTATCTATAAATGCTTTTAATTGCGCGCAACAATTATCCAACATGTTAAAGAGCTGAATCGTATCATCAGTTAAAATATTACCATTATTTGTTTTCACATTTAAAACGCATTTCGTGATCCACAGCCTCATGATCTCATCCCCCACTTTTTCAAAAAAGTTGAGATTTTTATACCACTGGAAACCTCTGGCTACATAATGTTAATGTACCAAAAGTATCTTGCAGATTTTAATCTCGTTTAGCAAAACTATCATCAAATTTGAATTTGGTTCTGGTATATCAGAACAAAATTACAACAGTGGCTTATGGAGCCGTGTAATACACATAATCATGCATAACTCACAAACGCAGAATCGGAATGAACTGACATTTTGGGAGTAAGCTTTTTTGGTGGATACATCTACTGGAAAAATGATATAAAAAGAGGATGCTAGGATCACGAAATCCTCCTTTAAAGGGGCGGGACAGATCTGTGGCCCTCATCCCCCACTTTATCCTATCAAAATAGAGAATTTGGTGTTATCATCAGAAGAGTAATATTTTCTCATAATCACTGTAAAAATTTTAGGACTGAAATTTGTTCCGTTTAGAAGATGCTGGTTACCTCCATACTGTTCAATGGGCCACTATTGAAATACCTTTTGGCCTCTAATATCAAAATAATGAGGTAAAGATAACTAACTTAGCTGTTTAAGGTTGCTATAATTAAGAAACATATAAAAGACGTATAAACTTGTTCTCTAAAACTAGGGTTTCTCAGCAATCAAATATTTCAGTGAGAGAAATGTACAATGTATGTTTGTACATAATCGTTAGAATCCGTTTGAATATTGTTACAAGCCGCAATGACTCAAGGCCAAAATCACCTTTTACCCAAATGCACACGAATGCACAACAACAATACACTGTTTGATTAAGTTAACAAAATCTAAGTCTTTAATTGAAAGTAAAATATGATTGATTTGTGACAACAAATGCACATACAATACAATCACTCTTTTAACTAATTACTATTTTGCCGGCAGTCTTCTTCCGCTGAAGGAATGCAACTCAAAATTTGAAAACGTATTGTTTTAATGGTAGACCTCAATCTAAGATAGAAAACGGAACATGAAAAATTGGACCACGCCTCTTCAAGCCCCAAATGAAGGTATTAAGTTTTTTGGTCTATTCTTGTCAGAAAGCTTGTCCCGCAGATTAACAAAACAAATAAAAAACCCCAAATAAAAAAAACAACATTCCGCATTAGGTTTTTAACTTCGGAAAGACTTTGAGACGAATTTTAAAATCAAGATGGCCTTCTGTACTATCCTATGGGCATTGTTATACACGTTTCTGCTTCTTATATCAAAACCGCTGAAGCAATGCAACTCAAAATTTGAAAACGTATTGTTTTAATGGTAGACCTGTATCTAAGATAGAAAACAGAACATGAAAAGTTGGACCACGCCTCTTTAAGCCCCAAATGAAGGTTTGTTTGTTTTTGCTTGATATGGGGATCAATATTTGATTGATGTGGTTGCAAAACTTATCATGTTCATTGTATTTAATTATAATCCAAGTATCATCCACATAACGATACCATCTGGATGCTGCTATACTGGTAAAAGTTGTCATAGCAATGCGCTCAAATCTTACCATTATACATGTTAGAGATAATCGGTGAAACAGGCGATCCGATCCCATGGAATATCCAAATGAAGATGTGTTTTGCTCTTTTATGAGTCAGTGCGAGCAAGCGCGCAAAATTTGCAATTGTACCCTTTTTGTGCCAAAGACATGGTGGTTTTCGTGCTAAAAAGGAATAATGCAGAGGGCAATTGAATACATGAATACAAAAGCCACCTAAGTCCATGCGAAGTTATTTTGAGAGAAAAACCCGTGTATCATTTTAATTCCTTCAGTTAGATTTACCTGGTCAATATGGTAAGTTTTACGTGCAAATGAGTGGATTAACCTGTATTAGGTATGACGATTAGCATTTCAGGGACTTCGTGGGGTTCATTTTAAATTTTGGACTTAGGTGGTTTTTTGAATCATATACAAAGACAACAATGTTAGAATGATATTACCACTAGTAAGATAATACAAAATAAAGCACACAGGTATGTATAATGTTGATAAGCATTCTGCCATGTAATATAAACCACACACTTTCCTTTATTAAACCCATTTTTGTTCAAAAGTCATTCTCTAGCAATGAATGTGTTACAAGTGGACTTTTATACATACTGGATTTCAATCAATGTGTTACAAGACTCAAATCATGGAATTGGGTGATTCTTTCATACATGCTATTTTTCAAATGCCCAATAGACACAGAGGATGAATTTGAGTTGTTCTTTTATGCATATTACAGGCCTATGTATACACCTATCCGACTTCGCCATTACTGCGGTGTCCCCGATGTAAAACTGCGGTGTCCCGAGGTCGGGGGTTCCATCCATTATTTATTGTGTGCTATACAGAATTGTACCGGGAATTGTACACAACAGTGATATTCAATACACAATCATGAGTATTGAATTACGAATTAAATCTCCGCTCTGGTACATCCGTGTTGCCGTCAATAGAGGGCCAAATACAGTAAACGCTTCTCGGATTGGTGTATAGCAACAATTTCCCATGCTTAACTCAATTTGGCCAAAGTATGGACTTAGGTGGCTTTTGTATTCATATATTCAATTATTGCTTTATATTTTCTATTATGATTTACTTATTGCTTTATTTTTTCTTTTATTATGATTTAATTATTGGCGTATTTTTTCTTCTATTATGATTTTATCATATGATGCCGGAGACAATACATAACGGGGAGTGGTTGTATAAAAAAATTCCCTCTTGATGCGGTACGGTGTACTTCTCAATTGGATCCCGAAAAATTTGCGAATATTACACCACATGTCCTAGACAGATGTGACTAGGTATCTGTTCCTAGTCCGTGGGGCAATAATTTTTCCTAATGTTGCCGTAGACATCTCACTTTACTGAGCCACTCTGATGTTGAGACTGGAGCATTTGATTGGTAGAGAAAGGAATCTGTTGGTCTGTGACTTGATTTCTTTGCGACCACATTTCACGAGAGGAGAGACCGCAGAGTGTAAGAGGGGACACGGGGCCACCCCTAGGATCCTTGGTATAACAGTTCATCCTTAGTTTGTGAGAGAGAGAGAGAGAGAGAGAGAGAGAGAGAGAGAGAGAGAGAGAGAGAGAGAGAGAGAGAGAGAGAGAGAGAGAGAGAGAGAGAGAGAGAGAGAGAGAGAGAGAGAGAGAGAGAGAGAGAGAGAGAGAGAGAGAGAGAGAGAGAGAGAGAGAGAGAGAGAGAGAGAGAGAGAGAGAGAGAGAGAGAGAGAGAGAGAGAGAGAGAGAGAGAGAGAGAGAGAGAGAGAGAGAGAGAGAGAGAGAGAGAGAGAGAGAGAGAGAGAGAGAGAGAGAGAGAGAGAGAGAGAGAGAGAGAGAGAGAGAGAGAGAGAGAGAGAGAGAGAGAGAGAGAGAGAGAGAGAGAGAGAGAGAGAGAGAGAGAGAGAGAGAGAGAGAGAGAGAGAGAGAGAGAGAGAGAGAGAGAGAGAGAGAGAGAGAGAGAGAGAGAGAGAGAGAGAGAGAGAGAGAGAGAGAGAGAGAGAGACATTTCGTGACGGCTTTTGACATTTCACGACCCGGGCGAGCGAAACGGCATTTCGTGACCCGACATTTCATGACATTGCATTGACGCCCTCATCTTAATCACCGGTTAGCGAGATTAGCTAAGAAGGAGATCTTTGTTTGTGCATTTGATTACGGTCAAAGTGCATCTCCTCGACCTCATCCAATAAAATCTAAAATATTATTGTGGTACGGCCGGCGTCCATTTTATGCCACCGTTTTGGTTTAAATATTCGTCAGAAGCCGCCATTATCTCTTGAACTTTGTTTTCGGATTTAATAGACCTATTCGAGATTGCCAAGAAACGGGAACAAAATTAAGGTAGGCTAAATAAACAAGAAATAGGATTAAAGCTATGCTTCTTGATAACATGCATGCCGATGATGACACACAGCATGCATGCATGTGATAGTATACAGTGGATAGGCCTACATCATGTTAGGGGTGGTGCAATATAATTATGTGTACCCCGGGGTGGTGAATTATAGGGGGGGGCAAAGATTTTTTGGCAGGCCAAAAAGGGGGGGGGGCAAGCATTTTTGGCAGGTCGAAAGGGGGGGCAAGCGATTTTTGGCAAGTCAAAAGGGATGGGCAAGCAATTTTTGGCACAGATATTTTGGGCACCGTTTCTATATTATGCTCTCAAAAGGTGTAGAAAAACGTTAGGAACATGTTAAAATATATGCAAAATGTCCTGCTCGCTGCGCTCGCATTAGGCCTATGGTAGGCCTAAAGACAATTTAAGGTTGTAAATTCAGGTTCCCCAAAATCTTGCATTGGTAAGGGGGCAAAGATTTTTTGCCACATCCACAGGGGGGGGCAAAGGCTTTTTGGCATGTCAAAAGGGGGGGAAAAGAGTTTTGGCACGGCCAGAGGGGGGGGGAGCGATTCAGTTTGGCAGACCATTTTGAGAATTCACCACCCCGGGGGGTAGGCCCTACACATAATTATTGCACCACCCCTTATAGCCTAAAGCTTTAACGAAATGTAAAAATGAGAAACAGTAGAAGCCATAAATAAGGAGCTTGAAGTGACCGTTCACAAACACGCATGTGGATCCTACCAAGCACAGAAGTAGACTCATGTCAACCGTGCCTGATGCACAATGGGGACCTTCTATAGTCTGTTTTAACCCTCTGAAGGGATGCCTTTAAAAATATCATCTTTATTAAGGGGCGTAATTTTTCTCCTATAACATATTAGGCCTACACTACTATTTTCTGTGATGTTGATGTTTTTATTTTTCATGGCCAAAAAGGTAGAGGGCATGATGAATGAGTTAATTGCTGAACACGGCGATAAAACGAGCGCCTTATTGTTAATTTTGTACCTTCAAACATACAAACCATATCAAAAGTTATGTCTTAATAGTAGGAAACTTTCTTTTGTGAAGGCACCATGTCATCAACAATGCCTTTTGCTTTTTGCCTTGTAAAAAGTTTTTCGCCATTTACTGCTATTCCTTTTCTCTGATCAGCACCAGATAAATCGACCTTCCTTGTACGCGCTGTTTATAACCAATCAAAGATCGTAGAGAATTTTGATTGACAGTGACGTCAGACGCAAACTAGTCTTTTTTATCTTTGTCTTTCTCACTGAATATATCAACGGTGAAAAGGGGTTTGTTTCAAAAATGTTGTAATCATGTCAGACAGAATTTAAATGGCTGTCACTTTAGTTCCAGAAGTACTGGACTGGTTTTATTTCACATGGATATAGCTAGATCATGCTATGGCAGTGTTGTCTGGAAAATCTTTGATGACTTCGCGTAGGACGGAAAAAAGTGACCATGTCGGACGGAATCGATAGAAATGGGGTTCCCAGGCTTTTGACATTCAAATTGGTATATTCCCGGGGGTATATTATATCGAAAGTTACAACAATATCTTATACACTGCCAAATAAACAAAGGAACATTCATATATTAAATTTCTCATACAATTTTATTCAACAATCATTGGCATGGAAACAGCAATCTCAAAAATGGGCCATGTCGGACTGAATGCATCATGTCGGACGGAATAATGTAGACTTTTTGGCAACTTTTCAAAATTTCATATTTTTTGCCTGCATTATCAGATAAGGTCATATGCTGTATATACTTTAAAAATATTGACCTCTATTTATTACAGATGCAATAATGGAAAAATTGACAAATTTCGTCCGACATGATAATCAATTGAAAATACAATGCATCTTATCTCACTTCAGGAAAAAGCATCTCTGTGGGTCATGACTCATGATCATGATAAAGTACAAAGTTGAATGGATAACATCTAAATTGTCAAAAAATGTTACATTTAACAAAA
The DNA here is from genome assembly GCF_039555335.1 of Amphiura filiformis. Classification (NCBI taxonomy): domain Eukaryota; kingdom Metazoa; phylum Echinodermata; class Ophiuroidea; order Amphilepidida; family Amphiuridae; genus Amphiura; species Amphiura filiformis. Next base: position 2,574,872 of record NC_092641.1, on the reverse strand, counting down.
AAATTACTTATAGGGAAACATCATAAATCACAACCAGTGTCACTTTTCTAGAAAATCAAAAATGATTCCGTCTACAGTGCCTCAGATGGCATCAAAATCAGATGATCTCTGTATGAATCGACTTGTTTATTAAGAGCCAGTCTCCCTTATTATGTACCCAAATCAGGGGGGTTGTGATACAAAAAAAAAAGAATTTTGGTACATATTAACACCAACAACACTTATGTAAAATATGATGGTGCACAGCGCCCTCGTTCAGCTTAAAAACATTCTTGAAATTTCACCCTCTCTGAGCCTTACTTTAAATTTTATTTACTTGCAAATGGTAAACTTTGGAGGTGTGTAACATCATGCGCCATCATTATCCCAACCTGCATTTTTGTAAAGTACCAAATGATAACATTACAAAAACCAATAAAAAAGGTTGGGATCTTGATGGCGCACAAAACAGCAAATCCAACTTTTTGATGAAAAGCGCCCTCGTGCAAACTTCAAAGCATCATAACGGGCTGCGCCATCAAGATCCCAAGTCCGAACAAGTTTGAAATTAAAGACCTCAATGGTAAGTTTCATTTTTCAGCAAAATTTTTTTGGGATTTCGATGGCGCACATAGTTAACCGAGGTCAAAAATTCCTATTTTCGCACATTTTTACATGCCTGTACTATTGCGCGCCAACGTCACCTGACTCTCCGAATAACATTTCATCAAAGAGGTAATTCTCTACAAGTACTGAAAAAAATTAGCCTGGGATCTCTTGATCTTCATATTTTTCGAAAATGGACTTAGCCTCATTGTGGAGGTCAATAATTGCCCTATTTTCCCCTCATAATGACGCGTAGCACAATGTGGGCTTTTTACTGCATCACAAAAAGATGTGCCAACAAGATCCCAATTTTCTTTTTCATCTTCTAGCTTCTTTGGCAACTGGTAGACAAAAAAAAGTAACAGCTACTTGGGATCAAGTGGGCGCACTAATGTAAAAGAGGTCAAAGGTCAAGCTTTGTGCCAAAGTGACGCATATTTCCCTATGTGCAGCACAAAACTGGAACTTTGACCCGCAATAAAAATGTGCGCCAACATGATCCCATCTTATTTTTTGGATGATTGGATAATTTGACCTCATATGACCCCTTGGTGACCCCAACATGACCTTTCACAAATTTGGCTCTAAATGTTGACGGTTAGACATCAAGTTTCATGCCCATACGACAGTTTTTGTAATTTGACCTTGGATTGACCTTTGAGCCCAGTATATGACCTTGAACCCCACCCAAAAAAAGTAGCCAGAGTTTTTGATCATGACCCACCTATCCTGAAAATCTGCAGAAGTCAATCCGCTCATCCATGCTTGAGATACAGCATCCGGACGGAAGGTGCAAACACAGTATGTCTCGCAGTGGAGGCATAAAAATTATGTATATTATAGGGGCAAGGAATTCATAAATGTCTGTGATTCAAGACAAGTGGTTCATTGTGTTAATAAAATGAGGTACATGAGAAAAATGCAGAAAAAGTCAAATTTATACCACCTTAAAGGCCCATTCAGTGATTCAGATTTTGGTACATTGTCATTGTCACAGATGTGCTAACATAGTCTGCTAGCTCTGTGTATTTAAGTCAAAATAGGGCATTTACATTTAATATACAGGGTGTCCCAAAAAAATTACAGCGCGAATGAATTTGGACGCAAGTCGAGAAATAGACATCAGAATCCAAAAAACAGCGTATAGCCCATTTTATTCTGCATCTTTTACTCTAATTTTACTGGAATCGGTTGACTGATTGCGAAGATATGAGCGATTACATAACACACGCGTCAATTCACTTCATTCCAAGTTTGAAAGAAAGATCATTCAACACAATGCGCACTATAGTGGTTAACTGTCAATGGGTTTCATATTTTGTTCGGTGAAATCCTTTTCGTTCTTTTTAAACAATCTGTTTCTTGCAAATCATTAAATTAGGTTTTGTTCAAATTTGAAAAACTGCACTATATTGAAGAAAAAAAAGCTTGCATGTAAAATGATGCTTGGTACTTGTATATATCTTTATTCGTTAATGTTGTATTGATATAAATAAAAAAGAATTATTGCATTTAGATTTCCAGCTGGCATGAAAAATTTGTCAGACACATTAATGTTTTTGGAATATTTCCAAGATATAATCTTTTAAAACTTCAACATTAATGTTACATGTACATGGTATCAAAAATCACACGTAAAGCTGTAAGCACTTGATCATTGTCATTCTTGGCTTAAATGTTCTTTGGAAAGTTAAAATATAACATAATTTGCACAATCAAAAGAATTAAAGTTGGAAAGCTTCAAATTGCAGAAATCAAAGTTGTCTCGGACAAACTATTATTCATCTTCAGTGAAAGCATGAATAACATAATAACGTCGGATTATAAAATAGATAATGTGGACTAAATTCAATGAGATACACAAACTTTAGGAAGCAGTGAGCGAGTATAAAAAAGCACATGTTGATCAAACTTGGAATGAACTGCATTGGTGCACGCATTATGTAATCGTTGATTTCTTCGCAACCAGTCAACCGAATCAAATAAAATTTTCGTATGTCATGCACAATACAATAGGCTATGCGCTACATTTTAAACTTCATGATTCTGATGTCTATTTCTCGACTTACGTTCATTGGTAATTTTTTCTGGGACACCCTGTATACTAACAGTATATAAATTAGCTTTGTTTTTATGTATTTTCTAGTTCATCAATACTGTAGTAGACCCAATCCCGTCACGGAAAAAAAGGTCTATCAAAATAGTTGTCCATTGGTTGCTCTTGTCTGCAGGTGATCATCATTGACATAATCATGATATGAAATATATAAAAATATATTTAAAAACAGAATGATTAAAAATTGATATTTTTGATATTTAACAGTAATCGAAGTAAACCTCATAAATCTGATGAAAGTGTATGTAGGTGGGATAAAAGCCGACGATCAATTGAAAATTTTGACCTTTTGTATTGAAGATATGGATGTTTTTCCCAAAACACCAAAAAAATTGGGTCTTATTGGGAATATATCATTAGATCATAGATTTTTATAATCAAAAATGTAAATTAAGCAATTTAAAATACAACTTTTTTCACCCCCTGTATATCATATGGGCTTAACAAACTATATTTTATGAAAGGACTAATTGTGTACATTCCAAATATCAAATTCATTTTCCAATTTAATGTAATATTAATAATAATAATAATACTTTATTTTTATATAGCGCATTTACATCAAACAAGATCACAAAGCACTGAACAATATTAAAACAAAATATAATAGTACAGATAAAATATAAAAACATCAATAAAAAGTACAGATAACATTATCATAAAAACAAATTAATATGAAAAATAAGATAATCACGAGATAATATTTATAAGATAAAAGAAAAATACAACAACACCAAGATGGGTAATGCAATTTTTAAAGGAATGATAAACGAGCAGAAGATGCAGAAACACATTGCACTAACCAACTGGCTAACAGCAAAAGGCAAATGATGTAAGCCCGCCACAACAAATTCACGAGAGTAAAAAAAACAATCAAAACTGAGCGGGCGTACACCAAGAGCAACAAACAATATGAATGAATAAAAAATATATATCTGCGCAAAAAAATTTAAACTAACACCAAAATGCAATCTGCACAGGAAACGGGAACACAAGAGCAAAGGCCACAAAAATTAACTGTGCAAAAAGCAAAATATTTGAAGCAAAATTTACCAACAAATATATAGACAAAAACCGTGATGGGAATTGCAAAGGAAGAGGTGAACGAGCAAGAGCAAAACAATAAAACAACAATGCAATTACCATTGGGCTAATATAATAATAAGCAAATACCATCGGTCTAACATGATAATAACAAGCACAAGAAAAGCAAAAAAACTAAAACAGCTAATAATGTAGGCCCACTACAAACAATCACGTGAGCAAAACCAAAAGAAACAAGTGGGCATACATCAAAAGCAACAACCCAATTATGGGGAAATAATGTAATGCAAAGCAAAAAGAAACTGATACTAATTAACACCGAAAAATGCAGTGTGCACAGGAAATGGAAAACATGAGAGCGAATACCAAGTAACGAACTGTGCAAAATGCAAAAAACAATGATATATACTTTGCTAGGATGCACAACAGCAAGATTCACGAGAGCATAAATCAAACAAAATGAAAGTATTATGCATCAAAGCAATAATAGGCCTGTAAAATTACAAAAATCAAATAACATTGTAAAAATTACAAATCAAACAAGCAGGAGAATAAAATACAAAGTGATTAAGAGTAAAAACACCAAAAATCAAATATACACACTGAGTAAAAAATATAATTGTCCGAGTCAATTTCAGATAATGTTCGAAAAATGCATGTATGTGAAGACAATGATGATGATATAAACCATAATGCACGGAGTATGTGATGAAGAGTTGTAATTATAATAAGATGATAACAATCTTGCACGGAAAATAATTCGCGAAAATGCAATCCAACAAAATAATATAATATACCAGGGGAGAGTTTACTAGCACATCACCCGGGCATTTGTAGAAAATAACAAAACATTAAATAACACAATGGCGGAAATGATGCATACTATGTAGAAATATTAAAACAAATAAAAAGAGTGATTGCATATAGTGCCTTTGTGTAGACGCTATCTTCTTGTAACTACCGGTACTTGTACGTATGGCTTCGAATGCACTAGATGGTTGTTAAAAAAGAAATTGGTAAATGAACTAAGTGATTGTGTAATAAAACACAAGGTCATTTTTTTTTAGGTGGGCACCCAATATGTAATCTCTTAGGGGCTGTGTAATTATTATGAGCGCTGGTGGGAGGGCAAAATTGGGGGGGCAAGCAATTTTTGGCCCACATTCTTGGGGCGCCTTTTAAATAAAACGCTCTAAAAAGGCTTCGGAAAATTGTACGGAAACGCTTAAATATGCAAATTGTCCTGCAAGGGGAGGGCAAGCGATTTTGGCGAGCCGTTTGAAATTCCCCCAGGGCTGATAATTATAGCACAGCCCCTTACTGAATTCGTTTTAGTCCAGATAATAATTGGGGAGGTTGACCTTTTTGCTAGCTAGCTGCTTTTGTGTTCCCTGAAGTAGATGACAACCACACTGGAATCATCTTTTCACCTCAAGTGCACCTCTTGCAGATCGAGAGAAATGTAGGTCAGTCAATTATCATCAATTCCAGCTCATCATGAATCTAAGATATAACAAGAATAAGTACAAAAGAATATCTTAATTATATATCATGTGTATAATAAACACATTGAATTAAAATGCTGGATTCTGGCAATCATGCAGGGTTCATTGATATATTTTTATGACAAATAAAACATTGTCTGTTCAACAACTCTTTCTATACCTTTGTACAGGAGCCAATCCGTGATGAATCCACAGTTCAGTAACGTATACGCGAATGCAAGGTTACGCTTTACGCATTGGAGCGTAAAATTTGCCATGCCTGGAACATATACTGTGTAAACATGAACTCTCTTATGTTGGAGGTAGCAGCTAAATATTACCGCTTTATTCTTTTAGTTTTATTGTTGATATCAACAGAAATATCGTGATCTTTTTGTAAGGTTGAGTGGCAATGACAAACGGATAATATCCGAATGAAAGAATCATGTGAAATGGACATTTAGCTTGTTTCGTTGTTGAAAGGGATTCAATCATGTTTCACCGTTGTTCATCACTGATTAACAACTCGAGTCTGGCGCGTCTGCGTGGTTAAACTACTCAGACGACGCGGATGCATCGTTGTTAATCGGTGCAACTGTGAGACATGATTGAATCCCTGAAGGACTTTTATAGCCCAAGGGCACAATGTTTAGCCATGAAAATATACGAATGAACCCAGTACAACATTCTTATTACTTTTACTTCCCTCATCCACAACTAAAAATACCAATCATCTTAGTACCATTTCCTTTTCCCCTTTAAAAGTGTTTCTGCGTCTCCAATTAAGAAAAAAACTTGATCAGTTCATCGCCTTTGGACATGTGTGCGAATATCGCATACATCACCTCAGCGCGGCTTATTTGTGTCTGGAAAAGTGGGCATTAAAACAATAATCTATGATTTGCATCAAAAATGGATTCCTATTTAAATGTTAGTTTTTTAATTTTGAGCCAAACAATTGAGGTAAAACCGAAAAAAAATTGCTGTCAGTGCAGCACCTACAATGCATGGAATTTTAATATCGCCGATCGTATTATTTAATATCATGATTATCGTGAAAAATCCAAACCATGCATTGATTGTGTATGTGCACTCAGCATGCTACGCGCAGTGCTTTCTCATGCGTTCGCGTCGCGTAGGATCGATTCATCTTCCGGGCGGGTTGATGCATTACATGTATTTATGTTTGGTTCTATTTTCCAATATTTTTAGTGATAATTTGGTTATAAAAACAGCAAATATCATCATGTGTTTTTTTTCTTCTTTTTTTGTATGAAATAGGTTAATGAACGCGTATTACTAGTTGCTCGAGAAATTAGATAAAAATAATGCACTTGAGCTGATGTTGATGCGTCTACATCAACAAGTTTTAAAATCTAAAAAATCTGAGAAAGCTAAATACATATAAAACTTAAAATGTAAAACAATATGACCAATAGAAATGCTGTTCATACCTAACAAATTCCACCTTTCCCGGTATAAATCATTCTGGGCCACCCTGTATTAATTTGATATAATTATCTGCTCTCATGTCCCACAAAAAATATCCAAACGTTGCTACCAGCGCCCTTAATGTGTGTTACACAAAAGATTATCAATGTTCCCCATTCATTTGTAAATTGTAACCTTTATTTTTGTATCTAGGTGCTGTCATCATGACGGACAAAACTGCACCAGTGGTAGAGATGGGAGATAGTGAACCAGGTGTGTACATGGTATATACAATGCATGTGATGCAATCAAGCAATATCATTCGGAACTCTGAAATATTAAATTTTCAGTTAATAGGATAGTAAACAACATTAACAAAGCTGCATTTTGCAGAAAACCATATTGAAAATGAACAACCAGTTCCAAAGATATGCGCAATTAAAGACTTTGCAAAACAACAGGAACTAGTGGCAAATGGTGGTCATAGACCACAAACCTAGCTGGGGCATGTTGGTGTTGGATCTGACCCCTACAAAATGTTTCAAAAATGTTCCCCTGGTCATGAAGTTTTTTGTCACCGAGTGTGAGCCCCATATACGTGTTACAGATGCCCAGATAATACAATTCTAAGATTTGAGCCCAGATGACATTTGACCTGACCCATGCATAATGTTCCTTAACCATAACCGCCTAAGGGCTTTTTGGCGACGGGAAGGGAAAGAAGGAAGGAATAAAGAGAGAAAAGAAGGAAAGAAGTTGTTTGCTCTGGGTGGGATTCGAACCCGAGACCCCTCGCATGCCAGGCACCGGGTCGGCGACACTTTGCCACGGGTCTTGGGCTTCGCTGGCCAGCAAAACCGTGCCTATATATCACTTAGGGCGATTGCGTCATCACACCACATGGGATATATGCACGAACAGCGCATATATCAAGTAGTATTTTGTAGTATACTGTCCTGTTAGGGTTAAGCTAGAAGCCTATATTGAGTTTCGATAGTGGTAACCTAACCCTAACCGCCTAAGGGCTTTTTGGCGACGGGAAGGGAAAGAAGGAAGGAATAAAGAGAGAAAAGAAGGAAAGAAGTTGTTTGCTCTGGGTGGGATTCGAACCCGAGACCCTCGCATGCCAGGCACCGGGTCGGCGACACTTTGCCACGGGTCTTGGGCTTCGCTGGCCAGCAAAACCGTGCCTATATATCACTTAGGGCGATTGCGTCATCACACCACATGGGATATATGCACGAACAGCGCATATATCAAGTAGTATTTTGTAGTATACCGTCCTGTTAGGGTTAAGGAAGCCTATATTGAGTTTCGATAGTGGTAACCTAACCCTAACCGCCTAAGGGCTTTTTGGCAACAGGAAGGGAAAGAAGGAAGGAATAAAGAGAGAAAAGAAGGAAAGAAGTTGTTTGCTCTGGGTGGGATTCGAACTCGAGACCCCTCGCATGCCAGGCACTGGGTCGGCGACACTTTGCCACGGGTCTTGGGCTTCGCTAGCCAGCGAAACGTGCCTATATATCACTTAGGGCGATTGCGTCATCACACCACATGGGATATATGCACGAACAGCACATATATCAAGTAGTATTTTGTAGTACACCGTCCTGTTAGGGTTAAGGAAGCCTATAATGAGTTTCGATAGTGGTAACCTAACCCTAACCGCCTAAGGGCTTTTTGGCGACGGGAAGGGAAAGAAGGAAGGAATAAAGAGAAAAGAAGGAAAGAAGTTGTTTGCTCTGGGTGGGATTCGAACCCGAGACCCCTTGCATGCCAGGCAATGGGTCGGCGACACTTTGCCACGGGTCTTGGGCTTCGCTGGCCAGCGAAACCGTGCCTATATATCATTTAGGGCGATTGCGTCATCACACCACGTGGGATGCATGCACGAACAGCGCATATATCAAGTAGTATTTTGCAGTATACCATCCTGTTAGGGTTAATGTTCTGCTGGTCTTGAGGGTTTCTTGTCACAAAGTTTGAGCCCTGTACATACTTCTTACGATGCCCAGAAAATGGAATTCTAAGATAACCTTTAACCTGCCCACTGCAGTGTTTCTTAATGTTCTCTTGATCATTACGTTTGTTGTCACCAAGTTTGAGCCCCGGACCCCTTACAGATGTCCACAAAATGCATTTCTACAACTTGACCTCTGCATGACCTACGGCCTGACCCCTACAAAATGTTTCCCTGGTCATCAGATTTGCTGTCACCGAGTTTGAGCCACATACCCCTTACAGATGTCCATATAATGCAATTGCAAGATTGTACCCCTTAATGACCTTTTTTCTTAGCTGATAGAATTTTTTGAATGTATTTCTTTTTATACCGGAAGTGATGACCTTAATGACCTTTGACCCCAAATAAAAAATACCACATATACATTAGGTAAACAAAATTCATGTGTGAACATACCATCACTCTATCTCCTGTTTTTCTTGGCTGATAAAAGTTTGAAGGTGTTTTGTGTTATACCGGAAGTGACCCCTTAATGACCTTTGACCCCAAATAAAAAAATACCACACGCACATTAGGGATGAGGCTATATCGATCTGATCACCTTTCACATCTTTATAATTATATATCATTTTATAAATTATTTTGCAGCACCATCTACAATTACGATAACATTAACTGAAGGTAAGCTTGATATCACACAACCAACATTACTCATACACGTTGCTATTTTAAGTTAATTTACATTGAACTTTTCAACTGTTCTAGTGATTATAAAATTCTTGATACATATTATGTTGACGAGGGGCTCAAAGTATAAAATTTTGCTGAATTTACTATATTAATTAATCTAAGCCTAATATTTAACACATTTCTATAGAACTTAAAATGTGTTTGACATATTTCACCAGCATATTTTATTATGCTGTTTATCAGATGAACTAATGAAACGAAACATTGTTATTGTTTTTATCAACAGAGTTGACAGCGGCTCTCAACAGTTGTGGTAGGTACTTTATTTTTTTCAGGTGAATGTGATTAATATTCAACCAACTAGATGGCACTGTTGTGTATGGGCAAAACAAATATTTGTGATTCCCATCTTACCCCCCCCCCCGGCCTAACGACCAATCACAAGCCAGGTCCATTTAAAGATGCATTACATCATGGCCAATTTCAGTAGGCCGGAAATTCGACAATATCATCCATAGACAGCCATGTTAATTAAGCATGTAAACCTTAATCTAAAAGTAAGAGCTATTAAGAAGTCCACTTAGGAAGCTAATTAACAAACAGAGGGAGTATGGTGACTGAAACATGGAAAAGACTATATATGTGAAAATCTATCAATTGTACACAAATTAATACAAATAAATGTAATATCAAGAGTATGCACAAGTTGACTATGGAGAAGTCTACTGTTACGCATCTATAGACAAAATGAGTAAAACTTGGAAGGGGGAATCACTGTGTGCCATCACTATATGAAGAGCTTATTTCCAAACCGTGTTAAGTCCACCCACCTTCAAAATTGAGATTTTGATGAAAATGGGTAGTGAGTAACTAGGGCTATCCAGCAATGTGTTTGTTTTTCCCCAAAATTAGTCAAGTTCCGAAATATTGACACACAAAGTATCGATTTTTTTCCAAAACGTGTTAAGTCCAATCCAGTTTTGTAGCAAACTGTGTTAAGTCCACGAACACTGCCCTTGTGGGCAGCTTGTAGGCAAGTAGCACGGCATAGGGCTTCCAATAGTTAATCACCAACGTTCTTGTTTGGTCCTGAGACTAGTATACATGAATTTGGTCTGCATAAAAAGTTGTTGTTGTTGTTGTTTTATATTAGTAGGCTCAGTTTGTATGGGATTTCTGAAATATTTGATAGATACCTCCAGAAAGACATGAATAGGGTGGGAAGGGGGAGAGGGAGAGGCTGTGATGGTAGAATTAATGTTAGAGGATGGTTTGATATTATTATTTTGTATGATTATCAAAATGTGCTACTAAATTCAAGGTATAATTTTAAAGTTAAAGGTATAAAAAAACTTAAAAACTTATGAAGTCAATATGAGATTAGGGTGGCAGCATGGGGGGAGGGGGAAATATTTGTGATTTGATAAAACAAGTGGATATTTCAGGTCATCACTTATTGTCAGTGAAATGATGTTTATTTAATTCTGAGAAATGCAATTCAACTAAGTTTTGAATTTTGAACTATTTTAAACGTCAAATTTTGGTAAAAATGGGCCTGCAGGAGGGGGTTCGAGATGCAAGGTGTTTTGTGGCAAAATTGTGTTCTATAGTTGAGAGAATCACATTTTGTATGTTTTTAATAAATTTGTTTTCTTTTAAGACTAGTTTGAGAAAAATATGGTTAGTTCTGTGTTACAGATACTATCTTTTGTGTCAAAATATGTTAAGTCCATGCCAGAAATTGCGTTTTGTGTCAAAACGTGTTAAGTCCATGCTATTTTTAAAACAAATTAATTCATTAAAAAAAATCATAAGTCTCTAGATTTTAACTTAACATGTTTTTATGGTCCTATATATGTCACCTTCACTTCATTGTAATTTTATAGAAATCAAACTTTTTTTCATTGCCATAAAGAAAATTCCTGATTTTCTTCAAAGTGAATCTTGTGGACTTAACACGGTTTGGAAATAAGCTCTTCATATGTGACCATCCGGGCTCAGTTGTGGAGGATGGTCACATATACTATGCATTTCTTGAAACATCCTGATATAGGCCTACATTTGGATCACAAGTACTGGACTCTCGGGACTGTACGCATTTAAAACAGGCATGGGATTTCCTTCATTGATTTGTTTTTCCAATGACAATACACGTGTGAGTGCACACCAGCAAGTGATACGTATTAACCTATAAATATTTATAACCTTAATGATTTACACAGGTATGCAGATAGACACAATTGGCAGCTCCAGTTCAAGTAAGTTAATTTAAAATTTTTGATACAATAACTAATAATATGATTTCATAACAATTTCTAGAAGACTAAAATATCAACATACTCTTCAAACCAAACCGAAATGATATTGATCTATTAATAACCTGATTTACCCCCACTGTCTACTCCATTCAAAATACAGAATGAAACATGTTAAAAAAATGTGTATGAAATTTGGATTCCCTTGATGTGTCATATCATGCAGACCTAAGAGCCTAAATTTCATCAAATATTAGAACTCCTGATAATATACATAATGGCAGTAAACTGAACACATAGTAGCTAATATCCACATTGACGGTTCTAACAGATCTACAAATTTATGATGTATGGAGTCTGCCCCGTAATCATGTTAAAGTCCCAAAACATATTTGAATGAAGTACTGCCCAGAATATGGAATAAAATTTACATCTCTTTTTTCTCAAGGTTCAAATTTAGCCATGGCAACAAAAAATTTAATTTATTTCCTTAGCAATTTGCAAAATTGCTAAGGTCTGTTTCTGTCAAGTTCTTTGTTTCTTTAAGTTAGGCGTGCAGCCTAACTTATTTTTTTCTTGCTGTTTCTTTCTTTCTTTCTTTCTCACAATTTACTACTTGTGCTACATCCGTGATCGGATTTCGACCAAACGCATACCCAAGCCGTATTGGGTAGGTGGCTACAAAAGTCTTAAAATGTTTTAATATCGGAGGTCATCCAGGGGTCACAGGGGTCCAAAATGGTCACTTTTGCCTCATATGTGCCGCACCCCCATTATAATTAGGGGCAAAACATGGAGACATGTAGTCTAGTGTTTTGATAAACAAGAGATAACCACAGACAATGGTTCTGCTGTCTGTGCTTGAAAATGTGTAAATGTTCGTCAGGATTGGTCTAGTGACAGGTGGTGAATGCCATGCATTCTCTAAATTCAGTAAATTTCCATCGGCAACCGTGTGGGAAATGTCATACGGCCGGGGGCGGTTTCACAAGTTGCCGGCTCTATCATGCCACTCGCCGCCTGGCTATTGCAACTGCAAGCCATACATCAAAACGTGTAAATTTTCGTCTAGTAGGCTATTCCAACTGCAATCCATACACCCTTCATGCTAGACATGACTTGAGTCGTCCACACAGGGAGTGAATATTACAAACGGAGTCACCCATTCAGGTAGGCCCATTCGAAATTCGCACTCCCTGTGTGGGAGATTAAGATAATGTCTTCCGCAGAGGTTGTACGAATTTCAACTGGAACAGCCCAGTTGTGGTGTATGAAACCGCAAGTGGGCCATTCACACGAAACAAACTGAGGTATGTTCAGATGCCAATTTTGTTACATATCTTGAGTGTAACTTGTGATGTGATGCCTGTATGCTAGATATAAACAGCTACAACAGTATTATGCATTGCTTGAGATAGTCATATCTTTAAATAGGTGTGATTGCAGTTGTTTGTACATGTACATGTAGAGATGGCAATGGTATTAGAAGCTATTACATGTGGTTGTGAAATAGGCTATTGTGGGAAATGACTTCATTCAATCAGATTTGATCTGAATATTGTGAGGTTAGTGATGCAGTGGTATTAGTACTATAAAAGCTTTTGTGCTGCACTGGTACTGCACACACGTACTTTTCTTCTTTCTTGAAGAAATGTATCGGAACTGGTTGGGGTGGGTGTGTGTGTGTGGGGGGGGTGATATCTTGGCTAAAACTGCATCACGCCTTCCCATGATGCATTTATGAAAATCAATAATCCCACTTTATAGTTTCTACAGATGACGCAATAATGGTGAATAATGGGGGGGGTAAGTAAAATGTTGAAATATGACCGCATTAAACTGCAAAGGTCATGTGAGGTCAAAGGTCAGGTCAAATTACAAGTTGCTCCGATTGGGCTGTAACTCGGGGAAAATGATCCCTGACACTTGGGGAGTATAAAACCACAAAGGTCAAGTGAGGTCAAAGGTCAGGTCAAATTTGAAGTTGCTCCAATTAGGCTGTAAGTCGGGGAAAATGATCCCTGACACTTTGGGAGTATAAAACCACAAAGGTCATGTGAGGTCAAAGGTCAGGTCAAATTTAAAGTTGCTCCAATTGGGCTGTAAGTCGGGGGAAATGATCCCTGACACTTGGGGAGTATGAAACCGCAAAGGTCATGTGAGGTCAAAGGTCAGGTCAAATTTAAAGTTGCTCCAATTGGGCTGTAAGTCGGGGGAAATGATCGCTGACACTTGGGGAGTATGAAACCACAAAGGTCATGTGAGGTCAAAGGTCAGGTCAAATTTGAAGTTGCTCCAATTAGGCTGTAAGTCGGGGAAAATGATCCCTGACATTTGGAGAGTATGAAGCCACAAAGGTCATGTGAGGTCAAAGGTTAGGTCAAATTTGAAGTTGGTCCGATTGGGCTGTAACTCTGGGAAAATGATCCCTGACACTTGGGAGTATAAAACCACAAAGGTCATGTGAGGTCAAAGGTCAGGTCAAATTTGAAGTTGCTCCAATTAGGCTGTAAGTCGGGGAAAATGATCCCTGACACTTGGGGAGTATGAAACCGCAAAGGTCATGTGAGGTCAAAGGTCAGGTCAAATTTAAAGTTGCTCCGATCAGGCTGTAACTTGGAGAAAATGATCCCTGACACTTGGGGAGTATAAAACCACAAAGGTCATGTGAGGTCAAAGGCCAGGTCAAATTTAAAGTTGCTCCAATTGGGCTGTAAGTCGGGGAAAATGATCCCTGACACTTGGAGAGTATAATACCACAAAGGTCATGTGAGGTCAAAGGTCAGGTCAAATGTGAAGGTGCTCCGATGAGGCTGTAACTTGGGGACAATGATCCCTGACACCTGGGAAGTATTAAACCACAAAGGTCATCCGAGGTCAAAGGTCAGGTCAAATTTAAAGTTGCTCTGATTGGGCTGCAACTCGGGGGAAATAATCCCTGACACTTGAGAAGTATGAAACTGGAAAGGTCATCCAAGTTCAAAGGTCAGATCAAATTTAAAGTTGCTCCGATCAGGCTGCAACTTGCGGCAAATGATCCCTAACACTTGAGGAGTGTAAAACCGAAAAGGTCACCCAAGGTCAAAGGTCAGGTCAAATGTAACATTGCTCCGAATATGAAACCGAAAAGGTGAACCGAAGAGAAAGGTCGGGTCAAATTTAACGTTGCACAGTATTGCTGCGTGATGATGTCATCACAGTCATACGCCTATCTTACCTCGTGCCCTTGCAAAGGGCACAGTTGCTCTAGTTCTTTCTTTCTTTCTTTCTTTCTTTCTGTCAATCTTATAATGAGCCACCGTAGCCATATGCTTTGAGCCATATTGACCATAGTTGGTCATTAGGACCATTGGGTGGGGGGACAAATGAAACATGGTCAACTTCAGGTCAAAGGTCATCCACTTCCGGTCAATGGCCAAAAACGTGATTTCACTAAAAATGCTACTTCTTCCACAGATTATACAGCACGATGATGGCACTTGGGTACATGCATCAGCTATACCCAGTGTCTAAAAGTTATTGTCCAGAATTGGGGTCAAAGGTCATTAAGGGGATACTTCCAGGATATGACCAAATACCCTAAAATGTTGCTGCTGTCGCAAATATATATGGTACAACAATGTTACTTGGTCATCAGGACCAATAGCTGGTGGCACAAATGTCACGTGACCGACTCAAGGTCAAAGGTTATGGAAAGGGCATTCATGGCCGAAAATGTTATTTCCCGTTATTTTTACTAAAACTGCTACTCCTTACACGAATTACACAGCAAGATGATGTCACTTGACACATGCATTAGCCTTGAGGTCAAAGGTCATACGAAGGTCATTATGGCTGATGTGATTTTCTGTTCTGTTACTAAAAATGCTAAGTCATTCCACAAATTATAATATAGCATGATAACATTACACATTGTATTCATCCATTGGGGTCAAAGGTCATTGGGGTCAAAGGTCATGCAGATATTACTTCCGGTATGTAGGAAAAAAGTCGAACTCTAATAGCGCATGACCAAAGTTGCACAGAAATATTTACATGAATATTGAATAATTTTGGTTAACAAAATGATTTCACAACTATGGAAAATAATTATGTATAAATATAATTAATAATTATAAGGCCAAATAAAAAAATAAACATGTTTCATGTACCCTCCCGCTTCCTTTTTGAGGTTTCTTCAATTATATATTTATTCAGTTATAACTTTTCAAAAAATATATCTAGGAAGCAGAAATATTTCTATAGCCTTGCTAATATACAAGAAACACTTTGGAAGGTTTTATGAAAATTAGAGGAGACGGCCTATATCCTCAGAACAAAAAAATAAAAAGAGGCCTCCTCCTTTTTCCAGGCATTATTGTGTATGCTAAAACAGCTCAAATTATGGGTATTCACACCGATTTAGCCATGAAAATATAAAATAAAAAGCCCCCTCTTCCTCCTTTTTACAAAAACCCGGACTTGAAACATGTTTTTTATTTTACTTGGTCTAATTATATGATACTACAAACTTCTGTTGTAGTTATACATGTATATTTCAATGAATTATACACCAAACTGCTGGACCTTTTGAACTCACATATGCTATAGGTGAGCTAACAAATTAACCTTGCTCCCATTGTCCCTATGGTCAATTTCAAATTACAGTGCATTTCAAAAAAGACCTCTCAGTAAAATCAGCATATTATACTACTGCTGGCTGTTTATGCCTTAATACATCCATGCATGCTAGATAGCTAGCTGGGCTGATTAGCCATAGGCCTAGTTAATTAGCTATTGCTAAGGTCGCGTATATGTGTATGCGCAATTAGCTCTAGTTTTCGTTTATTTCCAGCATCATGTCCACCAGAAATTAACTTACAAGGTAAGCTTTGTTTATAACAAACATGACTAAAACTAAAACCTACACAGCTCATCATTTTTAACATTGCCGATTGTTCTTGGTACATGTAGGCGATTCTGGGTCAACGCTAAGGGGCTGTGCAATAAATATGAGCCGGGGGGGGGGGGGGGTGGGTAAGACATTTTTGGCGAGCCGAAAGGGATGGGCAAGCAATTTTTGGCAAGTCAAGAGGGGGGCAAGCGATTTTGGCACCTTTTTAATAAAACACTCTAAAAAGGCGTAGGAAAACAGTACGGAAACGCTTAAATATGCAAATTTTCCTGCTCGCTGCACTTGCACCATACATCTAAAACCATTTAAGGTTTGCAAATTCGGATCCCAAAAATTTGGCATGTTAAAGGGGGGCAAAGACTTTTGGCGGTCCGAGGGGGGGGGAGCAATTTGTGGCGGGCCGAGGAGCAATTTTTGGCGAGCCATTTGGAAATTTTACTCCCCGGGGCCTCATAGTTATTGCACAGCCCCTAAACAAATGCAACTATTTAAATTAGGCTGAACACAAATCTGCATGAAGATTTGATCAAGCATGGGGTATATGTCTTGCTTAAAAGCTAGATTACAGACATTGCCAAGAATCAATTTTATGCAAATATTATAATTAATGAACATTTACACAATTTTTTCTTTCCAATGTACCAAATAGCAGAGGTGTTACTTTAATGCACCTATTATTCTATTGCATTACATCACAAATATTATTAATTTTTACACCAATCGAGTTTCAAAAATATCTCCACATTTATCAACCCTTACTAGAAAAGGACATTTTAAAACATACGGTACATGAACGATCATGCAAAGACCGCCCCCTCAAATTACCAGCTCCATTACTCAAACGATGTACGTGTAGCAAGAGAAAGTAAAAAAACAGAGAAATCTAGACCATGACAATACGCCTTAGAAGTGACGTCATAATCGGATTAACTACCATAGCAATAGATGAATACAATTTTTGAATAGATCGCTCTGCACTACAAGCAGATTGCACTAATCACCTGTGTATGTCAGCAAACAGATTGAATACAATACCGCTCTTTTCTAGTAAGGGTTGATAAATTTAGAGATATTTTTGAAACTCGATTGGTGTAAAAATTAATAATATTTGTGATGTAATGCAATAGAATAATAGGTGTATGGCAATAAAATCAAAGGTGAATAAAATCATTACATGTTCTATTCGCCGGTAGATCCGCCATGAGCTGTTGTGGCGTGTGGTGGTGAGCTGATCGACATGTAATCGTCAGTGCACGCTGGTTCGAATCCGAACGGTTCTGATTTTTTCTCTCCTTTATTATAATGCCAGTTTGTCTGAGCTCCATTTCTTTTCAAAGATACTTATCTTCAGGTGCGAGTGATCAGGCTTTCTTTGACATTTATGGTTCAATGCATCTGTAACCTGTGATCGTTGTAGTGCAGGGCGGTATAGTCAAAATTGTATTCATCTATATTTGCTATGGTAGTTAATCCGATTAACTACGTCACTTCTACGGCATATAGCCTCATTTGCATTGCAAATGTGCTAAAAAATGGAACTAATGAAACCCTCGTTGTAGTACAGTACCCTTATTCAAATTCTTATTATATATTTTATTAACAGAACTTGCAACCACGCTACACAGTTTTGGTAAGTACCTAATTTAAAATAATATTCATCAATCTATGAAGAGAATAAAAGTATTGTTTCGAGAACTAACCATGACTTGATCCCCTGATAACATTGGAGATATACCATATTATTTTAAAGGTGTGTAACCTGTTTGACAGCATTGGGTTTAATACCATAAATCACAAACTTGGACTTGACGCACAAGATCTCAGAATCTAGTAGTCTTACTAGGAATTGGGTTACCATAAATCACAACTTTGAGCAAAAGATCTCAGAATCCAATGTCATCTTACCAGGCTTTGGGTTACCATAAATCACAACTTTGAGCAAAAGATCTCAGAATCCAATGTCATCTTACCAGGCTTTGGGTTACCATAAATCACAACTTTGAGCAAAAGATCTCAGAATCCAATGTCATCTTACCAGGCTTTGGGTTACCATAAATCATAACTTTGAGCAAAAGATCTCAGAATCCAATGTCATCTTACCAGGCTTTGGGTTACCATAAATCACAACTTTGAGCAAAAGATCTCAGAATCCAATGTCATCTTACCAGGCTTTGGGTTACCATAAATCACAACTTTGAGCAAAAGATCTCAGAATCCAATGTCATCTTACCAGGCTTTGGGTTACCATAAATCACAACTTTGAGCAAAAGATCTCAGAATCCAATGTCATCTTACCAGGCTTTGGGTTACCATAAATCACAACTTTGAGCAAAAGATCTCAGAATCCAATGTCATCTTACCAGGCTTTGGGTTACCATAAATCACAACTTTGAGCAAAAGATCTCAGAATCCAATGTCATCTTACCAGGCTTTGGGTTACCATAAATCATAACTTTGAGAAAAAGATCTCAGAATCCAATGTCATCTTACCAGGCTTTGGGTTACCATAAATCATAACTTTGAGAAAAAGATCTCAGAATCCAATGTCATCTTACCAGGCTTTGGGTTACCATAAATCATAACTTTGAGCAAAAGATCTCAGAATCCAATGTCATCTTACCAGGCTTTGGGTTACCATAAATCATAACTTTGAGCAAAAGATCTCAGAATCCAATGTCATCTTACCAGGCTTTGGGTTACCATAAATCATAACTTTGAGAAAAAGATCTCAGAATCCAATGTCATCTTACCAGGCTTTGGGTTACCATAAATCATAACTTTGAGCAAAAGATCTCAGAATCCAATGTCATCTTACCAGGCTTTGGGTTACCATAAATCATAACTTTGAGCAAAAGATCTCAGAATCCAATGTCATCTTACCAGGCTTTGGGTTACCATAAATCATAACTTTGAGAAAAAGATCTCAGAATCCAATGTCCTCTTACCAGGCTCTGGATTACCATAAATCATAACTTGAGCACAAGACCTCACAATCTAAATGTTGTCTTAACAGGCTTAGGGTTACCATAAATCACAAACTTGGAGCACAAGACCTCACAATCTATTGTCATCATAAATTTTCGAATACAAGACCTCAAAATCTATTGTCATTTTACTATGTGATAGGGAACTAATAACCATAAACTTGAAGCATTTAATATCAACATAGTCATTCTGGGATGCTATTAATAATTAATTGATCGTAAGGCATATGGCGCATTATTGTCTTCACCAAGGCTTAGAACAATAGCATTTTTACACATTAATTTTATAACACATTATTATATCAATATCAGTGCATAAAATTCTTCCAAGACATTTGTTTGTGGAAACACTTCGGCTTCATAATTTTCATTTTTTAATGTTAGTCAATTAAATGTTCAGTTCATTTTAAACTTTAAAATGATACATGTACATTGCACAATACCTTGCCTTAATCATGTTAATGTTTATGATTCGAAATCACAAAATAGTCTATTTTATTTGATTCCTTATTTTTTTTATTGTGTTTACTATGTGGCCACTGCTACCTAGGGGCTTAAAAACAAGGGATTATATAAGCGCTAGCATCCTTGGTTTCACAATATTTTAAACCTTTTGCATAATTTTCAGCTCTTTTTTCTATAACCCTAACACCCATAAATCTTACAAAAAAAACCCACTGCGCATGCATGCATTCCACCTGATAGCATTGCGTAATCACACTAGGTCGTTTATGGGCACCAAGTCCCCCGACTCCCCTGTGGCATGAGGTCGGTGATCGTGTACGTGGCACCCGAGGGGTCCCCAGGTCAATTTCCAGGGGTGCCATAGCAAAAAAGCATGTTCCTTGTTAGGGTTAATAATTCTTTTTTCTGCCCCTTCTATTTTGCAGCCTCCCACTTTTACCGTGGGGAGGGAGCTCACACCCTCAAAGCTCCCTCTCCATAAAATACATGCCTGACTATGGGCATCATACTTTAAATCTAACATAATATAAATTATTATTTGCACAGGGGTGGCAATCCAACAACCACCAAACACAGGTAAGTTCCAGTTTGTTAATTTAACTATCGCCACCAAGTATATATGAAAAACATATTTGTAGTAGCGGTACCGTATTATTTTTTCATACCAATTTAATAGTTTGTGTTACATTTTTCTTCACAACTTCTCTCCTCAATATGTCACAGAATCGATTTTGATGTGGACAAATTTATCATACTTGAAAAGCACATGCATGATATATATGTACATATGTACATATTGCTGATCGGCAGAACTTCTTGAAAAGCCATGACGCTTAATCTATCAGGCTATGAAAAATTCCACAACAGAAATTAATATAATATCTCAAATTATATATATGGGCAGTACATGTACATGTACTCACATTACAGTTTTTGCATTGCAATCATCCTTTTAATCAGAGTACATGGTTTTTTTAGTTGTCCCTGATGCTGTAATCTTTTGTGGTAACAAACCCAACATTCAATGCTTTGACCTAATGGTATGGTTTAATGATATCCACTTTGAGCATGCCACTGTTGAGAAAATCGATTACTTCCATTACGAAAACATGACATGCCCAAAATAGGCATGATTTAGGCAATTCAAAATTTCCTCAAAAACTCAACTTTGTTTATTTATGTCTTGTGTTATTCACCCATTGGATGTTGTGTCATATTTTCCCTGTTTTTAACTCAAAAACAGGTCTAGCAGTTGAGTTCATACATGTACTAAATATGTACTATACTTACATGCCTTCAAAAGCGCCCAATTAGGGCAACTTTGGGTGATTTCCATCATCACTTGGGGGAGTGAGTGTTAAGATTAAGAAAGAATCACCACAGAGCTGTACTATGATCCCTGATATGATGAATAAGAGGGATGACATCAGGTGGGTTATTACTGGGGTATAGCGATATACATTCGAGAGGTTCATATGGCTCAATCACTCAACCACTAGGTTTTGCTACCATAAATCCATGAAATCATACTTGGTTAGGCAATAGAAACAAATTAGTTTGATCTTTCCATCAACCATGCATCGATGCTTGGTCGATCCTTTATTTATAAAATCAGTTAATTTGACTAATTGTTAATTGTGATAACACATGGATATTTGATTTGCCTGAGTTGATACTGACCAATTGTTATAAATTTAGCATTTGGACAAGCGAGAGGTCTGGGGTTCAAGTCCCAACACAGGCAGGTATGTCCGGAGTTTTTATGCATGTTATGTTTCCACTTGTAAATTCATGTTTAAATGTGCTAGTGTGCGATGCGTAATTCTTCTTTCCCCTGTTCATTAATACTGATTAATGAATTGGTTGATAGTTCATAACAATTCGCATTGAAGCAGCATTGACGGTCGATCTAAAACAAATTTGGTTCTAGTGCCTTAGGGACATGAATTTTGCTTAATTGTTTTCCATACTGACATACCAGTAATGATGTCTTTATTTCTTTTGGAAGTAAATTAATCTCTTTATAATTAGTGGGTTTTAGCGGGTTCGCCGTCGGACAAGTTTAGAACTGTCAAGCTTTCGTCAGGAGTAGCTCTGACTTCTTCAGGACAAAGTACCTAAGAATGAGACATTGTCTACTGATGACTCTGAAAAGAGCCGTTCACTGAAGACTGCCCCTTGTCAACAGAGAAGGTTTTGGTGGCTCTGAAAAGAGCCGTTTGCTGAAGACTGACCAGGAACCGTTTGGCCACTCATGGACCGATTGTATGCACGATGAGCGTTTATATCACTTAATTGCGGACGTGGTACAGATTAGCGGCTCTGTGATTGGTTGTTTGAAAATAGAGAGCGACACATACGATGTGATAAAGATTAGCGGCTCTGTGATTGGTTGTTTGAAAATAGAGAGCGCCACATACGACTGATGTCTTTGCCGTCATTTCTATTGATAGTAGAAGTTTCATTAACTCTGATTTCAACCTCATCCCCAAGTGAGAAACTAGTGCCAGTTTTGTTGTTTCGTCCCACAGAGGTTCATGGCCTTCTTTGCAAGCATGTTCAGCTAATGCCGAGCCTTCTTCTTTCTTTTGTCTTGTGGCTCTTCGGTGTTCAGATATTCTAGATTATCTAGAGTACTAGATTTCACGGTTCTCGGGTCGGGCGGTTCTCGTGATAGGTCTATTTCTAATTACCCCCCACACACCCCCGTTATAATGCGTCTCTTAAGGGTGGTCTGAACCCTGGAATTATGAAAACTTTCGGGCCTCATAACTGCTAAATTATTAGTCTAAAGAATATAAAAGTACACATTTTTAGACTGGAAATGACTTGCTGAATTCATCTGTGAGGTCCAATTTGGGCCAAAATGCTCATTTTTGAGAAAATCCCAAAAACGGGTTTTTTGCCCAAATTTGTTCGTGCAACGCAACGTAATTTTTAAAAACTAGATAAAAATATCTAGGGAGCGTTTTTTCATTTTTTTGAATTTTGACAAACTTCACCAAAAATATTTGAAATTTGGGCGAAAATCAGGCTTTTTTATGATTTTTTGAAAATTTTGCATTTTTTTTACCATTTTTGGTGCAAATTTC